>NW_026606111.1:38043125-38758750 GCF_029834395.1 Sorex fumeus
AAAACAAAGATATTATCAGGATGTATTTCATGAGTCACCTCTAGTGTTAAATTTGTTAGTATTTATCAGAAACTTAAAATATGGCCTGGTGACATCTACATCTAGACTACGATGATGGTAATGATGATGATGAGGAGAGAGAGGCAGCAGGAGGCCTTCCAAAGTATAATCTTCCTGTCCACATTTCTTTCTTAACTGTTTCTCTTTCCAAGTCTCTCTTTTCAGTCCCAGAACACAAAACAAGTTCTATTGCCTTCTCATTTTTTTCTTCTTGAATTTTCAGAATACAGTTGGTTGACAAGCTGCTGATTTTGATCTTTTAATTATCACATTTTCCCCATTGCAGTATCAAGCTTTCATTTTAAGTTTCCTTCTTCTAAAAAACGTTTGTTTATTAAATTGCCATGATTTACAGTTATTAAGAATATAGTTGTTTCAGGCATAAAATCTTCCAACACCAATCTTACCACCAGTGTTATCTTCCTGCCACCAATGTCCCCAGTTCACTGAGCCTGCCAGTTCAACAGGCACAAAACAAATTACTTGCTCTAAGAAAACTTAGAGAAATGAAGAGCAAATTCAATGATCAGAAAATAAATCAATATAGTCAATTTGTGATAATTGATTACTATATGGATTCTGACTGGAGTCCACAGGGTGTCAAAAATGCCTGGCTACCCACCTACGAGATGGTCGGACTTCTTTGTCAAGACCCTGAATGAACAATTTGATGCTCTTCATGTTTCCTGGAGCAAGCATGTGACAGGGATGAATGGAGACATTACTGGTACCTGCTAAAGCAAATCAATGAGCAACGAGATGACAAGTGATACAACTAATTGCTATACGATATTAACCTAAGGAAAATAAGGAAATAAAAATAAATAAGGAAATAAGGAAATTAAAATCATTTAATGCAATCTAATAGGATGACTATTCTCCTTTACATAGATACATTTTCATCTCTGACATCCCAAATACATTGCATTAACTTTTATTTTGTACTTGTGTCTCATTATAATAATAATCTTGTATTTCTGCCTTCAAAATAACTATTTAAAAATTATTTACTAATATATTATAGTACACATGAAATAGATAAAGTTTACAACTATTAAATTTATTAAGAGTGGGAAGAATTAAGAAAATTTAAAATGAAAAGTCTGTATAGGCCTTTAAAGTTACAAAGTGTTTTATCCTAAGAAGGAATATTGAAAAGAATTAGCACATTTAATGTAAAAGAGATGTCAATTCTTAAGCAGGTAATGTTTTTTTGGTCTCACTGCCCTTCTTGTTTACTTCACTCTATTACATCTCCATAATAGTTGGCTTGAATAAGGTCAAAATCTTACAGTGCAGTTACAACTAGGCATAAAGCCTTTAATATAGTATCCAGGGACTTGGGGAACTCTGTATTATATTTATAGATTTAGTTCTTTTTATTTATTAATATGAACTACATGCTTGATTCCACTAGATTTCTTAAAGTCCCTGATATTTCTCATTTTCAGACTGTCACTTTAAGCTGTGTGATCCTATGCAATTAACCATAGTTTCAATTTCCTTTTCTTTTAAATAAGATAACAATAGTCTACGTCACATAGTGGTAAGTGCTATTGGAGTTAACATATGTAGAAGACAGTGCACTTCTTACATACAGTCAACATATGTAGAAGACAGAGTCTCACTTAATGTTTGCACTCAGTAAAGCTGATAATTATGAAGGATATCATGATGATATGCGATGATGAATGCTTATTTTTGGGGGACTCATAAGCAGTCCTTAGAAGATCTACGGTTTGTTACCAGATACACCTGACCAAACAAATTGGTCAGTTCAATGTTTGTATCTGATGATACAGTGCTGTGAGACTGATGGTACCCAGTGACGCAGAGGGTTATCAAGGCCACATGCAGGAGGTGCTCATTCAACCATGCGGTGCTAGATATTAGGTAGGAGCATGCAAATGCAAAGCATGTGCCCATGACTACCCAAGCAATTTCACAGTTCTACAACTGCTATATGCATTTTTTTGTGAAGCAAAGTAGTGTTTTTGAAACTTAATTAGAAAGATATGAGGTGAGAGAAAGGAAGAAGTGTGTATTCAAGAGAGACCATAGGTTTCTCCAGAGTGAAAACAGGCAAGCAAACATGTTCAAGGGAGTACAAGAAATTGAAGAGCAAGCTATATTGAACTTTATCATAAACTTTTAGTTTCTTCACATTTTTTTGATTTTGGTAAAAACCTAGCCATTCTTCAAGTTTTAAGTTTTTTCTAGTACCCTTCTCTCAAAAATTTGTTATTCATCTAGTTAGCTCTCTATTTCTCCTTTCTAAACTCATGTGCTCCATTTTCTCTTGAAACATGCCTTTCTCCATACCTAACAATTATTATTTTTTATTTTTTAAAAAGGTAAAGGCCCTCCCGTTGTTCATTGATTTGCTCGAGCGGGCCCAGTAATGTCTCCGTTGGAGACTTTGTTGTTACTGTGTCTGGCATATCGAATACGTCACGGGGAGCTTGCCAGGCTCTGCCGTGCGGGTGAGATACTCTCGGTAGCTTGCCAGGCCCTTAAAATTTCTTCTTGTAACCAGACTTGTTCAAAATCTATAACACATGCCCTTTTGAATGAATGTTTTTTTTTATTAGTTGTAGATTTACAATTTTTTGTGCTTGGGTTTGATTATACAATGATCAGATACCCATCCCTCCACCAGTGCCCATTTTCCACCACCATGGATAATATCCCCCCACCCCCATCCCCCCAGTCCCCCCTGTCTCTGTGGCAGGGCAATCCCCTGTGTTCTCTCTCTCCTTTTGGGTGTTGTGGTCTGCAAAAGAGGCATTGAGTGGCAAACATGTTCAGTCCATAGTCTACTTTCGACATGCATCTCCCCTCCTGGGAGGATCCTCCAAACACCCTTTATTTGGTGCTCCCTTCTCTGTCTGAACTGCCCTTTCCTCTAGGATACCCGGCTGGCCTCTAAGTTATGGAGTAAATCTCCTGGTGCTGATCTCAGCTATTCTTGGGTATTAATCTCATACTTTGTTACTTTATATCCCCCAGATGAATGCAATCTTTCTATGTCTGTCCCTCTCTTTCTGACTCATTTCGCTTAGCATGATACTTTCCATATTGTACCACTTGTATGTAAATTTCATGACTTCATCTTTTCTAACAGCTACATAGTACTCCATTGTGTAGATGTACCAAAGTTTCTTTAACCAGTCATCTGTTCTTGGGCATTGAATGAATGTTTTTATATCCTGGGGATAGATACCAAAAGTCGAATTACTGGGTTGTATGGTAACTCTATTTTTATTTTTCTGGGGAATCACTACTGCTGTTTTCTGTAGGGGATGAACTAGGCATCTTTCTAAGTAGTGGATGAGAGTTTCTTTCTCACAACATTCTCACCAACATAAAGAAGCAGACTGAGAAGTGGGAGGAGACCTGGGGACACTGGGGGAGGAGAGTTAACACTGGTGGTGAGAATGGTATTAGAACACTGCACATCTGGTCTTGAAGCAATAGCACAGCGGGTAGGGTGTTTGCCTTGCACACGGCCAACAGGGATTTGATACCCAGCATTCCATATGGTCCCCTGAGCACTGCCAGGGGTGATTCCTGAGTGCAGAGCCAGGAGTAACCCCTGTGCATCACTGGGTGTGGCCCAAAAAGAAAAAAGAAAGCAAAACATTGCACATCTGAAATTCAGCTAATAACTATGTAAATTGTGATGTTTAAATACAAAATAAAATAATTTTTAAAAGTACTACAACAAAGATTCAGACTGCTCTACCTACATTTTCCTGTTTTACCTGTAGTATCTACAGATTGGGCTGGAGCTATAGCACAGCGGTAGGGTGTTTGCCTTGCATGCAGCCAACATGGCCGACCCGAGTTTGATTCCTCCGCCCCTCTCGGAGAGCCTGGCAAGCTACTGAGAGTATCTCGCCCTCACGGCAAAAGCCTGGCAAGCTACCCGTGACATATTCAATATGCCAAACACAGTAACAATAAAGTCTCACGATGGAGA
Organism: Sorex fumeus; assembly: GCF_029834395.1. Classification (NCBI taxonomy): domain Eukaryota; kingdom Metazoa; phylum Chordata; class Mammalia; order Eulipotyphla; family Soricidae; genus Sorex; species Sorex fumeus. The sequence goes on from NW_026606111.1 coordinate 38,047,168, forward strand.
TGTTACTGGGCCCACTTGAGAAAATCGATGAACAATGGGAGGACCGCGATCTACAGATTATGAGACTGGAGCGATAGCACAGTGGGTAGGGCATTTGCTTGCAAGTGGTTGACTTGGCTGACCTGAGTTCGATTCCTCTGCCCCTCTCAGAGAGCCCAGCAAGCTACCGAGAGTATATTGCCCACGTGGCAAAGCCTGGCAAGCTCCCTGTGATGTATTCGATATGCCAAACACAGTAACAACAAGTCTCATGATGGAGACATTACTGGGCCCGCCCGAGCAAATAGATGAAGGACAGGAGGACAGTGCTACATTGCTACCTGTACTAACAAACTTGAGGAAAGAATTGCAATTTTTTTCTTTTACATTTTTTATTGAGTTACCATGATTCACAACACTGAATGATAGTTTCATGCATACATGTATACATTGTTCTAACACTACACTCACCACCAGAGTGCCAGCTCCCTCCACCAACATCCCAGGGATGCTCACCTCCCATGACTTCAAAGTCCTGGTAAGTCTAGGTTTTTAGACCAAGCATCCAGTTCAAGTGCTTTTTGACACTTATTTTTAATTAAAAATATTTTATTGAAGTAACATTGCATTATAGAATAAGATTCATGTATGCATCATTATCAATAACATCTGAAATACTAACAAAAAAGAATGTTACTGATTTTTAGTTTTAGAATATAAATGTAGTTGAAATGGTTTTACCTATTTGTATTTAAATAATGTGGTTTACAACAATTCTCAAATTTTATATACATATATATTTTTTAATGCCCCAAATTTTTATTTATTCATAGTAGTTTTCCTGGAGAAAGAAAGAGATTGGGAAAAGAATCAGCATGTGTGTAACAAAATGATAGCAAATGAAAAAGAAGTAACAAATAAAGCAAAACCAGTCATCAAATAATAATGGCATCACCAAAGTCCATGGGCTTCAGTTTCCTATAGTTCAGGGATGAGGGAAGGGGACCAGGGAAAGAACAGACAGGTGTATGCTTCCTGACTCTCCTGCCTCTCTCTCTCCCCCAAAATTTAAGCTTTGGTTTCTAGCAGTAAATGTGGAGTTCATTTATCCTTCTCCTATTAAACATTCTTATGTTCACTTTGACCTAAATTTCTTGCTCCTGCACAAAAGTTCCTGAGTAATTTGGATATACATTCATTTTTCCTTTCTTCATCTCCTAATTTCACTCTCTACATGGAAGGCTGCTCAGTATTTATCTCTATTCTAGGAATGAAAATTAAAGAAATATGCCAGTTTGTGTTTGGCATGAGAAATAGCAAGTGATAGTCCTCTTCAGATTGAGAACAAGCAGTGGAATATTTTTAGCTTCTAAAGTTTTATTTTATTTTATTTTTGCAAAAGCCATTTTAAGACTTCTTTAGGTTATATATTTGAGAATTCATGCTCCATAAAGTGGGTAAATGAGGTCAAACTGCCCAGCCCCAAAAAGTTATTATAAATTCAAGGATTTGATATTATAAATTCTTCACGTTAGGACAAAGGAATTACTTATGCAGTATCTACTGCAAAAAGGCCAGGTTATCTCACCTCTTACTAGGATCTGCTATAGGTTCATTATTGAAGATTGTTGACTTGCACAGGTAATAGAATCTATTTAAAAATATATTCTAATGTATTTACTTTCCAGGCAGCCAAATTTCAGGCTGCAGATGAGCTGTTTGTAGTCTAAAAGTTTACTGTCCCAGTTAGGACATTCTTGATAGCATTTTATATTCTCTTTGCAGTGCAGTCAGCTGATTCATGCTATATTCTGAAGGTTATGAGTCTCTATGTGATGTTAAGAACTGTACTCTGAACCATTACAGAAGTGTATAAAATGCAGTATTTCTTAGTGGAAGTATTTGAACCAGAGTATTTTATTTTATGCCAGGGCTTTTGTTATACTTGCAGCCATTAAGCACTGATAGTTCTACTTTCTTTCAGTTTTGGAGATATAGCTGTCTCATTTGTTGAAAAACATAGATCAAGGTAGCTAGGTGAGCCCTTTATTATATATATTTTTCTTCAACTTACAAATGCCTCCATTTTCTGAGTTACTGCTATATGAAAGCTTTCTGCTGGTTGCTGAAAGGGCTACAAAGATGATTCAGGTACAGTTCTTGTTCTTTGGGAACCTGAAAGAACATCCATAAGCGAAATGTATGGTAAAATATGTCAGATATTACTACAAAAGCACAGATTTAGGAAGATTCACAAAAAAATGGTGTATTTGCTTGAGCTACATTGAGCTACAATTCATAGAAAAACATCTTTTCAATTGTGCACTGAACTATGGGTAGAGATTAAACTTACAGAGCTTGTTTAGGGTAAAGAAATTCTACAGAAAAGGAAAATCATGGATCAGTCCATAGTTTGGAAAAACATGAAGTGTCATTGAAGAACAGTTGATAGTAGAGACGTAAGGGCTTGCAGAGAAGAGTTTATGTACAATTAAAAGTCTTGGTCTCCATTAAGGTTTTGCTAGCAAGCAAAGGCAACATTTCCAAGAATTTCTTTAAATGGAGAATAAGTGATGCATTATTTTGTGTTATGCATTGTTTTCAGACCTCATGAGCCATTTAGCAGTTGATTCCAAAGTTAACCTTGAAAGTTCAATACTTTTTTTTTTTTGGTTTGTTCTGGATCATTGATTATGGCAAAGTTCTACTTTCATTCTTCTACTCTAGCAGGAATACTCAAATATGCTTATATGAACAATAGCAACTACAAAACCCTTGAATGTTTAGCCACTGAGAAAGAAATTTTTAAAATGGAAACTGGAGTTGCCTTAACTGGTAGTTAAATAGGGAAGTAATATTTATTATTACTGAATCACTGTGAAATACACAGTTACAAAATTGTTCATTATAGGGATGCAGTCACATAATGTTCTAACACCTGTCCCTCCACCACTGTACATTTCCCACAACCAATGTCCCCTGTTTCCCTCCCACTCAGTTTTTCACTGCAACAGACATCTCTCTACTTCTCTCTCTCTCTCTCTCTCTCTCTCTCTCTCTCTCTCTCTCTCACACACACACACACACACTTTCTATTTTATTTATTTATTTATTGCTTTTTGGGTCACACCCGGCAGGCAATGCAGAGGGGATATTCCTGGCTCTGCATTCAGGAATTACTCCTGGCGGTGCTCAGGGGACCATATGGGATTCTGGGAATCGAACCCTGTTCTGCCGCATACAAGGTAAATGCCCTACCCTCTGTGCTATCACTCCAGCCTCACACACACGTTCTATTTCTCCTTATCTCTTTTACCTTTTGAACATTAATGGTTTGTAATACAAGTACTGAAAGGTTATCATGTATATCCCATTACCTACTTCCTACTTTCAGCACTACGTTCTTGTCCAGAGTGATCATTTCCAACTATCATTGTCACAGTGATCCTTTTTCTCTCCTAACTGCCCTCTCCAACCACACCTATGGCAGGCTTCCAACCATTGACCAGTACTCCTGACCCTTGTTTCTACTGTCCTTAGTACGTCTCAAACTATGTTTTTTATATCCCACGTATGAGTGCAATCACTTTATGTCTGTCCCTCTCCTGTGATTCATTTCACACTACATTTGTACTCTCTATGATCATGCATTTATAAACAATTTCATGACTTCATTTTTTCCCTGGTAGCTGTGTAGATGTACCATAGTTTCTTTATCCAGTCATCTGTTCTTGGGCACTTGGGTCTTTTCCAGATTCTGGCTATTGTAAATAGTGCTGCAATAAACACAGGAGTGCAGATGGCTTTTCTGCAGTGTCTTTTGGGCCCTAGGGTATATTTTAAAAGGGAACTAGTTTTGATTTATGTTTTTAGAGAAAATGTGGTATAGTGCAACAACTTTAAATTAAAGACATGGATACATTTGTTGATCTATTTTTACTTTTTCCTTAATCTGGTCATTCATTTTATGTTTTTGAGTATTTTATAGTTTGTAAAGTATCTCACCCGCATGGCAAAGCCTGGCAACTACCCATGATGTATTGATATGCCAAACACAGTAACAAGTTTCACAATGTTACTGGGCCCGCTGGAGCAAATCGATGAACAATGGGAGGATAGTGATAATGATAGTGAGAAAATTTCTGGAAATGCTACGTTTAATAAAGAAAAGTTTATTTTCTTCTGTAGTTTGCAGTACAGTGGAGGAGAATCAAATCAGGTTCTTTACTCCACAGTATAAGAATAAGAATAAGCCTAACACCAGTGCCATCATAAGACTTATTCAGGAACTTCAGAAAAATGCAGAACCTCAGGTCCCACCCAAGTAGCACTATAGCACTGTCCTCCCATTGTTCATCGATTTTTGCTCGAGCAGTCACCAGTAACATTTCCATTGTGAGACTTGTTACTATTTTTGGCATATAGAATACGTCATGGGTAGCTTGGGCACTTGGGTCTTTTCCAGATTCTGGCTATTGTAAATAGTGCTGCAATAAACACAGGAGTGCAGATGGCTTTCCTGCAGTGTCTTTTGGGCCCTAGGGTATATTTTAAAAGGCTTTGCTGTGTGGGCGGGATACTCTTGGTAGCTTGTTGGGGGTCTCTGAGAGGGGTGGAGGAATCGAATCCGGCTCGGCCACATGCAAGGCAAATGCCCTACCCACTTTGCTATCGATCTAACCCCCACCACCCAAGTAGTAATATAATTTTAATTTTAGTAATATTTGAATTAACTTATATGCTAATTAAAATTTGAGAAAAATTAGTAAAATGATGCTTTGGCAGGAACTGGCATGGGTGCAAAAGAACTGCAATATCTGTTCAGGAGGTTCCTAGACTGATGTTGATGAAACCGACTGATGGGCGGAACAGTTAATATTTAAATATTGTTTTGGGTGTCAAGAACTTCCAGTGTAGTTTTGAAGCTCAAACAATCTCTGTGTGTAAGTTCTTTGGATACTCTATACTATTTTTTCCATCAGTGTGCTTTGGAAAATATTTACATTTGTGAGCTTCTGTTGGAATATAGGGGAATATTTTTTGTATAATTATGCATTTAAAACTGTGTTTAGTAAGAAAAATGGTATAATATGGAATCTTATCTAGGTCATTGCAGAAATGATTTTTTCTGTTTATTACAGAGAAATATTGGTCAAAGAGGACCTTTTGGAATAGAAAAAGTGCATTTACTTGAGCTGTAGGTTTTATACTTCAGCTACTTATGACCCTATAGAAAGTTTATATAGAACATAGAGTGGAAAGGGACTTTATTCTGACTAAGCCAATAATTAATTCTAGGAAAAATAAAAATAATGAATAGAGTAGGTTTATTTAGAATTAATGGGGCTGTAGGAGGTAAATTAAAAAGAAACAAAGTATAATAATTAATGATGTTGGCTCTCCAGCAATATAGTTTCCATGTAGATCTTTATCACCATAACATATTTTAATGTTTATTAGGTTTCAGAAAATGGTCCAGTCACACACAATGACCAGTTCTTTTATTATCCCGTCTTTTGGCGTGTACTGCTATGAGCCTTTTAATGACAGTGAGATGTTCTGAGAAATAATGTTCATAAGAGATTTTGTCTGTGTGCAAATTTCATACTGGGTGAGCCCATAAACAATATTGTATTGCCTCCTATTTATCCTGCCTATCTGGTATTGCCAGTAGTGATTACCATGGAATATAAGGTCCGTTGAGATTGATTCCAAGTAATATGTGATTGTCTATTTAATTTGTTTCTTGGAATATTCTTTTCTTCTTTTTTTTAGTGGACCACATGGTGAGTTCCCTAGAGATTCTGTTTAGGAATTATCCCTTAATATTATGGTAATTTTATTGACCAGCATAATATAGTATAGACTCTTCTTACTCTGTATTACAATCGGGGCGAGAATAAAAGTATATTGAGGAGCCAGAGAGATAGTACAGTAGGTAAGATGCTTGCTTTACATGTATGTGTCTGGCTGGATTCAATCCCTAATAGTGATCCTTGAGTACAGAGCCAGAAATAAATCCTGAGCACCACTAGGTGTGCCCTCCACACCCCAGCAAACAAAATGTATATTGAAGTAGACTATGATCTTCACTCCACATGTTCTACTCATTCTTAAACTGTACTAGCTTGAGGAGAAAATGCGTTTTCTATCCTTCCTATTTCTACCATCTGGCACAGTGCTCTGCATATAAAAAGGTTCTAAATAAAGGTTTTTCTGAATGAATGTCAGAGAGACTTACAACTTAAAGAATATGTATAAGAACAAAATTATTTATTCATTTTTGGGCCATACCTGACAGTACTCAGGGCTTATTCCTGGTTCTGTGCTCAGGGGTCATTCCTGGCAGGCTTGGAGAAATTTATGGAGTGCTGGGGATCAAATCTGTGTGGGTCACTTTCAAGGGAACCACCTCAGATATTGCAGTATCTCTCCAACCTATAAGAATATTTTATGTTGGTTGTCATTATTTAGTTATTGATTTTAGAATCAACAATCCTATCAAATAGTTATCTAAAAACATGTTAAGAGATAGCTGTCGAATAATTGTCTAAAATCATGTTAAAAAGAGGTGATATTTCACAGATCTTATATGTCCTAAGACATACTAACTATGCACATCACATTGCAAGTTATTTTAGCCAGATATTCTACTTAAATAAATTTATCTATTGCAAGAAAATTAAGAATGTGCACAAGTAAAGATGATGTGGATGGAGAAATATAAGGTCCACTTATAGTGAATAAGTCAATTGCCTTGCATGTTGCTGACCCAGGTTAATACCCAGTATCCTGTATGGTCCCCTGAGCACCACCAAGAGTGATCCCTGGAGCTAGAGTGACAGCACAGTGGGTAAATCTGTTGCCTTGCATGTAGTTGACGGGGGTTCCATTTCCAGCATTCCATATGGTCCCCCAAGCACCGTCAGGAGTAATTCCTGAGTGCAAAGCCAGGAGTAACCCCTGAGCATTGCCAGGTGTGACCCCCCCCCAAAAAAAAAGTGATTCCTGAGTGCAGAGCCAGAAGTAACCCCTGATCATCACTGTGTGAGGCCCTAAACTAAAAAAAAATAATAAAAAGTAATTATTTTGTTTTATTTTTAATAACAATTTTAATGAACCAAATGGCCAATAATTCTGAATTAGTCAATCCAATTAACCAAATCATATAAAAGTGATGGTGTTAAATATACAAATGCAAAAACATATTAACACATAAAAATATCACACATGTAAAGATGAATCACAAAAATGGCATATTCACTTAATTGACATTTTACTAAAAACTTAAGATGCTGGGTCTAGAGAGATAGTGCAGATGGTAAGGTCTTGCACACAGCTGATCCAAATTCCATCGCTGGTACCACATATGGTCTTTATAACACTCTTAGAGTGATCTCTGAAAACAGAGCCTGGAGTAAGTCTTAAGCACAGACAGGTGTGGCTCCAAACAAACAAAAGAAGTTTTACAAAATCATAAGACAACTGTAAATGCTTAGAAGGGGAACTCTGGAAGAGATATAAATGAAATATCTTCTTTGATTAGTAAACTTATTTTAATTCTCTTTGTCTATAATTTTTCAGCTTTCTTTCACTCAAATGTATTAGTTGGATAATCAAAATTTAAATTATAAAAAAGTGTCAGGACTAGAGTGATAGTACAGTAACTTCAATGCTTGTTTTACATAAAGCCAACCTGGGTTTGATCTTCATGTGGTCTGTGACCACCATTTGAAGTAAATACTAAGCGTCACCAGAAGTGACTCCAAACAAGGTGTCACTCAAAAAACAAAGGCATAAGTTTCATTTTTAGAATAAATCACCTCTTCAAGTTTTCTGGAGAATCCTATCTGTGTCATCACAGAGGTCCCATATTCTATTCTGTTTTTTTTTTTTTATTTGTCTTTGGGCTACACCATGCAGTGCTCAGGGCTTACTCCTGGCTCTGAACTCAGAGATCATTCCTAGCTGTGCTCAGGGTACCATAAGGAGTGCCAGGGATTGAATGTGGATTACTTACATATAAGGTAAGTACCTTACCAATGGTACTATCTCTCTGCACCCTTCATGATGGAAATTTCTATGTTTTGGCTACTACTACTCTACTGTAATTATTTTAGTTTTTGAACTATATTTAGTGGTACTCAGAACTTAATTCTGGCCTGTGCTCAAGGACCACTCCTGGTTGAACTCAGAATATCATATGTGGTGCTGGGGAACTGAATCTGAGTTAGCCATGTGCAAGGCAAATGCATTAACCCCACCATACTGTCCTATAGCCCCTTGGATACAATCATTAAGGCTGCTATGAACATTCAAATAAGTCTTTGTTTTTTATTTTGAATAAATCTTTAAATTGTTGGATCAGGGACTGGAGAGATTACTCAATGTGCCTGAACACAGGCCTTACATGCAGGTGGTCCATGTTCAATCCTTGCTCTGTATGATGACATAAGTAGAGCCAGGAGTGACAACTTCCCCACCCCCAACTCTTACCGAGCTCTTAGTACAGAGCAAGGAGTAAGAAACTAGCCAGCCAGGTGTGACCTAAAATTCAAGTAATTTTTGTTTTTTTATCATGTGGACTGTTTTTGGCTACAAGTAACAAAGCTGCTTCAAATCAACTTAAATTGTAGAACAGTATTATTAGCCAGAGTGCAAAAGAACAGCTTTTAATATGTAAACAACATTCAGCTGGTAACAAATCATCAAAGGCCCAGGTTCTTTCTTCCTTTCTAGGCCTTCAGTCTTCAATGTGCTGAAGATGTCCTTGAGATGGCTTCACTCCTGATCACAAGATAGTGGCAGTTGCACTAATGTTATAGCCAGACACCCAGCTAGAGATAGGTGCAGAGTAGAAGTCTCAATAGATTATGCCTCCCTTTCATTCCTTGCAGGTGCATTAAATGCAGACTTGCATCAAATTAACACAACTGGAAAGCAGGGACAGTGCTAAGAGCTGTCTTAAGAGCATTCAGAACTTCCTCTCCAGGGATGAAGTTTATGTAATTTCTCTAAAGCACATGACTGTGCTAGGATGCCTGGATGCCTGCACAAAGTCAGGGTTTGCCAGGAGGGAGAGGAAATGGATGTCAGGTCGTCAGGTCCGCAGCAGTTTTCGTCTGCTCCATGCTACTTTTACACAGATTTTCCTGTTTCTGACTGATGATGTGCTTTCGGAAATACTTTCACCTCCATCATTCTATTTTTTAGTACAAGGTTAACAGCAATAAGAAGATGCTCCAATCCTGTCCTTCAAAATAGGTAACTTGAAAATTGTGCTTGTTCCTCCTTCAGAACGAAATGATTTCAATCATTTATTTAACAGGAACTTGTAGAACTGATAGTCTGTGAAAGGCTTGGCAGGGCAAATAAGGAAGAATAAAATTAACGTCCCTGCTGTTATCACTTTACAAATCTAGTTTAGAAGACAAATTAAAAGTGATAAGTTAAATAACGGCAGTAGATATAAACAGGGGTTCTACATAACTATGCAGAGCTGGCGGAGGCAGGATGATGATTAATGGGTAAATGACAAGTAAGTACGGTGGCAGTTCAGAGGAGGACAAGATACCTGCAGGCTGGAATGGGCTGAGAAAGCGTTCCAGAAGAGGAGATATTATAGATGGGTCTTGACAGGATCCAGGAAGGCTGACAGGAGGAGGGAAGGCCCCCAGCTGCAGCTTTAAAACCCATTGGCCAGACTGCTGGAACAGTTTATTTGCTTGCATCCAGATGTAGAGCAGACCGTCCAAATAAAATTTTTTCACTCCTCTATTAGATAAATATTATTATTATTTTTTCATTTGTGTGCCTAGTACATCCTAGGCTTTGTTCTCAGCACGAAGGAGGCTGAAGGAAAAACAGACCAAAATAATTCTTGTCCTTCTAGAAGTTGTGTTCAAGTAAAGGATAGTTGTCTGATAAATGTATTTAATATCCAAAATAATAGAAAAAATTTGAAAGGGGCCAGACAGTATGATGAGGAAGGTTTTTATTATTCTGGGGTTGAATTTAGGCCTGAAGTTCTGAACTGGCTTTTCTGACATGGACACAGGGATACAGGACATGGTGAATAAGTCTCTGATGGTTCAAAGCCATGGTGGTTGGTAGGACTATGAGTGTGGCAGGGAAAAAAAGGCTGGAGGTTTCTGAAATAAATGCAGACACTGATGTCTTCTTTCCATTCTTTGGTTGGTGAGTGGAAGCCTAGGATGAACAGAGTTCATGAAACTTCTGGTCTATTTTCCTTTATTCCACGGGATAGGGGAAGCTGGGAGGAATAACCTCATTTTTATAGATAGCAGGAATTAAAGAGAGATAGGTTAGATCCAAGTTGTGGACTCCCTCCAAAAAGCAAGGTCAAAAGATGGGAAGAGGTCTTAGGTTAAAGTACTATTTGCACACATGTGTGTTTGTAAGCCTGAAAAAAGCAACATCAAGAATGACCCCTTTAGGGATCCCTGAATTCACTCCCTGAAGCTTCTCTCTGTCACAAAACAGAAAATTTGAGATAGCTTTGCAAAACTTGTGCTGTGTTTAAAATCTTTAATTTAATGAGTTAATGTTTTATCATATCATAACAAATTGAAATATAATTGTGCTTCTCTAAGATATTACAAGGCTACAAAAAATTAATAATTTAGAACAATGGGCACTAGGAGGTTTGGCCAGGCGACTGTTATGTAAAGTTCGATGACAGGTTGCCTGCTTTCAATCCTGTCAGCATATCTCTGCATCTGTGTGTGTAACTTCATCTGGGCATAACAATGTTCTCCTTTGGACTGACCTTCAACTTTTGCTGATTTCTCATTTGCTCACTGTTGGGCCTTTTATCATCTTCTGTCCTCTGCTGTCAGTGTCCTTTTGACTTTTATTTGTTTAATGACTTTTGACCGACCCCTGTTGCTGCTGTGACCCTCCTGTTTTGTCTGTGTGTCGATTTCCTGCTTCTGGCTCCTTGCCTGGATCCCTCAACCTGCTGCCATCCTCAGACTGGCATGACAGATGGCCATAGGCTAATGCAAGGGTACTCCATCAGAGCTTCAGCACTGCAGTCACTTAAGATGCACGGCAGGCAGCAGAGAGAAAAACATGACTAGGTTAGCATGATGCTTTTTAATGCTCCTGTATGGTGTCAATTCTTGGCTGGATTGCTCGTTGTCAACCTAAATGAACCCCTGTAGATGAGACCAGGGGCTAACAGGATTTCTATCTGGGTCATATTACAAATTATTTTAATTTCAGTGCATGCTTGTTCCAGGTTAGTCTTGCATAAAGCTGTGCTGAAGGGAGGGGGCAAAGATGTCATGAGACTGTTCCTACCTTCAAAGAACTTATAATTCAAAGAAAGAGGTACTTAGGTATATGGCAAGTTGAAATTTAAGTGAAGATCAGAAGGTCCTAAGATAGTTTCCCAAAGAATGCAGGGAGCACATGGACAGTGTAAAAGACCGGCATGTGAACCATTTACTGATGGATTTTGTTGTAGCTTTAGTTATGCAAGTTCCTCAGTTTTGTGACCCACACATATGATGATTGTGTCTGTTGTTTTTAGCAACTTACCAGACTCTTGATTTCAAGAGATAAGAGAGAATTTTAAATAGTATTACTACAATAAGAGATTTATTCTATAGATAGAGTTAAAAAGTTTATTCTTATTTATAGAAGAGCAGATAACAATGAGAAAAGAACAGGTAAAGTCATACAACAGAGAAATCAATAAATTTCAACTTTCAAGGTCAAAGAATACGTAGAATACTTTGTCATCCCATCATAACAGAACTACTGCATCAACTTTAACAGTTATTCACTATTCTAGGGTATGATATTTCCACCAAAAACAAATATCTGACCTCTATTTATCATATGTGGTCAAGGTTGACTAGAAAAAAATTGTTAAAAAATGCTTTGAAGGTACAGTAAAGGTTTTCCTTCCTTAGAGAAATACACCTTACAATTAAAAAAAGTTCCAAATGTGATTCCTAAAGTATACTTAAAAATAACTATTAGTATTTTAAATAGATGCCTCAAATAAAATTAAAACTGTATTATATGAAACATACTGTTTTTTATATTAAACAAGATATCTTTTATATTAAAAGAAACACCCTATTTTTGATAAGTTAAAAAAGACAATGACAATTTTAATTTCCAAGAAAATGTAGAGGAAGATAGTATATCTATCTATCTATCTATCTATCTATATCTGTGTGTATACATATGTATATTTAAATACAGCTTTTTACCTAGTTGCTTTCTATTCCCCCCCAATATTTGCTAACAGTAATGCTATAAATATATATGAATTCACATCAATAAATACATGCATGTATTGGAAAAATACATCCTTTTTCATACTGAATCTCAATTTGTACACAAACTGAGGTTTATAGGTCATAGAACTTGATCATTCTTATATTTTAATTTCTGTTATAACCTAGTTCATTAAGGAAAGATAGAAATTTAATCTTACCAATCTGAGTGTCATTTACTTCAAGTTCATGAGCATAGGTCAGTGTGTCTCCTGTCAACATATTGGCAGTGGTTTGCTTAGTGCACAATGCTACCTGTCCATCCATAGAGCTACCAGAAAAGATGCTCCTTATTCCTGTCCTGAATTACTTTAGGAAAAAAGTTTAGGTTTTAACTTGTCTCAACATGTGAAATAATTTGCTTTTACTGCAGTTCAGTTCTTTAGTTATTTCACTGAGCATTATTCATTCAAATGGTCTTTATTAATATGTCCATGAAGAAAAAAGAAAACTGAGTTTCTATTAATTTTTAGATAGACTAGATGGAGATATTTTCAATTATTTTTGGAAGATGATATGAATATCACTGTCACTGTTACTGTCCTCCCATTGTTCATCGATTTGCTCGAGCGGACCCAGTAACATTGTGAGACTTGTTACTGTGTTTGGCATATCGAATACATCATGGTAGCTTGCCAGGCTTTGCCATGTGGGCGAGATACTCTCAGTAGCTTGCCGGGCTCTCCGAGATGGGTGGAGGAATCGAATTCAGGTTGGCCACGTTGGCTGCATGCAAGGCAAATGCCCTACCCACTGTGCTATCAATTCAGCCCCAAATAAAATTAAATAATACAATATGATTATAAAAATTACTAGATTAGGGCTGCAGATTTAGTTATGAGATTTTATTTGTTTTATTTTTGGACCATACCCAGTGGTACTCAGGGTTTACTCCTGGATCTACAATCCGGAATTATTCCTGGTGGTTTTCAGGGGACCGTATGGGATGCTAGGGATCAAACCTATATCAGTTGCATGCAAGGCAAACATCCTACACACTGTATTCTTGCTCTGCCCCTAGTTATGTGTTTTTTGTGACCAAAGAGGGAGATAGTGTACCTGAAGGATTAATGTGTCAACACAAGGCCATTCAGTGGTCAGCATAAGACCATTCAGTTGAATGATCAATGCAGACCATTCAGTACAAGACTATTCAACCACCAATGCAAGGCCCCCAGGATTAGTTCCTCAAAGAGGGTCTCCAGTTGATTTTCATGATGGGATATGGGCAATCATTTCTTAAAATGATACTAAAATTTCTAAAAATATTCTTTTAAAAACAGTCTGATACTACCAATTGCAATTCAGTGATTTAAACAGCAAAAATATGACTAGCTAGGAACAGTATTTGAAACACCTGGAAGAATAAAGTCACATTGGCATTCAGTTTACCTGGGCAGTTCCATTTGTTATTGATTAAGTAAGGCCCTAAAAGTAAAGGCCCTCCCGTTGATCATTGATTTGCTCAAGTGGGCCCAGTAACGTCTCCATTGGAGACTTTGTTGTTACTGTGTTTGGCATATTGAATACGTCACGGGGAGCTTGCCAGGCTCTGCCGTGTGGGCGAGATACTCTCGGTAGCTTGCCGGGCTCTCCGAGAGGGGCGGAGGAATCGAACTCGGGTCGGCCATGTTGGCTGCGTGCAAGGCAAACGCCCTACCGCTGTGCTATCGCTCCAGCCTGAATAAGGATTACTGAATAAGAATTACCTGAATAAGAATTACTGAATAAGGACTGGGATATTCCAACAGGGGCACTTTCAGGAACAATTCTGTTTAGGGGTTACACTTCCTCATTAAATTGAGCCTAGTTTTTGATATTCTTAAATTGAGAAATATTTCCCAGGTGACCTTACAGTACAGAATAGAATAATTTGAAATTCTTCACAAGAAGAATGAAAGCAAACTTGTCACCTATGTGATTTGTGATGTGGCTTTCAGACAAGGCTATTATCAGCCATGCCATCTGGTTGCTGCCTATTTTTAATAGCTATTTTTGAAGCTAGGTGCTGAGCTCACTTGTTTCTGAGTTACTGAAAGGGGGCGTATGATGCAAACATGTAAATGTCACATAATTTAAAGGGAACAAATTAAAAATATTATTATTTTCCTTCTTTAAATGTTAGTGACCCAATAAAATGAGTCTAGGTGCTTTATCTAGCACACCATAGTCATATCTGAAATAAATACTTTAGCACTTTGAGGTGTGTCTCATATTAGATCCAATATTTTGTATCTTAAACACACATGCACCTCAAGAACTGAAAACTTAAGTCCTTAAGTAATAAGCTTTGTGCATTGAAAATGTCTATTAGTACAACTCTGCGTAATTCTGCAAACTTCCTAAGAGTGAAACAATTTATTTGACTTAGATATATCACTTGACATTCGGTTACTCATCAATTTGCTCAAGCAGGCGCCAGCAACATTTCCATTCGTCCCTGTCATGTGCTAGTGTAGCCCAATGGCATCTGCTCATTCTAGGAACATGAAGAACCTCCAACTGATCGTTCAGGAATTTGACGAAGAAGTCTGACCAACTCGTATGTGGGCGGCCACGTGATCGTTTGATGTCCTATAGAATCCAGTTGGTAATGTCTCTAGTCCAGCGGTAATCTCGAAATCTCATTACATGTCCAGCTCAACTGATATTTGACTCCTTTGCAAACGAGACAGCGTCCCTGATTCTTGACCACCGATGGAAGTCGGAACTCTGTATTCTTTCTCTCATTTGAGTGAAGCGTGTCCAAGCATAGCACTTTCGATTCCTCTTTGGGAGACCTGAATAGCGAATAGCGTTCTCACCCTGTTTTTGTAGGGCCTAGGTCTCTGTGGTGTATGTTAATGCAGGAAGAACAGTGGAATCGAAGAGATGTGCCCGGAGCCAGAGGTTCTTCATCCTCTTAGCTATTTGACGTTCTTGAAAGTGTTCCAAGCTGCTCTCTTCCTCCTGTGCAGCTCAGGTGCCAGGTCATTTGTCATGTTGACTTCTTGACCTAGGTACACAATAACTGTTGCATTCAGAGATGTTCATCTCATTGAGAGTGAATAGAACGTCAGGAATGAGACTATTTCTCATAAATATTGTCTTCATGAGATTTAGCTGTAGTCCGACCTTTCCACATTCACGGTCGAAGTTGGCCAGGCTTTGTGCCACTTGGCTGATGTTTGGTGTTATAAGAACGATGTCATAAATATATATATATATATATAATTAAAATATTGTATAGTTTTACAAATTGATACTGTTAAAAATACAAACATATATATATAAATTAGGATTAACATAGGTTAAAACTCAGAAAATTCAATCACAAAAATTCAATGACCCATTCACAAGTGGGGTGAGAAGATGAACAGACACTTCCCCAAAGAAGATATCGGATGGACAACAGAAATATGAAAAAGTGTTCATTGTCACTCTTGATTAGGGAAATGCTAACAAAAACAACAAGTATCATATTGTGCCTAGATGAATGGAGCATATCAAATTGTCTGGAAAAAGCCAGTGTTGGGGAGTTGTGATGAGAAAGGAATCCTAGTATATACTGTTGGTGAGAATGTTACTTGGAACCAGAAGGAAAAGGACCAATACATAATGATCTCTCTCATATGTTGCACTTAAAGATACATAACAAGATAGCAACAAAGGGACAAAGGCAACATTATGGCAAAACTAATTCTCATAATTGAGTTGGGGAGGAGGTAGATTTGAGATGGAGGGTTGTTAGGGTCCTTGGGGGAAGAAAGAGTGGTGATGGATGTGACTTATGTACATGGTGTATGTACATGTACACTGGTAATGGATGTGATTTATGTACATGGGAAACTATCATTAACATTATTTTAAATTAAAGCAACTTTGTCACTGAAATATTTGTAAAAGAATGAATAAAGGTTAATATATCAAAAATTTTTATAGTCAGCATGACTGATTATTTAGGTGTAATTTATATATAAGGTCCAAAGATCTTAGGTTGCAATGTGAGAGGTTTTGACAAATATATATATATGTATAAATGTGTGTATATTTGTATATCTCTCTATTTATATATATCTGTTTAACAGCCATTCCAAATAAGGTATAAGACAATCCCATAGATCAAAAACATTTTCACAGATACATTCATATGTTACTCCTTTCTGCTCAGACACGCTGTCAGTCTGCATTTGTCTGAGTCAGAATCTTCTAAAGAACCCAAATAGCAATTCATTGGAAGGTTGATTTTTGAAACAATGCGATGAATGTTTGCAAGGCCATTCTGAGTATAGTCTGACGCCCACAGACTGTGTGGTAAGGAGACATCCAAACAGCAGTTGCTCCAGAGCCTTTGGGTTTGTCACATATGCCATCATGGAGGAGGTGGTTGCAACTGTGAATGCAAGACCACACAGGAGATGGAAGAGTTGTGGAAAACAGAGTTATCCTAAGAGAGATTCTCAAAGACCTGCTGCTGACTTAACCATGTAAATATTCCCTCCCCGCCAACTCCTCCTGCAGATATTAAAGAAGAAATTAAAGAGTATCTCAAAATAGATTAAAATGTATGGAAAAAATAAAATGATTAAAACATGACTGATAAAGACAGTGGGAAGAAGAAAGGCTTTGCTTTTCTGACTTTTGTTTTGTTTTGGGGCCACACCCACTCAATGGTGGCTCAGGGATCAATCCTGACTCTGCACTCAGGAATCACTCCTGTGGTGCTCAGGGGGCCATATGTGATACCACAGATTAAACCCAGATTGTATTCGAGAAAGGAAAGCACTTTATCTGCTGTACTTTCACTCTGGTCCCTGCTTTTGTGACTTTAGATGACCATGAGTCTATAGACAAGATACATTCAGAAATACCGCCTTGTGAATGGCCACAAATGAGAGGTAAGGAAAGCCTTATTTAAGCAAGTGATGGTGAGTGCTTCATCCAGCCAGAGGTTCTGGAAACTTTGGTGGTGGTCATGGAGGGTTTTTTTTTTTTTTGCATGAATGGCAACTTCAAATGTGGAGGAACCTTCCGTGGGTGAGGTGACTTTGGCAGCAGTCAGGGTGGTGGTGAGTAAAATGGTAGTAGCAATGATTATAATGAATTTGACAATGAGGAAAGCAATTTTGAAGGTAGCAGAAGTTAAAATTTTGGCAGCTATAACAATGAGTCTTCAAATTTTGAACCCATGAAGGGAGAAAACTTTGGAGGCCAAAGCTTATGCCTTTATGGTGATGGAGGATAATTGCCAAACCATGAAAGCAAGGTGGCTTTGATGGTTCCTGCAGTAGTAGCAACTATGCCTGACAGTGAGTTTCAATTGCCAAGAAACGAAGCTCAGTAGGAGAGTCAGAGAAGTAATATGAAAGCTACAGAGAACAACTAATTGGTGAACTCAGCTAAGCACTTTGGTGGCAGGTTCCTTGCTGCTACAAAGCAGATATATTTTAGATATTAGCATGTGTGTGAGCAAAAAACTGGAGGACTGTATTTGGAACTAATTGTGTAACAGGTTATTTTAGTTTCTGTTCTGTGCAAAGCATACGACATTCCAACAAAATGGTTTAATGTAGCTTTGTTTTTTGCATACATGTTGTTGTTGATCGCTAAATGTAATAGTCTGATTATGATACAAAGAATAAGAAATAAGTCTTGGGGGGAAATAAAGGTTTTCACGTCATCTTCTCATCTATTTTCCACCACTGAAAGAACAACCTTTCTGAGATTTTCTAGTTTTTAATCAATGCAAATTAGTATTTCCTGTTTTTTGACTTCTTATGAAGTCATGCAGTATAGTTTTCATTATGTTTGGATTTTTTAATTCAGGAAATGTTTTCTAAATTCAACTTTGTGGGCACATATTGCAATAATTTGTTTTATTCATCGATAAATAGTATTTCATGCCACTTGTGCATTGTTGATGTGTGACATTTGGATTGTTTCCACTTAAAACTACTGTGAAAATTCTTGCACAAATCTTGTGGACATATGCTTTCTTTTTCTTTTGGAAGGAGAGGTAACTTTTTAGGACTAGGATAACTGATTCAGAAGGTAGGTGTATGTTTAACTTTACAGGAAAATGCCAAATTGCTTTCCAGAGTGGCTGCAGCATTTTATACTCCCACCAGCAATGTGCAGGAGTTATAGTTGATTCATATCCTCCCCAACATTACATTTTGTCACTCTTCAATTTTAGTCATTCTAGTGGTTTCACTTTCATATTTTCTAAATGACTTAAGATGCTGAATATCTTTTAATTTGCTTATTGGACATTTGTATATATTTTCTCTTGAGGTGCCTATTCAAGTATTTTGTACCTTGTTTTATTGTTTTCATTTTACTTTGTTCTTGTTTATTTGTTTGATAGCCTTTTTTGGGGGTGTCACACCCAGTGATGCACAGGGGTTACTCCTGGCTCTGCTCTCAGGAATTACTCCCTGTGATTCTTGGGGGACCATATGGGATGCTGGGAATTGAACCTTGGTTGGCCACTTGCAAGGCAAACACCCTACCTGCTGTGCTGTCACTCCAGCCCCTTGATAGTCTTTTTTAAATAAAGTTATTAGAAATATTCATATTTTGGGGAATGCCCTTGTCAATTACATATTGAAACATTTTTTCCCTAGGCCTCAGCTTACTTTTACACTTTTGTTCTATCTCAATTTACAAAGATATTCTACATTTTAAAAATAGAAAATAGTTTTAACATTTATGTTTAAAATTCACCCTAAATAAATTTTTGTGTGTAGTTTTAGAGAGGTGTGCATTGTTTTTTTATCTCTCCTGTGGATATCTAGTTACTACAAAATCATTTATTGAAAAGATTTTCTTTTCCCATTAAGTTGCCTAGTGTCCTTGTTGAAAATCAATCAGCTGTTTAAGTGTGGTCTATTTCCGAATTTTCTATTCTGTTGCATTGATCTACTTGCCTGTCTTTATGCCAATGCTATTCCATTTTGATTACTGTAGCTTTTGATTAAGTCTTCATGTCATCTAATCTAAGTTGTCCAACTTTGTTTTCTTTTTTTCAATTTTTTTTGACTATTGAGGAGCATTATATTTCCAAAACAATTCTGTTTGGATTATGATTTAGATTGTTTTGAATCTGTAAATTAAGTTAGAGAGAACTGATATCTGAATACTGATTCCTCTAATCTACTATCATGGTATGTCATTTAAAACATTTTTGTCAGAATAGGCAGAGTTTCTAATACTACTGTGAATGAAACCGCTATTTAAATTTTACTGTCAATGTTTAGAAATAATGCTGAATATTTCATGTTGACCTTGTAGCTTACATCTTTTCTAAATTCACTTACTAATTTTAGCTGCTTTGTGTGTTTGATTTTCTATACGATTATTTATCCTTCAAATGGCAGTTTTATAATTCTCTTTAATTCTTTATATCTTTGTTTTTATTGTTTGCTTTACTGCACAAAGTATAAGAGCTTTCATATTTTCTTCAGTTAAAAATGTGTACAGTCTCTTTTTCGCCTTCCTTGTTTCCATATATGCATTTTCTCAATATGCTCTGATTCTACCTCTAAAACTTTCCTTATTATTAAGATATCCACATTCCATTTTTTTGTAGGTTAGTCATATTTTCTTTTAAAATCAATTAGCAATTTCAAGTATTCATGTTGATGAATTTCAATGAGGTGTCCTTTCATCTATGACTAATAGCAGAAAATTAAAGCACATATTTTTTTGGAAATGCTATAATGCATAGCTAGGAAAAACCAAAATCCTAATTAGGTAGTGAATTCTAAAGCAAGGAATTTAGTGGAGAATTACTTGATAAAGTGAATTGCAAGTAAATTCAGAACTGACTATTTATTACTCAGCAGTGGTAGGCTATTTCTAAGGGCACCTTGACACTACCTAATTGTGGAAATTTTTAAAGTCCTATAAATTACAAGTCATTGAAATAATGGTTTTATTTGGTTCATTTAAAATTGATGTAAACATTTTTATCTTTGTAGCAGATGCTCCCTCATATCAGAGCAGCTATAAAGAAGTTCCCTTCAGTCTTTTAAAAATTATAAAATATAATCTTTATAAATAAATGGTAATTATAATTTTACTTTAAAAATTATAATTGACTTATATCATGTATAAGGTGACATTTTCTATAAATTGTATTTGTTACAGAAACAAAATGACCATCAATAATAACTTGAAATAGTTTTTACCCATAAGTAATTTTTTTGGCTACACTTATCTGGGCTCTCAGACATCCAGCTCTGTGTAAGAAACAGGAGAAGAATTTATTTATGGGTAGGGTAAGGATGTGGGGTCTGACATTATAGGAAGGCATAATCTGCATATCATTCACATTATTTAAAACAAGGCAAGTTCTTATGGTGATACCTACTGAATGAATAGTTGAGGCACAATGAATAGATATTTTGCCTTCCAGCATATTTTAATCAGTGGCAATCATGTTGTGGTATCAGTTGTGGTATGGATTTTGGCTGGATCCCAAACCAGAATATCTGAGAACAGCAGTTAGGTCCCATGTTAAGTGAGAGAGGGCTGTCATGGATTAGATATAGTATTATTAGATATAGTATTAATCTCTGCAGGCAGTTCTTTATCAGGACTCTAATCCCACACATGAATCTGCTAAAGAACTAGAAATTGGGGCATAGAATCAGACAGTTATGGAGAGGTTTGGGGAAGACTAAGACTGGGGTGAATATGGTGATAATGTGATTAATTATGGTAGCAAGATTATTTTAGATGCTACATGTTGGGGAAAAATGATTATTTATAATAATCTTCAGGGCTTGTAGGTTTGTGGGAATTGAATCAGGCTAGGTATAGTATTGTTTAAACTTCCAATTATATAATAATCTTCAGGGCTTGTAGGTTCGTGGGAATTGAATCAGGCTAGGTATAGTACTGTTTAAACTTCCAATTCCTGTGGCTAATAGTACTAGAAAAGGTGGCACCAAAATATTGCTTGAACTTGGCTTTCTGGCACAGCCGTGACTCCAGAGGCACAAGGACTTAAGCCAGAGCCTGGCAGCTTGCGGCAGAAAAGTGAATGGACTCTGCATTAAACTATGGCACCATGCCTCCCCGGGAGGGAAAGGGTGTCGCTCCCTTCTGCCTTTCCCCTCCTCCACCTTTCCCCCCTCCCCCCCTCCCCCCCCCCTGCAGCAAGTTGGCTGTCACCTCAGAGCTTATTGGAAAGCCAGGTATGAGCCAGTGGTGAAGGGGCAACTGCAGCCTCATGGGATGGGGGGCAGTACCAGCTTGTTCTTCATGCCCTACTGATGTCACAAGTTGCCCCCACAAGTGGCTCTCCAGCACAGCCATAGCATCATACACACAGAAACCAATCTCATAATTACCTGGCTCTTGGCAGAAATCCCTCCAGACTTAAGTAGTAAAATATCAGAAATCCAAAATTGCGGCCGCAATAGCAATAGCAGCAGCGCAACATCATATGGTTCTCATAACAAGCTATAGAAAACAAATTATTTCACAATGCCATTTCAGCAGTTCTGATTGTTGGGGGGAAATTCTAAACAATAATGGTGCATCCTTTGTCGAAATAATGAATGCAATCAAAGTAGAGAGTGAGTTAAGTAGAAATCATCTGACTCACAGGCATAGGGAGGGGTGGGAGGAGCTATATTGGGGTTCTTGGTGGTGAAAAAAATAAGTACTGGTGAAGGGAAGGGTGTTTGATCATTGTATGACCGAGACTTAAACCTGAAAGCTTTGTAACTTTACCCTCAGTGATTCAATAAATAAATATAATGAAAAAAATATTGCTCGAGCAGGTCCGGTAATGTCTCCATTTTGAGACTTGTTGTTACTGTGTTTGGCATATTGAATAAGTCATGGGTAGCTTGCCAGGTTTTGCAGTGGGGGAGAGATACTTTTGGTAGCTTTTCTGGCTCTCCTAGAGGGACGGTGGAATTGAACCCCGCTCGGCTGGGCTGGCTACGCACAAGGCAAATGCCCTACCCGCTGTGCTATCTCTCCAGCCACTTTTAAAAATATTTATTGAGGTACTGTATTATGATAGTTTCTTGCATACATCATTTTAACACCACACCAATTACTAAGGTACCCACTTCTCTCCATCAGGTTCCCAAAGGCTGCTTTCTTTCTATCCTATCCTCCTTTCCCAAGCTCTGTTATGTGGGTTAACTCTCCAATTCTATTGCTTTTGGCTGTCTGTTTCTCTCTTACTGTGTATCTATAAATTCTACATGAGGGAGATCATTCTGTATCTATCCATTTCCATCTGACTGCCTTCACTCAGCATAATACCTTATAGTTCCTTCCTTGTTAGTGAAAACTGGATAATTTTTTTTTCTTTTTGGGTCACACCCAGCGATGCTCAGGGGTTGCTTCTGGCTCATGCACTCAGGAATCACTCCTGCTGGTGCTCAAGGGACCACATGGGATGCTGGGAATTGAACATGGGTTGGCTGTGTGCAAGGCAAACATCCTACCCTCTGTGCTATTGCTCCAGTCCCAAAACTACATAATTTTGACCTTTATTATAGGTCCATGGGCTGGAGCGATAGCACAGCGGGTAGGGCGTTCGCCTTACAAGCGGCCAACATGGCCAACCCGAGTTCGATTCCTCCGCCCCTCTCGGAGAGCCTGGCAAGCTACCGAGAGTATTCGATATGCCAGACACAGTAACAACAAAGTCTCCAATGGAGACGTTACTGGGCCCGCTCGAGCAAATCGACGATCAACGGGAGGGCCTTTACCTTTTACCTTATTATAGGTCCATATAATTCTATTTTGTGTATATACCACAACTTCTTGATCTATTCAACTGCAGTTAGGCATTTGGGTCATTTCCACATATTTGCTATCATACTAAACACTGCATTTAGTTACTTCAGCCCCCAAATTTTATGACTCTCTTAATATCACTGAACTTCTCACTCTGCACTCTCCTGCCCAGACCTTTCTCCATGAAAATTGAGAAAAGAGTTTCCTCTTCTGGTTAGTTTGAGGGATTCTGTGAGGGTTGGAATTTTGATACCTTTATTCATGATCTTACAAGTAGGGATTAGCAAAAGGGTGACAAATCAATTCCTGGATGGACAGTGTTAAAGTAAGAATACACAAAGTGTTTACAAGTTTAAGTGTCTGTTGAATGGGATTAGAGCATTAGAGACATTGGGTGAAAGGGAGCAGTTCAACAACACGAATGTTATGGCAGCAGAAGTATAGCAGACTACATGAAGTGCAGACCCTACAGTACAATATCTTTCTTCTGGTCTAAAAAACTTTATATCTGTTTAAGATTTGTATTTTTAGTGCATAGAATAGTTGATGGGAGTAATTTATGGTAGTTTAATATAAATTTAAAAGTAATAAAAGGAAGAAAATAGATCATATTCACTACTAGGGCACAAACATCAATGTAGCCTTGTAAAATAGAATTTTTACCAATATCTTATTGAAAAGTGACTATAGACTAAAAGGAAATGTTTTAAAAAGAGCCATTTCTACTAGTTATTTCTGTTTTGACTAATAAAGTTATAGCTGAGGTTATCACTGGACATATACATCATTTATTCTGATGCAAAAGTAACTTTTATTCAGCCTATCTGGTCCTTCCACAGCATGAAAGTAGAATCTTCTATCAGTATTGTAACAGAGAAGCATGGCACAATATGGATTCAGCT
This sequence comes from Sorex fumeus, assembly GCF_029834395.1. Lineage (NCBI taxonomy): Eukaryota > Metazoa > Chordata > Mammalia > Eulipotyphla > Soricidae > Sorex > Sorex fumeus. The sequence goes on from NW_026606111.1 coordinate 38,071,112, forward strand.
GACTGTTTTATTTGCTCTGCTGATATCCAGACTATTTTTAAGGAAGTGAGACTCTGATGGTGCCTACAAAGAGTCACAAAACTATTCTATGTTCCTACACAGCACAGTGAAGCAGGGCTATGCCGTATTCCATGGGACAAATTTATTTTGAGACAATACATCAGAGGTTATGTAGTTTGAGCCAATATATCAGAGGCAACGAAATTACCTATAATAGGTTGGTCAATAAATGTTTACTGAGGGGTTTACTATTTCTCTGAGTAAGATTATAGAGACCCACATGTGGCTTGAGGCCTGCATCTCCAGAGGCCTACTTCTTCCAGAAGTCACTTTTGAATAGTTTCATCTACTTCACCAGCTCCAAGCATGTGGGCAAGGGTGAGAGTACAGGTTTCCTTCTTGCCTGGTGCTGAATAGCATTGTCAGATACGTTTGGTATTATCAGTTCCCTAATCATTCCTGAGAGACTGATGCATTTCTGTAAAAGCTTCATTTACATGGTGTGACTACAAATTAAAAAGATAGATTTTGTTCTGGCTTGTTAAAATCATTCTTTAGAGAAAATGTTTGAAACAAAATTTGTCAAATGGTCTGTGGTCTACTTACCCCAGATATTAATCTCTGCCTTCAGTGCTGGGAGGTTCTTTTCCTCATGAAAAAATTCCATTCTTGTGAATTTAGTTCATTCACGTGGAGTCAACCGTATAGCAGTATTATTGCTTTCTCTTTTTTGAGGGAATAGAATACAAAAAGAAAAAGCATTGGCAACCAATAGTATGACTCACTTCATAGAAAGGGAGACAAATGATCTTTTCTTATTCTTTAAAAATATACAAAGCTCTGCTAAAATAGAACTTTATATTATAGGTTGCAGTTATTAACTTAGGAGGTAATGGGGTTTCTACTTTCTCAGGATAAAAGCTTCCCATGTTAACACCACCTACTGTATAATGTCTTGGCGCAATGTGCAGAATTTTCTTTATTATATAGTTAGTGAATGGCAACTTTTTCTTCATGAGTTTCAATTTTCAGGCAAAGACAATTTCTTAAGTCTAAGAATCTGAACTTGTGTTCTCCATAGAAATAGTCAGCAAGAAAGCTACTATTTATAGATGGCTTGTTAATATCCAGTTTTATTATATGCCACATGCATATTATTCTGGGACTTTCCTAAAACATGAATATGAATAAATACTATAATTCTTTATCAGCAATCTTAATATTTCTAGAGAAATGCATGGTGAAAAATATAAAAGGGGTTTTCAGAAAGCTCTTTTGCCTTTATTATCAATCTTCTGGGTTCTTTCTCAGCCACCTACTATAAATCTGTAATGTCATCTCAACAATCTTCCTTGTTGAAGCTGAAAGATGGAACAGTAAAACGTGACCAAAGAGTCTGATACTTTGGAGATTCTCAGAGTTTCTTGTTATAGTGAGAGAAAATGAGTGCTGAGGAAAGATCTGACTCTAACACAGCAATTAATTTCAATGATGGATATGGGCCAAACAACCTGGCATCCTTTCCTCTAGCAGTCTCTTTCCTTTAAAGCAGGGTTTGTCTAATTAATAAGGGTTTTTCACCTGTAGGGACATAGTCACAGGATATTCCAAGGGGGTCTTAGATGAAAATTGGGAACCATGGTATGAGATCAAGGGCCAACCAGTAAGTAGGACAGAGCAGAGAGCTTGGGAAGCAAACATGTATAGGAGGCAATGATCACAAAAAAGTTGAGAAACTCTCAACCTTTAGAAGATGGGATCTTCTCTCACCTCACGATGCATATTTTCCCCTTTCTCAGGAATCGAGGTTTATCCACATTACTACTGAGAATATTTATTGACTACTTGGCCCTTGGAGTAGCTACAAATGATTTCTAGCCAAAGTGCTCTAGCTCTCTACTTTGATTTGTTATTAGGGAGGGAATTAAGGGCCTATTAGACTTCCATAACAATTTCAGTGTCTTAAGTAGGAAAGAAGTGTTTTTCAATCTTAAAACTGTTCAGATTTATATTGCAAATTAGGCAAGACTAAGGAAAATATTGGTGTGCTGACTTAATAAGAATAAAATATAGTTCTGAATGTCTATTTGTATAGAACATTAGGTCCATGAAGTCTAGGATCTGTAAAGCAGGAAATCTCTATTTTCACTTTTAAAATATGAAGGCATATTTTATCCTGCTTATTATATAGAGCAAGTGGAAGCAGAAAATATTGAGTATATGATGAAGTCTTGTGTTTCCGACTTAGACAACTGTTTTGAATGCTGGTTGTCATTCACATTTTATGTGCATGAAACAAAGAGTTTTATAAAATTACTACGTTTATGAGAGGATTAAGCAGGTTTTACTTTTATAGTCGTAATGTGTTCAAATGCATTTGCATCAAATGGGAGATATAATTTCTCTTTGTAATTGAAATTTAAATCCCAGCATAAATACAGCACTTAGAAAACTATTTAATGGGCCTTTCTTTTATAAGGATGCTGCTCAGAAAGAAGGTTACACAGCTGGAGATTGTTTAGAGACAATTAAGACTTATTGGCTTTTCAGCTGGTGATAAAAGCAGGGCTCTGAGACTCTGGCATCTTGAAATTGTTGCCCAGGTGAATTTCCTTTGCAACTCTAAGCTCTTTAGCATTCTTAAAAATTTATTTAGCATTAGAGACTTAAGGGGATGATCTATTGTAGTTTAAGTTCCTGATGAATGCAAAGTATACATTTATTTTTAGCATGATTCATCCAGGGTGAACCTGAGATTTTTGCCTTGTTTTCAAGACTATTACTCATTTCTTTTCCTGAAGAAAATAGTAAAATATTCTACAGCTAACCCCCATTGCTTCTGATTTCTAGCCCCTCTGAAACGATACTGCACTTTTTTCCATATGTTTCTTTGCATCTTCAAACTAGGAAAGAATCTGCTTGATTGTAAGTGATTTAATTGGATAGCCCAAACAATGCTGATAGAGTCAAGGATTTCATGGATGATTTACACTTATTATTTGAGTACATCTTAAGGTTCATTCCTATAAGATTTTCCATTGAAGGAAAAAAATCAGTGACTTATAAATCAAATTGCATAATACTACTTAACTGTGAATAACTTTGTATTTTCACAAACTCTCAAATGATAATTCTTCCATAGTTAGGCACTTTAAATTCACAGCTGGTTTCATCCACCTTTCTGCCAAACTATAAGTAGTTCTAACACTCAAGCATGAATAGTAATCAATGTTTTGAGTCACTACATTAATGTAACTAGTAGAAAATTTGATTTAGCTTATTCTTCTGAGAGTGTAGATATTATACTAATTAAGATAAACATATTTTTCAGAAATTGTTTTCTGACCTGAGAATTTTTTACCCCTATGCTATTTAAATCTTTCTACATTTGTGGTGACAGAAAATATTTTTTGATACATAAAATCGGGATGAATACAAAATTATTTAATTTGCCTTTTACATTAGTATCATGTGTCTATTAACTTTGGAGGAGAACATGTTCCATTTGTTTTTGATTTGCAGTTCCCTGTTGGAATGAGAAATGATATCACAAATTCTTCCATCTCTGTACTTTGCTTCTGCTTGTTATAGGTTTGTTCTCTCTGACATCCAATGCTGAAAGTGGTAGATGATTAATTTCTCATTGTGAACATTTCAATGCTAATCCAGCAGGTAAAACTACGACAATCCGTTTCTATTATATCTATCCAAAAGTCTTCCAAGGACTCCTAGCCATAAGTTTTTTAAGTCAGAAAGAAAATGGCCAGGTGGAACTACCGACTAAAATGAACCTTGTTATCAGAACTTGACCTGTTAGTAAAATACTTTTTTGTACAGTATGTTTGTTCATGATGATAGTTTGAAAAAGAAATTAACATTATCTTATATTGCTTGTGGGCTGGAGCAATAGCAGAGCGGGTAAGGTATTTGCCTTGCTCGTGGGCCGGCATGGCTGACCCAGGTTCGATTCCTCCACCCCTCTCGGAGAGCCCAGCAAGCTACCGAGAGAATCTCGCCTGCACAGCAAAGCCTGTCAAGCTACCCGTGACATATTCAATATGCCAAAAACAGTAATAATAAGTCTCACAATTTGTTGTGAGATGTTACTGGTGCCCACTTGAGCAAATTGATGAACAACGGGAGGACAGTGCTACCGTGCTATATTGCTTGTATTAACTGGAAAGAAAATATTTTAGAAATAGACCTGCTTTGGTCTCTTACATTTGAACAAATTCTACACCCTGGGGCTATCATAACTGCCAAGCTGTAGTAGAAACAGAAAGTACCAACTTGCTTACTGAAGTGATATATGGTGAGAGACAATTGCTTCTTACAAAGGCACTGCTGCTTAATTGACCCCAAAGACTTACATCTCAGTCATATTAACTTGACTATTAGTTACTGCAGCAGTGAAGAATACTGGGTACAAAGGTGAGGAAACATAGCTTTCACATTATGGCAATACTTATTGTCTAGACATATATTAATTTAGTGGTTGCTACTTTAAAAATTTTTGGTGGCCATAGAAAAATTAAAAACAGAGAATTAATTTACAAACTATTTTATTTGACACAAAATATCTAAAATATTATCATCTCAATTATGTAATTCTGCCCACATTTTCATTGTTCAATAGTCAGAGATGGATAGTGGGTCCCAAAAGGCTGATCCCCCTCTAGGAACCCCATAGCTTCAAGTTAGTTGAGCTTCTGGTTGCTAGGCCTGGTTTCTAATTCAAATATTATATCCACAGAGAAAATATTAAACTTCCTTGTCAGACACTTTCAGTTTTTATTTTTCTGATGCCTATGATCTAAATGGCAAGAAAGTGTTTTATCTGAATCAGTTTGATGTGGTAGAAAGAGTCTCTCAACATGTGTTCAGACACCTCTGGCCTTTGAGGGTCATTTACTAGTGATAGGTATCATTTAGGAAATATAATTGAGAATTAATTTCCTATCTAGATCCAGAAAATAGAAACCATATTTAACCTGTGTAGCACTGTCCTCCCATTGTTCATTGATTTGCTCGAGCAGGCACCAGTAATGTCTCCATTGTGAGACCTGTTTTTGACATATCGAATATACCACGGGGAGCTTGCCAGGCTCCTCTGTGTGGGTGGGAAACTCTCAGTAGCTTGCCAGGCTCTTAGAGAGGGACAGAGGAATTGAACCACATTGGCCGCGTGCAAGCCAAATGCCCAATCAGCTGTGCTATCACTCCAGCCCACTTAAGCTATAATTTTGAATATTCTGTCTCTTTGAAAATGACTGGACATTTTTACAAGTTTAATAAACTCCAGTTTGATAAAGAAGGGAAATACTTCTACATATGTTATATTGTTTTTTTAAGCAAATTTTCCTTAGGAACTAGTAAATTACAGTGATCAAAGTTAAGCTTTTAGCCATATAGTGAAATTCAGTAGATTTTAAAATATCCATGGGAAAAGTCTTATTTAGAAAAGCAATTTGAGTGTATGAAAGAGATGAATTCAATACAGATTTGGACATAAAAGGACAACACTTCATGTTAACTGGTATCTCTCTACAGCAAATTAACAAAGTGAAATATTATTGACCCTGATCTCTTTCTTAGGGTGTTCAAAATAGTGGGTTGTAAAATTAGGGCAGGTATTATAGGTACTTGCCATCTCATTGGGATCTAAGAGACTGCATGTGGAAAATCCGGCTATATAAAATGTAATGACAGAGGTTAGTTATGGTCCTGGTCAAATAGGAGGGATAGAAGGCTGAACAGATAGTGTAGGCGTTAAGGCACTTGCCTGGGCACACAAACATCCTCAGTGCTGCATATGATGGTCCCTTGAGCACAGAGTCAGGAGTTAACCCTGAACATTATTTGGTGTGGACCAAGACTCTCCACTAAAAAATAAATAACAAAAACCAAATAGGGGTGGTTCAGATTAAAATTTCTCACTCTGTCCAAGAAAAGAGAGCACAAAGCTTGGATTATAATGGTGGGAATTTCAGTAAGAGCTGGGACAAATCAGGACCAGAGAGATGACATAGGATTTGGAGAACACACAAGGGAAAGGAAAGGTAATTTCTATGTTAGAAGGCTTAAAATTGACTATTATTTGTCATGATTTAAGCATTATAGGGAGTGGTAGAAGAGGTTATTGCTGTAAGTACTCACTTAAACTTTCGTGAGATAACATTCAGATGCCTCCAAAATGCCAAAGAATGGTACCACGGGCCAGATGACAGGGCTCATTTCTTCTCTTTCCATTCCCTTCTGTTTGCTGCTGCACTGACCAGAGGCCTCTGCTTATTTAGTTGGTGTGATTTTAAACACTTAGTTGAATGTATTGTAGATTCTATCCTTCATTGTGGTGGTAGAGGTCACAAATAGTGGTGTGTCTGAGATCACACTTGACATGTATGACTGTGCCAAGGTTTGAAATTGCATTTTCATGGCCTACATGGCAGAAGCCCTTCTGCTGAATTGCATGCATGAAACCCCAGACAAGGCTCAGTTAAAGAAAACTTTAATTTTGGTCCAATAGTTCTAATTTTTTAAACAACACAAAGGAGTTCATAATACAATTGGTTCAAGTACTCAGTGTTCCAACACCAATCCCACCATCAGCGTGACCTACCCTCCACCAATCTCTTCATTTTTCCACCCCTATCTCCCCACCAGCCTTCCTCCTTAGGGAGAATTTACTTAATACTTATTGTTACAATAAAATGGCAAATAGAATTATCTGAAAATAGATGTTGAGAAAATCAATTTTTGATTATTGTTCTGTCTCAAAATGGTGTTACCAAAGTAATTGTCTGAGGATTTACCAAGAAGATGGTTCTGGTTGAGCCTTTTGTGTTACTGTTTTTGCTCATTGAGCTTGCTGGATTTCTGTGCAACTTTCCCACCAAATTTTGCTGGATTTTACTGAGTAGTTAGTCCTGCAATATAGGGAGGAGGTGCTGTGCAGTTATATATGTGGCTGTGTGCTCTTGGAGCTGAGGAGTTGTGCCTTTTTATATGCTGGAGGAGATCAGATGTGGTGGATTTTGGGCCTCTCTGGACAGGAGGGGGATCTGAGCAACAAGAAGGCCTCAGAGTTTTCAGCCTTGAGACAGATCTACATGGAATGATTTGTCAGCTTGGTGACTTGTCCGGGTTTAGTATTTTTTTCTATGAGAAATCATATATTTATTTTGACCAAGTCTGACCTAGTTGTAAAAAAGTCGAAGAATGATAACCATAAAGAAGGTTAAGAGGCTTCTCAATTTTTAACAGTACACTCTTTAGGAGCCAGAACTATAGAACAACTATAGAACTATATTGCCATGCATGTCACTGATCTGGGTTCGATTGCCAACACCCCGTATAGTCTCTGAGCCCTGCCAGAAGTGATTCCTGAGTGTAGAGCTTGAAGTAACCCCTGAGAACTGCAGGGTGTGGCTCTCCTGCCCAAAATAAGATACCAGCATCCTTTTAAGAGATGTCTTCTGGGGTCTTTTGGGATCATGCTATCGTTTGGTGAAGTCTTTTGGCTTCCTCTTGTTTGAGACTTCACTGAAACAATGATCACACTAATGAAAAGACATGATCTTCAGTGTTGTTCTAGTCAGACACTGTTCTGTTCACCGTTTTCTGATTCCTTTCCATTGATATGTTAGTTTTAGTGCATATACTTGTCACAAATTGAAGGCTCAGTAAAATATAAGAAATGACTGAGACTGGAGATTGTAGATAGGCAAACTTATTCCACAAGCCCAAGGGGATAATTTACTTTTCATCTCCTCCCTCTCTCTCAAAATAGAGAACCTCCAACAAATGGTATATAAAAGAAAACAGAGCACACAGAAGAGGGAAACTTTGCAATTTAATAACTCAAGCATGAAAGTACAGAAAATAAGCAGGGCTCAACTTACTTGGAAAAATAAGTCTGAACCTATTGCATTAAAACATGGTGTTGCACTAATCTAATGAGTTTTAAGGCAAATGAGGCATGAAACATTGCCAAAATATAAAGTCAGTAAAATATCCAAATTACCCTTTAATGCTATTATATGTTTTATCTTATTGGGAGATGGCAAGAAATATATTATTCTTAAAACTGCACTACTAGCAAATAAGTGAACTTATTTTAAAAGGAATATATTATTATACTAAATTTTTAATAATGACAAATAAAGAAAAACAACTGACCTAACATGTAGTACACCTATACTTAGCTTGTAAGAAAACTTTAATAAATAGAATACACTTGAATTTAGTCATTCAACCCTAGGAATTTAAGGCAACACTGAAGGAGATAAAAAAATTATAGTATATAAGCAATTTTGAACCTACCATAAAATAAAAGGACTTCAATATATACTTTCTTAAGAAAAGAGACTTACCAGACACCATAATGATATTTATGTGGAAAGAATGAGGAAAACATCTTTATTCTAGATTTTATCCTAATAGTATTCCATTACATCTGTGTGTGGCTGAATAGAGCAGTTCCTTTTGAATATAGTTGAATGAGATTAGTGAAAAACTCTGGGTAATTTTTCAGCAGTGAAAAATAGAAATGATTTGTTCCTAAATTTTGTATTACTATTATAGTATTGTCAATTTATTAAAATATTACCAATTATGCACAGTTTAGTAAGAAATGGAAGCTCATGTATTTTTAAGTTTTTTTTAAAATTTATTTCTGATTTGGGGGACTATATCTGGCTGTTTTCAGAGCTTGTTCCTGGCTCTGTACTTAGTGATCACTCCTGGTTTATATAATCTCCCAGGGCGGCTAGGGAAGGCCCCCAGCTGCTATCTCTCTCTCTCACCTCTCGGGTTTGGTGGGCCCGGTAGCTCCCCCAGCCTGGGCGTCCTGTGCCATGGGGCAGACAGAGGAGGAAATGATGGCCAAGCCAGCCGATTGATCAGATGCCACTTATTCCATTCTCTCCATGCGCCTGTTCCAGTATCTCTGAGCCCCTCATTCTAGTCTCACACTGCCCCTCATTCCTATCTCCTCCTGTCTTTCCCACTCATCTCTCTGTGCTCCGTCTCACAGCCTGGGCTCTCTCTCTTCAAGTGCCTGCTCCTCTATCTTCTACATTCTTCTTCCTCTGTCCCCCTTGCTAGACTCTCTGTACATCCTCTAGTTGCCCTGCTCTCTCTCTCTCTCTCTCTCTCTCTCTCTCTCTAATCTCTCCTCAACTCTCTCCTCTCTCTAACTCCCCAGCACTAGGGCAGACCCCAGTCTAGTAGCAAAATCCACATAAGAAAGCCCTTTCTGATTGTCCATTAGGCTCAAGGGCAGAAACAACACCTAGGGGTGTTTTTCTTATTCTTACTTCAATAACTTAATTAACATCTTAATTAACATTTTAATTCTACTTCCTAATATTAGTTATTCATATGGACACAGTAAGAGATACATTGAGGCTTGTAGGGCAGCTCTCCTGGAAGCATTTTGGCACAGACTCAGATTACAATGCTCAGGTCAGATTAATCTTTCCTAACCCTAGCAGGGTCCGAATCTAGTTTTTGCTTTTTGGATCATAACAGCATTTGTCCATGACCAAGCTCTCAGAGTTCAGCATTATGGCACTTTGTCCAGGACCATTTTGATGCAAGGGTAGCACATAGCTCACTGCTTGCCCTGGGTCCAGAACGCCCCCCTTCCCATGAGGTTTTAGTCGCCCCCACACCCCCGGCTCATACCTGCTGTCCACAAGGCTCCCATGTGGCCGCCATCTTTCTTTCCAGAGGGAGGAGGGCGGAAGGGAGCAACACCCTTTCCCCTCTGGGCAGAAATGATTGCCTGGATTAACGCATAGTCCTTTCACTTTTCTGCTCCAAGCTGCTGGGTTCTGCATTAAGCCCTTGTGCTTCTGGGGCTGTGGCCATGCTGGAGAGCCGCTCGTGGGGGGCAACTGGTGACCTCAGTAGGGCGTGAAGGACGGACCGGAACGCCCCCTTCCCATCTCACGTATTTTCAAGTCTTTATTAATATGGTTCTTTGAATTTATATACCACTTATAATTATTTCTAATGATCAGTACTACTGTTTATTGCATGACAAGCTCTTTCTTTTTTCCCCAGACCTTGCATTTCTTTTTTTTTTAATTTTTTTTCTTTTTATTAGTGAAACACCATGAAGTACAGTTGTAGATTTACAATTTTTTGTGCTTGGGTTTCGATTATACAATGATCAAATACCCATCCCTCCATCAGTGCCCACTTTCCACCACCATGGATAATATCCCTCCACCAACCCCATCCCACCCTGCCTCTGTGGCAGGGCATTCCCTTTTGTTCTCTCTCTCCTTTTGGGTGTTGTGGTCTGCAAAAGAGGCATTGAGTGGCAAACATGTTCAGTCCATAGTCTACTTTCAACATGCATCTCCCCTCCTGGGAGGATCCTCCAAACACCCTTTATTTGGTGCTCCCTTCTCTATCTGAGCTGTCCTTTCCCCTAGAATGCCCGGCTGGCCTCTAAGCTATGGAGTAATCCTCCTGGTGCTGATCTCAGCTATTCTTGGGTATTAATCTCATATTTTGTTACTTTATATCCCCCAGATGAATGCAATCTTTCTATGTTTATACCTCTATTTTTGACTCATTTTGCTTAGCATGATACTTTCCATGTTGTAACACTTGTATGTAAATTTTATGACTTCATCTTTTCTAACAGCTACATAGTACTCCATTGTGTAGATGTACCAAAGTTTCTTTAACCAGTCATCTGTTCTTGGGCATTCAGGTTTCTTCCAGTTTCTGGCTATCGTAAAGAGTGCTGCAATGAACAAACAAGTGCAGATGTCACTTTGACTATACATTTTTGCCTCTCTGGCATATATTCCCAGGAGTGCTATTGCTGGGTCAAATAGGAGCTCAATTTCTAATTTTTTGAGAATCGTCCATACTGTTTTCCAGAAGGGCTGAACCAGTCTGCATTCCCACCAACAGTGAAGGAGTGTCCCTTTCTCGCCACATCCACGCCAGCATGGGTTGCTTTTGTTCTTTTAAATGTGGGCCAGTCTCTGAGGTGTGAGATGGTATCTCATTGTGGTTTTTATCTGCATCTCCCTGATGATTAATGATGTAGAGCATTTTCTCATGTGCTGTTTTGTCATTCTGATTTTTTCTTTGAGAAAGTTTCTGTTCATTTCATTGCCCCATTTTTGGATGGGGTTGGATGTTTTCTTCTTGTGGAGTTTAACCAGTACTTTATATATCCTTGACATCAACCTCTTGTCAGATATGTATTTGGTGAATATCCTTTCCCATTCTGTAGACTGTCTTTGTATTTTGGTCACTGTTTCTTTGGAGGTGCAGAAGCTTCTTAGTTTAAGATAGTCCCATTTATCTATCTCTGTTTTCACTTGCTCAGCCAGTGGCGTGACATCTTTGAAGATACCATTAGCTTCAATGTCATGGAGGGTTTTGCCGACTTTGTCTTCAATGTACCTTATGGTTTCTGGTCTGATGTTGAGGTCTTTAATCCATTTTGATCTTACTTTTGTACACGGTGTTAGGCAGAGTTCTGAGCCCATTTTTTTTGCATGCAACCATCCAGTGATGCCAGCACAATTTGTTAAAGAGGCTTTCCTTACTCCACTTCACATTTCTTGCACCTTTATCAAAGATTAGATGATCATATGATTGAGGGGAAATGTCAATGTATTCAACCCTGTTCCATTGGTCTGCAGTTCTGCCTTTGTTCCAGTATCATGCTGTTTTAATTATTACTGCTTTGTAGTAGAGTTTGAAGTTAGGGAGGTTGATTCCTCCCATTTTCTTTTTCCCAAGAATTGCTTTAGCTATTCGCGGGGGCTTATTGTTCCATATAAATTTCAGGAGTGTTTGCTCCATTTCTTTGAAGAATGTCATGGGTATCCTTATAGAGATTGCATTGAATTTATACAATGCTTTTGGTAGTGTTGCCATTTTGACAATGTTAAGTCTCCCGACCCATGAGCAGGGGATATCTTTCCATTTCCTCATGTCCTCTTTTATTTCCTGAAGTAACATTTTGTAGTTTTCTTTGTACAGGTCCTTTACTTCCCTAGTTAAGCTGATTCCTAGTTACTTGATTTTCTGGGGCACAATTGTGCACGGGATTGTTTTTTTTCATGTCGCTTTCTTCTCTCTCACTGTTTGCATATAGGAAAGCCATAGACTTTTGGGTATTGATTTTATAGCCTGCAACTTTACAAGTCTATTGTTTCTAGGAGTTTTTTGGTGGAGGTTATTGGGTTCTCTAAGTAGAGTATCATATCATCTGCAAGTAGTGAGAGCTTGATTTCTTCCTTTCCTACCTGAATGCCCTTAATATCATTTTCTTGCCTAATCACTATTGCAAGTACTTCCAGTACTATATTGAACAGCAGTGGAGAGAGTGGGCATACTTGTCTTGTCCCCTGATCTTAGAGGGAAGGCTCTCAGTTTTTCCCTATAGAGGATGATGCTTGCTGTAGGCTTGTGGTAGATGGCTTTAACTATGTTGAGGAAAGTCCCCTCTATACCCATTTTGGCTAGGGTTTTCATCATAAAGGGGTGTTGGATCTTGTCAAATGCTTTCTCTGCATCTATTGATATGATCATATGCTTTTTATCTTTTCTTTTGTTGATATGATGGATTATGTTGATTGATTTCCGAATGTTAAACCATCCTTGCATCCCTGGGATGAATCCTACTTGGTCATGGTGTATGATCTTTTTGATGAGTAGTTGGATTCTATTTGCTAGTAGTTTGTTGAGAATCTTTGCTCTTTCTTTAGATGAAAATTATTCTTTCATTTTTCACGTCACCAAAACAGACTTATCATTTTAAAGCATCCTAAGTGCTTTTCAGCAGATTTCATTTTTTTATTTACTTTGCCTTGGTGAGGCAGGAGTAATGATAATATTTTTTTTATCTGCCAGCAACTGTTCAGTATGTATTGACAGTTCTTTTGGTTTCCAATGGTTCCAACTAATTTTTCACACTTGAGTAGACATGCTAATCAGTGAAAGAGAAGTTTTCCTGTGTATACTTTTCTGCTACCTGTGTGATTTAATGCAATTCCTGCTCTAAAATCACATTACAGTGGAGGATTATCAGAAAAAAAGGGGCAGCCCCAGCAAAAAAGACAAGAATTTGTCTTTTCTTTGACTTGTTACTGAATGAATCTTCATTGATTTTGTTTGTTGAATTTCTGTTTTATTCCAGAATGACAAGTTGCTCATTTGGTCTTCAATCTACCACACAATCTGCTAGCCTATCCAAAACTCCACTATCATCCACTATTCTCTGTCTCTCTCTCCTTTGCAGCCCAGTCAGCACTTATCTGATCTTCTATATCCATAGCCTTGTCTTCATATTTACTGTCAATTTGTTACCACCATCGTCCCAGACCGACCTTTTGTGGCTTTGCACATTTCTCTTGTCAAACTAGAGTTACTTACATATCCTTGACCATATTGTCTTATGTTTAACACATTTTTTTCAGGAATGAAACTAATACTACTGTCTTCCCTTTGTTCATTGATTTGCTCAAGCAAGCCCAGTAACATTTCCATGTTTTTTTTTTTTTTGAGACTCGTTACTGTGTTTGGCATATTGAATACTTGAAACTAATACTACAGTTCTTATATTCTATTTTTACACTTCTATTTTCAAGAATTCAATAAGATAAAATTTCTAGTTAATAGCTAAAGTTATAATACCATTGATATACAAGCAAAAGTGTTTTTGAATAAAAAATAAATTTGTTTGAATTTCTTTAAGATCGTCCTATAATTGATTGGATGAAGCTAAAATAAATAATTTATTTGCTATTATATATTCATGATGAAAAACTGTGTGACACTTCAAATTTCCAGGGCATTTTAAGACTATATGTTTCCCTTGTATTAAGTGCAAACTGATATTAAGGCCAAACTGCTTTGGAACTTGTTAAAAGTGTGAGGAAAATAAAATATTTAAATGTGCAAATAAATTTTGTTTGTTTAGCTGTTATACAGAATTAAGCAGATTTATTTAAGGATACTCTTCTTATGTGTTAATATGCATTGTTAACCTACAAGAGAAAGACTTTATTAGGCAGTGTTTTAGAAGCTTGTGTGAGCTTGCATATCTTATCTCAGAACAGTTTGTGAAAGGCTATTCTCCCTACTATCCTGTGGACAGTCCATAATTGTGTATATTGCACAGAAAAATTTAAACCCCACCTTCTGAAATGTTGAAGTCAAATTATAAATGCCAGACATAATAGCCATGAGACCATAATCAATACTAAATACACTACTGTGTTTATCAAAGTTTTCTGCTATAATTCAAGCTTTTCTATTCTGTTCACACAATGTCCTCTGCCCACTAATGATGCCATAAATCATTAAAGAAAAACATACTCTGCCTGTATTGTTATAATGTGGCATATTTTACCACTATTTTGAGAAAAGACAAGGATTTGAGACTCTTATTAGACATTTTAGTTATACTACTGCTTTTTCTTTTCTCAACCTTTCTTTCTATCTTTATGTTATAATTTATGGTTTCTGGTAAAGATTCAATGTGAAAACAGCTGGGAAAATGAAAAGGAGGAACATTGTTGACTCACAAGGACTGAGCAAAGCAGGGAAGGGCAAAACACAGTGGAACCAGGCCTTAAGAAAAGCAGGGGCACTTCAAAGCTGCTTCTGATTTCTGCTTTTGTCTGCTTGTTGATTGAGGTGTTTTTTGTTTTCTGCACTCATTTTCTTCCAGGTTGCCTTCAATGTGGTGTGGTTGCCAACAGTTTACTGCTTAATATTTTCCTCCATTCACCACAGAAGAGCTAAAGACTATTCTTTCCCTTCAAATTTAATATCATGAGGGAAGATGATTCATGATCCGTTTTGACCAACTTGACACCTGTACCAATCATATGGCTTCAAAGGTAGAATCATTAAAATGGTATGTCTGTTAGAGCATCCTTTGTAGGAAGAAGCTTTTATAAAAAAAAAAAAGGAGGATGTAGAGTTCATTAGATACAAGGGAAGTGGAAATTCCATAGACAGTTAACATTAGCCTCAAATGACACCTTTTCTTGAATGGATAAATCTCTTTCATTTTCAGGTCTTCCCTCAGAGACCTTAAAAGTTTTCCTCAGACTTTCCCTCTCCCACCTCAAGCTTAAGTATTCCCAGAAGTTGTGTGCTGTGAGTGAAGGCAAAAGAAGGAACAGAGGATGAGCAGAGCAAACAATATTTACCTCATTCATATACTTAAAATCAGCTGTGTTTTGGAGAGTTGCTGTATGTTATTAGTGTGTGTAAAACAGGAACATCTCTCTGTTAATTTTGCCACTTGCAAAGGAATCAATTTACCAGGGGTAATTTGTGTCTGTCTGGGATTTCTTAAATCTCTTCCAGTCCAATGATTCTGGTAATTGTCCTTGTTCCTGATGTCCCAGAACTTGTGACATTCAAGTTCAGTTGTAAATTAGTTGCTTTTTCCTCTCTTCTCCCTTTCTGGAAGAATGACAAGAAAGAAGAAGGAAGATGATGTTTCTTTGGTTTGAGCATTGTTAATATGAATATCCCTACATTTTCATTGGAATTTTAAGTTTTTTGATTCTGCTACCCTGACAGTTTTGTTAGCCCTATTTGTCATCTGTGGGTGAACTAAAATTAGTTTCTAAATTTCACTTGATATTATTTTGTTTGATAAGTTAATATACAAAAATTTATTTATACTAACAGACTATGGCATGATATCAGTGAATATTTCATAAAATTTTATAGTGCTAGAATCACCAGAATCATTATTGCCTTTCTTATAAATGAGAAAACATACTAGTCTGAAAAGTTACAAGAGTTCATTGACAGAGAAAATCTCACCTCCCTCTGAGGAATTTTTCTAGTTTGTATTTATGTTTATTTATATTTTAAATTAAGTGGTAATTAGAAAACTGATGTTCCACTAATTTATTTAGGTTAATCATATGGAGAAGTGTAGATCAGTGGCTTTCAAACTATGGATTAAAATATAGAAGTATTTTAAGAATCAACCCCAGGGTTTTCTTTCTTGAAAATCCTTGATTACACAGTTTTAGGTTTCTCTTTTCCTACTCCACTTATTTCTCTTGTTTTGTCTCTTCCTCCATTGTATTGATCATTTCAGACAGAGAGTACACATCTTAGTAACTGGTTCTCTGGAATTAGACTATTTCTCCTAGAAATGTGTTTTTTTTTCAAGAAAAATATCATTTAGTTTAGGAAGAACAAATATATTCACACAGTAAGATTTGTCCATAATGGATGAAAATTACAGAAACTTGACATGGAAAATCTCTTATTATCCATTTGAAAGCTGAAATAGACTTTTAAGGAACAGAGCTTATATTTGCTTACAATTTAATAGACTCTCTCATAGATTGTAAAGTAACTTCATACACATGTAATCTTATTTGATTAGAAATGTCAGATTTAACAACAATAACAACAAAGAACTCCCAGTCAAATTTGAATTCCATATACAAGGCAAGTAATTTTTGAACAATTTTTTTCTAAATACTGCACAATACATATTCCTGAGACACATCCTGAGATACAAATTTAACTGACTGTATTATAGTTTCCTTTAAAACTATATTTGATACTCAGATAATTTTATAATATTTGTAGGACATTATTCCCACTCTATAGGTGAGAACTTTCAATTGGCATGGCTGCTTCTTTGTCAGGACCTGAATCATTCTTTTTTTTTATTTAATTTTTATTAGTGAAACACCATGAGGTGCAGTTGTAGACTTACAAACTTTCTTGCTTGGGTTTAAGTTATACAACGCTCGAGTACCCATCCTTCCACCAGTGCCCATTCTCCATCACCAATGATCCCAGTAACCCTCCCACCCACTCCCACCTCATCCCTCCCCCCCTGCCCCTCCTCTGTTTTAGGGCATTCCCTTTTGCTCTCTTTCCTTTAGGGTGTTATGATTTGCAATAGTGGTATTGAGTGGTCATTGTGTTTGGTCTACAGTCTACTTTCAGCACGCATCTCCCATCCCGAGCGTGCTGTTCCGTTTACTTGGTGTTCCCTTCTCTATCTAAGCTGCCTTTCCCCCAGCATGTGCTGGCGGCTTCCAAGTCATGCAACAAACCTCCTGGTACTTATCTCAACTATTCTTGAGTGTTTATGTCCCATTCTGTTACCTTATATTATACAGATGAGTGCAATCTATGTCTGTCCCTCTCTTTCTGACTCATTTCACTTAGCATGATACTTTCCACACAGAACCATTTGTATGCAAATTTCATGTCTTTCCTGAATCATTCTTGAGCATGACATGATGCATACTTTATGTATCAACCTTTCTTTAAGGATTTTGCCAAGTTATTAGAAAAAATATCAGCATAATGTATGCAATAATTGGCAAGGAATAGAGTAAAACAGCATCCTAATAAGTGGCTACCCAGCCTAATATTGACAAATGTGAATGTTTCCCAAGATAGTGACTTTCATGTTGAACCCTAAATACTGAGTAACAATTAGGTACAGATAAGCTTCAGGATGAAAGAAGGAAAGAAACAAAGACATTCTGGTATAACTTAAGGAGCAATATAGACTGTTAGATGTTCTTAGAGTTAGGATATGGTGACAGTTAAAGTTGGAGAAGTGAACAGATGATCAAGTCTCAATTCATGATGGATGTCCTTTGATACAACGTGATCTTTTTCTTCTGGGAAGTTACCCTTTAAGGTTAGATGAAAGGATCCGACTTGAGGTTTTCATGTTTGATCAGCTGTTACAATTAGGGGAATGGATCGGAGGGGACAATGCAAGAAAAATCATTCAACAGTTTTTTTTTAAATCAGTGCAAAACTTGTCACAAATTGGAAGACTTTTAATAAAATAGATGACAACTGTGTGAAGAACAAAAATAATGGTCACAGGGAAAGAAAGTATTAGGTCTTTGAGAAGATGTTGAGAAGGAAAATAAACATAAACAGATAATTTATAGGGATTTGTGGGTGAGGGAAAAATAAGTAGCTGCTTGAAGGTGCATGGATGAATTACACCTGTGGTGGTATAGTAATTAGTGACACATGTGGAGGGCAAATATTTCCAATTTTGGATGCATTGAGTTTTGTGCATTTACTTATTCATTCACTCATTCATTTATTTTTGGTTTTGGGGCCACACCAAGTTGAGTTGCTCAGGGATTACTCCTGGCTTTTTATTCAGAGATAACTCTTGATGGTGCTCAGGGGACCATGGTGCCAGGGAAGGAAGTGGGGTTGGTTGTATGCAAGACCAGTGACTTACCTGCTGTCTTATCTCTCAGACTTGAGTTATGTGTTTATATAAAGCCAATAAGAAAAAGTATAAAGGTGGAAAATTTATCTAGGGATCAAACTTAGAAGAGATATCTTGGTTAAAGATTATTCAAGATTTATGACTCATGAGCTTATTAGAACTGCTTATTGAAAGAATAGGCGAGGATGAGATCACTCAGTGAGTGTTTAGAATCTAAAGAGTGGTTGTTGTACAGAATCTCTAGTTAAAATAGACATTTTAAGATAAAAATGAACACAAGAAGTTGACACTTGAAGAAGATGGTGCTTGAAAAGAAACTAAGTGAGAATATTTTATACAAAAAAGACAAAAAATAAGAAGATCCAACAATATAGAGATTTAACTTGTAAAAATTTGAGAATATATAAAAAGATAAGAACTGAGAAATGAAATTATCCAGGAACCAGAAAGATAGTACAGTGGAGAGGGTTTTTGTCTTGCATGGAATCAACCTGATTTTTGTCACTCTTCATGCTCTATTGAGCATGGATATGAGTAATCTCTGAATATAGGGACAGGAGTAAGCTGTGAGCACAAGTTGGGTGTGGTCCAAGTTTCATCCCCAACAAATATTAAAACATTCATTCATTTTTATCCATACAGCAAAGATTTTTTCATAACCTTGGTTTAATGATATTCGTACCTTTAGTAAATAAGCTTGGGGCTGGAGCGATAGCACAGCGGGTAGGGCGTTCGCCTTACAAGCGGCCAACATGGCCGACCCGAGTTCGATTCCTCCGCCCCTCTCGGAGAGCCCGGCAAGCTACCGAGAGTATTCGATATGCCAGACACAGTAACAATGGAGATGTTACTGGGCCCGCTCGAGCAAATCGACGATCAACGGGAGGGCCTTTACCTTTACCTTTACCTTTAGTAAATAAGCTTAATTGTTCTTACAGGAGATGTGAGATCCGCTTGTAAAGAAGTCATAAGAAGTTTGGGAAGATTGATTGGAAAATACCAAATTATGTGAATAATTGTTCCCTGAAGAAAAAATAATTTTTTCAACATTACAGTGGGTAGGGCATTTGCCTTGCATGCGGTCAACCTGGCTGACCCAGGTTCAATTCCTCTGCCCCTCTTAGAGAGCCCGGCAAGCTACTGAGAGTATCCTGCCCACATGGCAGAGCCTGGCAAGCTCCCCATGACATATTTGATATGCCAAACACAGTAATTAACAACAAGTCTCACAAATGAGATGTTATTGGGCCCGCTTGAGCAAATTGATGAACAATGGGAGGACAGTGCTACAGTGCTATCTATTTTATTAATTAGCATATTTAGTATTAGGATACATTGTGAAGCAATGAAATACTCCTGATTTTTCTTACCTTTGTGGTTTTTATATGTTTATATATATGACATTACTCTTTCTTAAATACAATAGAGTATTAATTATATATTTATGTGTTGGGCTAGAGCGATAGCACAGCGGTAGGGCATTTGCCTTGCACGTAGCCAACATGGCCGATCCGAGTTCGATTCCTCCGCCCCTCTCGGAGAGCCCGGAAAGCTACCGAGAGTATCTCGCCCACACGGCAGAGCCTGGCAAGCTCCCCGTGACGTATTCAATATGCCAAACACAGTAACAACAAAGTCTCCAATGGAGACATTACTGGGCCCGCTCGAGCAAATCGATGATCAACGGGAGGGCCTTTACTTTACTTTACTTTACTTTATTTATTATTTAAATTTTTTTTTACTGAGTCACAGTGAGGTAAAGAGTTACATCAAGACTGGGTTGACTGATCATGACTGGGTTTCAGTTATAGAGTGTTCCAACACCCATCTCTCCACCAGTATTTATTTCCCATCTCCAATGTCTCTAGTTTCCCTTCCTCAGCCTCCCTGGAGCCTGTCTCTATGGCAGGCACTTTACCTCTCTCTCTCTCTCTCTCTCTCTCTCTCTCTCTCTCTCTCTCTCTCTCCCCATCTCTCTCTATTTCTCTATCTCTGCCCCCATCTCTCTTTCTTTCTCTCTCTGTCTCTGTCTCTCTCCCCTCTTTGGGGCATTGTGGTTTGCAATATTGATACTGAATGGTTATTATACTTGTTCCTTTACCTGTTTTCAGCATGCACTTCTTACCCATAGTGATCATTTCCGATTATCTTTGTTATGATTGTCCATTCTCTATCCCAACTGCCTTGTAATACTCCAGCATTTGAGTACTGCTTCCAACCATTGACCAATCTTTCAGGCCCTTGTTTCCACTGTCCTTGGGTATTGGTCTCATATTATTTTTTTTATATCTATCCCACATATTAGTCTAATCATTCTATATCTATCCCTCTCCTTCTGACTCATTTCACTCAGTATGATATTCTGCATGTTCATTCATTTTAAACAAATTTCATAACTTAGTTTTTCCTAAAATCTTTGTAGTATTCCATTGTGTGTGTGTGCCATAGTTTCTTTAACCAGTATCTGTTCTCAGGCAGGGCACTCCAGTTGTTTCCAGATTCTTATTGTGGTAAATAGTGCCGCAAAGAACATGGAAGTGCAGATGGTGTTTCTGCTGTATTTTTGGACCCCCATGGTATATACCCAGAAGTGGTGTTACTGGGTTGTATGGAAGCTCAATTTCTAACTTTTTGATGAATGCTCATATTATTTTCCAAAAAGGCAGCATTCCCACTAACAAAGAAGAGTCTCTTTCTCCCAGCATCCACACCAACATTCATTACTCTTTTTCTTTTTGATGTGTGTCAGTCTCTGTGGTGTGAGATGATATCTCATTGTTGTTTTTATCTGCATCTCCCTAAGGATTAGTGATGAAGAGCATTTTTTCATGTGTCTTTTGAAATTTTTGTCTTTGAGAAAGTTTCTGTTCATTTCTTCTCCCCATTTATTGATGGGGTGAACTGAAGACATTTAAAGCTAACACTTTTAGAGACTTTGCTAGATATCGCAACAAAAAATGACCATATTGGGTTCCAGGAATCAAATTTAGGTCAATATTTTCAGCTTTGTATTTTAAACTGACACTTTTGAAGATGCTTTAAGGTTTTCTGTAATGTGGGGCTTGCAAATATATTATAAATTGGAGGAAAATAATAGAGTCATACAGAAACTAGAACTAATTTTCTATTAGTTACTAAAGAACATAGTTCTCAAAATATTTGATTCTAATAATCACATGTTGTAAATACATTGGATACTCTTCACTTTGTAAACATAATAGAGATATGCAAAATTTTCTATGAACTATAGAGACTTGATATTCAGTTATGAATTAAAATTGTTGAAGTCAACTTTTATTACCCTCATCATGAATATGCAGGATGTTTAGATAAAAGCTTTTTATGAATTAGCTATATGAAAAAATAAACATTCTGCCAGTCCATGCTATCTTGGTTTAAAGAAAAAGATTAGCTCTCCTCAAGAATAAAAATTTCAGATCTATGGAAATAATAATGGTGCTACTAAGGGTAAGGTAAAGGTAAAGGCCCTCCCGTTGATCGTCGATTTGCTTGAGCGGGCCCAGTAACATCTCCATCGGAGACTTTGTTGTTACTGTGCCTGGCATATCGAATACTCTCGGTAGCTTGCCGGGCTCTCCGAGAGGGGCGGAGGAATCGAACTCGGGTCGGCCATGTTGGCCTCTTTTAAGGCGAACGCCCTACCACTGTGCTATCACTCCAGTCCGGTGCTAATAAAATTATATTTACTTGTTAGAAGAAGAACTTGGGACACCAGAAGAAGGAGTAGGTTCTCTGATGGTGGGTCACCTGTTGGAATGATGTATGCATAATTTATAGTATGTTATTCCTGTTACCTCAATAAAAATGGTCTAAAAAGAATGGGAAGGGAAGTTGATACTGGTGGAAGGATTGGTCTTAAATTATTGTATGTACAAAATACAACTATCAATGATTTTGTAAATGATGGCTCTTTTATAAAAATTAAAAAAAAAGAAAATAGAAGAAACACTCAGAATATCAACAGAACACCTGCAGTTTCTCCCTCCCTCCCTCCTTTCCTCCCTTTCTTCTTCCTTCCTTCCTTCCTTCCTTCCTTCCTTCCTTCCTTCCTTCCTTCCTTCCTTCCTTCCTCCCTCCCTCCCTCCCTCCCTCCCTCCCTCCCTCCCTCTCTCCTTCCCTCTTTCTTTCTTTCTTTCTTTCTTTCTTTCTTTCTTTCTTTCTTTCTTTCTTTCTTTCTTTCTTTCTTCTCTCTCTCTCTCTCTCTCTCTCTCTCTCTTTCTTTCTTTCTTTCTTTCTTTCTTTCTTTCTTTCTTTCTTTCTCGCTCTCTTTCTTTCTTCCTCGCTCTCTTTCTCTCTTCCTCTCTTCCTCTCTCTTTCTCTCTCTTTTTCTCTTTCTCTCTTTTTCTCTTTCTCTCTTTCTTTCTTTTTGGTTTTTGGGCCACATTCAGGCATGCTCAGGAATTACTTGTAGCTTTGTGCTCAGGAATCACTCCTGGGGGGCTCAGAGGATCATTTTAGGTGTCTGGGATTGAATCCAAGTTGGCTGCCTGCAAGGTAAACATCCTAGCCACTGTTCTATTGCTTTGACCCTATTTTTCCTTTTTGGCAATTATAGAATGATATTCACATAACAGAATAACAAGTATTTTGCTTAGGCTGCATCAGAACAACTGAAGATGGAAAACCTACCATTTCCATATATAACTATTTGGAGCTGTGCACCAACAGGGACCGGCTTTAAATTTCCATGCCAATTTACAACCCCCATACTGTACCAGGCAATCTCAGTGGCTATTGAAAATAACACCAGGACAGGGCTATTTAAAGACATTTGGTAATATGTTAACTATATAGACATAATGGCACTGTACAGTTCAAAAATAAATCTTACACAGCCCCACAGTGCCATTGTTTTCTTTAAAAGGACTTGTGTAGAAGGGTGTTTAAATGCTTTACAGACAAGAAAAATAAATACCATGCCAGAACTGTTCCTCCTCATCTTCTTCATATAATACTTTTTCTTAATATTCTTCTGTATCTTCATGGGTGTGTGTATGTGTGTGTGTGTGTGTGTGTGTTTGCGTATGTGTTTGCTTTAATAGCTCTTTTTGTCTGCTGCAGGCTTTCTCTTAGCTTATTCTTTTCTTATTTTTCCTTCAGCTTACCAGCCTTCAGCTTGTCATCTGTCATTCCACATTGTTTCCAGTTTCCTTGCAACATCACTATCAAACAGCCAGGATGATGTTCTTCTTTGATTTCTGGGTGATTCTCAGATAAAACAAGAAAAAGTCCACAAGAGGCCATTTGAATGCATTGGGATTTTTATACTTTTATTTTGTTTCCCTTCAGAAGGAATGTAAGTTTTCATTGCTCTTTCACTACAGGCCTAGTCAGTCTTTGTCATTTCTTCAGTTTTTCCTCCTTTTAGCACCATGGGCTCTCCTACCTTTTGAGAGCTTCTTAGAAAACTTGAGAAGTTGTCAGAAGCATCTGGGTGCTTCTTCATGTGCCCCTCCCATCTGCTTTGCACAGTGAATGCATATGATGATATTTTGCCTCTCAGCTTCTGAGAGTCACCCTCACCCACTATTAATTATTTTGCTTCATCAAGGCTCAGAGTCACCCCATGTCTTATCTGCTCTCACTTGCCCCTGTGCAGTCTCTGTGGAGCTCAATGTTCTGCTTATTTGTCCATATTACTTGACCATTTTCTGTCATTGAATTTCACCTTTTCATATTGACTTTTAAGAGTTCTTTTTATTAAAAATATAGTCTTCATCTATTACATGTACTCCAACTATTTTAACTCGTTTTCCATTTGGGAGTTATCTTTACTCATGTTTGTTGTGGTAGGTGTGTTTTTCCTTCATTTGTGATTTTGCACTTGTGGTTTTGCATTAAAAGATTCTGACATACTAGGCTTATAGTTTTAGAAATATTTAACTAAATTTAATTTATTTTTTAATACTTCCTTTTATAGTTTTGATGGTCAAATGTTACATAAAACAGACCTTGTCAGTCTTTTCTTCAGTCTTTCCCCATCTTTAACAAGTTTGATGAAGTTGGCAAATAGGATAAGGTTTAGAGGCATCTGTTTAATTTAGCATGAAAGGTTAAAACCAAAAGCATCCTAGTTTTTACATCTCTTGTTTATCTTTTGGGTGCAGCCAAGTGAAAATATTCATATTTTAAAGGGTAGGTAAATTCAATAGCCAAAATTTATTGTTTTAGGATGGATGGAGGACAAGATTTTTATATTTCTAAGGGAATTTTTATGTTTCTCATCCAATTTATGAAGAAATGACTATAGTCCTTTTCCATCTGATATTTGAATCTCTCAAATAACTTTCAAGTTTCTTGAAGGCCCACAACTCTTATAATGCTATACAAGAGAATATTGGCAATGTATGTTTTGTTTGATAGAAAACCTTTGCTGAGTATTTGGAAAGAATTAGATCACATGTGCAATGACAATAGTAGATATCTGTTATTTTGGTTTGCTCAATTTTTTTTTCTTTTCTTAACACCATCATGCTGATTTTCTCGCAGAAAATGCTCTCTTTTCAACTTCCTAGTGTTCCATGAGAGCTCTATGAATTGGGAATCCCTCCTCCTGCCTCATGGGTAGATTATGAACAGAATGGGTAATTTAATTACTTGTTTCTTTCTTTAACCTTAGTTAAGTGGTTTGTTCAATGAAAATAATGCTCTCCAAATTATGTTGATTATATTTTGCTTTGTAATAGAGATGAGGCAGGAAGCTAATATTAATTTTAAAATAATAAATTGTATTAAAAATATAAGTCAGAACTTCTTAACATGATGGTCTTTGCGTTTTTTGTTGAAGAAATTAAGGTCACTATTATAAGAGAATAAGATACTGTAGAGATGTAGAGACCTGACTCTAGTTAAGGAGGAAAACAGTACTAAGTACTCTTAGATACTTCTCAAGGTTTAATTGTCACTGATTTTTGTTACTTGCAACTAAAATATTGTTGACTAAATAAAGTCATAACTTTTCAAATATTTTTTATTAATATGAGTAGTAAATAAGTAAGACTTTATTCTTCAACTTTAATCTGGAAACAGGTTAGAATGGAAAGAATTTGCTTTGAAACAATGAGACTGTACTCTTCTTTCCAATTAAAGAGGTTGAGATTATTTTGGTATTTGTCACTGATTATATAACTCTCCCCTGAAAATAGTTGCTTATTAAAAATGTCATTGAAACAATGATAGGAAGACTGGTAAATCACTAAACAGTGTTCTCTGATAATTCCTTAAATTAACAGTAGCTATTTAAGATGCACAGTATCACGCAGAGGTGATGTGATAAGGATTGATTAAATGATTTCAAATGGCTGGAATTCCCAAGATAAATGTACCCATGTAATAGATGTTCTCATTGTCCTATAAGCAGTGTAATTAGAGTTGGGTTTTTAGTGCTGAATTTCCAAGACAGACTAGCTATTGAGGCATACTATCTAGGGCACAGAAACAATAAATGCCATGTCGCGTTTCATTGCTCATTTTGTGAACATCATATACTTTCACAAAAGCTGGAGCGATAGCACAGCAGGTAGGGCGCCTACCTTGCACGCAGCCAACATGGCTGACCCGAGTTCGATTCCTCCGCCCCTCTCGGAGAGCCCAGTAAGCTACCGAGAGTATCTCGCCCGCACGGCAGAGCCTGGCAAGCTCCCCGTGACATATTCGATATGCCAGACACAGTAACAACAAAGTCTCCAATGGAGACGTTACTGGGCCCGCTCGAGCAAATCGATGATCAATGGGAGGGCCTTTACTTTACTTACTTTACATATACTTTGTAATAATTAAACACTAGTCTTTTAAAATTTAAGTAACAGGCATGTTACGACCTTAAGATATGGTGTCAAAAGAAAGGATTCTTTAATATGTCATTTTACATGATATATTTCACATTTTAATAAGGCAAGTGAAAATTTTATTGAATAGTTTGGGTGACAAAACCTTCATTTTCTTTCTCATGACTATGGTACTGGTTGTTGACTTTTGAGTTGATGTGGGTGTTTTATTCTGTTCTTTTTTTCATTGCTACTTAATTACCCTTATAAATGTATTTTATCTTTTCAAAAGACATCTATGAGGCTAGCAATTTAGACCTGTAGAGAAGAGAGAAGAAAAGTTTTAAACACATTCTTTATATTTTTCTAGGTATCTCAACTACTTGAATGGATTCAGAAATATTTTTCAGGAACTTCATATTCAATTTGGCAATGATATGCTAGAAATAAAAACAAAAGGGGAAGGAAACAAGGATTTAGGACAGAAGAATGTGTTACTTTCTGTAAACATTTTGTTGCGGTGAAAGATTTAAAATATTCAATGGAATGTATTAATTAATTTTCACACACATATATACTCAAGTAGTCAGGCATGTGACAAATTTATTTCACATTACTCAATTCATTACAACTTAAAATAGTAGAAAATAGAATTATCAGAAATATATTAATAAGTCAACTTTTCATGACTAAATGCCTTTTGTTTTTAACTTTTCTTAATCTAGTAGAGGACAACCCTATGCAACATTAAATGAGTGCCATACCTCAACGCCACATGATGGAAGTTTCTCCTGTTCTTTAAAGGAGCTCTTTTAATGAATCTTGCAAAACTGGTTTCAAAACTATGAATACCCTAAGCTGTTGCCTGTGTATGAAGCTTGCAATAGTTCCTTTAAATATGAATGATAATTTATTTTTTAAATTTTATCTTTATAAAGTAGTTCACAATATTTTTTTACATTTAATATTTGAACACCAATCCCACTACCATGACACCTTCCCACCACCATATTTTGGATGTTTCCATTTAAACTCCAACCTCTGCCCCAAAGCAGAACCAAAATAATTTATTTTGTATTGTTTGTTATGAGAAAACCGCTGAAAATGTTCCAAAAAACTTTCTTTAGGGAAGAGAGTGTGAAGATTGTTGTATTTCACCCAGGAGCCAGTAAGCCCTTCTATAAGAGATTACTCATATGTTGTTAAAGGTTGAGCTTTGTGTGCTCATATGTATATAATATGTATACATACATATATGTATATACATATCTGTAAAAATATATTTCCCTCTAAGATTGGTTGCCTCTACTTTGAACCCCATCAAATGTGGTGTTCTCTGAATGATAATTTAACTGGATAGAATATTCTTGGTCTTGTGCTCATTTCATTGAGTTTTTATATTATATCCTTCCGTATTCTTCCAGTTTGTCAAGGCTCATTTAATATATCTGCTATATATTTGATAGATTTTTCCTTTGTATGTAAGTTGATCCTACTACATTCAATATTCTATTTCTATCTTTGGATTTAAGCTCTCTCGGTATATTTGGCACTTTGAGGTTTCCTAAATGGGACCCTTCAGTGCCTATGGATCTCAGTGCCTCTAATTCTCAACTCTGGGATGTTCTTAATGATTTCTTAAGTTTTGTTTCTTCACCATATTTGCCTTTCTATTCTTCAATGATTCTTATATTGTTCCTCCTGAACTTATCCTCCAGTTCTCTGGTATGTTGTTCACTACTTTTCAGGCTATGTTGTACTTTCTTCTATTTCCTCGAAGTTTCCTCCTCATGTTGGAACTCCTCCATCTTTTGCTCAACTTTTATTAATCTGCTGTTTAGAGAGTCTCTTGACTTTTTAATATCACTTAGCATGTTCTTCATTTGTTACTATAACAGATTTTTCTTTCTTAAAAGCCTGGTAGAAATTTTATTTCATTTTATTTTTATTTATTTTTTATTGAATCACAGTGTGATACACAGTGACAAAGGTGTTCATGATTAGGTTTCAATCATATATGTTCCAACACCTGTCTCTCACAAGTGCACATTTACCAACATCAATGTCCCCTGTTTCCCTCTGGTTCCCCCATCACCCACAGCCTTCCTCTATGCTCTGTGGCAGTCACTTTTCTTCTCTCTCTTTCTTTCTCTCTCTCTCCCTCTCTTTTCTTTTGGGAATTATGGTTTACAATACAGATACTGACAAGTTATTAATGTATATTCCTTTACTTACTTTCAATACTCAGTTCTTATCTAAGTTATCATTTCTAATTATTATTGTCATACTTATTCCTTCTAACAATTTTTTTCACAACTCTCATTCTTCCTTATGCTTTGCTGACTACTTGTGTTATTGTTTCTTTGAACTCATTGAACATCCCCATCATAGTGTCAGTAAACAAACTGAGGATTTACTGGTGTTGTTTATGTATTTGGCTATCTTATTTTCACTCATTGAGCTTGATGAATTTCTACATGTTTTTCCCACTGGTTTTCTAGTTTTCTTGCTGTGCTGAATGTGAGTGTTCATAGTTAACCTTTCTGGAAGATACTGAGGACAGCTGCTCTCTGTCTTCTCTTCCTCTCCTCACAGAATGACAGAAAGAATAATTGTTGCAGCTTTTAATTTGTTGAATAGATATGTCACATGGCCACATAAGAGACCACACTCTTTAATAAATATGGTGTGGGTCCTTAATACGATGTATAAATGTGGAGGCTGCTGGGACCCAACATAGGAGGGAGGGTCTCTGCCTTTGATTTGTTTGGAATATGCACAGTGGCAGTCAAAGGCAAGCCTCACCTGGGATGATGAAGCAGCAAGCAGAAAATCAGGAAGGAGCTGTGTGGTAGACCCTTAACCTAGCCCTGGGAAGGTGTGGAGGTTGCTAAGCTCCACTCAGAAGAGAGGGGTTCTGCCTCCCATTGAGAATGGACCCAATTTTATCAGCCAGAGGCAAGCCTCCCCTGGGATGGTGGAGCAGCAAACAGAAGTACTCCTTCATCTTTTGCTCACTGTTTTTTGATGAAATTTATCACTGTTAATGTTGAAATATTTTTTGGGCCACACCTGGAAATGCCCAGGGTTTACTCTGGGCTCTGCACTCAAGAATTACTCCTGGCAGTACTCAGGAACCATAGGGGATACCTGGGATCAAACCCAAGTTGGTCACATGCAAGGTAAGTGCTCTACCCATTGTACTATCTATTTGGTTTTTGAGTTTGTGTATTTAAATTCATAAGAAATTTCCACAGTTTATTTCAGTTGTAAGTATATACTTGAGTTAGACAAATTTACAAGAGAAAGTAAAGAGATTAATGATTGCTTGAGACTGAGGGTGAGAACAGTAATTAATTGTAAAGGAACATGAAGAATCTTATTAGAGTAATGAAAATGGTCTAAAATCCTACTATAATGATTATTGCCAACATTTTAAATATACTAAAGCATTGAATTGCACATTAAAGTTGGGTGAATGTTATGGTAGGTAAATTACATCTCATTTTAAATTAAAAATAATATGACCTATTTGTCTATTCTATAGTCAATGTACATGGATTTCCATTATTATTGAAATGATAGGTTTCCACTATTATAAAAAAGAGTTTAACATTCCTAAATGTGTCTTTCAGTGCACATGAGCACTCATTTGAATTGGATTAGAATTGTTTAGTCATAGAATTAATAACTTCGTACTCTTTATTTTTAAAAACTATTATTTTTGCATAAAACTTAAAAAATATATTTTAATCTTTTTACATAGATTTTTTTAGTTGAGTTTCAGAATATGATGATGGGATAGTGGGATCTAAAACCAATCCCACGACCAGTTTTAACTTCCGTCCATCATTGTCTCCAGGTTTCCCTCCTGCCATTCCAATTCCCATCTTGCTCCCTTGATGGACACATTTTGAAGTCTGGTTGTAGTTTGGATCTCTTGCTTACAGTATTGTTGGTTCTGTAGTTTAGATATATGCATGTCCCACACCTCTACAGCATCAATGTACTCAAGGTCCCTGACACCTACCCCTATTACCTCTCGCACATCACTTCTTGGTTTCTTCCCTCTCCTCACCCCTAGCCTTGGTGTCTTTAAAATCCATTTCTTCTAATATATATAATCTAGTGTCAAGGATAATGTGGACATTCTTACCTTGGATACCGTCTCTGTCTCCGTCTCCCCTTCTCCTCCCCCTTCCCCTTTCCTCCCTTTTTCTCCTCTTCCTTCTCTTCCTCCATCTCTTCCTCCTCCCCCTCCTCCTCCCCCACCTCCTCTTCCTCCTCCTCCTCCTCCTCCTCCTCCTCCTCCTCCTCCATTCTTTTTCTTCTTTCTTGTTTTTCTTTTTTCTTCTTTCTTCTTTCTTCCTTCTTCCTTCTATATACTATAGATAAGTGAGATCTTCTGGTATATTTCATTCTCCTGACTTATTTCATTTAACTTTATATACTCCAGTTTCATCCAAGTTGCAGGGAACTGCATGATTAATTCTTCCTTGTAGCTAAATGTATTCCATTGAGTACATATACCATGTTTTCATTATTCACTCATCTGTTGTTGGACATCTAGGTTGATACTGTATTCTAGATAATGTTCTGAACAATTCAATGAATTCTGGTGTGCTTTTGTCCTTTTGAATGAATGCTGTTGCTTACAGTAGATATCCAGATAAACAATTGCTAGATCACATGGCAACTCTATTCTTACTTTGCTGAGAAACCTCTATACTGTTTTCCATACTGTTTTATGCAACATTTCCACGAACTGTGGATGAAAGTTTCTATTTCACAATACCTATGCTATCCAAGACCGTTTCCGGTTTTTTGATGTGTGCCAATTTTGTTTGTTTAATTGAATCACTGTGAGATACACAGTTAAGAAGTTTCGTGATCAGGTTTCAGTCATACAATGTTCCAACGCCCATCCCTACACTACCGTACATTTCCCACTATCAATATTCCCAGTTTCCCTCCTGCCATCAGTTCTTATCCAGGGTGATCATTTCTAACTATATTTGTCATAGTAGTTTCTTCTCTATCTCAACTACCTCTTCCACAGCACTTAAGGCAGCCTTCCAACTGTGGATCAATCCTACTGGCTATTTTTTCTACTATTGTTGGACATTGGTCACATATCATGCTTTTTTTTAACCATTTTCTATTCTTTTTAAAAGTTTTTATTAGGGAATCACCGTGAGGTACAGTTATAGACTTACAAACTTTCGTGCTTGTGTTTCAGTCATACAATGCTCAAGTACCTATCCCTCCACCATTGCCCATTCTCCACCATTGATGATCCCAGTATCCCTCCCACTCCCCCACCCCACCTCTGTGACAGGGCATTCCCTTTTGTTCTCTCTCTCATTTTGGGTGTTGTGGTTTGCAATATGTGTAAACACAAAAGGGATGGCAGCGGTCTATCTCTCCCGCCGCCTGTGTTTGTTAGTCTCAGGCCATTTCCCCCACTTCAGGGAGGTCGATGGCGATGGGCAGGTGAAGAAGGAAACGAGAACCAGGCTGGTTGGTCTTAGTTGCAGTTTATTCCAATCCTCTCTCCATTCACTCCTGTCTATCCTCTCCCTCCCTCAGCCCTCTCTTACAGTCTCATTTATGTCCCATAAAAGAAATTTATGCGATGGTGTTTCTGCCCTGTTCTCTCAGACCTCTCCCTAGATTCTCTCAGCCTATGTTTCCCTAAATTATCTCAGCCTATGTTTCCCCAGATTCTCCCAGCCTATGTTCCTCCAGTTCTCTCAGACCTGTCTCCCAGATTCTCTTAGACCATCCCCCTGTAGAGAGCCCCAAAATCTTATATAGATCATGGTACCTCTAAAGGGCGCAATGCAGTGATGTCATCAAAAGGAGTTACAGAAAGAACATTGAGGTGGCAAAACATACATTGTTTCTTTACATATGCAGGCCAGTAACTTTGGCCTCTGGAAAGAAGATACAAAACCAAGACTCAAACTTCTTGGGCTACAAGCACTTGGATTTGCATCCCAAAGACTAGTCTGCTAGGGCCTGAAATCTACATCCCAAAGATCAGGCCTGGCTAGCACCCCAGATCTGCATGTCAAAGACCAGCAAGGTTTCTGTGAGAAAAGGAAAACTGCCTCTTAACAATATACTGAAATTATTTACTGAAGGCAGTTTGAAGGGGAGAAATGTTCAGCCTCATCCAAACTAGTCAGGACACACAGGAAAGCTGCTTCTAGGGTAGATTCTTATTTACTAGATCAACCCACCCTAGAACGGAATCCCCTGGGTGTGTTTCTCCTCTCCTTGCCCAACAAACATATGGTAAGGTAAGGTAAAGGCCCTCCCGTTGATCGTCGATTTGCTCGAGCGGGCCCAGTAACGTCTCCATTGGAGACTTTGTTGTTACTGTGTCTGGCATATCGAATACTCTCGGTAGCTTGCCGGGCTTTCCGAGAGGGGCGGAGGAATCGAACTCGGGTTGGCCATGTTGGCCGCGTGCAAGGCGAACGCCCTACCCGCTGTGCTATCGCTCCAGCCCTTAAGCATATATAATATAAATCATTTTACATGGACACAGTAAGAAACACTTTAAGCTTATAGAATTGCTCTCCTGGCGCCATCTTGATTTCAGACTACAGTGCTCAGGCAAGACAGTCTTTCCTATCCCTAGCAGGGTCCTAGTCTTGTCATTACTTTTGGATCATGACAGCATTTGTCGATGATCAAACTTCTACCTTATAGTTAAGAATCATGGCACTTTGGCTTGGCCCATCTTGATGCCAGGGTAACACATAGCTTACTGCTTGCCCTAGTTCTATCCAGTCCCTTGCTGGGATCCTGCCTTTGGGGTGCTAGAAAGTGAGGGCAACTGAGGCTTAAGCCAAGAAAGCAGATGCCCAGGAGTGAATAATATTCAAAGTCAATTAAATCCTAAATTACAAAGCATAATATTAACTGTCTTCCTGTATCGGTACAAAAAAGGACATTGCATTAAGGTAAACTATTCAAACTAAACCTCCAGGACCAGCCACCACCATGCTGAGACCACTCTCCGCACACATGAAGGTACTGGCAGAGGGACAAATCCACGCGGGTTCCGGGGCTGAGATCTCCAAGCCTACTCGGACTGGAGTCGAGCATCCTCCACCCAGATCCTCCAAATTCCAGTAGGCGGGGGGTCACACCCACCACCTGGCCCCCTGGCGCCGTGTAATCCCATCAACGGCCAAGACTCAGAGACTATAAAATCCAGCTCCCGGAACATCTTCTCAGGACATCTTTTTATGACATCTTATTATCTCATTCCTACTTTGGACAAACTTGCAGGCTATTTGAATGTAGCCTGCCCACAGGGCAGAGTCTGACAAACTCCCCGTGGCATACCAAATATGCCAAATACCAGTAACAATGATGGGTCTCATTTTCCTAAATAGCCTTGAATATAATCTCAGGGCTACGATGAAAGGGACGTTACTGGGGCCTGCTCGAGGCAATCGACGAATAACAGGATGATGAAATGAAATGAAATGAAAACTATTCAAAAGACATAAGGAGAGGAGAAAGGCAATATTAATTTAAATACAAATTCAGTATCCTATCTGACCTTACAAATTAACAGATTCTGACTAGGGGAAAAGCTGATTAACTGGTTGGGGAAGAGAGCACAAAAAAGTGGTTACAAACAAAATAATGGGAGTGACTCAGGAGCACTGTATATAAATATATAGAAAGTAATGGGAGTAACTTGGGTGTTACTCAGTGAACCAAAGCTCCTTATGGCAAGGGAGAAAAGGACAAATCAATTGTTATCCTACACAATAGAGGTTGAGTGGTCATGGTGTTTGATATTTAGCCTACTTTCAGCATGCATCTCCGATCCCAAGTTGTTCCTCCAAACACACTTTACTTGGTGTTCCCTTCTCTATCTGAACTGCCTTTTCCTCCAGCATGTGAGGCCAGCTTCCACACCATGAAGCAAACCTCCTGGTACTTATCTCTACTATTCTTGGATGCTAGTCTCCCATTCTGTTACTTTATATTCCACAGATGAGTGCAAACTTTTTATGTCTGTCTCTCTCTTTTTCACTCTTTTCATTTAGCAGGATACTTTCCACATTGATCCACTTATATGCAAAGCTCATGATTTCATCTTTTCTAACAGCTGCATAGTTTTCCATTGTGTAGATGTACCAAAGTTTCTTTAACCAGTCATCTGTTCTTGGGCACTTGGATTTTTTCCAGATTCTGGTTATTGTGAACAGTGCTGCAATGAACATGAGTGTAGATGTCATTAGACTATACATTTTTGCCTCTCCAGGATATATTCCCAGGAGTGGTATTGTTGGGTCAAATGGGAGCTCAATTTCTAATTTTTTTAGAAGCGTCCATACTGTTTTTCAAAAGGGCTGAACCAGTCAGTATTCCCACCAGTAGTGTAGGAGGGTCCCTTTCTCCCCATATCCATGCCAACACCGGTAGCTTTTGTTCTTTTGGATGTGTGCCAGTTTCTGTGGTGTGAGGTGGTATCTCATAGTTGTTTTGATCTGCATCTCACTGATGATTAGTGATGAAGAACATTTTTTATGTGCCTTTTGGACAGTTGGATTTCTTCTTTGAGAAAATTTCTGTCATTTTATTGCTCCATTTTCTGGTAGGGTTGGATGTTTTCTTCTTGCAGAATTCAACCAATGCCTTGTATTTCCTTTATATCAACCCCTAATCAGATGGGTATTGGGTGAATATTCTTTCCCATTCTGTAGATTGTCTTTGTGTTTTGGTCACTGTATCTTTTACAGTGAAGAAGGTTCTTAGTTTAATATAATGCCATTTGTTTATCTCTGTTTCCACTTGTTTGGTCAGTGATGTGTCATCTTTGAAGATACTGTTAGCCTCAATATTGTGGAGAATTTTGCCAACCTTGTCTTCATTGTACCTTCTGGATTCTGGTCTGTTATTGAGGTCTTTAATTCATTTTGATTTGACTTTTGTGCATGGTGTTAGGTCAAGGTCTAAGCCCATTTTTTTTGCATGTTGTCCAGTTATGATAAAGAGGCTTTCCTTGCTCCACTTCACATTTCTTGCTCCCTATACTATGGGTTTTATTTACATCCCACAAATGAGTCAAATCATTCTCTGTCCCTCTCCTTTTGACTCATTTAACTCAGCACTATATTCTCCGTCTATCCATTTATAAGCAAATTTCATAACTTCATTTCTCCTAACAGCTGCATAATATTCCATTGTCTATATGTACCATAGTTTCTTTAACCAGTCATCTGTTCTTGGGCACTTGGTTTGTTTCCAGATTCTGGCTATTGTGAATAGTGATATGTGCCATTTTTACTGGTGTGAGATAATATCTCATTGTTGTATTGATTTCAATTTCTCACATAAGAATTAATGATAGATAAATTTTTTGAGTTTCTATTAACTATCTTCAGGAAAGTGTCTATTTTCTCTCCCCATTTTTTGATAGGATTTTTTTAAAAATTTTTTGTTGTTGTTGATCTTTGTGTGTGCTTTTTATATCTTGGATATTAATCCTCTCTCTGAAATGTTGAGTATGAATATTTTATCCTATTCTGATTGATGTCTTTTTATTTGAATTTGTGTTTCTTTAGCATATAGAAATTTATTAATCTTATCATATTCCATTTATTATTTTTGTTCTTTCTACTTTTCCTAATGGAACTATAACACTGAATACATCTTTGAAGTTCAAATCTAGAGCATTCTACTATATTTTTTCTAAATTTATTTTATAGATTTTAATCTCAAGGGCTTTAATCCTCTTTGAATTGACTTTTGTGTAAGGTGTGAGATATGAGTCCAGATATACATTTTTACATGTGACTATTCACTATTTTAGCAAGTCTTTGAAGAGGCATCATTAATCCACTTTATGTACTTAACTTCTTTGTCAAAAATTAGCTTACCAATTTCTGGGGATTTGTTTTGAGTAATTTACTCTTATCTATTGTTCAGAAAGTATATCCTTACACTGCAGTACCATGCTATTTTGATAGCTTTATAGAATAATTTCAAATTAGAAAATGCAATATCTCTCAGTTTCTATTTTATCAGTATGACTTTTGCTATTTGTTGTGTTTTTTTTAAATTTATTTATTTATTTTTTAATAGTGAAGCACCATGAGGTACAGTTGTAGACTTACACATTTTTTGTGGTTGGTTTTCGATTATACAATGATCAAACACCCATCCCTCCACCAGTGCGCATTTCCCACCACCTCGGATCCCAGCATCCCCTCCCCCCCAGCCCCTATACCACCCTGCTTCTGTGGCAGGGCATTTCCCTCTCTCTCCTTTTGAGTGCCATGGTCAACAAAAGAGGCATTGAGTGGCAATCATGCTTGGTCGACAGTCTACCCTCAGCATGCTCTCCCATCATGGGCGGATCCTCCCAACACCCTTTATTTGGTGTTCCCTTCTCTTTCTGAGCTCCCCCTTCCCCTAACATGTGTGGTTGTCCTCCCGGTCATTGAGTAAAATTTCTGGTACTAATCTCTGCCATACTTGGGTGTTAGTTTCCTATTTTGTTACTTTATGTTCCCCAGATGAATGCAATCTTTCTATGTCTATCCCTTTCTTTCTGAGTCATTTCGCTTAACATGATACTTTCCATGTAGTACCACTTGTATGTAAACTTCATGACTTCGTCTTTCCTAACAGCTACATAGTACTCCATTGTGTAAATGTGCCAGAATTTCTTCAACCAGTCATCTGTTCTCGGGCACTCAGGTTTTTTCCAGATTCTGGCTATTGTAAAGAGTGCTGCAATAAAAAGACAATTGCAGATGTCACTTTGGCTATACTTTTTTGCCTCTCTGGGATATATTCCCAGGAGTGGTATTGCTGGGTCAAATGGGAGCTCAATTTCTAATTTTTGAGAATCATCCATACTGCTTTCCAGAAGGGCTGAACCAGTCGGCATTCCCACCAACAGTGAAGGAGTGTCCCTTTCTCACCACATCCGCGCCAGCACCGGTTGCTTTTGTTCTTGTGGATATGGGCCAGTCTCTGTGGTGTGAAGTGATACCTCATTGTGGTTTTGATCTGCATCTCCCTGATGATTAATGATGTGGAACATTTTCTCATGTGTCTTTTAGCCATTCGGATTTCTTCTTTGTGAAAGTTTCTATTCATTTCATCTCCCCATTTTTTGATGGGGTTGAAAGTTTTCTTTTTGTGGAGTTGAACCAGTATTTTGTATATCCTTGAAATTAACCCCTTATCAGATGTGTAGTTGGCGAATATCCTTTCCCATTCAGTTGACTGTCTTTGTATTTTGGTCACTGTTTCTTTTGAGGTGCAGAAGCTTCTTAGTTTAAGATAGTCCCATTTATCTATCTCTGTTTTCACTTGCTTGGCCAGCGGTGTGACATCTTTGAAGACACTATTAGCTTCTATGTCATGAAGGGTTTTGCCAACATTTTCCTCAATGTATCTTATAGATTCCGGTCTGATGTTGAGGTCTTTAATCCACTTAGATCTTACTTTTGTACATGGAGTTAGGCAGAGATCTGAGCCCATTTTTTTGCATATAGCCATCCAGTTTTGCCAGCATAATTTGTTAAAGAGGCTTTCCCTGCTCCACTTCACTTTTCTTGCCCCCTTATCGAAGATTAGATGCTCGTATACTGGGGGGGGGGGGGGGACGTCAGTATATTCAACCCTGTTCCATTGGTCTACAGCTCTGCCTTTGTTCCAGTACCACGCTGTTTTAATTATTACTGCCTTGTAGTAGAGTTTGAAGTTAGGGAGGTTGATTCCTCCCATTTTCTTTTTCCCTAGAATTGCTTTAGCTATTCGTGGGGGCTTATTGTTCCATATGAATTTCAGGACTGTTTGTTCCAATTCTTTAAAGAATGTCATGGGTGTCCTAATAGGGATTGCGTTGAATTTATACAGTGCTTTGGGAAGTATTGCCATTTTGACAATGTTGATTCTCCCGATCCATGAATGGGGGATATTTTTCCATTTCCTCGTATCCTCTTTTATTTCCTGAAGTAGAGTTTTGTAGTTTTCTTTGTACAGGTCCTTTACTTCCTTAGTTAAGGTGATTCCTAGGTACTTGATTTTCTGGGGCACAATTGTGAATGGGATTGTTTTCTTCATGTCTTTTTCTTCTCTTTCACTATTTGCATATAGGAAAGCCATGGACTTTTGGGCATTGATTTTATAACCTGCCACTTTACTATACAAGCCTATTGTTTCTAGAAGTTTCTTGATAGAGGTTTTAGGGTTTTCTAAGTATAGTATCATATCATCTGCGAATAGTGTGAGCTTGATTTCTTCCTTTCCTACCTGGATGCCTCTAATATCCTTTTCTTGCCTAATCGCTATTGCAAGTACTTCCAATACTATATTGAACAGCAGTGGAGAGAGTGGGCATCCTTGTCTCGTCCCTGATCTTAGAGGGAAGGCTCTCAGTTTTTCACCATTGAGGACGATGCTTGCTGTAGGCTTGTGGTAGATGGCTTTAACTATATTGAGAAAAGTCCCCTCTATCCCCATTTTGGCTAGGGTTTTCATCATAAATGGGTGCTGGATCTTTTCAAATGCTTTCTCTACATCTATTGATATGATCATATGATTTTTATCTTTTCTTTTGTTGATGTGGTGGATTATGTTGATTGATTTCCTAGTGTTAATCCAGCCTTGCATCCCCGGGATGAATCCTACTTGGTCATGGTGTATGATCTTTTTGATGAGTTGTCGAATTCTATTTGCTAGTATTTTGTTGAGAATCTTCGCATCCATGTTCATCAGGGATATTGGCCTGTAGTTTTCTTTTCTCGTGATATCTTTGTTTCCTTTTGGTATTAGAGAGATATGGGCTTCATAGAAACCGTTTGGGAGGGTTTCCGTTTTTTCAATTTCCTGAAAGAGCTTGAGAAGGACTGGCAACAGGTCCTCTTTAAATGTTTGGAAAAATTCGCTGGTGAATCCATCTGGGCCCGGGCTTTTGTTTTTGGGAAGGCTTTTGATTGCAGTTTTTTTTTCGTTGATGTTAATAGGTCTATTCAGATACTCCAGGTCCTCTTGATTCAGCCTTGGGAGCTTATAGGAGTCCAGGAATTTGTCCATTTCTTCTAGGTTCTCTTGTTTCGTGGCATACAGACTTTCAAAGTAGTCTCTGATGACCTTTTGGATTTCTTTGGTTTCTGTTGTGATATCCCCCTTCTCATTTCTGATTTGGTTTATTAGGGTTCTCTCTCTCTGTTTCTTTGTGAGTGTTGCGAGTGGTTTATCTATCTTGTTTATTCTCTCGAAGAACCAGCTCTTGGTTTCATTGATCTTTCGGATTGTTTCTTTGGTTTCCATGTCATTGATTTCTGCTCTAAGTTTTATGATCTCTTTCCTTCTGCCTGATTTAGGTTCTTTCTGTTGATCCTTTTCTAAGGACTTGAGCTGTGAGGTCAAGTTGTTTATGTGCACCATTTCTACAGACCTAAGATATGCTTGCAGAGCTATAAATTTTCCCCTTAATACAGCTTTCACTGCATCCCATAGGTTCTGGTAGCTCGTGTCTTCATTCTCATTTGTTTCCAGGTATCTTTTGATTTTGTCCTTGACTTCATTCCTGACCCATTCATTGTTCAGCATCGAGTTGTTTAATTTCCAGGTGTTTGATTTGGTTCTCCGTGTCTGTGTGTGATTCACTTCTATCCTCAGTGCATCATGGTCTGAAAAGATGGCTGATACTATTTCTATCTTCCTTATTTTGTTGAGGTATGTTTTGTGTCCTAGCACATGGTCTATTTTGGAAAATGTTCCGTGTGCACTGGAGAAGAATGTGTATTCTTTCTTTTTGGGGTGTAAAGCCCTGTATAAGTCTATAAGCCCTCTCTCTTCTATTTCTTCTTTCAAAGCCAATGATTCCTTGCTGGGTTTTGTTCTTGTTGATCTGTCCAGAGGTGATAGGGCAATGTTGAAATCTCCAAGTGCTATTGTGCTGCTTGCAATGTCCTCCTTAAAGTCTGTTAGCAGTTGTTTTAAATATTTGGCTGTTCCCTCATTAGGTGCGTATACATTTAAGAGTGTGATCTCTTCCTGTTGTACGTATCCCTTGATGAATAGAAAATGGCCTTCACTGTCCCTTCTAGCCTTTTTCAGGGTGAAATTAATGTTGTCAGATACTAGTATGGCCACCCCAGCTTTTTTACAGGAGCTGTTTGCTTGCAGGATTGTTTTCCATCCTTTGACTTTGAGTCTGTGTTTGCTCTGAGTGTTGAGATGAGTTTCTTGTAGGCAGCAGAATGTTGGGTTCTGTCTCTGTATCCATTTTGCCACTCTGTGTCTCTTCAATGGTGAATTGAGACCGTTGACATTGAGAGACAGTATGGTTATGGGGTTTTGTGTCATGTTTCTGTGCGGGTGTGTTGTGGTTGTAGGGTTTGTCTTGTCTTATAGTAGCCCCTTTAGTCCTTGTTTTAGGTTTGGTTTTGAGTCTATGAAGTTCCTGAGCTGCTATTTATCTAGAAAATAGTGTAGCTTTCCATCTATTTGGAGTGAGAGTTTAGCCGGATAGAGTATTCTTGGTGAAGCATTCATTTCAGTGAGTTTTTTGACTATATCTCGCCACTGTCTTCGGGCTTGTAGGGTTTCCTCTGAGAGGTCTGCTGTGAATCTCAGGGGTACTCCTTTGTATGTGATTTCCTTTTTTGCCCTTGCTGCTTGCAGTATTGTGTCTCTATCGGCAGCATCGATCATTCTGACTATAATATGTCTTGGGGTGTTTCTGTTGGGGTCTCTTTTAGCTGGCACCCTTTGGGCTTCTTGAATCTGGATGGCTGTATCATGGAGCACTGGGAATTTTTCGGCAATAATTTGTTTCAGCAGGTTTTTTTCATTGGGATTGTTTCCTTGAGCTTCTGGTAGTCCAATGATTCTAATGTTGTTTCTTCTGGAATCATCTCGTAGGACTCTGATTCGCTCTTGAGCTATTTTGAGGTCCCTTGCCATCGTTTGCTGTTGTCTGTTGGCTTGGTGCAGCTGATCTTCCAAGTCACTGATTCTTTCCTCAGCTGTGGTCGTTCTGTTGTTGAGGGCAGTGAGTGAGGTTTTGACTTCGTCTATGGACTCTGTGATGCGTGCCATTTCTGTGCGGAGCTTTCCAATTTTGGCTCTCATTTCTTGCTGTATTTTGTCAATTGTGCGATCGATTGTTTCTTTCATGTCCTCTTTCAGTTTAGCGGATATGTGTGACTGTTTCATCGAGTTGATTGAACATCTTGATGAATTCATATCTGAATTCCTTCTCAGAGAGGTCCCTAAGGTGGCTAGCTCCTACTGAGGCTTCTTGACAGATTTCCTCATGGTCTCCCTGTGGTGGGGATTTGCCTTGTTTCCTCATGTTGTTGTGTATGTGGAGGGGTAATATTTGTTGGTTTGAGTGAACACCCTGCGGCCGCGTGAGCATTGTCCTGCCGAAATTAAGCCACGCCCACTTTTAAAGCCACGCCCACCTCTGAAGTGGCCACGCCTCCGCGGATACCTGCTTATTGTCCAGGAAGTAAAGACTGGGTGGGGGACAAGGAAGCAGCTCTTATGGGCGGCCGAAGCAAAGGGACAGGCAGAGAGGGACGCAGATCCCCTTTTCCTCCGAGCGTTGGGGGGGGGGCCTGCAGACACTTGTGCGGTGGGGTTCCAGTCCCAGGTCAGCGGGGAGGCGCAAAGACCAACCTGAGGGATGGGGGACAAGGAAGCAGCTCTCTATTTGTTGTGTTTTATGATTTGATATTACTGATAGTTCTAAGTCCTTGAAGAATGTCATTGGGATTTGGATTGCATTGACTATATATAATAATTTAGATAGAAGGGAATTTTTGACAGCATTAATTCTTCAACCCAACAATGTGGGATTTTTTTTTCAATTTCTGAGCATTTTATCTTTCTTAAGTGATTTATAGTTTTCATGGTGTATATATTTCACATATTTTGTTAAATTGATTCCTAGTTACTTGATCTGGACACTACTGTAAATAGAATAGAGTCTTAGATCTTTTTCTTTCTACTTTATTATCTGTATAAAAAATGTGAACAATTTTTGTACATTGATATTGTAGCTGGTTACTGTACTCTATTGGATTATTGCTTCTAGGAGATTTTTAATTGGCCCTTTTGGGTCTTCTATAACATGCCATCTACAAATTGTAAGAACTTGGCTTCTTTTCTAATTTGAATTCCTTTAATTTATTTTTCTTGCCTGGTTGCTGTTTGTACGAACTCTAAAAAATAAGATATTGAATAATATTGGAGACAGTAGGCTTCCTTGTCTTGTGTCTTATACCAGGGGAACTGCTTTCAGTAATTCAGTATTAAAATTGATATTGGCTGTGCATTTCTTATAGATGGCCATTACTATTTTGAGGAAGATTCCTCCATCTTTATTTATTTATTTAGGCTTTTCGGGTCACACCTGGCTATGTTCAGGCTTATTCTTGCTCTGTACTCAGGAAG
This sequence comes from Sorex fumeus, assembly GCF_029834395.1. Classification (NCBI taxonomy): domain Eukaryota; kingdom Metazoa; phylum Chordata; class Mammalia; order Eulipotyphla; family Soricidae; genus Sorex; species Sorex fumeus. Next base: position 38,113,610 of record NW_026606111.1, read on the forward strand.
CACTTGTCATGGTGCTTGGGGATAACATAGGATGCTGGGAATTGAACCTGGGTTGGTTGCATGCAAGGCCATACCCACTGTACTATTGCTCTGACCGCCACGACCCACACATACACACATTCATTTCTTGAAGGATTTTTTTTTTTATCATACATAGATTTGGGGTTTTTAATGCTTTCTATGCCTTAATTGATATGATGATACAGTTTTATCTTTGTTTTTAATTGATGTGATGTATTATGTTTATTCATTTAAGTATATTGAACTATCCTTGCATCCCTGGACTGAATCCCACTTGATCATGATGTATATTTTTAATATGCTGTTAAATTCAGTTTGCTAAGATTTGTGGACTGTTTTTACATTAAGATTTATCAGAGAAATTGATCTGAAATTTTCTTTTTAAGTAGTATTCGTATATTGTCTGGGTATTAGAGTAATGTTGGCTTTATTGAAACTGTTATGGAGAATTCCTGTTTCAACAATATCTTGGAAGAGCTTGAGGTAGTAAATATTCCTTGGTGATATAATGAAGCTCACCAGTGAACACATCTGAACCAGTTTTTTTTTTTTTGTTCTTGAGGATATTCTTTTTTTTTTTTTTTAATTTTTTTATTAGTGAAACACCATGAGGTACAGTTATAGACTTATAAATTTTTGTGCTTGGATTTCAGTTATACAATGATCAAGTACCCATCCCTCCACCAGTGCCCATCCTCCACCACCATGGGTCCCAGCATCCCTCCCACCCCCCATCCCCCGCCGCCCCACCCTGCCTCTGTGGCAGGGCATTCCCCCTTGTTCTCTCTCTCTTCTTTTGGGTACTGTGTTTTGCAAGAGGGGCATTGAGTGTCAATTATGTTTGGTCTATAGACTACTTTTAGCATGCTTCTCCCACCCTAGGAAAGTCCTCACAACACCCTTTATTTGGTGCTATCTTCTCTATCTGAGCTTTCTTGGGGATATTCTTAATTACTGTTTTGGTTTCCTTTCTAATTATTGACCTATTCAAGTTTTCTACTTACTCTTCATTCAGTTTTGGAAGTTTCCATGATTCTAAGAACTAGGTTCTTCAAGTAAGCATTGTAGAGTTATAAACAGTAACCTCTCATGCTATCTTGAGTTCTTGAGAGATATGTTATAATTTCTCTAGTCCAATTTCTTTGATAGTTTCTCTTTTTCTTTCCCTACTGAGTCTAACTGAAGGCTTACCTATCTTGTCACTTTTTCCAAAAAAACAGCTCATGATCTAATTGACTATTTTCATTGCTTTCTTGATTCCTGTATCATTCATTTCTGCCCAATTTTATAATTTTTTTCTTGTATTAATTTTGAGGTTCATTTGCTGTTCTTTCTCCAGGTCTTTAAGACATGTTTCTAGGTTGTTGATTTGATTTTTTCTTCTTTCCTAATGTAGGCTGTATCATTATAAATTTTTCCCTTTACTACAGCCTTTTGATTTGTTACATAGATTCTGATAGTTTGCTTGCTTTTCTTATTAGTTTCCAGGACAATTTTATTTCCCCCTTGATTTCCTCTTAATTCAGTTGTTATAAAGTGGTGTCTTGCTCAACTTCCACAAGTACTCCCCCCCATTCCATCTTCTATTTGTGATTGATTCTACTTTTGTCTCCTTGTCATCTGAGAAAATGCTTGGCCTAATTTCTTTATTCACAAATTTGTTTGTTTTATTATGGTATATGATCTATCTTGGAGAATATTCCATGTGCACAAGAGAAAATTGTATAATCAGCTTTATGAAGGTGGAGGACCCTGCATACGTCAATTAATTCCCAGTCTAATCCCTTACTTAGGACTTTTATATCTTCACTAATATTCTGTCCAGTTAATCTGTTTAATTGGTGAAAGTGCAGTGTTGAAGTATTTCACTATTATTATGTTTCTGGCAATGTATTTCTTTATGTCTATTATCATAAGTTTTAAAACCTTTGTTGACAATTTGTGTCTATATATTTATAAGTTAGTAATTCTTGATCTATTGTTCCTTAACCAATGAGTAGTGTATGTCCCTATGTTTAACTATGTTCTTTAGGTTGAGTGATATATATAGTCTGATATAAGTATGGTTGTTTCAGCTTTTTAGGGGGTCTACCTTGACTTGTATAGTATTTTCTATCCTTTCACTTTGAGTCTGTAGTTATCTAGTAAATTTAAATGTATTTTCTTCATGCAGTAAATAGATGGATTTTGTTTTCTATCTATTCAGTCACTATGTACTTCTTGATTGGAAAGTTTGTTCCATTGACATTAAGAGACTATTGGTACAAAGGGTGTGTTCTCGTGTGTGTGTGTGTGTGTGTAGGGGTGGGCTAATTGTTTTTACAGTTGGTCATTTGCTTTTTATAGACAAATTTCCAGTAATTAATACAGTGTGGATATAGTTATAGCAAATGCTGTCAGCTCTTGTTTGCCTGAAAGGTTTTCATCCTTTTTTCAAATCTAAATGACAGCATTGCAGGATAGTGGATCTGGACTGAAAGTTTTTTCAATTGGTACTTTGAATATGTTATTCCATTCTTTTCCTGTATAGTTTCATATGGGTGATATGTTGTGATTCTTAGATTATTTTCCTTATATTTGAGGTTTCTTTTCATTCCTGATGTTTTAAATATAGATGTTCATAGTAGAGATCTTCTTTTGTTAAGTTTATTCCTAGGTACTTGATGTTCTTGGACACTATTTTGAATTGAATAGATTCTTTGATCTATCCTTTGATTCATTATTTGTAAATAATAATGCAACCAATTTTTGTATATTAACTTTGAAGCTGACCACTTTGCCATATTGATTTGCTGTTTCTAAAAGTTTTTTTGTGGACTCTTTTGGACCTTCTATGTATTTTATCATATCATCTGCAAATAGAGATAATTTGACTTCTTTTCCATGTTTGACTCTTTTCTTTCCTTTTCTTACCTGAATGCTGTTGCTAGGATTTCTAATACAATGTTGAATAACAGTGGAGACAGTTGACATCCTTCCTTGTACCTGATATCAATAAGAATGCTTTTAGTTTTTCAGCACTAAGACTATTTGATGAGGGCTTGTTTAAAATTGCCTTTAGTATCTTGAGGAAAATCTCTTCCACTCATATTTTATTGAGGTTATTTTTAATCAAAATGGTTGTTGAATTTTGTCAACAGATTTATCTGCATTGATTTATATTATTATGATTTTTCTTTTTACTGGTTTGGAGTATTAAGTTAATTGATTTGCATATATTGAACCATCCTTGAATCCCTGGGATAAATCCCACTTGATTGTGATGTATTATTTTAATTTTTGGTATACTATTGGATTCAGTTTGATAAGAATTTGTTGAGGATTTTTGTATTGATGTTCATCAAGGATATTGGGCTGAAGTTTTCTTATTTTAGAAGTGTTGAAGGTCCCCAGATTCCCAGTTTGTGTTTGTGTAGGGTCTCAGGGCAAGGAGCCGCTGCTCTCAGCTCCAGAGGGCATTTACCTGAGTTTAGAAGGCAGAATGAGTCCATAAGCCCTTTCTCTTCTATTACTTCTTTCAAAGCCAATAATTCCTTGCTGGGTTTTGTTCTTGTTGATCTATCCAGAGGTGATAAGGCGATGTTGAAGTCTCCAAGTACTATTGTGTTGGTAGTGATGTCCTCCTTAAAATCTGTTAGCAGTTGTTTTAAATAATTAGCTGTTCCCTCATTAGGTGCGTATACATTTAAGAGTGTGATTTCTTCCTGTTGTACATATCCCTTGATGAAGAGAAAATAGCCTTCACTGTCCCTTCTAATCTTTTTCAAGGTGAAATTAATGTTGTCGGATACTAGTATGGCCACCCCACCTTTTTTGAGGGAGTTGTGTGCTTGCAGGATTGTTTTCCATCCTTTGACTTTGAGTCTGTGTTTGCTCTGGCTGTTGAGGTGAGTTTCTTGTAGGCAGCAGAATGTTGGGTTCTGTCTCTGTATCCATTTTGCCACTCTGTGTCTCTTAACTGGTGAATTTAGACCATTGACATTCAGAGAGAGAATGGTTATGGGGTTTTGTGTCATCTTTCTGTGCGGGTGTGTTTTGGTTATAGGGTTTGTCTTTTCTTATAGTAGCCCCTTTAGGCCTTGCTTTAGGTTTGGTTTTGAGTCTATGAAGTTCCTGAGCTGCTGTTTATCTATAAAATAGTGTACCGTTCCTTCGATTTTGAGGGAGAGTTTAGCCGGGTAGAGTATTCTTGGGGAAGCATTCATTTCCGTGAGTTTTTTGATTATATCTCACCACTGCCTTCGGGCTTGTAGGGTTTCCTCTGATAGGTCTGCTGTGAATCTAAGGGATGCTCCTTTGTATGTGATTTCCTTCTTTGCTCTTGCTGCTTGCAGTATTGTGTCTCTATCGGCAGTATTGATCATTCTAATTATGATATGTCTTGGAGTGTTTTTGTTGGGGTCTCTTTTAGCTGGCACCCTTCGGGCTCCTTGAACCTGAATGGCTGCATTGTGCAGCTCTGGGAAGTTTTCAGCAATGATTTGTTTGACGGTGTTTTTCCCTATAAGGATACCCATGACATTCTTCAAAGAAATGGAGCAAACACTCCTGAAATTTATATGGAACAATAAGCCCCCACGAATAGCTAAAGCAATTCTTGGGAAAAAGAAAATGGGAGGAATCAACCTCCCTGACTTCAAACTCTACTACAAGGCAGTAATAATTAAAACAGCATGGTACTGGAACAAAAGCAGAGCTGCAGACCAATGGAACAGAGTTGAATATACTGACATTTCCTCCCAAATATATAATCATCTAATTTTTGATAAGAGGGCAAGAAAAGTGAAATGGAGCAGGGAAAGTCTCTTCAATAAACTGTGCTGGCAAAATTGGATGGCTACATGCAAAAAAGTGGGCTCAGATCTCTGCCTAACACCATGCACAAAAGTAAGATCAAAATGGATTTATGACCTCAACATCAGACCAGAATCCATAATGTTTATTGAAGACAAAGTCGGCAAAACTCTCCATGATATTGAAGCTAATGGTATCTTCAAAGATGTCACACCACTGGCCGAGCAAGTGAAAACAGAGATAGACAAATGGGACTATCTTAAACTAAGAAGCTTCTGCACCTCAAAAGAAACATTGACCAAAATACAAAGACAGCCTACAGAATGGGAAAGGATATTCACCAAGTACACATCCGACAAGAGGTTGATATCAAGGATATACAAGGTACTGGTTAAACTCCACAAGAAGAAATCGCCCAACCCCATCAAAAAATGGGGTGAGGAAATGAATAGAAACTTTCGCAAAGAATAAATTCGAATGGCAAAAAGGCACATGAGAAAATGCTCTACATCACTAATCATCAGAGAGATGCAGATCAAAACCACAATGAGATATCATTTCACACCACAGAGACTGGCCCACATCCACAAGAACAAAAGCAACCAGTGCTGGCGCGGATGTGGCGAGAAAGGGACCCTCCTTCACTGCTGGTGGGAATGCCGGCTGGTCCAACCCTTTTGGAAAACAGTATGGACAACTCTCAAAAATTTAGAATTTGATCTGCCATTTGACCCAGCTATAGCACTCCTGGGAATATATCCCAGAGAGGACAAAAGGTATAGTCGAAGTGACATCTGCAATTGTTTGTTCATTGCAGCACTCTTTACAATAGCCAGAATCTGGAAAAAACCTGAGTGCCCAAGAACAGATGACTGGTTAAAGAAACTTTGGTACATTTACACAATGGAGTACTATGTAGCTGTTAGAAAAGATGAAGTTATGAAATTTACATACAAGTGGTACTACATGGAAAGTATCATGTTAAGCGAAATGAGTCAGAAAGAGCGGGATAGACACAGAAAGATTGCATTTATCTGGGGAACATAAAGCAACAAAAAGGGAGATTAACACCCAGGAATGGCTGAGATTAGTACCAGGAATTTTGCTCCATGAATGGAAGGCCAGCCACAGGCTCTAGTTGAAAAGGAAGCTCAGATAGAGAAGAGAGTACCAAATGAAGGGTGTTGTGAGGGCCCTCCCAGGGTGGGAGAAGCATGCTAAAAGTAGTCGATAGACCAAACATGATTGCCACTCAAAGCCTCTCTTTCAAAACACAGTACCCAAAAGAAGAGAGAGAGAACAAGGGGGAATAATACCCTGCCACAGAGGCAGGATGGGACGGGGGGGGGGTGTGGGTGGGGGGGATGCTGGGACCCGTGGGGATGGATGACGGGCACTGGTGGAGGGATGGGTACTTGATCATTGTATAACTGAAACCCAAGCACAAAATTTGTTAGCCTATAACTGTACCTTATGGTTTTTCACTAATAAAAAAAGAAAAAAAAAGGCAGAATGAGATACGCTGGGACCAATCCCTGGTCTAGAGGTGGTCTCTGATGGACAGAACAGAACGATGGGGTACCCAGGCTTCCCACATGTGGCTGTGCTTATTTTTTTCAAGATTACCGATACTGCTCTCCAAATTCAGAATTCTGTTGCTATGGTTCGCTATTGTATTCTTTAGCTCCTTCAATTCTATTCGTATAGATTCTTTCATACTTTGAATAAATTCTTCCTTGGGTTGATTGAATTTCTCTTCCAGTGATTTTTTTTAATTCCCATCTCCAGTGATTGCTTAGTTTTCACTGTCATCACATGGAATGTTGATTTGAGGTCCTCCTCATCCAATCTTGAGAATTTGTAGGAAACTCAGGACTTACTTGAACTTCTGTCTCTGTCTGCCAGTACAGCTGAATTCCTTGATTTGGCCATTGTTCTCAGGGTTTCGTGGTTGCTGACAATGTAACTTCACATTCCTGATAATTATTTTAGTACTGACCTGTTTGCTATTGTACACTAACAGCCTACTCTTTATGCCTCCAGTATCTGGACTAGTTCCATCACTCTGTTAAAGTTCAGTGGGGCATGCAGGTGTAAATTCCTCCTTTTCAGCTGCTAGACCTTTTAGGGGAACACTAAAAATAAGACCCCGTGATTTCCCACCTGCCTTTTGAATGTGTGAGATTGGTGAAGGACAATAGTCCCATGGGTGCTGTATGGTCCCTGGAGCTGACTTTTCCCTGACGGTGCTGGGTTGGGGAGGGTTGGGGGTTGGATTTCCCACCTGGACAGCTTACCTGGACTGGCAAAATTTAAATTGGCAGCAACTCCTGTTACTGTATGTCAGGTAGGGACAGGTGCAGGCAGAGACTCTCCAAGGGGTCTTCCTGTTCTTAATGTTCTATAATAGTCATGTAGCTCAGTATTTATTTTACTTACTGATAAAATCCTACATTTTTATTATGATATTGATCTTTTAGACATAATGAAAGAAAACCAGAATAGTATGCTACCTATAATTGAAAAATATTGTTTTCTGTCATTAGCTTTAGATATTTTTCTTTTCTATCCTATTCCTAAAAAATGCAATCTAGGACCTCATTTAAATTTCTTTCTGATTTTTCATTGCTTTATTGCCTTTTATCTCTTTCCAGCAGCTCCTACTATCATGGAATTGGTATCTATCTATCTATCTATCTATCTATCTATCTATCTATCTATCTATCTACCTACCTATCTATATAGAGAGAGATATGTTTATGATCACCATGGTTGTGAAATAAAAAATAAAACTTATTTATATCTGCCATAGAGTAGACATACAAAAATAATAGTGAAAATGTATTTAAAATAATATTTAGGTGAAAAATATTTTTTGGTTCACATCCAGCTGTGTTTGGGTTTATTCCTGTCTTTGTGCTCAAGATTCATTCCTGGTGGTGCTCTGGGAACCATATGTGGTGCCAAGACCATGCAAGTTTGACTACATACAAGTAAAATGCCTTACCCAGTACATAGTCTTTTAAATCTATCATTTAGCTTTTAATTTGCAAGAGGAATGCATACTATTTTATCAAAAGGTTGCCAAACAATAAAAACAATAGAGGAAGTAATGCTCATCTTTTCAAATAATACTTTTTAAAAACAACTTTTTTCCTGTATTCTGTCATTTCCCCCCTCATAATTGTTTTTGAATAGTATATTGAATATATTTACTTATGAGCTACTTTATTATTATTTTTTAAAAGTTTTTTATTAGTGAATCACCGTGAGGTACAGTTACGGATTTACAAACTTTCGTGCTTATGCTTCAGTCATACAGTGCTCGAGTACCCATCACTTCACCAGTGCCCATTCTCCACCAAGATGATCCCAGTATCCCTCTCTCCCCCCAAGCATCCCCCAACCCGAACCCGACTCTGTGGCAGGGCATTCCTTTTATTCTTACTCTCATTTTGGGTGTTGGGGTTTGCAATAGAGGTTGAGTGGCCAACATGTTCAATCTATAGCTTACTTTCAGCACGCATCTCCCTTCCCAAGCGGGTCCTCCATACATACTTTACTTGGTGTTCCCTTCTCTATCTGAGCCGCCTTTTCCTCCAACATGGAGGCCAGCTTCCAAGCCATGGAGCAAACCTTCTGGTACTTATCTCTACTATTCTTGGGTGCTAGTCCCCATTCTGTTACTTTATATTCCACAGACGACTGCAATCTTTCTATGTCTGTCTCTCTCTTTTTGACTCATTTCACTTAGCATGATACTTTCCATGTTGATCCACTTACAAGTTAAAGTTCATGACTTCATCTCTCCTGACAGCTGGATAGCATTCCATTGTGTAGATGTACCAAAGTTTCTTTAACCAGTCATCTGTTCTTGTGCACTTGTTTTTTTGTTCCAGATTCTGGCTATTGTAAACAGTGCTGGGCTGGAGCGATAGCACAGTGATAGGGCATTTGCCTTGTGCGCAGCCAGCCCAAGGCAAATGAGCCGGGTTCAATTCCTCCGCCCCTCTCGGAAAGCCCAGCAAGCTACTGAGAGTATCTCGCCCACATAGCAAAGTCTGGCAAGCTACCCGTGATGCATTCGATATGCCAAAACACAGTAACACGAAGTCTCAAAATGGAGACATTACTGGGCCCACTTGAGCAGATCGATGAACAACAGGAGGACAGTGACAGTAGCAGTAAACAGTGCTGCAATGAACATATGAGTGCAGATGTCACTTTGACTATACTTTTTTACCTCTCCGGGATATATTCCCAGGAGTGGTATTGCTGGGTCAAATGGGAGCTCAATTTATAATGTTTTGAGAAGCGTCCATACTGTTTTCCAAAAGGGCTGAACCAGTTGGCTTTCCCACCAGCAATATAGAAGATTTCCTTTCTCTTCACATCCATTCCAACACTGGTTGCTTTGTTCTTTTGAATGTGTGCAGTCTCTGTGGTGTGAGGTAGTATCTCATAGTATTGTTTTGATCTGCATTTCTCTGATGATTAGTGATGAAAACAAGGAAACACTGGATTTGAAGGAAGAAATAGAAGATAGAGGGCTAAAAATAGACCTATACAGGGTTTTACACCCCCAAATAAAGAATACACATTCTTTTTCAGTGGACATGGAAAATTTTCCAAAATAGACCACATTCTGGGTCACAAAACATTCCTCTACAGAATCAGGATAATAAAGATTGTATTAACTACCTTTTCAGACCACAATATACTGAAGTTAGAAGCTAATCACACAAAAACGCAGAGAATCAAATCAAACAACTGGAAATTAAACAACTCATTGTTGAACAATGAGTGGGTCAGGGAGGAAATCAAGGAAGAAATCAAAAGATGGCTGGAAACAGAGAGAATGAAGACACGAGCTACCAGAACCTATGGGATTCAGCTAAAGGCTTGTTAAGAGGAAAATTTATAGCTTTGCAAGCATTCCTCAGGAAGGAAGAAAGGGCCTACATAGATAACTTTTCTTCACAGCTCAAGATCTTATTAGCTACTTTAAAATATAGCACTGTAGCACTGTTTTCCTATTGCTCATCAATTTGCTTTAGCGGGCACCAGTAACATCTCCATTGTGAGACTTGTTGTTACTGTTTTTGGCATATTGAATACGACATGAGGATCTTGCCAGGCTCTGCTGTGTGGGCCAAATAGTCTCAGAAGCTTGCCGGGTTCTCCAAGAGGGATGAAGGAATCAAACCCGGTTTGTCTGTGTGTAAGGCAAACACCCTACCTGTTGTATGAATTATATATTTTTGCTTTCTTTGTTTCAGAAACTTCTACTAGAATTTTTAGGTATATGGTTTTATTAAGCAACAGGATGACATTTATCTACACAACAAAATTTGAGGTGATGACCTTATATTTCCTTATATTTTAGTTTAATGATCACTTTAGAACATTGATATATTTTCAAATATTAATATTTCTAAGTAACATCAAATAAATTCAATACATTAGATTCCCTATAAATTTTAGGTATATAAATAATCTGGACTGGATCGATAGCACAGGGGGCAGGGCGTTTGTCTTGCATGCGACTGACCCGGGTTTGATTCCCTCATCCCTCTTGGAGAGTCCAGAAAGCTACCAAGAGTATCCTGCCCGCATGGAAAAGTCTGGCATGCTTCCCTTGGCATATTCAATATGCCAAAAACAGTAACAAGTCTCACAATCAAGATGTTACTGGTGCCCGCTTGAGCAAATTGATGAACGATGGGAGGACAGTGCTACAGTGCTGTATAAAATCATCTAGTTTCCTCATAATTTCCTTAGGATAAAACCTTAGAACTAAAATCATAGAAACAAAGATACATATACTTTATAATTTAACGTTTTATTTTGCCAAAAATTCTTTTTTTTTCACTCTTGCCACTTTAATGAAAGATCTATGCAAGACAAAAACATCCATTTTTGTCTTAATATAAAAATAATTGCTTTCCTGAAAATATTAAGCAGATAATAAATGGACATCTGTCAAGAATTTTGGAAGGAGTCGTATTGAATGGCAGTTTATTTAAATAGGACCATTTCAACTTTCAAATTTGTAAAGACACTTTTCTGTTACCCCTTCCTCAGTTCTTAATTCTCTCAAGATGAGGTTTTATAAAGACTTGATATTAATACTAAGCTCTCTGGTTTCTATTTACAAATTCTCATCAGGTCTTATATTTAAGCAAATAAAAATACATTTTTTCAAGACTAAGTTATTTCTAAACCTGGTTCAGTTTTATGGCCATACTAATGATCCCACAGGTGGGGATATTTTTAAAATTATATGTTTAGCACCTTGATAAAGCTAATTGTATACTTTTGTGTGTGTGCTGAGAAATGAAATACATGGAGTGAATGCTAATCCCTGTGAGATTAGAATCACTGTGAGAAACTTTTCTGAAATGTTCATCATGAGAATACCAATCTTAATAATAAAAGTTAGAAAAACAGTGTGCTATAATAAAGTTGGTGAGTTTATTTCACTGTGCTCTTGCACTGAAGTCTTCCAAGACCAGCATGACTATTTGTATTTTAGGTTAATGTAAGATAAAGTGTTTAATCAAAAGATTGACTATTTCATAATTAAATTGCCAGTGAGCACAGTGGTAGTGGGGTTCATTTTGTAAAAATTATTGACACAAGTATGGTGCCGCAATATAATGCATGTATAAAATGAACAAGAACATAAGTTTTTGTCTTTGAACACTGTACGATCAATATTCTATTACCACGATGCTGGTTTTGCGGCATTGTAGCTAAATTAGTGTGTCAGGTTTAGAAATGCTTAAACCAGACATTCAAGTAATGAGGATGATATAAGAATTCTAATTATTTTCTCACCTATAATGCATTTAAATATTTTCCAGTGTTTTAGAAATGATTATTACTTCAAATGTCATTTGAATATTTATTCATAATCAATATCTATAAAAATAATAGGATAAAAGGAATAATAATCTATAGGATATAATAAATATGTTGATTTGTATTATTGCAGATGAAATTGTGAGGAAAAATCCTATAGTTCAATAATAGTAATTATCACATTTGTGTGGGGCTTTAGAGGTAATATCTAGTACATATTAATCTACAATTTTATGTAAATGCAAAACCTTAAAAGTATGTAAATGTAGAGTATTTAAAAATTTAAATAGAATATGAAAATGTTACTTAAAATATTAATAACATTACATAATAAGGTGAAAATGTTTAAGTTATATGTTACCAGTTTGTATAATCCTTTAACCAGAGATACACTAAGAAAAAAAGAAAATACAGTAGCATGTTAATATAAATGTGTGTGTATAATGGCAATTTTATGTTATGACAGTAGTTAACATGTCACCTTCAAGTAAACATACTGTTATGCACTTAAAACATTTTAATAATTTACTACTAATTATTAGCATACATTACTAATGGTGTGTGCTATATTCTAGTAAAATCTGCATTTTATGTTTTTATTAATGGGAGTTTAAGAAGCTTACATATATACTTTTATGATACTTTCCTCCAGCATTTTAAACATTTTGCTACTTTGCCTACATTTTATGTTTATTTTAATGTATGTGTGTGGGGACATTGGGTTTTGGGATCATACCCTGTGGTACCTGTTCTATACTCAGGAGAGTCTCTTAATGGTGCTTGGGGGATCATGTATCGTGCTGGGATGGAACCAGTTTTGGCTGCATGCAGTTATAAAATGTCTTGAACTTTGTCTTATTTCCAGATTGTAGAATAAATTTAGGAATTAATATTTGTATGTATTTCTGAGAAGTAGAACTGAAGTAAATTTAGAATACTAAGTAGGGGGCTGGAGAAATAGTAAAGCAGTTAGGGTGCTTACTTTGCACATGGCAGAACCCAGGTTTTACCTCCAGTACTACTCCCAGCATCCATCTGAGCACCGGAGCACCTCCAGAAGTGATTCCTGAGTATAGAACAATGAGGAAGCCCTGAGCATCACTAGGTATGCTCAATGCGCCCTCTGGCTCCCTCAGACACACACTTAAATCAATGCTCAATTGTGTGTTCTATTTTTATTTTTCAAGTGGAATGACTAGTGAGATTAAATAATGGCAACTCGATTTTAAAGACACCACCAAAGATACATATTAGAATAACTTTTTTCTGAATTGAATAAAAAATGTTTGTTGTATATGACAAGTATTAGAAATTTTTTCATACAACGTAAGACACATAAATACTCTTGCTGAACTTGCAGATAGCTATGAGAACAAATTTGGTTGATCATGTGAAAAAATGACTTGTATATTTTATTTGGACCTATTTTTCTTTCAAGATAGAAATCCTAAATTTTTACTTAAAATATTTATTTATTTATTTAAATGTAGAAAAATGTCACAGCTCTTGATACAATTATAGAATTATATGTACATATATGCATATATATGCATATATTTTCTTACAGTTTGAAACACTAGTATTCCAACATGGGAGAGAAAAAAAGCACCAAAAAATGGGAGTTATATGTCGGCAAACTTACTTATTTCAGAAAGGATTACCTCTCACACAATGAAGTATTACTAATTAACTTCAACTTGGAAAATTCATGTGATATTTGGATATTATATACACAAAAAATTGTGTCTTGGTGACTATAGTGATTTACTTTTGATTCTTCTGTATAAGAAAAGTGTTTGTCTCAATGCCTCTTTTGCAAATCACAGCACTCAAAAGGAGAGAGAGAACAAAAGGGAATGCCCTGCCACAGAGGCAGGGTGGGTTGGGGGGATGGATGAGTGGGAGGGATACTGGGATCATTCGTGGTGGAAAATGGGAACTGGTGGAGGGATGGGTACTCAATCATTGTATGACTGAAACCCAAGCACAAAAATTTGTAAGTCTACAACTGTAGTTCATGGCGTTTCACTAATAAAAATTAAGAAAAAAAGGTGTTTGCATTACAGTTGAAATTCTAGATAGAGCATGTTTGCTTTTTTTGGAAGCTTGTCAAGGTATAATCTTTTATTCTCAGTTCCAAAGCACCAAAGAAATCTCAATTATCTCTCTTGACAGTTCTCCCAGGATTCTGAAAACCATATATATATATATACTGGAGCGATAGCACAATGGTAGGGCATTCGCCTTGCACGCAGCAAACATGGCCAACCCGAGTTCAATTCCTCCGCCCCTCTCAGAGAGCCCGGCAAGCTACCGAGAGTATCTCACCTGCATGGCAGAGCCTGGAAAGCTACCCGTGATGTATTCGATATGCCAAACACAAAAACAACAAAGTCTGCAATGGAGACGTTACTGGACCCGCTTGAGCAAATTGACGAACAACGGGAGGACAGTGACAGTGATATATACACATACACATATACACACATATACATGTGTGTATGTTTATCATGGTCAATATAACACTCTTATTATGATTGCTTGGATGATAGATGATAGAAAATTTAAGGCTTAAGCTTCTTTTCAAAGATTAACATGAAAGCAATATATTGTTTCCTTTAGAAATAAAATGTAAGAAATTGTGCTTGATAAATCAGAAGGTGAAAATGCCTTGTAATCAGAAGAATTAAATATTTAGTGTCAGAGAGATAGTGTGGAAGATGTCATATACTTTGTCGTTTCAGGAACTGAAAGTTTTGATTATCCAGAATTTTTTTCAAAACTTCGTTACAGGAGAGTACATTTGTGGAAGTTTGGGGGAGAGGGTTTGTGTTTGAGATCTAAAGAGATAATATGGGATAGTGTCATGGCCAGTTTTCTGACAGGAACCTGACTGTAATTTTAAATTCTAGAGTCCAATTTGGCAACAGGAGACTGAGCTCTCAGCTTCAGAAACCACATATAGACTGGTGGTCTGCACATGCTTAACCAAAGTCTGCTGTGGCCCATGGCAGTACAGGTGGCTTATGTCTACTGGACATCAACATTATATGGTGAAAGATGACAGATCTGTGCATTTATTGTTACTCCAGGAACATCACATGGCAGAGAGGTTGTGTAAGTGCCAGGATCAATAACTGCTTTGCTGGGGCCGAAGGTGGGGATGAAGTTTGTAATTAAAAAAACGTGATTTCTTTGTCACAAAGACTCTGTATACTGAATAGTGCTTAGCCTTGAGATGAATTCTGAGGAATTTATAGGATGGGCTTTATGATTGGGTAAGGGACCACGTCCAATTCTTAATCTGTCACAGTGGGTCCCATGAATTACTTGGCAGTACAAAATAGTGAATTTCTATTTTAACAGATCGTGTCCACAAGGCTGCATCAACATGACTGCATAAAAATAAAAATGTCAAAATTCTCACATCAGCTGGTGCTATGGTAAATCAGAACTGTGAGGCTGCCTCTCCATATAGTAAATCCATTGTTCTATGAGTTCCATAATTCTTCTTTACCAACTATCAGATGAATAAACAAGCCTTTATAACAGAACATGCATATACAATTTTGCTCTGGTCAAATGCCCTTAAAAGACCTGGTACAGAATACCAGTGATTATTTAAATTTTTTTTAAAAACTATTTCCTTAAGTGAAGTAGATACAATATTCTAAAATGAGCATTTTGTTATCTGTTTTGGTTCTCATGTTAGTATAAGCAGAAATAAAGGAGTGGAAAGACTAACGCACTTTTAGTTTATACCTGAGTTTAACAAGTCCTGTATACAAGTCATTTGTAACTATCTTATGACACACAAAATTTTAAATTCAATCTTACATTTGAAAAGCTCCTCAACTTTCATTACCCATGAAAAACGAAAGAGAACATAAAGTAGTTATTAGCAAAAGAGACCTTCTCAATGGTCTATGGTTTATTATATGAAATATTTTAAGAAGAGCAAAATAATTCTATTATGAAACAAACCCATTTTAAGAAGAAATGCATAACAGGATCAAATAGGGCCTTTCTTTCTTTCCTGATCCTGCTCTTGGGATCCTTAAAGCTGTTCTGCTGTAAAATTAAATTAGTAGTTTCCTTTAGGAAAAAGGTTGGGTTAGAGATTTTCTTTTGATAAATTACTTTGGGGAATTTGCTCTGGGAGAAACCTTAATTATTTGCTTCATAAAAAAATTCTCTCTAGCATTTTTGCTCCAGGGAAAAAATTCTTTAAGAAGGAAATTTTTCTGAGAATTCATATAGAACGCTCCCCTAAATATGCAATGAATATGAAAAAGCTGGGTAAAGAACTCTATTTTCCCTCCTGTCAAATGGATTTGTTTTTTTACTCAAATGACAACAAACGCTTTGCCCAAGTTAATCTTGTAATATGTTAACTCATCAACATAATCTCTTTTTCATAGAGAAACCTACACATTTCTGAAGTTTGGCACACTCCTATAACCACACACAGACACACACACACATACATACACACACACCACACAAACTTTTATGTCTTAAAGATGTTAGGTGATAATAGCAAGGCCAGAAGCTGTTGAAGACGGACCTGGTGAAGAGTTGGTGTTTCCATTGATTGACAATTAAAAAGGGAGTGACTTTCCTGGTTTTCAGTGTATACATCTCTAAAAATGAGGATTTACTTCATAGATTGGTTTTATGAGAAAAAAATGTGGTCATGGTCATAAGAGAAGCTGACAAATAGTTCTTATAGTAAAACTATAATTAAACTAATAATATTTATGAAAATTCATACTTTTTATAGGTGGACAAGATTAGAAATAATTTACAAAAAATCCTTGCATGGCATGGATTTCAAATTTTTAAAAAACTACATTTTTTAACAAAAATTTAAATATTCTAAAGACTTTCATGAGTATTTATTGTGTAAATAGAATAAAAGCAAAGACCAATTTCTTGCAATGAAAATTAAATTTTTAAGTAGATACCAGATTGTTTTTTTTTTATACCAGATTGTTTTAAGACTTCAGACTCAAGTATTTTAAGTTCTTGAAAAATGCTTATTTCCCTTTTTTCTTTATTCTGTCAGTCTATCTCCCATCTACCAAATACTATTTGAAGATCCTGGGTTAGGTAGTATGTTAAAGAAAAAGAAACCAGTGCTTGATAAAGCATGTTGAATTTTAAACAAATTTGTTTGAGCTGTGTTTCCTTTGTCTCCTCTTTAGGCTTCTCACCCATCCACTTGAACTCATGTTGACTTTTTATTGACTCAATTCTACTCAATCTTGAGGGACTACATTAAGATCTTTCTTCTCCAATGAAATAATATATGTTGCTCCAGCTCTAATAGTTTCACTTACTATATTTATATTTTTAATTTTTATTTTGGGGCTGGAGTGATAGCACAGTGGGTAGGGTGTTTGCCTTACAAGCGGCCAATATGGCCCACCCGAGTTCAACTCCTCCGCCCCTCTCAAAGAGCCCGGCAAGCTACCAAGAGTATCTCGCCCGCACAGCAAAGCCTGGCAAGCTCCCCATGACGTATTCAATATGCCAAACACAGTAACAAGTCTCACAATAGAGACGTTACTGGGCCCGCTGGAGCAAATTGATGAACAAGGGGAGGACAGTGACAGTGATTGAATCACCATGAGATAAATAGTAGCAAAGTTTTTCATGGTTGGGCTTCAGTCATACAATCTTCCATCACTCATCTATTCACCAGTGTACATTTCCCTTCACCAATGTCTCAATGTCTCATTCCCCCACCACCACCAGCCCACCAGCCTACCTCTTTTGCAGACACTTTTCTTCTCTCTCTCTCTCTCTCTCTCTCTCTCTCTCTCTCTCTCTCTCTCTCTCCTCCTTCTCATTCATTTGCTCTCACTCTCACTCTTGGTCCTGCTCTATACTTTTAAAACCATCATTTTGCATTTATTATATGTTCATCTGTGTGATTAATAATGATTTATTGTGTACTTGAGTTCAATTCATCCATCCATTCATCCAAGCATTCATTTATCAAATGCATACTAAGCATAATTGTGTGCCAGATATAGAATTCTAGATGATAGGTGTGCAATGGAATCCTAATACCTACTTCTGTGGAATTTTTTGTGCTTATTTACAGTCTTTTGCTTTAGAATATTGTTCACTGGATGAATGTACAGTCTCAGGATGTGTTCATGCACTTTTGAACTGAGATGTAAAAGAAATGCATATCTATTACAAGCCCCCAGTTTTTATTTCAAAATTCTTGAGATTCAGAAACTGAATTTCTTGTAATTCATATATTTCTTCTCTGACTGCCCACATCTTCCTAATATGCCTTGCCTGGGGTTATGTCTTACTTCTGAAGTGTTTAGTGAGAGACCACTAGTGTTTAGTTGGCATCTGGAGAGGGGTTGCTGTAGGTTTTGCTGTCATATAGACATTTAAGCCTCTGATGAAGAAGTGATACTTGCTCCACCAACAGATCATTGGTCCAGAGTTGGATTGAACATGTTTTACTCACCTGACTTCAGCCAGAATATCAGGTTGCTGTTTTTTTCTCATTCAATTTTGGGTACAGATGGTCATTCTCTGCCTCTATGACCCACACATGTTATAAACTCACAGGCTGCTTAAAAGCTTAGGTCTAGACTTACCATCAGGAAGCCATTTATTATCTGGACCTTCATTTTGGAGGATCTGCTTTGAACCTGATGCAGAGGTCTACCTCTATCCTCCTTCTGTTTATCTCTCATCTCTCTCTCCCTCTCTCTCTCCCTCTCTCGTTCTCTCTCTCTCCCCCCCCACCCTATGCTCTCCCTTTTCCTCTCTGCCGTCAGTTATTAAATACAACTGACAAACAGTAAAATACATACATTTCAAATATATAATATTTTTGATGTCTGCATACATCCAAGAAAAACATTATGATCAAATTAATAAATAGGGTCTGTAGGTAGAGTAAAAGGACCAGCAAGAGTGGTATTAAGAAGAAAACTTATTAGGAAATAAGAAAGGACCTGCATAAATGACCTAACAGCACAGCTTAATAAACTGGAAAATGATCAACAAAAGGAGTCCAAAGCAGAGAAGATGAAGGAAATTGTAAAAATTAAAGCAGAAATTAATAAATTAAAGTTAAAAAAGTAATACAATCAAAATGATTAACAAAAATCAAGATATTGAAGAGATGAGTTTTTAAAAAATAAATCAATCATTAACAAAACTCACAATGAAAGAAAAAGAGAACCTTAATTAACAGAATTAGAAATGAAAAGGGAGACATCACAATAGATACCGTAGAAATTCAAAGGATCATCACAGATTGCTTTGAAAATCTTTATGCCTGAAATAAGAGAACATAGAAGAAATTAATAAATTCTTGGACTCTTCTAACCACCCAAGTCTGAACCAAGAAGATAAAGAACATCTGAACAGCCCTATCATTATCTAGGAAAATAAAATGGTAAACAAAATTCTCCCAAAATTGAAAGCCCAGGTTTAGATGAACTCACTAGTGAGTTCCTTCAAACCTTTTAAGAATACCTACTGCCAATTCTATTCAGGTTCTTTAAGGAAATTGAAGAAAGAGAAACATTCCCAAACATTATCATTTCTATGAAGGAGAATTCCAGAGTGATATCACTAATCAACGTAGATGCAAAATCCTCAACAAAATACGAGCAAATGGAATCCAACAACTCTTTCAAAAGATCATACACTGTAACTGAGATTCATCCATGGGATTCAAGGATGGTTTAACAAATGCAAGTCAATCAATGTAAGATATCATATTAACACACAAAAAAATAAAAATCATGTTATCAAATCAGGAGATGCAGAGAAAGCATTTGATAAGATCCAGCACATGAATGATGTTTATTGATTAAAACTTTCAATAACATGGAAACTGAAGGAAGGACTTGAAATTCAATGAACTGAAATCTTTCCACTAAGATGATTTCCTTAACGTATAACAGTCATTTACCACAAGCCAACAGCAAAGATTATAATGATGGTGAAAAACCAAACACCTTCCCAATAAGATAAGGCACAAAACAAGGCTGCCCACTCTCTCAACATTTCTATTCAATAAATTATTGAAAATATTTACCATAGCAATTTGGCAAGAAAAAATACTGAGGGCATCCACATGGGAAAGGAAGAAATCAGGCTCTCACTTTTTTACAGATGACATGATACTATATTTAGAAAACCCTAAAGATGTTACAAAAAAATTTCACAGAAGCAATAGATCTGTATAGTAAAGTGGCAGACTACAAAATTAATATGCAGGGGTTTATTATCTATTGATATTGTGTATAAGCTGGAGTGATAGCATAGCGGGTGATAGCAAGGGCATTTGCCTTGCACGTGGCCCACTTGGGTTCCATTCCTCCATCTCTCTCAGAGAGCCTGACAAGTTGGGAGAGTATCCCGCCTGCACAGCAAAGCCTGGCAAGCTCCCCGTGGGGTATTCAATATCCCAGAAATAGGAACAAAAAGTCTCACAATGGAGATGTTACTGGGGCCCTCTCGAGAAAATCGGTGAACAACGGGAGGACAGTGCTACAGTGCTAAGATATTGTACATTTCCTTGTTTTATTTCTTAGTGCACTACAATTGAGTGAAATGATCTGATATTTGCTCTTCTTCTTTAACCTATATTATTCAACCTGAGATCCTTTTTTTTTCCTTTTGGGTCACACCTGGCGATGCACAGGAGTTACTCCTGGCTCTGCACTCAGGAATCACTCCTGGAGGTACTTGGGAGACCATATGGGATGCTGGGAATTGAACCCAGGTTGACCACATGAAAAGCAAACGCCCTACCCACTGTGCTATTGTTCCAGCCCCAACCTGAGATTCTTTAGCTCCATCCATGTTGCAGTAAACTGCATGATTTATTTTCTTATGATTGCATAGTATTGAAGTGTGTAAAAATACCCACATATTAGTAATTGTCATTTGTTTGTCATTTATTTTGTTTCCATATCTTGGATATTATACTAAGTGCCATAATGAACATAGGTTGATATATATCTTTTTGACGTTATTTTTTGTGTTTTTTGAGTTAGATTCCAAGAAGTAGAAACACTTGGTCATATTATAGCTCTTATTTAAAAAAATATCTTTTTATAAAATAATAGGGCTCTGATTTACATAGTTATTTATAGTTGGTTTTCTGGAGTACAATGTTCTAATACAAATCTCACCACCAGGTTGACTTTCTTCCACCAATGTCCTCACCTCCAATCTGACTCCTTGGCAGTCGTATTTTTAAGTTTTTTTTTTTATTGTAGTTTGTATCTCTTGCTTGTGTGTTTTGTTGGCTATGTGGTTTATATATTATGTCCATATATTGCATATACCAAATATATGCAATGTGTATTCCTGTACCACAATTCTACACCACTGATGTGCTCAAGGCACATGACCCCTAACCCTGTTACCTCTTATCTGTCTGAGTTCCCCCATACG
This sequence comes from Sorex fumeus, assembly GCF_029834395.1. Taxonomy (NCBI): domain Eukaryota; kingdom Metazoa; phylum Chordata; class Mammalia; order Eulipotyphla; family Soricidae; genus Sorex; species Sorex fumeus. The sequence continues at coordinate 38,134,742 of NW_026606111.1, forward strand.
CTACAGTTTTATTTCTTTCCTGTCGTTTTTGTTTTTACAATCAAAGGTGAAAGGTAATCTGGGTATCCACACTTTGAAACCATAGATCCCCGCCAGCTGTTATTCTTCTATATATCACAGATAAGCCTCAAACATTTTTCCATAGAAAGTGAACCAGGTGACATTCCCACAATTCCCACTAACAATGAAGAGTTTTCCTTCTTCAATCCATTCCCCTCAAACACAGACACACAGACAGACACACACACACACACACACACACACACACATACAAACACATTCATACACACACTAAGGTAAGGTAAAGGTAAAGGCCCTCCCGTTGATCGTCGATTTGCTCGAGCGGGCCCAGTAACGTCTCCATTGGAGACTTTGTTGTTACTGTGTCTGACATATCGAATACTCTAGGTAGCTTGTCGGGCTCTCCGAGAGGGGCGGAGGAATCGAACTCGGGTGGGCCATGTTGGCCGCGTGTAAGGCGAACGCCCTTCCCACTGTGCTATCGCTCTAGCCGCACACTAACACACACATTCTGTTTATTTCCAGTCTTTTTGATAGATCCCATTCCCATAGGTATAAGGTGATACCTAATAAGATGGTCCCCTAAAAAGTGATCATGATCACTTCTTTTCAATATGCTAGTTGTTGTCCATAAGCCCTTCTAATGAAAGTGTCTGGTCATCAGCTCTCATGTTTTTTTTTTTTTTTAACAGAGTTTTTAGTTTCTATGTTGCTGAGCTTTGGGAGTGCTATATATATTTTAATAATATTTTCTTCTCATATATTGTGTGCAAAATTTTCCTGAACAGGGATCTCAGATTGAGGCCATCAGGGCTGTTTTGGAGATGCACAAATACCAGTTAGGATTAAACCCACCCTCCAGCTTGTCCTGAGTGCTTCTGAAACCACTAAGTCATCTTCTGGGCTATGCTCCCTGGGGTTCAAAATAGCCTAACTGTTAGAATCACCTTGGTGCTTTCCTGGGGCTGAGGAGAACCCTCTCTGGACTACAGTTTGAACTCACTACCTTATGCTTGCCAGGTAAGCACTTTAAATCATTGAGCCATCTTTCAGGCCCCTGTACTTAAACTTTTAATCACTATACTTTATGTACATATATTATGTCATTTAATCCTTCTAGGACTTCTCATCATGAGTTATTATTCCTGTTTTATAGAAGAAAGAGTGTCAGAGTGATTAACTAATGAGTCCAAGCTCATAAATTTCATAATCTTAGTGGATTGAAGATTACATCTCTGACTTGTGTTGCAATAAAATCCATGCTTTTTAACCATAATACTTTAGTATTGAGAATGATAAATGTTGCACTTTTCTAACTCCACACTGAAGAAAGAAGATCAGAAAGTTTGATAAAATTTGGATGTGCAAAAATACTTCAATAAAATTACCATGTTGACTTTGCTCCAATTTATTATCATTAAATTATCTACATATTAAAATTTATGAACAGTTTTAACATAGTGAAGCAAGTTCAGATAAAATTGTTAGAAAATAAGCACTTTAAATCATTGAACTAAAATAAAATGTTTATGTCCTGCAAATTGAAAAGTAACTAGAGAAAAAACATCAAAAGACATCAAATTTTGGCAAATAAAAATGGGAAAAATTCAATTAAAATAGATAATTTTCAATTTCTTTTGAATTTTTCATACTGAAATATATAACTTAAAATATGGCCAATAATATATTTGCTTCTTTATATTTGCTTCAGTAAAATTCCTCATAAAAATGCAGCTAGTCCAAATACACATCTGACAAGGGGTTGATATCCAGGATATACAAAATACTGGTTAAACTCCACAAGAAGAAAACATCCAACCCCATCCAAAAATGGGGCAATGAAATGAACAGAAACTTTCTCAAAGAAGAAATCCGAATGGCAAAAAAGCACATGAGAAAATGCTCTACATCATTAATCATCAGGGAGATGCAGATCAAAACCACAATGAGATACCATCTCACACCTCAGAGACTGGCCCACGTTCAAAAGAACAAAAGCAACCGATGCTGGCGTGGATGTGGCGAGAAAGGGACACTCCTTCACTGTTGGTGGGAATGTCCACTGGTTCAGCCCTTCTGGAAAACAGTATGGACGATTCTCAAAAAATTAGAAATTGAGCTCCCATTTGACCCAGCAATACCACTCCTGGGAATATATGCCAGAGAGGCAAAAATGTATAGTCAAAGTGACATCTGCACTTGTTTGTTCATTGCAGCACTCTTTACAATAGCCAGAAACTGGAAGAAACCTGAATGCCCACGAACAGATGACTGGTTAAAGAAACTTTGGTACATCTACACAATGGAGTACTATGTAGCTGTTAGAAAAGATGAAGTCATGAAATTTACATATAAGTGGTACAGTATGGAAAGTATCATGCTAAGCGAAATGAGTCAGAAAGAGAGGGATAGACATAGAAAGATTGCATTCATCTGGGAGATATAAAGTAACAAAGTATGAGATTAATACCCAAGAATATCTGAGATCAGCACCAGGAGGATTACTCCATAACTTAGAGGCCAGCCGGGTATCCTAGAGGAAAGGGCAGTTCAGATAGAGAAGGGAGCACCAAATAAAGGATGTTTGGAGGATCCTCCCAGGAGGGGAGATGCATGTCGAAAGTAGACTATGGACTGAACATGTTTGCCACTCAATGCCTCTTTTGCAGACCACAACACCCAAAAGGAGAGAGAGAACACAGGGGATTGCCCTGCCACAGAGACAGGGGGGATGGGGGGAGGGGGGTGGGGAGATGTTATTCATGGTGGTAGAAAATGGGCACTGGTGGAGGGATGGGTATCTGATCATTGTATAATCGAAACCCAAGCACAAAAAATTGTAAATCTACAACTGTAAAAAAAAAAATAAAATAAAGGGAAAAAATTTAAAAAATGCAGCTAGTTTAGGACAAGTGAAAAAATATACCATAAAACATTCCTCCCCAATGTAATAAAATATTGGAAGTCATTTAAACGTACTTGTTTCAGTATTTTTAGCAGTTATGTGCAATTCTTTATGAGTGGATCTTTTTGTGGAAGCAAATCAAATTTGGTATGTGACCCTTGCACTTTAATAATATTGGACGTACAGCTGACTAAATAGAAAGTGTACCCTGTTTTGTTTAGAGACAAAATAAGTTGACTTCTATCCTGTGTGAACTCTAGATATAAAATTGCCTCACCCAGAAAAGATTAAGGAGCTTATTTTAAGGCCTAATGACAGTTAGAAACTGCCAACCACTTTGACCTCTGGGTCATAGAGGCATTGCTTCACAACCTCAGCCATAGACCCCCTTACTGGAAAACTACTCCAAGTCTAAAGCTGATTGAATTATGATTTCTGTTCATGCTCATTGTATGCTTTCAAGCAAGTTTGGGCAATAACTTGCATATGAACATTTAACAAATATAAACTGCAACTATAAAACATAAAAAATAAAATACTATAGAAAACAATGTATAGAAGTGTTGAGTACTATAGATTGGAATTGTGAAAGAAAACTTTTATATGTTATTTTATAAGATAAAAAGGAAGGCATAGAAGACATAATATCTGTCCTGAATTAACCTGGGTATTGTTACTTGAGAAAGCAGATAAAATCATTAGGTATGGAAGAATTGAGAGGGGGCAGGACTGAGCAACAATACTTCTACTATCTTTATTACAGTGACATTAAGTTTCAGATAGTCTATAATATATTAAATTTTTTTTTACAAAATGTTGGTTAGTATAGATTGTTTTAAAAAATGAATCATGAAACATCTGGCAAGTGCCTCTAGGGGTTTTAAACAAATCTTCTATTAGTCATCGATTTTAAAACCACATCTGGAGAATTGCATTTAAAGGGACTCATCTTTTTCTCTTTAATTTTTCCAGCCTCTTAGCCAGGTGTCTCATATAAATTATCTTATTTGTTTCCTATGAAACATGCTAGGTAAGTATTATGAATCCCATTTTATAGAACATTGCTCAGTGTTTAACTCACATATGGGTCTGAACCCGGTTCTGTTTAATTCCACAGTTTTATCCCTTCTATTTCCTCCACAGAGTGGCGATTTTTGGAAACCTGTTGTTCTTGTTTTTGTTATTATTAGCTACACCAAGTAATGCTCAGGGCATACTCTGGCCGCTGAACTCAGGGATCACTTCTGGTGTGTCTCAAGGGGTTATAGAGGGTACCAGATATCAAAGTCAATGGGCCCATCTCTAGCTCCCTAAATACTACAGCATATAGGGTGCCAGACTAGATACTACTGTATGCAAGGCAAGCGCCCAATAGGCTGTGGTATCTTTTCTGCTTCTGGGCATGATATGTATAGATGAGTCAACAGGAACAGATTGTGGAAAAGAACTCACAGCGGAAGTTACTATATGGACATGAAATGAAAGTAATGTCGGGGCTGAGTGATAATGTGGTGAATAGCTCTCTTGCCTTGCACATGCTTGACCCAGGTTCACTCCCCAGCACTCTGTATGGTCTCCTACAAGAAGTGATCCCTGAGTACAGAGCCAGAGGTACACCCTGAGGACTGCTGTGTCTAGCACTTTAAAAATAATTTTTTAAAAAAAATCTACAGACTTTTGTTAAGATTTGTGATCAGAGGAATAAGACAGAGTGAAAAATGTGAGCAAAGACGTTCTTTATTCACGCCAAGCACACCTACTGGTCGACCAGGGTCCCCTGCACAGCGGGCGACTCCATCTCCCTGCAAGCGTCCCCTTCCATCCCATTACTTGGTTTCGGACCTTCCTGCCCTGGACTGGCTTCCTTCCAGGACCTCAGGGTCATGTTGTTTTGTTTTGTTTTGTTTTTCTTGATCGACTTATCCCTTCCTTGCTGCCCTCACCTGCTAACTCTGAGTACCCAATTTGATTTCCTTTCCCTTTTTTAGGCTATAGCCTGCCCCTTTTCCTTCTATGGTCCTGCACCTTTCCTTATTCTTTTGCTTTCCCACAACGTATGCCAGTGATTGTGTTAGCTAGGTTAAAGATAAACCCGGATATCCTGTCCAATATGCCTGCTTAGCATTAAATCATTACAATGTGGGACTGGCTATTATGGAGTTCCTAATGTTAGTTTTGAAGCTATTCAGTTTATATTAAAAAAATAAATAAATGTCATGAAGTCTGGCTGGAGAGACAGTACAGGGGTTTAGGAACTTGACGCTACTTAGGTAGCGAATTCTGATTAGATCCATGTTACCACTTATGTTTTCCTGAGCACCACAAATAGTGATTCTTGAATATATAGAGCCAGTAATAATCCCTGAACACTTCCAGGTATAACAATTAAGTCATAAAGTCAACATGGGCGGTAGGTTCTATTCTCAGTGGCATATATAACAAAGATGTAAATGTACTTGGCGTGAAGGTGTCCTGAAAGAACAAACTAGAAGACACTATTATGTTGGAAAGAAGTCTAGATGCTATCAGTGAATGGACAGATCTAGGAAAATTATAGCTGTGGCTTAAGCACTTGATTGCTGGCCTAATACTGTCTGATGGATGTAGTTGCAAGAGCATGCAACTTTATAATAATTTAGCCTTGGCTGCCTATAGTTGGAAGTGAGTTTTGGGGAAGCAAAATGTATTTTCATTCCTCTTGGGAGTCTTGTGCACTGCATCAAATAGCCTAAATTAAAGGAATTGCATTAGCTTGTGTGTGTTGATAAAATTACTATTTAAAGCAAATACAGGACTTCAATTTTTCAGTAGAGGAGGGAATTAGAGATAGAAAATCAGTTAGCTGTGACACCTGCACAGAATCCTTTTTTGAAGTTCAGAGAGGAAATAAGTTATGTAAAAATGTGTTTTCCTTTTTCTTGAGAGACAAGTTAATGCTTTCGTCTAAATAAAAAGAAATAGGAATGTGTTGAAATCACTAAATAATGCGGTAATTTCCACATAGTCCAATTTACTCTAAGGAAAGAGACATTTCACTGAAAATTTCATAGTGAGGTGATTCAAATAAATGATGCAGGAATGCAAACAGTGGCAAAGAGTACGAACCTCTGAATGAGCTGGATAGGGAATGATATTAGGGAGCTCTTGGTAAGCAGGAGAAACAACAGTTCTAACTGGGAAAGTCAGTTATTTGCCAACCTGGAGAAGGGGATGTTTGAGGCTGAATATACAGAAATCTCCTGCCCCTGCGCCTGGCTGTTCTTGCCAGGGCCCCTTGGAGGGTGGTGGGTTGAGTTTCCTTCCCTGCCCCGAACAGATCCCCAGCAGCCGAAGACCTCCAGAACCAGCCACAACCATGCTGAGACCACTCTCCACAGGCATGAAGGTACTGGCAGAGGAACAAAGGTACGCAGGTCCCGGGGCTGAGATCTCCAAGCCTCCTTGGATCAGGGCTGATCACCCTCCATCCAGATCCTCCATCTTCCAGTAGGCAAGGGTCACACCCACCAACTGCCCCTCGGCGCCGTGTAATCCCATCAATGGCCAAGACCCAGAGACACAAAAAACCCAGCTCCCGGACATTTTATTATCCCATTCTTACTTTGGTCAACCTAGCTACTGAATATAACCTGCCCACATGGCAGAGTCTGGCAAATTCCCCGTGGCATACTCAATATGCCAAATACCAGTAACAATGATGGGTCTCATTCTCCTAACCCTGAAATAGCCTTGAATATGGCACTTTTTAAAATCTCAGAATTAGGATGAAGGAGACGTTACTGGTGCCTGCTCGATTCAATCAACGAACAACATGATGACTGTGATCATGATACAGAAATCAGATGTGGTCCATTAGTAATCCCAGGAGATGGTTTCGCAGAATGAAATCTAGAAGATCAAATATATCTGAGATGATGTTCCTTATTCCTCAGTCTTTCTGCTCTTTATTTCTTAAAGAAAAATTTCCCATTTACTTAAGTTTAAAAAACAAAAATACTTTATGTTTTACAAGTGATGTAGTTAAAAGGAATCACCATCCTATTTACATCCTTTGGGAGAAATTTTGTTATAATGTTTGGTGTGTTTATAGAAAGTCAAGGACAGAACTTGTATTTTTCCTCTAATGTGAGACTGATACCCAAAGACAGTAGAAGTGAGGAATAGGAAGACCGGTCCTTGATTGGAAGCTTGCCTCAAGTCAGGGCAGTGAGGACAGAGAAGGGACCACTACGAAATGATAGCTGGAAATGATCACCCTGGGAAGGAAGACAATGATGAAAGGAGGTAAAGTGATAAACACGATAGCATTTCAGTACCTGTATTACAGACCATAATGGGAGAGAGAGAGAAAGAGAGAGAGAGAGAGTCTGATGTAGCCATGGAGGCAGGTTGGGAGGGTGGCAGGAGGGAAACTCGGGACAGTGGTGGTGGGAAGTACATTAGTGAAGGGACAGGTATTGGAATGTTGTATGACTGGAACCCAATCATGAACAACTGTGTATCTCACAGTGATTCAATTTTAAAAAAAGTCACTTGATCATTGACTTCCCGTTAATCATCGATTTGCTTGAGCGGGCGCCAGTAATGCCTCCACTTGTCCCTGTTGTATGCTAGTGTAGTCCAATCGCGTCTGTTTGTTCTAGGAACACAAAGAGCCTCAAACCTATCATTCAGGATCTTGACGAAGAAGTCTGACCATCTCATAGGTGGGCGACCACGCGGTTTTTTGAAGTCCCATGGAATCTAGTCTATAACGGCTCTAGTCCAGTGGTCATCTCCAAATCTCATTACGTGTCCAGCCCATGTGATTTTTGAAGCCTTGGCAAACAAGACAGCATCTCTGAGTCTTGACCGTTGATGGAGGCCAAAACCCCGGATTTTGTCTCTCATTTGAGTGAAGAGAGATACTCCAAGCATAGCTCTTTCGATTCCTCTTTGGGAGACCCGAATAGTGTTCTCATCCTGTTTTTGTAGGGCCCAGGTCTCTGAGGCATATGTTAATGCAGGAAGAACAGTGGAATCAAAGAGATATGCCTGGAGCCGGAGGTTCTTTATTCTCTTAGCTATTTCTTCCACGCTCTTGAAGGCGTTCCAAGCCGCTCTCTTTCTCCTGCACAACTCAGGTGCCAAGTCATTCGTCATGTTGACTTCTCGACCTAGGTACACATAACTGTTGCATTCGGAGATGGTCGTTCTGTTGAGAGCGAATGGAGCGTCAGGAATGAGACTGTTTGTCATAAACATTGTCTTCGTGAGATTCAACTGTAGTCCGACCTTTCCACACTCACGGTCGAAGTCGGCCAGCATTTGTGCCACTTGGCTAATGTTTTGTGTTATTAGAATGATGTCATCAGCAAAGTGGAGGTGGTGTAGTTGCGGACCGTCTATCTTCACTCCCATTCCTTCCCATTCCAGTCATTGCATTGCCCTCTAGTATAATACTCCTTCTGGCTATATTGGAGCAGATTTTCCAGAGCCAGTGGATTTTTGACCCAGGCCATGGAAAGCATAGTTGCTAAGGGAGGTATGTTTTGATGCAGATCTTTCATTTTATTTAATTTTCCCATCAAAAAAGATTCCCTCCTAAAAATATTAGGAACTAGAAATTTAGCCTTTATACTGACTAGCATTCTGTTATGTAATAGTAAGGCTTCAATTTTTGTCTTCTAAATCCCTACTCACTCTCACCGTTACTGTCCTCCCATTTCATGTTCATTGATTTGCTCAAGCGGGCCCAGTAACGTCTCCATTGGAGACTTTGTTGTTACTGTGTTTGGCTTATCGAATACATCACGGGTAGTTTGCCAGGCTCTGCCGTGCGGGTGAGACAAATCTTTGTTTTACAAAATTGATATCTAAATTTTTCAAATCATAGTTTTATATTGTTGCAAAGATTTATATTCTGACAGGTTGTAATTATCAGTATTTTAAAGAAAACTGTCACATATCTTTTAAATGAATCCCATAGAATATAAAGTTAAAAGATTTATTTAAATTTAGAACATTCCCATGGGATTATTGAAATGGATCTCTACAGTATCTAATTATTCAGTTTTCTCAAATTTGTGTGCTTACTTTCCTTCTTCTCTTCAGTGTTGTTGGTTGGGGTGTGTTTGTGTGTCTGTCTGTATTTGCTTGTATGTAGGTATCACTTATCACTTAATCACTTAATCCCCGTTATTCATCGAATTACTCGAGCGGGTGCCATTAACGTTTCCATTCATCCCGGTTGCATGCTAGCGTAGCCCAATGGTATCTGTTCGTTCTAGGAACATGCAGAGCCTCAAACCGATCATTCAGGGTCTTGACGAAGAAGTCTGACCATCTTGTAGGTGGGCGTTCACGTGATCTTTTGATGTCCCGTGGAATCCAATCAGTAATGGCTCTAGTCCAGCAGTTGTCTGTAAACTTCACTACGTGTCCAGCCCATTTGATTTTTGATGTCTTGGCAAATGAGACAGCGTCCCTGATTCTTGAGCGTTGACGAAGATCAGAACTCCGGATTCTATCTCTCATTTGAGTGAATCGTGATATTCCAAACATAGCTCTTTCGATTCCTCTTTGAGAGACCCGAATAGCGTTCTCATCCTGTTTTCGTAGGTATGGGGTAGGTATGGGGAGGAATTATTCCATGATCTGGCATATGGGAGTAATCAATTCTCCGAGAATCATTTGGAAAGTAGAGCAAGATAGTTCAGCTATGGAGGAAGCAGCAATATAAACGATCTTTATTTTTTGGCTTGACTAGGACCAAGAATGCTGCCAAAGGGGATGATCAGGCTATCACAGTTTACATTCTTTGCATGTTCAAAAGAGAAATAAAAGTGTTTTTAGAAAAAAAAGTATTAAAAGTATTCTCTTTTAATCTTTTTTTTCTCTTTTTTGCTTTTAGGGTCACACCTGGCAATGCTCAGGGGTCACTCCTGGCTCTCAGGAATAGCTCCTGGGGGTGCTTGAGGAACCATATGGGAAGCTGGGATCCGAATCCTGGTCGGCTGCGTGCAAGGCAAATGCCCTACCCACTGTGCTATCGCTCCAGCCCCTCTCTTTTAATCTTGATATAATATTCTCATGTCATAGAGATGTAAGATTTATAGCTTCCATGTATCTATTTCAATAGCTTTCAAAATGCTGTTTGAATAACTTCAAAATTGTTTTCAAAACCTATAAACTCAATACAGTTTAAGTTATTGCCTAAAGTATTCATTATTCTGTCTTTCCTAATTGTAATATATAAATTTTGACATGTGCTCATGCAATATTTAAAGAAATTGTTAAAGCACTTAAAATGTGTCCAGCTGAATATGATTGAATTTATTCTTACTGTCATCCAATTAAACAATAAGCAAGCTATTCTTTAACAATTATGTTATACTGTTTGATGTCTGCTAAAACATTTATTCATTTTATTTCTCTCATAATATTTTGCCATATTCCTTGGGATAAAAAATGTTTATTGTTTAGGGTAAAAATCTCTAACACAATATTACTAATGTATGCTACATCATCTAAGCACATAATTTTTGCAAAAAAATTAAGTTTTTTCATAGTTGAAATTGAATCTAGGTCTCATGTATGGAAGATAGATGTTTTATCATTGAGACACATCACTGGACTCCAAATATTTGATTTTTAATCAGGTCTATTAAAGTTTATTTTGCTTCCAGTCTACAAACATTTAAGCATTAAAACACTTGTTTTACATTATTGTTATGAAGTATACAACTTATTGAAACAATCTAAAAATTATCAACCAGTTAAGAGAAAAAATAAGTAACACAAAACTGTCTGCCTGTTGTTCATGGATTTGCTTGAGTGGGCACCAGTAATGTCTCCATTGTGAAACTTGTTGTTGCTGTGTTTGGCATATCGAATATGTCACAGGTAGCTTGTTAGGCTTTGCCGTGCAGGCAGGATACTCTCGGTAGCTTGCCGAGCTCTCCGAGAGGGGTGGAGGAATCAATCCTGGCTCGGCCGGGCTGGCTGAGCACAAGGCAAACACCCTACCACTGTGCTATTGCTCCAGCCCTAAGAGAGAGAAAAAATAATTTTTAGCAAATGCCCAAAAGGGACTTTATCTCCTAAATTCACACATGTAAGGGTAAATATAAAATCTAGGCACCCTTGCTATTCTAATTGTATAGTTTTACAGGGATAGTAAAAAAAATTTCCTAAAAATAAGTAGAAATGGAAAGGGTCTTATTATAGCAAAATCAGTTCTTAGTTCTGAAGGGGTTATATACTAAAAGATAATAAAAGATCTCATATAGAAAAGACTAGTGCCTGTACCTTACCTTAACAGTTTTGAATATCAAGCCTGAACTATAACTACTCTTTGATGAAAAATAACTGAAAATAATCTGACTTAAGTATCTATTTGTATCTAGTTAATAGAGTCATTTTGCTTCTTATTCTCAGAACCATTTAGTTTCTTGAAACTTTGTAATTGTCAGATTACAATTAATCATACTCTTTCTTTTATGACAACTGTGAAACAATAATATATAGAAATATATATGGCATACTAAAATAATGTAAATTTTAATATAGTCTTAAATGTTGTCTTATGTAAATGATTCTCTTGTCAACCTTAACTGTATTAAATCAAAAATTAGAATATACAGATTAAATTGGTTCATTTGAAGGAAGGAACCTAGCATATGCCTTCTTAAAAAATCAGATCTCATTATGAGAAGAACCAGCATGATTAGACATTCTCTGATATAAAATAAATTATAATCCATCACAAAGGAATAATCATATTATATCTACATTAAAATCCTGACCTATAAATATTTATTTGTTCCTGGAATTTTCTCTTTGATCACTAGAAAATTACCTTTTAATATCTGGTAACATACTTGGTTCTAGTCATTTTATCTGATGTTAAAGCATTAGATATTTGAGTTGCATTTTCCTGATGATTTTCCTAATAGTTAACGATTGTGAATATATTTTCATATGGTTACTGGTCACTTTTATACCTTCATTGGAGAAGAAATATTTTGTTGACATTACAAATGGAATTTAAAAAATCTTTACTGGGTGGTTTACTGCCAAAGTACACAATTGGTTTATGCATATTGATCTTATATCTGGAAACTGTGCTAAATACATTTATTACTTCTAATATATTTAGTGAATTCCTTAGGGGTCCATAAACATGTAATATAATTTGAGACTAGAAATAATTCACTTTTCTTTTCTTTATAGTCTGAATGTCATTTAATTTACTATTTTAAAAAATAGTATTATATATATGTATATATGTATATGTATAAGGTATGTGTGTATCATTGAAAATCACGGTCATGGTCACGGTCCTCCCGTTGTTCATCAATTTGCTTGAGTGGGCCCAGTAATGTCTCCATTGTGAAACTTGTTGTTACTGTGTTTGGCATATCGAATACGTCACGGGTAGCTTGCCAGGCTCTGTCCTGCGAGCGAGATACTCTCGGTAGCTTGCCGGGCTCTCCGAGAGGGGAGGAGGAATCGAACTCGGGTCAGCCATGTTGACCGCTTGTAAGGCAAATGCCCTACCACTGTGCTATCGCTCCGGCCCATCATTGAAAATAAATATATTAAATTAATCAAAGTTCGATTAGAGGCCTCCCCAAAAGCCTCTATCTCTCTCGGAGAGCCTGGCAAGCTACCGAGAGTATTCCGCCCCACGGCAGAGCTTCGCAAGCTACCTGTTGTGTACTCGATATGCCAAAACCAGTAATTACAATGGGTCTCATTCCCTTGACCCTGAAGGCGTCACCAATATGGCAGCATTGAGAAGGATGAGAAAGGAGAGGCTGATAAAATCTCAAGGCTGAACTAGACTGCCACAACGAAGGAAGACAAGAATCAAAGTTCAATTCTATTTCAATATACATTGTGTTATTGGGGAGAATGTTTGACACACCTGGAAGTTCTCAGGTCTTATTCCTGATTCTTCATGCAGGGATAACTCCTGGTGGGGCTTTGGACACTATAGCAGGTGCTGAGTATCCAACCCGGGCCATCCACATGAAAGGCAAGAACCCTACCTGCTTTATTGTCTCTCTGAACCTCTACATAATACTGTTTTTTTTATCTTGATTCACCCACTCTCCTTCCTCCTTCTCCCCTCATAGTCACTAATTAACAGCCTAATAGTCCCAGAGTTCACTTTTGTTTTATTTAATCTGTTCGTTTCCTCTATATACTACATATGAGGAACATCATATGGTGTTTGTATTTCTCCATCTGTCTTATTTCACCAAGTACAATACCTTCTTGGTCTGTTCATATAAGGTGGTAGGGTCTCATTTAAAAATATAGCTGAATAGTTTTCCATTGTGTATATTGTGTATCACATCTTCAGCCACCAGTCATTAAGTATTTGGGTTGTTTCAAGCTTATGGATAATATAAATAAAGCGGCAATAAATAGAGGAATGCACACATCTCTTCAAATCAGTGTTTCTTAAATTTCACGTCAATACCAAGAAATGGAATAACTGGATAGTAATTTATTCTTTTAATTACTTTTTGAGGAATTTATTTACTGCTTTCCATCTGTTTACATCAATTTATACTCCCACCAACAAAATAGAAAGGTTCTCTCTCTCCACATCCTCTTTAACACTTTTTTCTTGCCATAGATAGCAGCTGTTCTCATAGGTTTGATAATGGACAAATAATATCTTATTTCTCTAATTTGCATTTGTTTGCTCCATTGTAATCTCTTGGCTCCTATGCCATTGATTTGTGTTCTTATTTAATTTCAAATTGTGGTGTTTCAATTACTATCTTTTTGCGGTATAGCTTGAAAATGGGGAGCATCATAATTCCATTATCCTCACCCCAAGTGTTTTGGCTATTTGGGATATTTATCATTCGAATAAATTACATTTTCCCTATATATGTGAAAAATGCCATTGGAATTTTTATTGAAGTTATATTGAATCTGTATATTTATTTATAAATGTGATAATCTTTGTTTTTTGGGTTTGGAGCTACAGCAGCATTGCTCAGGGCTTATCTCTAGCTCTGTGCTTAAGGATCATTCCTGGGGGCAGTGCTTGGAAGACCATCTGGGGTGCCAGGGATCAAATCTGGGTAATTCACGTATAAGGCAAATACCGTACTGCTATACTATCATTCTACCTCTATATGATTCTTTTAAATGTGTTGTTAAATTAAATTAGCATTTTTGTTTAGGAATTTTACACCTATATTCTTCAGAGATACTGATGTATAATTTTCTTTTCTTTTTTGCCACTGTCTGGATTTAGAACTATGGTAATGCTGAATTCATAAAATATTCTTGGAAGTTGTGCCTCACTTTTAATTTTATAGAAGGATTTGAAAAGGATTAGTGTTATTTTTTTCTTTAATGTTTAGCAGGCTGTCGAATGTAGCCTGCCCACAGGGCAGAGTCTGGCAAACTCCCCGTGGCCTACCAAATATGCCAAATACCAGTAACAATGATGGGTCTCATTCTCCTAAAGAGCCCTGAATATAATCTCACGGCTAGGATGAAAGAGACGTTACTGGGGCCTGCTCGAGGCAATCGACGATTAACAGGATCGACGACGTGATAGGACAGTGGGTAGGGTGTTTGCTTTGCACGCAGTCAACATGGCCAACCTGAGTTCAATTCCTCCGCCCCTCTCGGAGAGCTTGGCAAGCTACCGAGAGTATCTTGCCCACATGGCAAGCTACGCGTGACGTATTTGATATGCCAAATAAAGTAACAAGTCTCACAATGTTACTGGGCCCGCTTGAGCAAACTGATGAACAATGGGAGGACAGTGACAGTGACAGTGACAGTGAATGTTTAGCAGAATTTATTAGTGGAGTCACTCAGTCCTTGGCTCCTGTTCTTTGGGAGGGTTTTGACTTCTGTTTCAATTTTTCTATTTCGATTGGTTTGTTTGAGTTTCATTTCCTTCCAAATATACTCTTAGGATGCTTATGATTCTCAGAATTTTGCCATTCCTCTGGTTGTTCACCTAATTGCTTTGTGACTATTAGTAATACTCTAATAATTTCTTACATTTCTTCAGCATTTATTATGACATTTTTCCTTTCTGTTTTATTTTTAAATTTGTCTTTTTTGATCTTTTTGTGGCTAACCGTAAGTTTTTCTATTTTGTTAGTCTCTTCAAAGAACTAACTCTTGGCTTTACTTGTCTTAACTTTTTGTTTAGTTTTGATTTGGTGTGTGTATGGGGGGGGGGGCTTACCTGGAAGTGCTGGGGGCTTACTCTCAACTCTGTGCATGGGAATCACTCTTGGTAGTGACAACTGGTCCAGGCATGGTGTAAGATATCTAACCAAGATCAGTCACAAACAAGGTGGTGACTTAACTCCTGTATTATCTTTGCAGCCCTTTCTTTCTCTCTGAAAAAAAGGTGGTTTTTCTCCTTTCTTCCTAAATCACTAGTCACTAAACATAGGAACTTATACATGTGGGTCATCCCCCACTCTAGCCCTGCTTTACGCCATCCCCTCCAATCCCCCCCTCCCCAACCCGGGCCCTTTCCTTCTTTCCAAAGAAGACTTAAAGGGAGAAAAAGTATGAGTGAGATATAATGTGTCTTTGTGTGATTTTTCCTGCTTCCTGAGGTAGTCCTTTGAACTTCACATCTTAACACTGCTTTTGCTGCATCCCACGGGTTCTGATAAGTCTTGTATCATTTACATTGATATCTCAGGTACTTTTTGATTTTAGCCTTGATTTTCTTATTGACTCAACAGTCATTCAGTGGAATGTTTTAATTATTCACAAATTTACCTAATACCCCTTCCCCCTTTCTTTAAAATTTCTGCTTTCATATCATTACGATCTGAACAGATACTCCATACGATTTTAAATTTATTATATTTATTGAAAATTATTTTGTGTTCAAGCCTATGGTTTATACTTGATAATGTTCTCTGTGTACTAAAGAAGAATGTGCATTTGCTATTTTGAGGTGAAATGGTCTATTAATCCCATTTTATCTAATATTTCATTTAAGGCCATAATTTTTTGACCATTTTTCTCTCTGAATTATACTTCCATTGGCTAAGTGGGATATTAAAATTCCTTACTATTATTGTGTTGCCAATTTCTACTGTTAAGTTGTTAATATTTGTGCATGTTGTTGCTGATTTTTGGTTAATGTAACTTAATAATTGCCACATATATAATAATTATTATTCTTGGATGTGTATACTTATTATATCCATTTTTGTCTATTTCTATTTTTCTTGGATGAGAATTTATCAATTTGACCGTGAGTGTGGAAAGGTAGGACTACAGCTGAATCTTACGAAGACAATGTTTATGAGAAACAGCCTTGTTCCTGACGCCCCATTCGCTCTCAATGGAACGACCATCTCCGAATGCAACAGCTATGTGTACCTAGGTCGAGAGGTCAACATGACAAATGACCTGGCACCCGAGCTGCGCAGGAGAAAGAGAGCGGCTTGGAACGCCTTCAAGAACGTCGAAGAAATAGCTAAGAGGACGAAGAACCTCCGGCTCCGGGCACATCTCTTTGATTCCACTGTTCTTCCTGCATTAACATATGCCTCAGAGACCTGGGCCCTACGCAAACAAGATGAGAACGCCATTCAGGTCTCCCAAAGAAGAATAGAAAGAGCTATGCTTGGAATATCACGTTTCACTCAAATGAGAGAACGAATCCGGAGTTCTGACATCCGTCGACGATCAAGGATCAGGGACGCTGTCTCATTTGCCAAGGTGTCGAAAATCAGATGGGCTGGTCACGTAATGAGATTTAAAGACGACCGTTGGACTAGAGCTGTTACTGATTGGATTCCACGGGATGTCAAGAGACCGCATGGCCGCCCACCTACCAGATGGTCAGACTTCTTTGTCAAGATCATGAACGATCGGTTTGAGGCCCTCCATGTTCCCGGAGCGAAGAGATGCCATTGGGCTACACTAGCACGCGACAGGGACAAATGGAGACGTTACTGGCGCCCGCTCGAGCAAATCGACGACTAACGGGAAGTTAAGTGATTTTTTTTAAGTGAGAATTTATTTATTTATTTTTAATTTTTTTATTTTTATATTTATTTATTGAATCACTGTGGGAAAAGTTACTAAGCTTTCAAGTTTAAGTCTCAGTTGTACAATGATCAAACACCTTTCCCTTCACCAGCACTCATTTTTCACCACAAGAATCCCAGCATACCCCCCTCCCACCCCTCCCAATGCCTGTGAGGCAGATGATTTCTACTTAACTCTTCTCTACATTGATTACATTCATTATTTCGACGAAAGATGCACCATTATTGTTTAGAATTTCCCCCCAAACAATCAGAATTGCTGAAAAGGCATTGTGAAATATTTTGTTTTCTATAGCTGGTTATGAGAATCTTATAATGTCATGTGGCCACGATTTTGGATTTCTGCAAAGAACCAGATAATTACAAGATTGGTTTCTGTGTGTCTGGTGTTATGGACGTGCTGCAGAGCCGCTCATGGGGGGCAACTCATGACCTCAGTAGGGCGTGAAGGATGTGCTGGTACCGCCCCGCGTTCCATGAGACTGCAGTTGCCCCGTTACCGCCGGCTCATACCTGGCTTTCCTATAAACTCTGAGGTGGCAGCCACCTTGCTGCCAGGGGGGAAAAAGGCGGAAGGGAGCAACACCCTTTCCCTCCTGGGGAGGCATGGCGCCGTATTTTAATGCATGGTCCATTCAGTTTTCTTCTGCAAGCTTCTGGGCTCTGGATTAAGTCCTTTTGCCTCTGGACCCATGGCCTTGCCAGAGAGCCGCTCATGAGGGGCAACTCGTGACCTCGGTAGGGCATGAAGGATGAACCGGTACTGCCCCCCTTCCCATGGGGCTGCAGTTGCCCCTTCACCGCCGGCTCATACCTGAATTTCCAATAAGCTCTGAGTCGGCGACCATCTTGTATATAGTCCAGATGCATTTCTGCCAAAAGCCGCTGGGTTTCAAGATTTGTTTCTGAGTCTCTGGTATTATGGCTATTAATCAGCTTGATCAGGAGCCAGAGAAGCCATTTGTAGGTGGCGACTTGGGGTCTCATTGGGATGGGGAGAAAGAGTCGGCTTCGCCCCTGTGTGGTGAGGCCCCATGTGTCTCGTCACTGCAGGCCCAAACCTGACTGTCCAGTGGTCTCTGGAGGATGGTGGTCACCAGGCCACCAGGGGGAACAGGCCAAGGCACAAAACCTATTTCTATCTGGATTGGACCAGTGCCAGTAACCTACTGCGGGAACAGGACACATTTCTGCCAAAAGCCTTTGGGTTCCGAGATTCATTTCTGAGACTCTGGGATCATGGCCATTAAGCAGTTGGATCAGGAACCAGAGAGGCCATGCTTCTAATTATATAGCTGAGCTGGAAGTGGTTTGTGGGTGTGTCTCCCACATACCTAACTTTTGGCAGTTTACTTTCTTGGTAAACTTTGCCCCAAGTTTTGGTGGTCTGGCCAAAGGCACAGCAGCAATTTTGAGGTATCTGAAAGTCTGACGTTGCCATCAGGCTACTGATGCACTCACCTCACAGGTACAGATTGACCTGCTGGCAGCACCATACCCCCGGATGGGAATTTATTTTATGGTGTATGAATAGTATTTTCTGCCTCATGAAATATTTTTTGGCTTAAAATAGCAGTTTCAATCATTACTTTTAGTCTATGTGTGTTTTTATAACTTAAATGAGTCTCTTGGGAACAGCACATAATAAGATTTTGCCTTTTAATTCATCTGGCACACTGTTCCTTTCTATTGGTGAGTTCAGATCATTTACATTAAGGATAATTGTTGTTAAGGGCTTGCTACTTACATTTGTCTTCAGTTTTATTGTTCTTTACTCTTACTAATTTTAGTGGAGTTTTCTTTCAATTTGAGAAGAGATCTTCTTTCAGTATTGTATTGAAGATTTACATTTGACAAACTTCTTTAGCCATTGTACTTCATACCTAAAAATGTGTCTTGAAGACCATTAAATTCTGCATCAGTGTGTAATATCGTTGATTATTTTAATTGTTATTCCATATTCTCTGGAACAATAGAGTTTATGCTTAGCAGTATGAGGAAAGCCTGATGGTAGTATTAAAAATTATATCCCCCATCACCTCGAATATTCTTTCCTTGCTTGATAGTTTCTACTTTGTGTCTTGCTGTAGGTTTCTGCTTTTATGTAACTTGAATTTACAGTGTTCTGTTAGTTTTATGGAATTCTGTGTAAGTGTCTTTTTTAGTTTTGGGAAGTTTTCCACAGTTATTTTATTTGTGGAATAATTCTGTTTTTCATTTTTTTCTGTTCTTTTTCTGTGATACTCATTATCCTAATAATGTCTTCTTTAAAGGAGTTGGATAGTTCTCTAACATTTCTTCATTTTTTAACATCTAATTTAATCTTTTTCTATTTAAATTATTTATACTTTAATATTTTTGAATTCAGTGATTTGTTTCTCCGTTGGGTTTACTTCGTTTACATAGATTTTGCTAGTGCTCTTGATCTCATTTATTGAGTGGTTCTCTTTGTGAAAATTTTTTTACATTAAAAAATTTTAGTTTCTACTTTATGCTTATTGATATTTATTTCTGAAATCATTCATTTATTTTCCCGAGTTAAAAATCTCTGTTTTGATGACTCAGAAGTTATATCACTGTGATTTATCTTTCTTAAAAATAAATTATTTTGGGTTGAGGTAAGTGGGACACATTTAATAATATTCAAGTGCTAATTCTGGCTCTGTGCTCATGAGTAATCCCTGGTGGGAATTAGGGAACTTATACCATACAATGCTATATTCATTGTACTCTGTTAAAAACAAAGCAAAATAATGTACATGCTTTAATTACATGTGATACAAACAAGATGTAATTCCATAGTATTAAAAAAAATGTTGCTGATAGCCTTGCTTAAGGTAGGTTTGCTAATAACCCTTCAATTTAAAAAATAAATAATAAATTCAATTAATTAAAAAAATTATTATCTACAAAGTTTAGTAAAATGGGAATATGCCTATATGTTTTCATCTGTCTTTATTCTTATCCTGTAATTTATTCTTTAGTAAATTAGTCAGTTTGTTTTCTTGAGCTGTGTTAGTTGCTTTGGCAAATAAATCAAACCCAAGGAGGGTGTTTTGAAAATCTCTTATTGAGAGCCAACAGATAGAAGTTAGGGGTTGCTTGGGAACTTACTAGTCACAGTTGGCATCTAAAGTGGAGTGGAAGCAGTTCTGTGGAACTGATCACTTTGTAATGGGATTTGATTTTAGGAAAATAGAGGCAGAATTGAGTTAAATTATACAATATCCACATGGTTTCAAGAATATTGCTATGGGTGAAAACCCTACATGTATAGTTAGTAGCCAGAAGTGTCAGGAGTGAAGTATTTAAAAAATAGTTTAGGAGAACCATAGTGGGGAAAGCTGTTTTTTGTTTATTGGGGGGTTGTTTTGGTAATAAAAATATTCTTTGTCAATTTTAAAATAAACTAACAATAGTGATGATTTTTTTCTATTGAGTTCATTAGTTTCTAGGTATTTTGTCTAGTAATTCATTTCAGGGGCTGGAGCAATAGCATAGAGGATAGGGCATTTACTTGCACGCAGCTGACCCGGTCTGAGCCGGGTTTGATTCCTCCGCCCCTCTTGGAGAGCCTGGCAAGCTACCAAGAGTATCTTGCCCGCATAGCAAAATCTGACAAGCTACCCATGATGCATTTGATATGCCAAAAACAATAATAACAAGTCTCACAATGGAGACATTACAGGTGCCCACTCGAGAAAATCAATGAACAGTGGGAGGGCAGTGCAGTGCAGTGGTAATTCATTTCAGTTATATGGTTTTTCAATATTTTCTCTTGTCCTGTAGTTTGCCTTTTCATTTTTGTCAATGAGTTCTTTAGCCAAGATTTTTAATTTGATATTTTCTCCGCTCATTATTTGCTTGTTCATTTATTTGTTGTTCATTTATTTACTTGTTCATTGGGGTCTTATGGAGGAACATGATTGCCAAAATTAATGTCAAGTAGACTTTCTTTCGTGTTTAATTTTGTGAATTTTTTATGCATTGATCATTCAGGATTTGTTTAATTTCCATATTATTATACATTTCCTATCTTTCCTCCTGTTATTTATTTCTAGTTTTATACCATTGTAATTGGAAAACATAGTTGATGTAATACCTATATCTGTATATTTGTATCTTTGTTCTGTGGCTAACATATGATCTCTTTTAGAAAATTTTTTGTCTGAACTGAGAGGAATGTGTATGTGTGCTGAGTCCAGCTGAGAGGTATAAGATGGAATGACCTGTGTCTAGTAGTTATATTTAGCCTGTAGTGTCCAATCTACTGTTTCCTAAATGCTGTTGTGTATTACCTATTAATACCACAATAATAAACAATATTCATTGTTAAGCATTAAAACTTCTTATCTATTTGAAGTTTATTTATCTTTGTAGTTCTGATAATATTTATATATTTTGGTTTCCCAATGTTGATTGCATGGACTTTTACAGTTGTTAAAGTTTCCTGATGAAGTGGCTCCCTACTAAAAAATAGCTCTTATTTTCCTCAGACATTTTTGTCTTAAGTTTACTTTACCTAATATAACAATTTTGCTACTGTTACTGTTTTTGGCATATCGAATATGCCACAGGTAGCTTGTCAGGCTCTGCCATGCAGGTGGCATGTTGGTTTGTTCTTTGCCAGTTGGCACCATTGCCACCCCCTCACCACGATGAGGCAGTGAACCATCAAACCCTTGACCCTGGAAGAGCCCCCAGTATGGCAGCGTTGATAAGGATGACCAAGGAGAGACAGCTAAAATCTCAGGGCTGAACTAGGCTGCCAAAACGAAGAAGGACTAAAATGACTGTCTGCAACTTTTAATGTTTGTGCACTGGCATCTGAAGCATCCATCGAGGACCTGATGGTGCAAGCACAGATAAAATACAGCATCATTGGATTGATCAAGATGAGAAGATATCAATCACATCACGGTGTTTTTGACACTGGAGAAGAACTGTTCCTCAGAATATGCAAGAGTAGAGGCATCAGTGGTGTTGGTGTCCTCATCAACATGGATTTGGCCATAAGAATTGATTCATTTGAATGCCTAACAACCTGAATTTGTTCGCTTTTGTTTGAATAGATGTGGCTCATTGCCGGCAGTTTCTATCTTCATCGTCTATGCAGCAGAATCCAACTACGACAAAGAAGAAATTGAGAAGTTCTACATGGAGCTAGAGAAGTTCTATAAAGAAGATCACACCTTCTATAAGGTCATTATTGGTGTTTTTATTGCCAAGATAGGACCGAGAAAGTCACCTGAAGAACTTCACATAGGGACCCACGACCTAGAATGGAATGAATAGGGTGAGAGGCGATCTGAGTTCATCATGTTGACCAAGACCATCCATGATAACTCACAGTTCTAGAAGGCCAAATCTAAATGTTGGACATAGGAGTCTCCCAGTGGACAGTTCCACAATGAAATTTACCACATCATATTCAATTGACAGTTTTGCCTGACCCATGTAGTTGTTGTCCCAAAATTCCAAATGGGATCGGACCACTGTCTCCTTCATGCAAAATTCTAGTTCACAGGGCAGGGAGAAAGGGCTGCAAAGTTTAAGAATAGAACTCCCAAAACAGCCACCAACTGGGAGCTCTTCGGCTCTATTTTGGCAATATGGGAAGATGCTGTCATTGACAACATCAACAAAGAGCTCATTTGCCAAGGTGTCGAACATCAGATGGGCTGGACACATAATGCGATTTGGAGATGACCCTGGACTAGAGCTGTTACCAACTGGGTTCTACAGGATGTCAAAAGATCACATGGCCGCCCACCTACGAGATGGTCAGACTGCTTTGTCAAGACCCTGAATGATTGGGTTGAGGCTCTTCGTGTTCCTGGAGTGAGCAGATGCCATTGGGCTACACTAGTACATAACAGGAACAAATGGCACCCACTTGAGCAAATCGATGAGTAACGGGA
This sequence comes from Sorex fumeus, assembly GCF_029834395.1. NCBI lineage: Eukaryota > Metazoa > Chordata > Mammalia > Eulipotyphla > Soricidae > Sorex > Sorex fumeus. Next base: position 38,157,643 of record NW_026606111.1, read on the forward strand.
TGTCAAGTGATTAAGTTATCAAAAATTTCCACGTGGTTATTTTTTATAGTATATATTGCTTTATATATTCTTGTTTTTTAAATTAATTTTTACTTCTTGTAGAACTATTGTCCTTTTACTAATTTTTATCAGTAATATTCTCTAAATGTGCAAAACTACAACAGCTATCTTAAGGAACATAAAAACCAAAAGGAAAAAAAAAAAGAAAAAAAACGTTTGGATAACACCAGGTTTATTTCTCTAGTCCAGAGGAAGACCTCAGACAACCATGTACCAGACATCCAACTTAATGATAAGCATTAAAAATCCAGAATCCCAGATTCCTGTTCTATGAGTAAAAGGAAGGCAACTGTTATATATTTATTTTAGAGGGAATGGCTGGAGTGATAGCACAGTGCGTAGGGCGTTTGCCTTGCACGCGGCCGACCCAGATTTGATTCCTATGCCCCTCGTGGAGAGCCCAGCAAGCTACCAAGAGTATCTTGCTCACATGGCAAAGCCTGGCAAGCTACCTGGGACATAGTCTATATGCCAAAAACAGTAAGAAGTCTCAAAATTTGTTGTGAGACGTTACTGGTGCCTGCTTGAGCAAATTGATGAATAATGGGAGGACAGTGCTACAGTGCTACAGAGTAAATGGCTAAAGTTTCCAGCAAATCAATAAGAGAGAAAAAAAAGCTAGAAGAGTATAGATCGCATAGTATGATCAGTTAGGCTCAGGTTCAAATGGTCAGAACTCTATGGTGACCTAGCAATAAAATAGGAAGCCATAAATGTGAAGATACTTTGGTTTGAATGACATATTCTGGCCTGGTAGATATCTATGTTGAGAAAAATTTTAAATAGTAACAGAGAAAAATTAAATACAGACTTAAAAATCGATTAAAGTTTAGAGATTAGAGTAGGTGAAGTGTTTCTCCCTTGTATTTTGTATATGTTTCTTTGATACATTAATATACTGGACTAGATTATACCCTATGATAAACATAAGTACATTAACCCTACATTAGAAAATTGTCGATTCATTTCATTAAGCATTTAAAAATATTTTCTATGTATGCAATGTCACATCAAATGTTATGCAATATTAAAGATAGTTATTAGCATTACATCATCTTCAATTTTATGGGGGAGATGACAAAAGAAGTCATATTAGAAATAGTGACAATTATTTGTCATAATTATTAAATAATATATTTAGGATTATATATGACTTTTAACAAAATTCCAGAAAAAGCATGAATGTATGTAACTACCCATGCTTTCTCAGATATACTACATGGAAAAGATTTGACCATAGGTCTTGGAAGATTTAACTATAGGCCTTCTCTTGCTTTTTGCTTCTATTGGTTGAGATTATTTTCCTTTTCCAGTATTTTGAGACACTTCTGCACAATTAGTATGATTTTCATATCTCTTATTTTGGTGGTTTGGTTGTGACTATCCAAGTGCTGAGACTTTAGGAAGTTCTAGAGGATGACTGAGTCTCCCGCTCTTAACTGGTTAATAGGAGACAGCAGATCAGTCTGCAAGCACTGAGTGGGTACTACTGGAACAGTTTGAAATATCATAAGAAAGACGCCATGATTTTACACTTACACATGGCACTATAACTTCTATCATGATTGGGAGAAAAATGTTTCTCAAGCTAATGAAAGCCTTTGTGGTCAACTCTAGATTGTTATTTTTAGTTTTTAAAGTTGGTATTTTATTCCCACACTAACTGCCACCAAATAAACAGAAAACATTCTTCAGGGATGCTTGTTAGACATTTGATTGTAAGAAAAGAAACAACTCTCACACCGACAAGCTCGCTTAATAAAAGAATTTTCATTTAAGAAGCAGAAAACAACTTTTAAGAATGGAGACAAAAACCATAAAGCTGTCAGAAATGGAGACAGCTATTAATTCTTTCTCTGGATGGCTGATTCTTGCCTTCTTTTAACTCTTATTTCCCATTTAACTCTTATTTATTTGTTCATTTTGAATTTATATGACTTAGATGTTAGTGTGCATGTGTTGAGAAAAAGACTCTAGTCCCATATATGTATAACCTTTATTTTTTAATTATTTTGTTTTGTTTTGGGGTTATACCCAAAGGTTTGGAGGACTTACCTCTGGCTTTGTGCTTAGGGATCACTCCTGACAGGGAAAGGGGACCATATGGGATGTTGTAAATATTCAGCCCTGGTCCGCCTTGTGCAAGACCTCACTCTGTATTATTGCTCCAGATTCTACATATACTCTTTTAGTGGAATATTTCAGAATTTGATTATAGCTCAACAGATTACCACAGTGCCTCATTGAGGTGACTTTGCCAATTTATACACCAATATAACTCTGGTCACACAGAACAGGGATGAATAAATATTGTCTATTAGATTTTTTAAAAAGGAAAAGAATAATAATACGGCCAATTCACGCCCTACCGAGGTCACCGGTTGCCCCCCACGAGCGGCTCTCCAGCACGGCCACAGCCCCAGAAGCACAAGGGCTTAATGCAGAACCCAGCAGCTTGGAGCAGAAAAGTGAAAGGACTATGCGTTAATCCAGGCAATCATTTCTGCCCAGAGGGGAAAGGGTGTTGCTCCCTTCCGCCCTCCTCCCTCTGGAAAGAAAGATGGCGGCCACATGGGAGCCTTGTGGACAGCAGGTATGAGCCGGGAGTGTGGGGGCGACTAAAACCTCATGGGAAGGGGGGCGTTCTGGTCCGTCCTTCACGCCCTACCGAGGTCACCAGTCACCCCTCACGAGCGGCTCTCCAGCACGGCCACGGCCCCAGAAGCACAAGGACTTAATGCAGAACCCAGCAGCTTGGAGCAGAAAAGTGAACGGACTATGCATTGATCCAGCCCATCAAGTCTGCCGGAGGGGAAAGGGTGTTGCCCCATTCGCCCTCTCCTCTCTGGAAAGAAAGATGGCGGCCACATGGGAGCCTTGTGGACAGCAGGTATGAGCCGGGAGTGTGGGGGCGACTAAAACCTCATGGGAAGGGGGGCGTTCCGGTCCGTCCTTCACGCCCTACCGAGGTCACCAGTTGCCCCCCACGAGCGGCTCTCCAGCACGGCCACAGCCCCAGAAGCACAAGGGCTTAATGCAGAACCCAGAAGCTTGGAGCAGAAAAGTGAACGGACTATGCATTGATCCAGGCCATCAAGTCTGCCGGAGGGGAAAGGGTGTTGCCCCATTCGCCCTCTCCTCTCTGGAAAGAAAGATGGCGGCCACATGGGAGCCTTGTGGACAGCAGGTATGAGCCGGGAGTGTGGGGGCGACTAAAACCTCATGGGAAGGAGGGCGTTCCGGTCCGCCCTTCATGCCCTACCGAGGCCACCAGTTGCCCCCACGAGCGGCTCTCCAGCACGGCCACAGCCCCAGAAGCACAATGACCTAATGCAGAACCCAGCAGCTTGGAGCAGAAAAGTGAAAGGACTATGCGTTAATCCAGGCAATCATTTCTGCCCAGAGGGGAAAGGGTGTTGCTCCCTTCCGCTCTCCTCCCTCTGGAAAGAAAGATGGCGGCCACATGGGAGCCTTGTGGACAGCAGGTATGAGCCGGGGGTGTGGGGGCGACTAAAACCTCATGGGAAGGGGGGCGTTCTGGTCCGTCCTTCACGCCCTACCGAGGTCTCCAGTTGCCCCCCACGAGCAGCTCTCCAGCACGGCCACGGCCCCAGAAGCACAAGGACTTAATGCAGAACCCAGCAGCTTGGAGCAGAAAAGTGAACGGACTATGCATTGATCCAGCCCATCAAGTCTGCCGGAGGGGAAAGGGTGTTGCCCCATTCGCCCTCTCCTCTCTGGAAAGAAAGATGGCGGCCACATGGGAGCCTTGTGGATAGCAGGTATGAGCCGGGAGTGTGGGGGCGACTAAAACCTCATGGGAAGGGGGGCGTTTCGCTCCGCCCTTCACGCCCTACCGAGGCCACCGGTTGCCCCCTGCGAGCAGCTCTCCAGCATGGCCAGGACTCCAGAACACAGAAACCAATTTCTTAACTATCTGACTTTCAGTAGAAATACTTCCAGGGTCAATAGATAAAAGAGCAGAAATCCAAAACCAACATTTAATTCTTGAACCCAGTCGTAGAAAGCAAATCACTTCACAATGCTTTTTCAGCATGTCTGATTTGGGGGGGGGGGTAAACTCTAAATAATAGTGGTGAATCTTTTATTGAAACAATGAATCTAATCAAAGCAGATAGAGTGTTAACTAGAATTCATCTGCCTCACAGGGACGGGGAGGGGTGTAGGGTGGGGTTTTATTGGGGTTCTTCATGGTAAAAAATAAGTATTGGTAAAGGGAAATGTGTTTGATATTTACATGACTGAGACATAAACCTGAAAGCTTTGTAACCTTTCCCACAGTGATTCAATAAATAAAAAAAAAAATAATAATACGGCCAAGTTAACACTGGAAAATTTTATCATCAGGGAAGATCCCTCCTCTGAATTTTTTCTCATAAATTGATTTAAAGAAAGTTATTTAGGAACTAGATCAAACAATCCTGCAAATCATATGGAACAATAACCTCCCAGGAATAGCTAAAGTAATTCTTGGGAAAAAGATGGGAGGCATCAGCTTTTCTAATTTCAAACTGTACTACAAAGCAGTAGTAATTAAGACAGCAAGGTGCTGGAATAAACACAGACCTGAAGACCAGTGGAGTACAGTTGAATATCTTGACACAGATCCTCAAAGATATGACCACTTAATCTTTAATAAAGGAGCAAGAAATGTGAAATAGAGCAAGGAAAGCCTCTTTAACAAGTGCTGAGTAAACTGGATACCTACATGCAAAAAACTGAACACAGATCTCTCTCTAATGCCAGGCACAAAAGTCAAATAAAAATGGATTAAAGAAAGTTATTTAAATTAAAATCTGTTTTGAAAGTTAGGGAATAAATATGATAATTCCTTTAATAAACTTTTCCTGCTCAGATACATTAACAGATAAGGTAAAAGGTAAAGGCCCTCCCGTTGATCGTCGATTTGCTCGAGCGGGCCCAGTAACGTCTCCATTGGAGACTTTGTTGTTACTGTGTCTGGCATATCGAATACTCTCGGTAGCTTGCCGGGCTCTCCGAACATTAACAGATAAATGCAAAATCTCATGGCAACTGAGGAAATGCAGTTCTACTTGAAATTGGTCTTCATATATAGTTTACTATGTAATTTCTAGTGTTCAATGCACAAATAAAATTTCAGGATCCCTTAAAAAATTAAGAATTTTTAGATTACGGCAGCAGGGGATGAAACCAAGTGCAAGGCCCTTTTATATGTGGTATATCATGTGACTATACAGCATGTATATCTTTGAAACCATTCCTGAATGCATGAACATAGGTAGTTCACTTTTAACTTGTTCCTTTGTCAGTTCTAAATAAAAAAGAGGGAATTTAGTTTTCTTTAATAGAGTAGATAGACTGAGAGCCCAGGTTATCCTGGTCCTTCAAGTTGTTATCCTCCTACCTAAAAGGCTAAACTATATATTTTTTTAAAAAATAGTAATCTCATATTAAGTATGATTTAATAATTAGTAACTGTAGCAGAAAATCTGTGATCATTAATTATAAAAATTATTCACTATAAAGATTTATTTTAAATATCCCTCTTTTTGTGCTCTTGTTATTTTGATGTTTTAGGTGGTAAGTTTATAAATTCCTCTACCATAGATTTTGCATGTAGTTAATTTTGCTTTAACTTGTATCTTGGTTTATAATAGCTTACAAAATAACAGCTGAAGACATTTTAATTGAAGAAGACAATTGCTGGTTGTGATTCAAAGGAATAAGGTGATTTATAATGCTGGGATTTGTGAAGTGCAAGTATTTATTATGCAAAACCAGAGGGAAGTGGCTTATCCTAAAGGGAAAATGGCAGTTTTCTACAAGCTGTATAATGTACATTAAAATAATTTAAGTGATAACTTTTAGCTCAGGACCTTCATTAACTCAAACAGCATGTATTATAAAATAAATCAGACTGATGTATTATAAAAATATTGGACTTTTTTTTAAAGGAAAAGGGCTTACATTAAATATTTAGCTGGTAACTTTCCTAAAGAGGATAAAGGATCCTGAGAGTTATTGATAAAAATTATAATTAAATAATCTTTTGCAGCATCATTATAGTCTGAAATTCAATATGATTAGGCTGGGAAGGTCATTTTATTTTTTGACTGATCTCTTATATTGATATGTCTTCCCTGTATATATTATTCTTCTTCCTCAGGTGCTCCCCTTAGCTCCAGAGCTCTCTGTAGGACTGTTTTATAATTTACTAGTGCAGATGCTTCTGTGTCAGGGCATGGATGGCTCTGTGTCAAAAGCAGGTAGGAACTGCAACTTCAGTATTCAAACCTGTCAGTCAAAGGCTTGGACAGTCTAGCTTGGGTTCCTAGGCAGAAGAAACCTGCTAGAAATACTCTGAGACAATTTTCCACTAGCCTGATGATGTAAACACAGTTTGTTACCTTGCACTCATTGGTATATGACAAAAATTCAATATCTGGATAAAAATTTGCATCTTAACTTTGTTTTCCTTGTAAACTCAACTGCATGATCAGTCTATAGTACAGATATTTCATCTGCAGGGCTATCGACTACTGGTTCCCATGTGTTTTCTGTTGAGACTGAATTCTAGATCACGGAGTTGACTTGGATATAATCTTATTTTCAATTTCCTGTCAGCATTTCCTTTATGAACTTGTATTCTGTTCCTAATGTCCTGGAAAAGACACTTGAATTGAACTTCATAATACTTTTCTGTTTTCTTTATGGCTCAACAAAACTTCCAATGATTGTGCATTATTCTCTATGCCTTTCCTTTCTCCTAGTCATGAGATCTTAAAAGCGTTGTGGTTTGGCTATACATTACATTTAAATTTGTTATACTCAAAGCAGAGCCCCGGCAGCTGAAGACCTCCGGAACCCAGCCACAGTAATACTCAAGGCCACTCTCCACATGCTCAGACGAGCCTCACACATGAAGGAACTAGCAGAGGAATCCAGGTATGCGGGACCCGGGCTGAGATCTCAAGTCTGCTCAGATTGGAACTGGGCCTCCTCCACTCTCCCATTTTCCAGTAGCTAGGCAGTCACACCCACAAATTGTCCCCGGAGCCATGTAATCCCATCAAGGGCCAATATCCAGATACTCTTATTGTCTAGTTCTCCCTCTCAAAAATCCAACAAGCTACCGAGAGCATCCTGCCTGCACAGCAGAGCCTGGCAAGCTCCCTGTGGCATATTTGATATTCCAAAAACAGTAACAATGATGGGTCTCATTCCCCTAACTCTCAAAGAGCCTCCAATGTGACACCTTTGGGAAGGACGAGTAAGGAGAGGCTGCTAAAATCTCAGGGCTAAGATGAATGGAGATGTTACTGATGCCTGCTTGAACAAATCAATGAACAACAGGATGACAGTGATACAGTTGATACTCAAATGGTCCTGCTAATCAAATCTTAGGAAAACTTTGCATAATAAGATGAGAGTCCTCTCAACTTTCCCTTTTAGTCTTAAATGTCCCAGAGTGTTACAGGGATTGACCAACTCTGATGATAGATTGATTGAACTTAGTCAAGAATTTTAGTTGTTTATGAAGTATTTTTGTTGTGATCTAGGCTGAGTAATTATAACTGTTGGTCTTTTTTAGAAAATGTGAAATATATTCTGTTTATCTGCAGGAAATTCTTGTGATATAACTAAGAATGCAAAGTATCATTTTGGTATGGGTATGTGTCAATATAACTTTACTCTCCTTGAGTAAATCAATTTCTGGGTAAGACGATTTTCATTTGTTTTTTAGCAATGATTTTCTAAAACTATTAGTGGCAACTGAAATTTCAATTCTTGCTTCTCTTCCATCACAGATCACTTCTGTCTGAATGCTAGCTAGCTGTTTTGTCCTCTATACTCCGTTACTCTTGGCCATATTAAAATCCTTTCAGATTCCACTAAATAAAAAGAACTTTTTGTTCTTATAAAGGTAAGAAAATGATAGTTAACTGTCATACTATTTTAATATTATACATATATTCATGTCTAAAATACATCATCTTTGAATATCATATTTTTAAGCAATAAAATAGAAATAAATAAATGTGACATGAGAGATGAGAGCCATAAGAATAGGATTGATAAATTTAAGCTCTAAGGATTATGAGGATATGTGAGATATGTTGAGAAAAGAATTAGAAAAGAAAAATAGCTTAAGTACCTTATTCATGAGTGAGAACTAATTTTTAATTCTAATTTTTCTCATAGTTGAGGCCAGAATAAAATATGATTTGTTTTATAAGTTAGTCATCTCATGACAAATAATAATTGTATTGTTTGTACAGTTTCAGGATTAGGCATGTACATTTAGTTCAGAATCAGAACAAGTAAAATTCCTAGTAATTATTCCCCAGGGTTGATACCATTTTTGTGAATCATTATGATTTTGAGGAATTTGGAGAAACAGGTGATTGTTAGTAGTTTGTTTTGTTTTTTATGTATCTTAGCAACTTTAAAATTATTTTCTACTTGCTTTCTTAGAAGATGTAAGCATTTGCCTATTTGGGGATTTCTTTCTTTTTCTAGGCAAAAAATTCCACTAATAACATCTTACTTAGTGGTGGTTCTTTTATTTTTCCACCACTAAGTAAGATGTTATTAGTGGAATTGATATTCTGTTAGAACACATTTTAATCTCTACACATGTACTTTGCCTAGAAAAAGACAAAATGCACATTTACAAGAATTTAATGGTATGTGGAAATGAAGAATATGGGTAGTGCTGAACCATTCACTTTTTTCTAAAAGGTAATAGGGTATTGAAATGAATGTTAACCAATATGTAGAAATAAAAATCAGTTACATGTTACCCATATTAAGTGTTTTACTATATTTATAAAGAGCTTTATATAAGTAATGAGCTATGAAGTAACAGCTCAAATAACAGACTTTCAGAAGCGTTAGCATGGGAAAATGATTTTACATCCATATTAATCTATCCTTGGTCTTAGAACATGTAAGTCACTGTGCCATGTATGTAACTCTTAAAAAATATTCACCATCCTATTGTTGGTGGCTGGTCTTTCAATAAATTCTTTTTGATATTTCTTAACTCCTTCCATATCTAGTACCTCCTTGATAGAGCATTGCGTAGTTGGTAAACTGCTCAAAAAGGGTCTGAGTTTCACAGTCATTGATGGTGATGGCAATTTCAAAGGCAAGAAAATTTGAAAAAGTAGCAGTTCATTATTCACTCTAAGTTAATGTTTTGTAAAATGGAAGACAGTTGTTAGAATTAATTGTTAATCTTTTACATAGATTTTGATTCTGATTTATTTCTGCTTCTGCTAAGGCCTTTGATGTCTCCTACATTCAGCTTAAGTTTAAAATTTACTCTTCCCAGTCCCCTATGCAGAGTTTAGCTAATGATGACCTCCTAGACTCTATACACTACATACTTCTTAGTGCATTTAAAGTATTTCCTCAACAAAGAGATAGAAAATTCTTTGCTTATAAAGGGATCATATGGATTTATCTTGCACATTTAGATAATTAGTCTAACCCTCAATATTAACACACTCGTGTAGGATAACATTGGCTTTTCTTTCTGCCTTGTCACAGGGAGCTTAAGTTTATTGGGTTACTCCCATCACAGAGTTCCATTCCTCTGTGTTTATTTGTAATCTATTTCTTCGTGCCCTCTTAAAGTGTAAATATTGCTTTTCTCTTTTCCTTATGTCCTTTGCATAGCTAATTCGGAGCAATGTCCTTTTTGTATAGACACAGGGAGACAGTTATTAATGCTATGCTTTTGTAACTTGAAAGTTAATTGACTCCAAATGATATTCACTTCTGGGCATCTACTCTCTCATCCTAAGCCTCAGTTGCCCTTACTTCCTTGCACCCCAAAAGCAGGGTCCTGACGAGGGACTGGATGGACCTAGGGAAAACTCTGAGCTATCCTGACATTGAAATGGGCCTGCCCAAGGTGCCATGACACTTAACTATAAGTTAAGAGTATAGTCATAGACAAATTCTGTCATGATCCAAAAAGTAATAACTAGATTAGGACCCTGCTAGCGTTAGGAAAGATTAATCTGGCTTGAGCACTGTAGTCTGAAATCTATAGTGAGATGTTACCATGAGAGTCACCCTACAAGCTCAATGTATCTCTTACTGTGACCATAAAAAATAACTAATATTAAGAAGTAGAATTAAGATGTTAATTAAGTTATTGGACTAAGGAGAGAAGAAAAACCCCTAAATGGTATTTTACCCTCGAGTGGAAGAAGGGCTTTCATATGTTGATTGTGCTACCGGATGGGGTGGGGTGACTACCCCCAATACCAGGGGTTGGAGAGAGAGAGAGAGAAAGAGAGAGAGAGAGATGAGAGATGAGAGCAGCAAGATGGAGCATGGGGAGACTAGCAAGGGGGACAGAGGGACAGAGGGAGAAGAATGTAAAGGAATAATGCAGAAGCAGCTGGTGTGTGGACAGACAAGAGAGAGACCAGGGCTGCAAGATAGTTGAACAGGAGAGACAGGAGGAGACAGGAATGAGGGACAGTGTGAGACTAGAATGGAGAACTTAGAGAGACTGGAACAGGCACGTGGGGAGAATGGAATAAGTGGCAACTGATCACCAACCAGCCTGGTGGCCTTGTTTCCTCCTTCATCTGCCCATGGCATCAGCCATCCAGGCTGGATGAGGGGCTTGTGTTCGCTGAGTGTGGGCAGCACAAGAAAGAGAGAGGCCGGGGGCTCTCCTTAGCTGCTCTGGAGATTACATACACTCATGCCATTGTTCTCAATATCTCAGACTACACATGCCTCAGTAGGCTATCTCCATAGTTTGTGCTATCAGATAAAGCTAGCTAAGTTATAAAATACCTAAAATTTGTCACCTTCCACTCACAAACTCTCAAGAATTAGAACTTTTATTTCTGCTTTCTTTTTTAATTTTTAAGGTATTTGTGATCACACATTGGGCTGGAGCAAAAGCACAGCGGTAGGGCATTTGCCTTGCATGCAGCCACCCGGCCGAGCCACCCGGTTTGATGCCTCTGCCCCTCTTGGTAAGCCTGGCAAGTGACTGAGAGTATCTCACCTGCACAGCAAAGCCTGGTAAGCTACCCGTGACATATTTGATATGCTAAACACAATAACAACAAGTCTCATGATGAGACGTTACTGGGTCTGCTCGAGCAAATCGATGAAAAATGGGAGGACCGTGACCATGACAGTGATCACATAAGGGAACTAATACATTAAGAAATTGACTCTAATACCTTCTATTGGGAGAGAAATATTATAAATAAACACATTAATGTATAATGGTATGTAAATATCTTAATATAAAGTGTGTGTGTGTGTGTGTGTGTGTGTGTGTGTGTAACAGGGGATGGTGCAATATATAGTGGGTAAAATGTTTGCCTTGCACATGGCTTACATAGGTTTAATCCTTGGTACCCTAAATTCCTCAAGCTACACCAAGAGTGATCCCTGAGTGCAGAGCCAGAAGTAAGTCCTGAGCACTGCTAGGTGTGGCTCCCAACCAAAAAATAGGATTTAGAATAAAAGGCAGTGTGAGTTTAGACAGCATCCATGGAACACCTTTCTTATGAGGTGAGATGTAGGTAAAATCCCAATGAAATGATCCAGAAAAAGAAAAGTGAATGAGCAAAAGCCTTGAGGGAGAGCTTAGAGTAATGAACAAAGAACAGCAGAACTTAGTGTTGTGAATAAAAGAAGGAAAGGAAATAAAGTTAGAGATCAGCCCAGAACAAAACCTGAAAGGGCAATAAGCAATGGGGAATAATTTCCATTTTATGTTGTGCCATGAAGTGTTTGCATTGCTTCACCAAGTACTTGTCTATAAAGTTGGCTTTCCAAGGGTTGCTCTGGAGGTCCTGAGGCCCCAGTGGTGATTCTTGGCACAATGACCAAAGGAGATAATGCTGCTGAAACCATGTAGTGTAGAGGGTACCTGGGCCATTCCATGGTTGTGGGGGCTTCAGGGCTACATTGGTGGTGGTCTGGGATCTACAGGGCAGCACCCAGCAATGCTCAGGGAATCCTGTAGTGCTAGAAATAAAACCGGGGTCAGTTGCATACCAGCTTGCACCCTAACCACTGTACTATCTCCCAGCCCCAGAATATAGTTTTTATCTTGAATATACAGATAAGTAGGCATACTATTTACTGTGATGAGAAATTTTGGAAAAAGTCAGATGTAGATTGAAATTGGGAAAGGAATTAATAATTCATGTGCATCTATAGCAATAGTTCAGGGATTGGCTCCAATGTATGAGATTTTTTTCTTTCAAATGGATGTCTAATAAAATTTGAATTTTTTTGGTCAAGGGAAGCATATGATGAAAAGAGAAATCAAAAATCCATTTTGGACACTATTTTTAAGTAGCCCAAATTTATGAAGTTTGTAGTCTTTGGGTTAGCCTCTTCCCTCCAAATATACTTGTCTGTTGTCTCTGTCTCTCTCTCCTCTCTCCAACCCTCCCTCCCTCCCTCCCACGCTCCCTTCCTTCCTTCCTTCCTTCCTTCCTTCCTTCCTTCCTTCCTTCCTTCCCTCTCTGTCCCTTTTACTTCTCTCACCCAAATGGCTAGGGAAAACATGGAATGTTAGTTTTATCTCTTAGAAGAATTGAGCTTTATGTATATATAGATAGATATACGTATATATGTCTATGTTTACTTGTAATATTTTCCGTTTATAACTTATCTCCAGTGTCATACTGTAAAATTATATTTTTTATTCAGTTACCTCTTAAAAATGTTAGGAAGAGAACAACTGGTAGACACCTACATATTTTACATAAATAATGGCCCAAAGTGTGTGCTGTACTCTAGAGATGCTTACTAAATATCCTCTACTAGGCTAAGAAGCAACACAAGTAAGTCAGTTGAATCAAGAAAAGGGCATTTTAAATTGAATTATGAGTTTGTAAAACAGTAGTTTTTAAATGATAAGTGAATAAATGATAAGTGATAAGTGATAAATTTTACCTTATTTTAAATTTTTTCCCATTTATTTTTTTAATTGAATCACAGTGATATGAATATTTATAAAGTTGTTCATGATTGGGTTTCAGTCATAGAATGTTCCAACACCTGTCCTTTCACCAGCATATTTTACCACCACCAATGACTAATGATTCCAGTTTCCCTTCCCCGCCACCCTGTCCCACCACCTGCCACCAGGCACTTCTCTCTCTCTCTCTCTCTCTGTCTCTCTGTTTCTCTCTTTACTTTTGGGCCTTATGGTTTGCAATACAAGTAATGAAAGGTTACTGGGTATATCTGTTTACCTGTGCCCTTCACCCCCTACAGCAATACAGTATATTTTAGGGGTAAAATTTCACAATACATCAAAGTCTGTGTTAGCACACCATGTCCACACTTCAATAATCCATTTATCACCAGCCATTAAACTCAATCTACCTTTTTAACCCTTTCTTCTCCCCCTTTGATACGCCTCAGGTCAATGGTTAGAGTTCAAATGGTTTTGTTTGGGAAATAAATAGTTTGGGAAATAAATAAATATCAACCACTCTGATAAATATAATTGCAGATTGTAAAATGTTAGATTAGATGCTGGATAAAGTCTGATTGCCTAAACTCATCATCAGAACAAGTATTCATAAGGCAAATACTGGAGAAGACCAGTAAAGCAGGATGACACTGACACCCAGAATATCCTATAAACCTTCTCACTATCTGGTGAAAGTTTTTTTAATTTCAAGGCAGATACCTCTCCAGCCCTTGAGAGAATAATATTTTCTGTTTTTTTTTCATAGCTCTCTAAATTGGTCCTATACTTCCGTGAAGTTCTTTCTATACATGGATCTATACACCCATGGTTCTATACTTTCTCCTATTGTTCATGTACTGTGTCACATTGTCTTTCTGTGATACTTTTGAAATCTGCTTCCCTGAGAGCTTGAGACTTTTCATAACAGCAAATATTGCTTTATTCATTTCTGTCTTGGTTTGACAGAGTAGATTTTTCAACAGATTTCAGCTTCTCTACAAGATCTCTCTCCTGCCCCCATTTTAAGGCAATCCATATTTCTAGCCATCTCTGCTAATGTTTTGTTTGTGCTGCTTCTGGTGCATTTGTCAGCATTCCTTGCCTTACAACTATTTGAATTGATGTAACTGCCTCCTTCAAAACTAGGAGCCCCTTGAGTGCAGGGACCAAGTCAGTCTTGTGTTCTTTAATGTGCCAAGCACACTAAGTAATCCATAAAGAATGTTTAAAAACAATTGTTAAAATGTACTGAAGAGATATTGACATATGTGTCCAAAAGAAAGCTTATCTTTCAGGTGAAAAATTGCCTGTCTCTAATCATTGTTGGTTTCGGTATCAGAATACAATGTGCAATTTATTTCCTGCGGGCAATTAAGAATAGAATAGATTGATATCTTTGAATGTAGAATGACCTTGTAAGTTACCTTATTTTCTATTCAAAATTTAGTAACCTTTCTTGATTTTAATATTTAATTTTCAAAATCATCTTAGCATTCTACTTCAAGTGATCATTTCAAGCATGAAAGGTTCTGAAAAGAGAAGTTACAGAAAAATTCAGAAATACCAGAGGCAATTATATTGTAATGAGCAGGACCACAAAAGACTATGATGCATTCAAAATCAAAATCCTAATAAGTCCATAGACCTGAGTTACTAATAGTGGAACTCTAGACACATGGGAGAAAGGAGATGGGTTCAGTGATGATATTTTATCATATTATACACCAAATCATTCTATAAAGATTGCCATGTACAAAATAGTAGGAAGAAAATTAATTTTATCATCCCTTCCTTATGTTAAATAAAAGTTTTTTTTTTTTTTTTTCAGAAGAGTCTCATGCTTAAACTACACATTTAAAATAATGGAGTAGTTTCTCCATTATTTGGGTTGGAACAATAGCACAGCAGGTAGGGCATTTACCTTGTGTGTGGCCAACCCAGGTTTGAGTCCTTCGTCCCTCTTGGAGAGCTCAGCAAGCTACCAAGGGTATCCTGCCTGCACGGCAGAGCCCGGCTAGCTCCCCGTGACATATTCAATATGCTTTAAATTTCAATGTATCAAATTATTAAATGTTAAATAAAATGAACTATACCAATTCTATTGATTATAAAATTCACCAATCATTCATTTACCAAGCGAACACTTCAAAGGAATTTATATACAGTGCCCCCCCAATTAGTTACCTTTTCAGATAAAAAGATTAAAAATTAGCAAAATATTTAGTTAACTTCACTAGTGAATTTTAAGGGTTACAGAGATAGTATGGTTATTAAGGTGCATGCATAATACGAAGTCAACCCTGATTCTACCTATAACACCACATATTACCCTGAGCATCTCTTGGTGCAGCCATGTAGACCATGGAGCATTGCTAGAGTGGTTTAGGTAATCCCCAGCATCACAAGGCCTGAATAATACTGCCTCCTTGGGACCTTGTATTGACAGAGTACTTCTGGGATGAGCCTCTGGGCCTTCTGTGCACTTTTGTGGAAACCTCCTCACTAATAAAATGATTTAAAAATTTGAGTGTAATTGTTACAAAGCCGCATAGAATATTATTCATTATTGTTTTTCACTTGTCTGGATAATTGAGGGCATGGTCAGAATCAAACAAGTACTTATTGAAGGAATGATCAGTGACTTTCATGTTTAAAATTACATTTTTAGTAAGAGGTGTCACTTGCTGCTCTATATAAGAATGTTTAAAACAAGCGTTTGAACACAAAGCTAAAATTAGTTATTAGCTATTGAGGATAACTAAATATTTTGCTAAATTTTAAATTTGGGGGGAGGCGTCACATCCAGCAATGCACAGCGGTATTCCTGGCTCATGCATTCATGCACTCAGGAATTACTCCTGGCAGTGCTCAGGAGACCATATTGGATGCTGGGAATCGAACTTGAATCAACCGCATGCAAGGCAAATGCCCTACCTGCAGTGCTATTTCTCCAGCCCCAATATATTGAAATATATTTTAACCAAATATTAATCAACTGAATTAGTAAGATTTATTGCTTGTATCGCTCTCTCTTTCTCATTTGTTTAGAAATAGGAGAGACCCCACTTGAATCCAAAATTAATTTTATTCTTGAATTAAAGTCCTGCCTATAAATGTCTGGACTATGAAGAATCTTCTTAGGAGTTAGTTGCATGCAGAAATGTGGTATTTCTGCCATCATAGAAGATAAAAGGTTTGAGGCACAGTTTCTTGGTTAAAGTCAATATGGAAAGTCTTTCTTTGTGTAGTAACTCCAGCTAGGCAATGAGTTCTCATGTAGGTTATAGAACAGGGTCCTAAAATGCAAACTGGGAAGTGATAGAAGATTAAGATAATCATAAAAAACACCATTTCACTAAAATATACTTAAACCTTTAATAATATAAGACATCATTAGCCACTTGATGCATAGGATAAAAGGATAAAAGCATGAGTGGGAGATGACACCCTCAGGAGGACACAGATACCTAAACCGGCAGACTCAGAGGGGAAATCTTTATCTTCTTGTCATGTTTGTTCATCTGCATTCACTGCATATACTTCTGTTCCTATATGCATGTTGCTAGCAGCATTAATGGCCTAAGTAATAATATGTCAAGATGCTTGGAAACTAGGAACACTAGACTCAATATGCACAAATGACATATAAGGGACTAGAAATTTGAAGGGAAAGAACAGTACCTACATCATTGTAAGTAAATATAGACAAAAATAGATATTTCAAGTTATTAATAAAGTGTAACTTTTTTGGTACTGTTTTCCCTACCATAAGAAGAAATAGATCAGTAGAAATTATAAATAAAAACTCTCAGTAGATTAGTAGATGGCCTTAATTGGAGAGCAATTCAGTATTCAGCAATGTCCAAAGAAAATAATTATCTTGAATAACAGCAACAAAATTTTAAAGAGATTTCTATTTCAAGATTTCCTATGAATATCTCATTTTGTTCCATGGAGTCAATTAGATAATATCTACTGAGAATTCTTCAATAAAACACTGTTTGCTGTGTTATGAATCACCCACAATTAGTGTTGCTCTATATTCTCTTTGGGATCATGTTTATTAGATAAAATTCATAAAGAATAACTAGATTAAACTATGTGCGAATAACTAGATTAAACTATGTTATTTTTACTGGAACTGAAGAAGTATAACATTAAGCATTACTTTGTTCCTCATCTCCCAAATTTGGAAAATTGAGGGCATATGCCTTATGTTTTTATTTAGATTTTTTTAAATCAGTGAATATATTTGACATAACAAATACTATATTTCATAGTTCAACAATTTTCATTATGTTGCTTTAAGTCAATAGATCAATATATACTCAACTAAAAAAACAGTTGAAATATCTCTGCCTTACTGAAATGGATTTTTGGAATAAAATACCCAGTGTCACTTATACATTGTGAGCAAAGTATCCACAAATTCTGGTACACCTATATGTTTGATTAACATAATTCTAGATATTTCTCTCTGCATATAAGTATATATAAAATTATAGAAATAACTTTAGAAAAAAGTAATTTATATATTTGAGTTTAAAATTAAAAGTTAAAATTGTAATTTAGAAAATTGAATTATAATGAAGAAAAACAAGGGAATGGAATCCCCCCTAAATGATTATATTATAGGGCAGCTCCCAAGAGATATTTTCAGACTTTATTCTCTATTTATATACACATAAAAATTTTAAATATCATTATTTTTGGACCACACCCAGTTATTATTAGGGCTTATGTCTGGCTCTGTACTCAGGAATCACTCCTGGGAGTACTAGGGGACCACATGTGATGCTGGGGATCAAACCCAGGACAGCTCTATGCAAGGCAAATTCCCTAACCACTGTACTATCTCTCTGCCCTGAATGCTATGAATTTTATATGTATTCATACATATAAAATTATACACACAAATTGGGAAAATGCCAGTTATGATTTTAGTACATTTTTACTTTCGAATATATATATATATATGAACTTAATCTCTAATAGCTTAGTTTATAAATTAGGAGTTTGAATAAAAATGGGAGAAACTGACTGAGGTTAATACAAAATTATTTTTTTAAGTTATAAAGTAGGTCACAGTACTAAGAGAAATCATTGATATTTTCTATTATATTCCTGGTAAAGCATTACCCTGAATAAGAGTACTGTTGTTTACCAACTAAGTATTAAAACTAAATGGTTAAAAATGGACATTAAAAATCATAAAATAGTACAAGCACGAAAGATCAAGTACGACATCATTGGTCTGACCGAAACGAGAAGACATCAATCCCATCATACTGTTTTTGACACTGGAGAAGAACTGTTCCTTGGAACATGTGATAAAAGAGGCGTCGGTGGTGTCGGTATCCTTGTCAACACAAACTTAGTCACGAGCATTGATTCATTTGAATGCCTAACAACCCGAATCGGACGATTACACTTGAATAAATGTGGCTCACTACCAGCAGTTTCTATCTTTGTTGTCTATGCACCAACATCCAGTTATGGTGAAAGAGAAACTGAGAAATTCTACATGGAGCTGGAGAAATTCTATAAAGAAGATCACACCTTCTACAAGATCATTGTCGGTGATTTTAATGCCAAGATAGGACCAAGAAGATCAGTCGATGAATCTAACAGAGAATACACTGAAATTTGATCATGCAGAATGATAGTTTGAGTTCATCAAGAGTGAAATAAATGCATTAAAGTAAAAGAATAAAAAAAATCATAAAATAGAAAAATATAATATATAATGTAATATAAATAATATAATAAATAATTAAAAATAATAGCTCAGCTGGACAAGTTTTTCTGATCTGGCAGGGGCTGATTTTAATTGAGCTCACTAATCTGACAAGTGAGAACTGAGAAAGGTAACTAGGACATATATCAGGTAATTTTTATTGGAGAGAGAAATAGAATAAGATAGAGACAGAGAGACAGACAGACACAAAGAGAATTGTAAGTCCTCTTGAGGTCTACAATCAAGATCACTTCTTGATTTTAATACCATCACTTCTATTACATTCCATTGGCCAGACCATAACAGCAATGGTAATTAATAGAATCCACTTTTGTGTTGGTAAAATCTTTGAAGTCACATCACACAGAAAAAGTGATGGAGAAAGAAACTGGAAACAAACTGGAGCCATTCCACTACCTGGCCTCTATTTCTTCATCCCAGAACTTTGAAATAATCTTTAAGCAATAAAGAAGTAAGTTTGAATTCCCTGATTTAGGGACCTAAAACAGCACTTAAATATAGTGCCTTAGCTGTAGATCCTTTTAACCTAGAGAACTACCAGTTAAAAGTTAGTTAACTTGTTTCTACATACCCCATACAGAGAACAACAAACTAAACTGTCAATAATACTCCCATCAAACCAGAGAAGCATTGGAAGAATTTAACAGTCCCTTGATTGTAGCAGTGCTGATGTGTATCCAGTTTGTGATATATTGACAGGGCTGTCCTTGAAAATTAGGAATGGCCCTTGATTATTTCTTGATTACCCCCCTTTTTTTATATATCCAGCTTTTTTCAGGGGTACTCTTCACTCCACTCAGGAATTATTCCTCTTTTTCATAACGGGTTTGCCGCCAGAACACAGGTATCATGAAAACCACAGCTAAACGCAAGCCAAAATGGGAAAGGAAAAGAATCACATCAACAATGTCATCGTCGGACACGTAGACTCGGGCAAATTCACCACCACTGGCCACCTGATCTACAAATGTGACAGCATCGATAAGAGAATGATCGAGAAATTCGAGAAGGAAGCTGCCGAGATGGGAAAGGGCTACTTCAAGTACACCTGGGTCTTGGATGAACTGAAAGCTGAACGTTAACATGGTTATCACTATTGATATATCTCTGTGGAAGTTTGAGACCAGCAAGTACTAAGTGACCATCATTGATGCTCCAGGACACAGAGACTTTATCAAGAACATGATTACAGGCATTTCTCAGGCTGACTGTGCTGTCCTGATTCTTGCTGTTGGTGTGGGTGAATTTGAGGCTGGTATCTCCACGAATGGGCAGACCTACAAGCATGCCCTTCTGGTTTATACACTGGGTGTGAAACAGCTCATTGTTGGTGTTAACAAAATGGGTTCCACTGAGCCACCCTACATCCAGAAGAGATACGAGGAAATTGTTAAGGAAGTCAGCACCTACATTAAGAAAATTGGCTACAACCCTGACACAGTAGCATTTGTGCCAATTTCTGGCTGGAACAGTGACAACATGCTGGAGCCAAGTGCTAATATACCCTGGTTCAAGAGTTGGAAAGTCACCCGTAAAGATGGCAATGCCAGTGGAACTACACTGCTTGAAGCTCTGGATTGCATCCTGCTGCCCACTCGTCCAACTGACAAACCCCTGCGTCTGCCTCTCCAGGACGTTTACAAGATTGGAGGTATTGGTACTGTCCCTGTGGGCCAAGTTGAAACTGGTGTTTTCAAACCTAGCGCGGTGGTCACATTCACTCCAGTCAATGTTACAACTGAAGTTAAGTCTGGTGAAATGCACCATGAAGCTCTAAGTGAAGCTCTTCCTGGGACAACGTGGGCTTTAACGTCAAGAATGTGTCTGTTAAAGATGTTCCTCGTGGCAATGTGGCTGGTGAAAGCAAAAATGATCCTCCCTGGTGGAGGGATGGGTATTTGATCATTGTAAAATTGAAACCCAAGCACAAAAATTTGTAAGTCTACAACTGTACCTCATGGTGTCTCACTAATAAAAATTTTTTAAAAAATGATCCTCCAATGGAAGCTGCAGGCTTCACAGCTCAGGTGATTATCTTGAACCATCCCGGTCAGATCAGTGCTGGTTATGCACTTGTGCTGGATTGCCACACCGCCCACATTGCTTGCAAGTTTGCTGAGCTGAAAGAGAAGATTGGCCGTCGTTCTGGGAAAAAGCTGGAAGATGGCCCCAAGTTCTTGAAATCTGGTGATGCTGCCATCGTTGATATTGTGCCTGCAAAGCCCATGTGTGTTGACAACTTCTCTGACTACCCTCCTCTGGATCGTTTTGCTGTTATTGATATGTGGCAGACTGTTGCTGTGGGTGTCATCAAAGCAGTGGACAAGAAGGCAGCTGCAGCTGGCAAGGTTACCAAGTCTGCCCAGAATGCTCAGAAGGCTAAATGAACATTATCCCCAGTACCTGCCACCCCAGTGGTGGAAGAACGGTCTCAGAACTGTTTGTCTCAATTGGCCATTTAAGTTTAATAGTAAAAGACTGGTTAATGAGAACAATGCACCGTAAAACCTTCCGAAGGAAAGGAAAATGTTTTGTGGACCATTTGTTTTTATGTGTGTTTGGCAGTTTAAGTTATTAATTTTTAAAATCATTACTTTTTCATGGAAACAACTTGGCCAAATATTTGTCACAGAATTTTGAGACCCATTAAAAACAAAGTTTAATGAGAAAAAAATTACTCCTCACAGAACTTGGGGAACCATATGGGTGATTGGAGATCAAACCCGGGTTTGCTATATGCAAGGCAAGCGTCCGATCCACTATACTATCTCTCTGGTCCTGGGTCTTAATTCTTTACCTTGTATCGTTTTTGCAGTCCATGACTGCTGCTTCCTGGAAGTGATTCAGTGGTTTTGTATCCTCTTTTATGTATCCTCTCAGTCTTCCTTGCCTATCACTTTGCCTATCCCTTGCCTTGATGACTTTTTAAGAGCAGTCCCTTATAGTCAGCATATTCATTTTCAAATTTGCTTTCTCCTTACTGCAAGTTGAAGGCCAAGACCATTTAACAGGTTAGATAACTTCAGTCTCTTTTAGGCAGGGTGGTGCTATTTCAACATGTATGTTGTCTAAAAGCCCTGTGAATGTCCTATGAATTAAAAATTTAATTCTTTTGACAAAAAAAAACCCAAATAGGCAGCACTCTTCTTTCTCTGCAATTTTGGGGTGGCTTCTGTGAAACCATATGGAAGATTTCCTGAAAATCCTTTTGTCTATTAGGATAGATTAAATCTGATTCTTCCAGAGAATTCACCCTATAATTTTTCACCTTTGATTTCAGGACAGGGAACCAAGTGATGAGAAACTGTTTTATTGTGCAGGCAGAAAGTTATAGAGTATGATTTTCTCCAAACTGTGCTTCTCAACCAATAAGTCATTTCATCTGATCTTTCTTCTTCACCAGCTATTTATGTTAGATGAGCTTCAACTGGAGAGTTCTTTATTCAAATCCAAAAGTTAATTGAATACTTTTTTTTCACTATTCAAGGAAGCCAAACTGTTGTTTCATCAACTTTTGTTACTCTACAACGCTTTGCCATATTTTTATCCTCAGTATAATTTCCTCACCAGAGTGTTTCAAACTTTTGCTAACAATTTGCTCTTTGCTTTCTAATCTTAAACTCAAAGGTTATTTTTCTTATATTTTATTAAGGGAGAGTCTCCCCTGGGTTTATTTATATATATTTTTAGATATTACTACGTAACTAACCACTTTGAAAGGTAGAGCTAAAAGCTAGAGCACTTTATTATTGTTTCTGGGTCGGTGGGTCAGTGTAGCAGTTTTGATCTTGGCTGACTTGCTCAAGTGTGTGAGCCACTTAAGGGAAAGCCTTGGGGCTGTCTGAAATGGGATATCTGGGGTTAGTTGCATTTGCTTGAGACATTTTTTGGCAGACTTGCCTGGAGTTGTTCTCATGTTATTAGACTGAGTGCTAAGAAAGAGAATGTAGAAATGTGCTCGACCTTTGCTCTGAGCTCAGAAACGGTGCTCTGAAACTTTTGTCCTTTCTAGCAACCACATCAGATCATAAGGCCAGTTTAGATTACAGGAGTTGGGAAATAGATTTCACCTTTTGAAAGAAGCTTCAAAGACACATTACAAACTTATCAATATAAAAAAAAAGAGTGGGGAATCAATCCACCACAACCTTAAACTCTAAGCTGTTTTCTCTAGTACAACATAGATGGCATTTGGGGTTCTATGCAGTGAATTTTGTAGGCTAAACTGACATATGGCTCTTTCTGTCCTTTTTTTTTAAAAAAAAATATAGCATTTCTCAAATTAGGTATTGGACAGTAACTACAGATAGTTCTATTTGCTACTGACAATAGTGGGATAGTTCATAAAACATATCAGAGATTTCCTTTTGATTATCACATATCATATAATAGTTCAGGTCTTTGAGATTGGATTACACTTTTGTCCTATAGTCAACTTTTCTATATTCAGATAAAAAAGTATTAAACATTTAAGGTTATAGGAGGAATGTGGCAAGGTATCATGGAATTAAATACTTTTAATCAATGCTTTTTAGTGATATTGTATTTTGATGTATTGAGAGTTCTTTTCCTGTTCCCACTCTCAGTTCTCTTGTTTCTTTATCCTTAGTCTGCTATATCAGTTTTCTTCAAGGAGAGTGATTATTCAGAGCAAGAAAAGTCAAAATTTTGGCATTTGAACTTCTAAGAAGACATCTGTATACCATAAAACTTCATGATTCTGGCATAAACAACAGGATAGTTAGAACATATCTAGAATGGTTTTCTGTCTTTGGAAGTAATGATGAAATTACTTGGCAAAAGGAAGGAGTAAAGCTGGGAAAAATAAAGGGTTTGTACTTGGCTTATGCTGAGTTTGAAGTCTTTTGTGTTGGAGACAAAATAAGAAAAGTTCAGCAGATCTCTAAGAAGTTACATATGTTTCTACTCGGGTAATCAGGAGAAATGACTGATCTTCCAAGGGAGCCCTGGACCCCTATGAAGGCAGAGCAGAAACTAAGCTCAGGGATATGTAGAAGTCAGCGATCATGTATCTCACTAAAGGGAAAGAAAACAGCTGGAGGTGCTTGAGTTACATGAAATTACGAAAGGAGTTGGAAAACACAGAGTCATTTTGTTATCTGGTCATTCTGGGATCCTGAATGCACCAGGAAAACAGAGGTCACAGATAAACTACAGGTCTCCACAAAAGATTGATCTTCCTATTAGCTAAGGTTAAACTTGCCTGAGGACTATAAGATGCTACATTCTGTCTTGAAATTGAGAAAGCAATCCTTCTCCTCTAATCTGTCTTCAGGATAAATCTGGATTAACTGGACATCTATCCAAAGGAAACTGAACACAATCCAGAAATAGTGGGGTTTCCTTTGAACTCTGCACTGCACTGTAGCACTGATATGTCCTCCTGCTGTTCATCAGTTTGCTCTAGCAGGCTCAGTAATGTCTTCATTGTGTGACTAGTTGTTACTGTGTTTGGTATATCAAATACGTCACATGTAGCTTGCCAGGCTTTGTCGTGCAGACGAGATACTCTTGGTAGATTGCCGGGTTCTCCGAGACTGGTGGAAGAATCAAACTGGGGTCAGCCAGGTCGGCCACGTGCAAGGCAGATGCCTACCTGCTGTGCTATTGCTACAACCCCCTTTGAACTCAAAAGATCAATATTTCTTGTATTAATAAAAATTCAGTTTGAGAGTTAGTAGGATTATAGAAACTTTAGTGCACCAATTCTAAGACACTGTTCCTCTATATTTTACATATCTGAAATTGAGATACAATTCACATCCCTGACATAACATAGTTTAGTTGACAGTGATTTTTCTTTCTTAATGGTAGGCGAAACAATAATGCAAGATATAAATAGTGATGTCTTAAATGAAATGAAATACCACATAGAAGAAGTTGTATCTTTGAATAATTGAAATTTATAAATCTTGCTTTTATAGCTGAAAATGATATTAATTTACAAGCTCGGCTCTTCTTGGCACTCTAACTCTTCCCTTATTCACAATGACATTGTTCCTTTTAGTTCCACATGTCTAGGGAATGACAGCTTGAAGTGTTATCTCAGATGGGAGGGGCTGTAACTGCTGCTCAAAATGCCACTTGAGCAGAATGCCACTTGGGGACAAGGTGACAGTGGCAAGGGACCATTATATAAAATATATTGTCCATTATATGTTATATATATCCACATATGAAAGAAGCTTGAAGAATAATTTTGTGGTAATATATGTATGGACATTAGGATTATGAGTTTAGTTTTATGACCCAATATTAATTCAAAATTTCTGTAATATATTACTTTATAAATTATAAAAATGAATTCTAAAAGTACAATGCAAAGGTCTATGTACAGTTTCCAGGTCACTGATGTTGCCCTCTGTCTTTCTCTTATAAAAGATACTGGCAAAGAAATGTATAGCCTGCTCTATTACATTCATATTGTTGGCATTTATGAACTATACTTTCTAAATGAAGCCGCATTCAAACCAATTTCCTTTTTCTCATTCTTTTACATCTCTAAAGTATATAGTGTCAATTACTTAACCACCGAACATTTTGTTTGGGAAAATTCAAATTTTAGTAAATTAAAAATCATACCTCATGAGAGTATATTGGGCATCAAATTTTTTTTTACATAATTTGTTCTATAAAATTAAGTAACTGTAATCCCAGAATACTAAGCACATTGTATCTCAGATCCAATTTGCTTTTTGAGCTCAGCTAATTAGTTTGCTTTGTAGTTTATTTAATCCCTGATCAATAAATTATAAAACTCTAGAAAGCCCATTCTAAAATACTGCCTGGTTAACTATACTTGTAAAATTTCAGGGTGAGGGAATACATGCACCTTTAAATCTATGTTTTACAATGTTTGTGCTTTTCTTATTGTCTTCTCACATTCTATATATTCAATATGCTATTACTGAACAATGTGTAACGTCTAATGCTCTGCACTACAAAATAAAAATACACATTGTGTTACAGTGCTGGGATTTTATGCTCCTATAAAATTGTTTAAGCAAATGTTTTTGGGTTTGAGCAGTATAATATTTTTCTTCTAATGTATCTTATTTTTAAGTTAAGTTGAAATTATTTTTTTCTTACAAGTCAAATACCATGAAACATGATGGAATATTGATCACCTTCCTTAACTCTTTTCAGAATCCATTATCTCTGTTATGACAGAGCTGTTAAGACTACATGGCTTGGTAGCTCACCATGATGATTCATAGGAAGATTTTAGCAGAGGTCTCATGCCATGCACAAGATGAAATGCAGGACTCCTATAGAGAATGAGTTGGAATCATTTCTAAACTCTGTTGCCAACTCAGTGAGTGAATTTTATTGTCAGGATTTTAGTCCCACATTTTAGTCCCACAACACAGACAGCTATGATCACTGTGAACACTTTGCTGGTAATGGTTACCTTTATTGGATACCCTGATGGATAATATATGCCCCAATGGACAGTCACAGATTCTTTCTGAATATATGTCTGTGAAGATGTAGCACAGTAGCACTGTCGTCCTGTTGTTCATTGATTTGCTCGAGCGGGCACCAGCAATGTCTCCACTGTGAAAAATGGGGAAAAAATAAAAAGTCCCTGCTGCAAAATAATATATATATATTAAATAATCTTTTATTTTTTCTTGATACTTAACAAATAATACAAGTAGGGATAGACTAATATTGAGAAAAATAATAACACATGCTAAAATTTTACTTTAAAAAATCAAATATTGAACTTTATAAATATTTGAGAAATTAAAATACTCACACAATTATATATTACATGTATCTCAAAACATATATCTGATGAGGGGCTTTCACATAGAATATGTTAAATGCTTTATGACTCAGTTTTATAAAAACAAATAATGTCATTTAAAATGGGCAAATGATAAGAATAAATAATTTCCAAGTCAATGTATAATTGTTCTTAAATACCAGAAATATTCTTGAGATAGTTAGCGATCAGAAAAATTAAAATAAAACCATATTTCAGCACCACTGAATCATGAGACTCCAAACTTTACTATCCAAACTTAAAAGATGCCAGTAAAGAAGGCAGGCTGAGGCTGGGGAGTTGGGGAATAATGGGTAAGAAAGAGAACCTGGGAACACTGGTGGAGGGAATGATTGGTGATCATGGGTCTCAAAAACCCACAATAAATAAGTTGAAACTTACAATGCTTTAAGGAAGCAAAATTTGGGGAAAAAACATACCTACTATGACAGCTGTACCAAAAAGAGAGAGACAATAACAAGTTGTAGGTAAAATATAGGGAAATAAAAACTCATACCACTTGTAGTAAAATAAAGAAGCCATTTTGGAAAATGTTTAGCAGGTTCTTAAAATAATAAACTAAGAATTAAGCATAAGATCCAAAAAGTTTTCTTGATATAGACAAAGAAAATTGAAAATACATGGCTACAAATAAAACTTGAACACAAATATTTATAGCAACATTTTAATAATAACAAAAATGGAAGATATGAAAGACTTTTAATTAGTGAATGAATAAAAAGAATATGATACATTCATAAAATGAAGTGGGGTTTCTTTTTGCCATAAAGTAAAATGAAGTACACATATGTGCTATAACAGGGATTAACCTTGAAAATACTATTTCGTGAAAGAAGTTAATTGATATAAAGATTGACTTTGATTATCTCATTTATACAAAATGCTTTGAATAGAGAAATGTTTTAAGACAAAGTTGATAAACTGTTAGCTGGGGCTCACTGACAATAGTGAGTAACTGCTAGTACATAGGAGTTTCTTTTGGGGACCCAAAAGAAGTGTTCTACAATTGATTGTAGTAATAATTGTTTACCTCTCTGAATATAATAAAAATCATTGAAATGCATATTTGAAATGAGGAACCATATAAGATATAAATACATCCCCATAAAATTATTATATTAAAAAACTGAAGGTTATATTATTTCTTAAAAGAGATATAATTTGTAATTCTAACAAAAATAGAATAGTGTCATCATTTATTCACTACTTCTTCCAGCTAAAAAACTCTACATTTAGCACAATAACAAACACTGGAAAACTTTGAAAGAAGATAGGCAATTTAGCAATCTGTTAATGAAGAGTTTCCCAGATCTTCCTGTTGTTCATCGATTGCCTCGAGCAGGCCCCAGTAACATCTCCTTCGTCCTAGCCCTGAGATTTTAAAAAGTGCCACATTCAAGGCTCTTTTGGGGTCAGGAGAATGAGACCCATCACTGTTACTGGTTTTTGGCATATTGAATATGCTACTGGGAGTTTCCCAGACTCTGCTGTGTGGGCAGGATACTTTTGGTAGCCTGCCAGGTTTTCCAGAATTAGAACTAGAAGATAAGATGCTCCTGGGAACAGGATTTTATAGTCTCTGGGTCTTGGTCATTGATGGGACTATATGGCACCTGGGGTAGTTGGTGGGTATAATGCCTACATACTGGAAGATGGGGGATCTGGGTAGAGAAGGCCCCAGTTCCAATTCGAGCAGGATTGGAGATCAACGCTCCAGGTTCTGCACACCTGGGTTCCTCAGCACTCAATTGGGACTGGGGCATCCTCCACCCAGATACCCCATCTTCCAGTATGTAGACGTTACACCCACGAACTGCCCCCGGTGCTGTGTAATCCCATCAACGGCCAAGACCCATAGACTATAAAACCCTGCTCCCAGAAGAGGACAGTGCAGTCTCCTGTCTCTGCACCTGACTGTCCTCACTGGGGCACCTTCGAGGAGGGTGTATTGAGTTTCCCTCCCACCCTAAGCAGAGCCCCGGCAGCTGAAGACCTCCAGTTCCAGCCACAGCCATGCTGAAGACGACTCTCCAAATGTTCGGACAAGCCTCATGCATGAAGGAAACAGATCTTGTTATTGTAATCCATATCTCATAGAGAGAACTGTTGATGACTCCAAACTGGAACTTGTCACACACAGAGACAAATAAGGTTTAAAGAAAACGCTTTCCATGTAGACAAAGGATTGAGAAAATGTGGTTTAAAAACAGAAAATATATTTGGCATAACCACCCAAGTACAAGTAAAAAAAATGTAGAAAAACCACCTTCCTACCTTCCACAATTTTGGCTATGATAACTTAAGAGTCAATTTCACTGCTCTCTTTCTCCTCTCTTGCCTGCCATAGTAGGTAGAATAATTCCCTCATTGTGTGGTAATGGTGGGACCACCTCAAACTGTTCTTTCCCAGTCAAAACAGGCAGCAGTTGTTTGATTCCTCTACTGGTATATCGTAGGATAGAGAAGGCAGATGGTGTTCGCTTTCCTGTTGCAGAAGAAGATATTCTGATTTACCTTCCATGGTAGTATCAGGCAGGATGTACATCATCACTTGGTGGAATCACAGTCACAATCACAACCATCCTGTTATTCGTCGATTGCCTCGAGCAGGCCCCAGTAACGTCTCCTTCGTCCTAGCCCTGAGATTTTTTTTTTAAAAAGTGCCATATTCAAGGCTCTTTCAGAGTTAGGAGAATGAGACCCCTCATTGTTACTGGTATTTGGCATATTGGGTATGCCACGGGGAGTTTGCCAGACTCTGCCGTGTGGGCAGGTTACATTCGGTAGCCTGCCAGTTTGTCCAAAGTAGGAATGAGATGATAAGAGGTTGTGCAGCTGCAAATGCGGCCGCACGCTTCCGGGAGCTGGGTTTTATAGTCTCTGAGTCTTGGCTGTTGATGGGATTACACGGCGCCAGGGGGCCAGTTGGTGGGAGTGACTCCAGCCTACTGGAATTTAGAGGATCTGGGTGGATATTGCTCAGCCCCGATCCAAGTAGGCTTGGAGATCTCAGCCCCAGGACCCGCATACCTTTGTTCCTCTGCCAGTACCTTCATGTGTGCGGAGAGTGGTCTCAGCATGGTGGTGGCTGGTTCTTCCACTTGGTGAAAGCAGATGATTATTCAGCCATAGAAAGTTAGTGTTGGCAGGAATTTGTGGAGCAAGCTGAGATTGAGCCTCCAACACTGCACCATCAGAAGTACAACACAGTTCAGTTGTATTGCACTTCAATACCTAACATAGGATGCTAGCAGGATTCAGTGAGTTGCTGAACCTCTAAACCCCACCTGAGATTATGAGGTTTGGGAAAAGTTGGTGCCTATACTACTAGTTGGTATCTTAAGCTCTCTTTCCGTCTCAGTGGACTATAGTAAGGAGCTGAATTTCTTTTTGTTTTATTTTACTTTTGGGGGGGTTCACACCTGGCAATACTGAGGGGTTATTGCTGGCTCTGCACTCAGGGATTACTCCTGACAGGGCTTGGGGAATCATGGGTTGCTGGGGACTGAACCCAGGTGGATTGTGTGCAAGGCAAGTACCCTATCTACTATACTATATCTCCAGCCCCTGGAGCTGAATTTTCTCTTCTTTTCTATAGCAGTAAAGAACTATGAGTCAGTGTGTATTTACTATTTCTCTGGTAACAAGATGGCATAGTACTGGAATAAGGTTAGACTTGATGCTGGTTGAGGTCCCTGAGTGACTTATGTGAAATAGGGAGGAGAGAAAGGGCAGCTTCAAAAAGGAAATCCTTTCTATATATCCACCTCTGTCACTCTGGAAATGGCTGGGGAAATGGAGGACTGATATGAGTAGACTGTGAGCCTTGCTCTTTGCTAGAAAGGAAAGTCAATCCTAGACCTTACCCAGGCCTTTTGGGTCACTGCCTTGGTCTTGCAGAAAAGAATTTAAAGTAAAAAAAATTACTTTACTTCAAGGAGTGAAGTATAGTAAAAATGGTTTTTATTTGGACGTTGAGGAAGTGGGAAGAGAGGGAGGTGGGGGAAAACATGGGTTTCATCAGAGTGGAGCGACAACTTTAGGATACATCCCAATGTTCAAGTCTAAAAAAACACATCAAGAGGGCAGGAGATATGGCAGCATGTGCTGGGGTACCATGTACTGGGACAACGCATGCAAGCTCTTCTTTTGTTCAAGTTCTCTTATACAGGGTTTTTTCCCAAGCTACCTGCCCCCCACATGTAGCTTCCCACCTAGCTAAGAGTACTTTGCTAATGTGGATGCCAGAAGAAGAGTTGGGAGCAGATGATGACCTTCTTTGACATGTCTTTCCTGGTCTTGGTTCCTGCTGGAGCTTCTTTCAGAGTGGCCCAGCCTTCTCTGAGTCTGAGATGGAGCTAGTTAAAGGTCTTATCAGTCCACAAGATGGGTTTTGGCAGTCTTAGAACTAGTGACAGAGTGGGCTTCTTCAAATTCTATCTCTTGATGTTATTATGCCCCAAGAACTCATTACCAGAGGGCTCTCCTAACTCCCTGTTTACCTGCCTGCTTCAGACTCATCAAATGATTTTATAAACCTTTTCCTCATTTTTCTTTTTCTGAAGTTATAGAAAATTATTAAGAATTTCTTAAAGGTTTAACATTATTCATTGAATATGTTAGTCTATAACTTAAAGGGAAGTTTTAGAGTATAAATCACTGGTTAGCAGAAGAGTATGAAGTCTTATTTTTTGTTTTTAATATTAGTCATTTAAACTTTCTAAGAAATTTGCATTAGTCTAGGTTCTTGAGCTTAATTTTAATATTTTTTCTAATAATTTTTGATACCTTAAGGGTTTTTAGAGATGCTTTTCTAATTCTTGATATTGACAATTTTTGTCTTTGCCTTCCATTTGCCAAATGAGACATTTATTATTAATTTCATTAGTTTTTTCAAAATAATTTTAAGTCACTTAAAATTTTTATTTTTTTAATTAATGTTTGTGTCCTTTTAATATGAAGGCAATTTGTACTTTTTACTATATAACATAATATTGTACTTTTTGCTGTATAACAAAATAGTGAATATGCCAGATTGCATTTTCTCAAAAGACAGAATAATGTTTCTCTTTTATTCTTGAGAAACGCAATGTCACCTGTCTTTTGAAGGATCCAGTTTCTTGTGATGTCTATAATACTCTCCATGAGAGTATCAACAGTGCTTGGGAGTAAAAAACATTTTGCTAAATTATTTTATATGGGTTCCTTTTCAACATATTCACCTTTTATCCTTGTAATCTGGTTTTAAGCACTTGATTGTTTGTTTAATATTATGCACGTGATCTGGTCAAGGAACAGTTATTGTATGTTTATACACACAGTTCACAGAAGGTTGGTAGCATATTATCAGTCTCCCTCAGATGTCAAAGTAAGCTCAACTTTTCAGTTAAAATCATCTGGAAGAGACAAAAATGTAGATTTATGATGATGAAAGAGAAAGCCTCAGTTAACCCTTGCAAGATACTAAAGGTGCTATTAGCAGTCCCTCCCCTCACCTTTTTTTTTTTTGCTAGCCCATTCTACATTTTTAATCTCCTATAAATTCCTGGGCTTCTCTAAAAAATAGGGAGTTAACAATTGTCCATTATAAAATTTTGTCCAAGTGCTTAGGCTCACAGGGAGACTAAAATAATCATTATTACCTAAGGCAGATGGCTAGAAAGGCTCAAACCAGCAACCTCCTTAAAGATTTTCTATACTCTCTGTAATACTTGTTGATTAATAAAAAATGCAAAGGACCTTTAAAATGTCTTACACAAAACTTTTACTTTTAACTTAGACCTGTACTAAGTTCCTGCCCACGTGGGGAGTTCCTTTTCCTTTCTCTTCTACTTTCCAGTAATTTTTTCTTCTTTCCAACTCTGGTTCTGAGAATTTTTATTACTCAATATTTTCATATTTGAAAATATTGAAGAACCTGGGAATCTAGAATAAACAGAGGCTTGACATCACTGCGCTAGCATCATCAGCATCATGGACAAACAGAGTACAAGGCTCTGTTTTGAATTGGAAGTAAATGTTTCAAGATTGTTCTGCTTGATGTTGTCTGTTTTACTGCTGCTAGTGCCATGGTAAGTCCAGAAACATCCTTGTTTGACAGCTGCTCATCACATCACAAGCCCTCCATATTGCCTCCTGAATTTGTTTCTCAATATTTTATTTTCTTTGAAATGACACATTAAAACTTTAGTTACCATGTTCTCTAAACACTGTTAGTTTTCTTCTAGTAATAGACTAAAGTGATATGATATTTGATGGTGGAAACTTAGCTTTAGATTTTCTTAGGAAGATCTTTATTTTAGTCTTGCAACTTGACTCTTAAGTTGTAAGTCGTTTTGTTTTAATGGCAAGCCACTTCAACTTAGCAAGACATGAACTACAATATTCCTCTTGAAAGAAAGAAGCTACATATATATGTTTTTGTTCAGTTTTTTTCAGATTTTCAATTGTTGATTCAATTGTTGATGTCAAAGTAAGACAGTAGTGGGTTTACTGCATAATGAGCTGTTCATTTTAGAATCACTATGTTATGAATGTCAATGCAAATCTGGTTTAGTTCCTGAGTATGTGAGTCCTTGAGTAATGTCTGAAAGATCTGCATACTAAACTTCCAGATGCTTATGAAGTTATACTTATTTATTTAAAGCTTTAATAAGATAGGTTTGGATCCTCCTATGTTCTATGTATGGTACTCATGATGGTTCTGTCGTGGAATTATGACCATGTTGGACTGGGAAATACCAAATGCTCACTCATAACACTTTAGAAGATGGATTTATTCACTTCAGGGCAGGCAGGACTCAAACAGAGCTCATGCTCTTTCAGTCTGCCCAATCTCCCTGCAGCAAAAGACAGAACAGATAATTTTTTCTTTATTAGCCCCATATGCAAGACGAGATGTTCTCTCTGAAATGTATACAAAGTTAAAAGTGGTAGACAAACGGTTCAGGGAGGAATGGGCAGGAGATTGGGAACTAGGTGGGAAAATAATGGGAGGAACTTAAGCTAACTGGTGGAAACAAATGAATAGCTCCCTGAAGGAGTCCTGATAAGGGAAAAAACTGGCTTGGGGAGTGCAAGAAAGGAGATCCCTAAGAATGCCTCAGTGGTGGCTTTCAGCAATATAATTCAGGCTTATACTTCAGCCAGCAAAAGTCCCTGACCCTGCCACAGTTCCTCACTAGTTCCTCCATGGTTGCACAGTTTCAATGTGCACATTCCTGGTCTACAGTGGCATCTCACAGGTTCTTTCCCTCAAAGTCCACACTGTTATCTGACTAGTTCTGTCTCTTGAAACTCACTGTAGGCATCCTTGTCTGTAGCTAATGCTTTGTAATCTGTCACAGGGCTGTAGCCCGAGTGATTCTTTGTCTCTTTGGCTTTCTTTCATTCTCAGTTCACCTGCTGCTCTCCTGCTGTCTCCTCTGGCAGAGGTGAGGGGTCAAAGAGAAGGACACCCATCCCGCTCATCTGTCCAGGCAGGAATATAGGCTTAATGAGCAAGTTACCTGGCGAGTGCCCCTTATTATTTCTCACCCCAATACTCTGGCTCTTTCTTCAGTAGATGAAGTTTGAAAAGACCAGTTAAATTACTAATTGGCACCTCTCCCATTCTCTCCATTTCAGCTGTAATAATGAATTGTTCTGGTGTTAACCACAGATTTTTTGAGAAGAATTTCTACATAACTTTTGACATTCTTCATTGTGGATCCCTCAATTTCTAGTGGCTACATATTTCCAAAGTCCTATATATTTCTTCTTCTTCTTTTTTTTTTTGCTTTTTGGGTCACACCTGGTGATACACAGGGGTCACTCCTGGCTCTGCATTCAGGAATTACCCCTGGTGGTACACAGGGGATCATATGGGATGCTGGGAATTGAACCCCGGTTGGCCGCGTGCAAGGCAAACGTCCTACCCTCTGTGCTATCACTCCAGCCCCCCTACATATGTCTTCTCACTTCTCAGTGCAGTGACGGTGCACCTTTTCTTTATCTCTGTTTACCTGGGATGGGGAATAATTCCTGGGGAGTAGAAAATCAATATGATCACCATTTGATTGTCTTTGTTTGTTCTTTGTTTTTTTTTTCTTTTAAGAAATGATTCCTCTCCAATTTCAATTTGCTCTTGGTTGTTCTCTCTCCAGTCCCTTTTCATAGTTGCATTTTGTACTTTATGTAATATTTGTTGTTACATAAACAAGAGAATTATTTCAGTAACAAACTATTTCACCATAACTTTTATGTTTTTTGTTTTTGTTTTTGAGCACGCTTGACAGTGCTCAGGGCTTACTCCTGGCTCTTTCTAGAGATTACTCAGGAACATATCAAATAGGGATCAAACTAAGGTCAGCTACATGAAGACAAGTGCCCTAAGCCCTTGCTATCTTGCCAGCTCTACTTTTAGGACATAATAGATGTTATTTTATTATTAATATCACATTTAGAGAATTTGTTTATTTTTTATCACATGATGATCATGAATATTTATTATTTCCAACTTTACTTCCAAGTTTGCTACTTTATCATGCTCTTTATCATTGATTGTAAATATAATGGTAGTGTTTTTATTGCTAGGAGCATTTTGTCATCATTCTTACTTGGGAGCAAAGTAACTGTGACTATAGTATGACTATAAATTTACTTTGGATAATATATCCATCCATTCTTATGATTAAGATACAAAAGAAACCTTCAAAAATAAAAATATCAAGGGCCAGAGTGATAGTATAGCAGGTAGGGCACTTGTCTTGAACATGACCAACCTTGGCACTCTGAACACCACCAGGAGTGATCCCTGAGCACAGAGCCAAGAATAAACGCTGAGCACTACCTGGTGTGCCAACCCCACCAACACAGTATATTTAATTCCTATATGTATTAATTTATATCTGTAACTTGATTATTTTACAATCTTGCCATAATCACTGTATGTTTCCTTTGAACGTTGTGGTCATACATCACTGTTCAAGATGCCAGCATACTGGCTGAAATGAGGTTTTCATTTTGTTTTCCTGCTTGCTATAGCTTCATAATTCTATGGCTACTCCTGGTTAGAACATACTACATTTATGTAGTTTTAAAGCTGTGTTCAATGAGTTATGTTCATTAAGAGAAACAATAGAGAAAGAATACGGAGGTAAACGAAGAAGCCTAGGAGGAGGAGGGAGTCTATACTTTAACAATTACAATTGTTCATGGGGAATGGTTGAATACAGATTAGTGCTCTTGACTTTCAGCGACACATTTACTGAGAAAATAGCTCCCATTAGTCTACAATAAAAGTGTTCAACAAGTAACAACCAGGGCTCTACTTCATTTTCCTTTGGAATTAATCTCCTCAAAGTCTTTCTTCAAGAATCCATTAGTAGGTCAGAGGGCCTAGCCTCAGTTTCATTCCCTACTATTCTTTTCCCTCTCATTGTCTTTTTTTCTTGCTTGCATTGACTATGTTTTTCCTTCTGTTGGAAATGACTCTATACCTTACACATAAGGTGTAGAATATGGAATATTAGTCATTGTGTATGTATGATGCTTTTAATGGCATGATTTTCATTCAGTGAAAGAATTGTTTATAAATAAATATGTCATTAAGAACGGATTTTCTAAGTGAATTAGGGAAGTTAATAGTAAAAATATATTTTAGGTGAAGGAAATGTAAATTTTAGCCACTGCTCTTCCATTAGGGTTGCAATCATTTTCATAGTTTTTTTTCAAAATTAATTGATGTAAGATTATGCATTGTAACTTATGAAGTTCAATATTCATGTTCTGCAAATCTACTAGATAAATGAATAGTATTGAAAGTTTCCTGAGGACAAATATTGCATTTCATAATAAAAGTTTGGAAGCAGATATTTTGTTAACATTCTTACTATGTATTTTAATTAATATCTTCTATTTTCTATAAATGAGGATTGGACTTTGAAAACTTTGTTGGTATTAAAAGGAGTACATATAGTTCAGGGCTGGAGCGATAGCACAGTGGGTAGGACGTTTGCCTTCCTGTGGCTGACCTGGGTTTGATTCCTAGCATCCCGTATCATTCCCTTGGTGCCATCAGGAGTAATTCCTGAGTTCAGAACCAGGAGTACCTCCTGTGCATTGCCAGGTGTGACCCAAAAAGCAAAAAAATAAATAAATAAAAAATAAAAAGAGTATATATAGTTGCAGATATAGTTGTATATATAAGTTCATATATAGTACTATATATGAAATTGTTTTTTATATACTGGTTAGGTGGACCTGTGCTGAGTCCTCACACAACTCAACACGCAATACCTAAGAAATAAGAAACAGTGGGCTGTGGCAAAGGCAGGCCTGTACACAGGCCAGGTGCAGACAGGATGCAAAGGCAGCATTCGGTGGACCTACCAGAGTGGCCTCCCCAGGCTCTTCCAGGCTCTTCTCAATGACGGCTAAGGGGTGGACTCCCCAGCGTTGTCCACTCACTCCCTTTATGGCATGGGCATTGTCGTTGTGACGGCTGTAGTCTTGGTCATCAGAATTCCATTATTCTAGTCTCCTCGTGGACCGCAAAGTCTCCAAAGTCTCAGTTTTCTTCCTCATCTTCTTGTTGTCTTCTCTTCCTTTATGTGCTCTTTTCATCTTCTTCCTTTGTTCTCTGCTTCTATGTGTGCCATTGTGCTCTTCTCTAGCGTCCTCTGTCTTCTGTCCATGCCATTGTGCTCCATCTCACTCTCTGTTTCCTGCTCTCTAGTCTGCTGCCATTGTCTTCTTCAGTCTCTGGTTTCTTCTTCTGACTTCTTCTAATCCTGTGACTGTGACAACCTTGTAACCATCTGATCTGACCCGCCCAACCCCTTATAGCATAGTTTATATAGAAATCATGCAGGGTGTGAATAAAAAGATGGGATTGAACGTTAACAAATCAACAAAGAGATATAAGGCCACTCCTCCAGGAGATTAACTCAAGGACACAATCTCATTTAAGATTACTCCAAATTACTAGGAGATTTGCTTAAGGGTGGGATTCCATCCAGGGTGGTTGCTTTCTTCTTTCCTCAGCTAGTAATCTATTTAAATAGCTATAGTAAATTTACTTCTGTTATTTCTAGCAATGTCATTTTATATGAGCACAGTAAGAGATATATCAAGCATAAAGTTTGGTTCTTCCTAAGGACATCTTACTATATATTCTAGTCCACAGTCCTCAGGCCAGGTTAGTCTTCCTAACCCCAGCAGGGTCTTTATTCTGTTACCACTTTTGGGTCATGACAGTTTGTCCATGACCATGCTCTTAATTTATAGTTAAGTATTATGGCACTTGGCCTGGCCCATTTCGATGCCAGGGTAGCTCACAGCTTGCCCTGGGTCCATCAGTCCCTCATTGGGACCATGCTCTAGGAGTGCTAGGAACTAAGGGCAACTGAGGGTTATGTCAAGTAAATACAGATGCCCAGGAATAAATATTATTTGGGAGTCATTTAACTCCCTTATTACATAGCATAGCATCAATTGTCTTCCTGTGTCTATACAAAAAGAACATTGCTAAATAAAACATACAAGTGACATAAAGGAAAGAGAAAAGCAATACAGAATTATTAGTTGTGCCTCAGTTGCTCTGTTGTTATTGGCTCAATAGAAATTAAGCTCCCTGCAGGAGCAGCAAAGGCAACCAAATGTTATCCAACAGACCTTACTGAGAGCTTTCAGTCATGAATTTTGAGTATGTGAGTACAAGATAAGATTCTCATCAGAAACTAAAAGTATAAATCCAGTAAGTGACATGAATCTAAGTGATATCCAAATAAGAAGAGCACAAAGAGGCTATTGATGCTTTAGTAACTTCTTCATATTCTAAGCTTTAACAACCTCCAATGGAGTTAGTTTAAATTATATTTGAACTTAAAAGAGAAAGTGCTTTTTCAGGTAATTTTATTTCTAATTTTAGTATGCTATTCTATTTATTATAATTGTTCTATCTCTTTTTACTCTTTTATATTGCTATCCATAATATGTGGCTTGCAAGCATTATTTTTAAACATCATTAACATAGAGACCATGATAACATCATTGCAGCAATGGTACTAACTGGTTTGCTTTCATCAATGGTATGTTGGCAGCAGTATTCCATCACTGGAAGCTAAAAGAGCACAAAATGCTTGGTTTTCTAATTACTAAGTTTTAGGAACATAAGGTGAGTTTCTAGTTTTATATAACTAGAAATTTGAAGTGTTAGATAAAGTAAAATTTCTTTATATGAGGTAAACAAATTTAGAAAGTTCTCCTTGGAATGAATGGAAGCAGCCGTCTTCTAGTTATCTTCCTGTTCTGGAAGTGGTGTTTAGTGAGCAGAGGTTATGAAGAAGTAAAGTTGAGGTAGAGCACAAGGGAAGATTACCAGGAAAATTTTGGTAATAGAGTTAAAAGGGTTTTTTTCCCCCAGATTTGTGAATAATACAATATAAATTTGTTGCAGTTACAAAAAAATAAAGAAGAGATAAAAAGGCATTTGTAATGTTTTCTGTTATAAAAATCATGAAAATATATTTAATATGCAGGTAAAGAGTGCAATTTCTTTTAATTTTTCTTTAGTTTTTGTGCTATATTACTTTAAATGTGGTTTTGAGTTGGATCTGAGTCATGTGGGATCTGTTTTATTTTGTTCACAAAAAGTAATAGGCCAAGTATGAAAAGATACATTAAAAGATGATATATCTATTAGAACAAGAAGCACAAAACCGAGACTAGAAAGAACAGTAGATTTATTCATTTCTTACTTGGCTCTTCCACCAATGATTGTGGGGAACTTGAACTTTTCTGGGTTGCATTTTTTAGTTTTGCAAAATAAAAGCTAGATGATGTAAATAAATGAAAGCATTTACCTCTAAAAATCTGTACTTTATGACTTAAAATGTCAATGTGAGAAAATGTAATTTTTATTACTATCAGAATCCATTTCAAGTTTTCATTGCTACCAATATTTCCAACTCACTGGCTATAATTCAGCCTCTCCTTTATCCCCTACTTGGGTTTGATTCATTTGTCAGAGTGGCTCACAGATTTTTTTTATTTTATTAAATCACTGTGAGAAAGTTACAAGCTTTCGTGTTTGGGTTACTAATTGCACAATGATCAAACACCCATGCCTCCACCATTGCACATTCCCCGCCACCAATCTCCGCAGTAACCTCCTCCTCCATGGCAGACAATATTACTCATACTCTCTCTCTACTTTTGTGCATTATGCCTTGCTATACAGACACCAAGAGGTTATCATGGTTTGTTCATTATCTACTTTTGGCACACATCTCCCATCCCGACTGATTCTTCCAGCCATCATTTTCTTAGTGATCTATTCTCTATCCTATCTGCCTTCTCTCCTCCAACTATGGGGAAATTCTCCTGGCCCTTGTATCTACTATTTTTGGGTGTCAGACTCATGTCATGTTATTCTATACTCCACGAATGAGTGCAGTCCTTCTATGTCTGTCCCTCTCTTTCTAAATCATTCCACTTAGCATGATACTCTCCATGTCTATCCACTTATAAGCAAATTTCATGACTTGATCTCTCCTAACAGATGCATAGTATTTCATTGTGTAGAAGTGGCTCACAGATTTTCAGTAAATGGGTTTACTTATGAGATAACAGACTTATAGGCACATAACTCATGAATGGTCATATGGGAGGGATGCATTTTGACAAGTTGTTATAGAAAGGTCATAAATTTATGCTTTCTATCTGATGACCTACCTCCCAAGCATATAATTGTATCAGCAACTCAGAATCTCTCTGAACACTATAACTTTGGGGGCATAAATTATAATTAGCCCTGGTCTGATTGTTTCACCCTTTTTCATAGGTAGGGAGAAGGTGAGACAAAAAAATTCCAAGATTTTATTCATGATTTTTTCCTTCTTAATGATACTTTTCCTCTTGAAGCTATCTAGGGACCCAGGAGAAATAACCTCCTTAGGAAGGTACCTGTGGGTCATTGGTCAAAAATTTCTGTGGGTAGGGCATTTGCCTTGCACACAGCTGACCTGGGTTCTATTTATCTGTCCCTCTCAGAGAGCCCAGCAAGCTATCGAGAGTCTCCTGCTTGCACGGCAGAGCCTGGCAAGCTCCCCATTGTGTATTCGATATGCCAAAAACCATAACATCAAGTCTCACAATGGAGACGTTACTGGTGCCCACTCGAGCAAATCAATGAACAATGGGAGAACAGTGCTACAGTGCAGAAAAAAATATATACCCCATTTCCCAAGATTTCAAGGAATTTCTAATTTCTGTGTCAGGTACAAGAGTCAGATTCTTAGAACAAAATATGCTCCTAAGATTCTTATCACTTATCAAATTTAAGGCATAAGGCTCCATCCCAAGAACTGTGAACAGGTATACACATATTTTTGTTGTTTAACACAAGCAAGCCTTAAAACTATCTTCATATAATCACTTAAATATATTTTTATCCATTAAAATGATTATGTGGAAGACAGACTTTGCATGTATCTCTCTATTGACCTTGATCTTAATGATAACTCAGGCAGGAGATATAGCAACAACCATTTGTAGTCCCAATAAAAGCTGTATGAACTTTGGATTTACAAATTCATGCAGCTTATGGGGCCATGGTGATGGCTTAGTTTGTAGAACAAATACCTTAGATGTACCAAACCCTGAGTTCAGGTCCTGAGTTTGATCCCCAGAACTGCATGCTCTTCTGACCATCACCAGGTATGGTCTTGGTAATCTTATACTATCTCTGGTCTGAGCACAATAGCCAAGTTCTTCTGGAGTGACCACTGTTAAAAATTTAAGTACCCTATTTATTATTTTTTAAATAACTGATCATTAATGTCTTTTGTGCTGGAGCGATAGCACAGCGGGTAGGGCATTTGCCTTGTACATGGCTGACCCAGGTTTGATTCCTCTGTCCTTCTCAGAGAGGCAGGCAAGCTACCAAGAGTATCCTGCCCACATGGCAGAGCCTGGCAAGCTTCCTGTGGTGTATTTTGATATGCCAAAAACAGTAACAACAAGTCTCACAATAGAGACATTACTGGTGCCTGCTTCAGCAAATTTATGAACAATGGGAGGACAGTGCTACTATCAGAATATTTATGAAGCAATTATACAAAGATAAGATTAGTTATTCCTTAATATTTTTTCTATACTAGGGATTCTCTATATAATCTAATACTATCTAATTTGGACACCAATCATTTGGTATGACTATTGGTATCCAATTTTATAACTGAAGCAAGTGAGACACTGGATATTAAAATTAATGGAAATCAATTTTTCAACTAATTGATGTTAGAAATAATATTTGAACCTGGATTAGTTTGATTCAGGTCAAGCTGTCATCTTAGTTTTAACAACTATTATCTACAAAACACTTACTAAACTCTCTAATCCTAATATTAAAACTACCATCTCCAAAGGCAATGGCAGTAACATTGAGCATCCTCAGGGCAGGTTTCACACTGAGAAATAATCAGGCTATGAGCTGGAGCCCCAGTGTGGCATCCTTCTTAATCTTTTTCAGGTCTGTCGCATTCACTAGGCAAGGATTGACTACTCTTTCCTTTCCTCTCTGAAAATACCAATAACCAGTATTCAATTAAAGTGAACCAAGATTGTTCTGTACAAGATAAAATAAGCTGATGGATTTTATATGAACAGGTACAGACCTGAATTCTTAAAAATCTTAAGATAATTTCATTTTATAAAAATTCAGTTTCTAAAGCACTTCCATTTGAACTATACTTACTGTTCTCTTTCGTTCTTCTACCATTTGATCAGAATCCAGTAAGTCAATTAAAAAATTATTAGAATTCTGTTTTTGTTAAACAAAATTTTAAATTATTAGCATGTCAGAAAACTGTAAATACACTGATTGTCAATTTTCCATCCTTTATTTCCTCTTCCCTATGAAAAGCATATCCCCTTATCCTACTTAAATAATTGAAGACTCCATGCATATCTAAACTAAGATACCCAGCTGGAGCAAAGAGTTTGAGTATAGAGCAGTTTACATCCATTTTAGCTAGCCAAAATGCCACGTTATACCAAAGCCAAATTTATGAAGGAAATATCTCAATCGAGTTCTGGACACAAAAAATGATTGGAGTTCGCTGCTTTGACATACAAATCAGCCTATGAAAATTTAGAAAATACATCACAGTCCTCTTTGACACAAATTTTATGCATAATTATGGCAGAATTAATTGTTCCCTCTTCTGTGGTTCTTTACCATCTTCAACTATATTTCTATTATAATATATATACTCTGTGATTTATATATACATCACTGTATCACTATCTCACTGTCATCCTGTTGTTCATCGATTTCCTTGAGCAGGCACCAGAAATGTCTCCTTCGTCCTAGCCCTGAGATTTTAGAAAGTGCCACATTCGAGGCTCTTTCAGGGTCAGGGGAATGAGACCCATCATTGTTACTGATTTTTGGCATATTGAATACGCCATGGGGAGTTTGCCAGACTCTGCCGTGCGGGCAGGATACTTTCGGTAGCCTGCCAGGTTCTCCAGATTAAGAACTGGATAATAAAATGATGTGCAGCTGCAAATGCAGCCGTGCGCTTCCGGGAGCTGGGTTTTATAGTCTCTGGATCTTGGCCGTTCATTGGATTACACAGTGCCAGGGGGAGTTGGTGGGTGTGACGCCTACCTACTAGAAGATGGGGGATCTGGGTGGAGGAGGCCCAGTCTGGATCCAAGCAGGCTTGGAGATCTCAGCCCCGGGTCCCACATGCCTGGGTTCCTCTGCTGGTTCCTTCATATGTGAGGCTTGTACAAACATGTGGAGAGTGGTCTCAGCTTGGCTGTGACTTCAGCTGCTGGGGCTCTGCTCAGGGCGGGGAGGGAAACTCAACCCACCCCCCCTCCAAGGGGGCAACAGCCAGGTGAGAACAACCAGTTGTGGGGGCAGGAGACTCTCGCTGTCATTTATATACATAGATATGTTTATCTCTTTTCCTAAATTCTTTTAAACTTAAGAGAAGGTAATATATTTATACACAAACAGGATATTTAATTTTTTAAAACATAAAAATTATTTATGATATTTTCATGCCATACATCTATACAACATCTAAAGTTGAATTTTAGGAATTCAGAAGAATACTTAGAATTCAAATAGGCTAAGAATGTTAAGATTGTTTAAACAAAAATAAAAGTTAGGAAAGGTAATTATTAAAATATAAATAGTTTAGAACCCAATTGAAGAAACAACTGAAAATTATAAAATCAAATTTTTCTTTTTTGGATTTTGGGCCACACCCAACAGTGCTTAGGACTTTTTCATGACTCTGAGCTCAGGGATCCCTTCTGACAAACTTAGGGGACTATCTGGGGTTCTGGGTATTTAACTCAGGTCGACTGCTTGCAAGGAAAGCACCTTAGACACTGTGCTAATTCTCTGCCTCCTTAA
Source organism: Sorex fumeus (assembly GCF_029834395.1). NCBI lineage: Eukaryota > Metazoa > Chordata > Mammalia > Eulipotyphla > Soricidae > Sorex > Sorex fumeus. The sequence goes on from NW_026606111.1 coordinate 38,201,678, forward strand.
GTACTATTTTAAAAGGAAGTATAATATTCCTAGACAAAATTACATTTGATTCTTAGTATAGGACATTGTTCCTAAAACCACCCTAGGCTTGTAAAAGATGTAGTTGAAAGATCTGTTCCAAATCTTTGTTCTTAAGAAAATAAAGATAAATGTGATAAATATGTAGTATAAAAGTAAAAACTACTTTATAGAATATGTCTGCTATCCAAAACATGTTTAAACATTTTAAACATTAGTTACTAATTTATTAAAAATGATTAATTTTTTGTCATTCCCAATTTTATTGCTATTTTCCAGATCTTTTGAGAACAGAAGATGTCCCTAAAAGATGTATAGAATTTCACAGATTTCTACTAATCTATTTTTTCTACTAAAATATAGATTCTAAACCTCAACGTAGTGACATTTAGCTCAGATATCATTTAAATCAAGATTTTTTTTCAGGATTTTTCAGGGATTTATGATTTTTCAATCATGTTTTTTCTTTTCTCTTTTACTTTCTTGTATTCTTCCTTTCTGTATGTATGTCTTCTATGTATACATTGTACACATAGGAAATGCACACAATTTGTGACTAAGAGTTGGAGGACTTTTGAGTATAGCAATGATTCAGACTGTCAAACAAACAATTGAATAAAATGAGAATCTTTCTGGATCAATTTAAAGTAAAATGAAATCAGGGCAAAAAGTAAGAAAAAGATATTTGTTTTGAAACTTGAAGATGATTGAGTAGATTTTATACAGAGATTTCAGACAGAAGGATTATATGTGCAAGTCATAAAGAAGAGGCATGAGTCAACAGGGCTTGTTCTGAGCCTTAAAGATTTGGCATTGCCTACTAGGCAAGTGTGTGGGAAGAGCTGGGGATGGGATGATGGAAGATAATGACCTTGGCTGCTATGGCAGACTGCTTTTCTTGAAAGCCACTGGAATATTCTACCTGCCAAATGAAACGCTCTTATTAGCATTTTTAGCTGGATGACATCGAAAGACTGAGAAAGGGAACAGTAGTCTTTATATAGTTACATATTCTTGTATTTTAGGTGAATAATGCTGAGGTGAAAGGCATGGTGACCAGGACAATGGCAAATAGGGAAAAATTAGAGTTACTTAGGAGAAAAAAAATTAACACTACTTAGTGGTTGTGTATAGGGGGAAGGTGAGAGAGACTTAATCTTTATCCCTACTGCTTTCTTTATTTCTCATTTGAATTTGTAGAAATATTTTTGTTTGTTTTGGGGTCACATCCAAACAAATCAAAGGAGTTACCCATGGCTCTGCATTCAGGAGTTGCTCTTGGCAGGTTCATGGGGACATTTGGGGAGCTGTGGATTGAACCCTTGTCTGCCATATTCAAGGCAAACACCCTACCAGCTGTACTATTGCTCTAGCCCTTGAATTGTAAAATTTTCCATTAGTCACTAAACTTTGCTATTTTATATATTTCATGAAATCTACGCCAGGTCCAGACTGGTAATACAACAGGAAATGCAGTTTCATTCTAGCATGTGGTCCGCCCAGATTCTATCCCTAGCATCAAATATGACCTCCCAGCCTCCCACCATCACACCCTGCTAGGAGCAGTCCTTGATCCTTGAATCAGAACTACCCTTGGGCACAGATGGATGCAGTTTACAGTAACAGCCCCACCGTCCTTCCCCACAGGAAATGCTGTATTGCAAGTTTAACCTATATATGCCTTATTTGAAAAAAGTTTCATTTTGAGTTGGTCTTTCCAAAATGCTCCTGCAGTTCTTTTCCAAGATGTTCCAGTATGTGCTATCTTGGAATGTGAAAACTTGGTAAGCTGAGGCCCTGTGGGCATCAGAAGAAGTAAATACTCTTCAAGGATGCCAATTACCTAGACACAGGGTCCTGTTTAGAAATAACTCTCTCATTGGAGAAACTTATTTGAAGGAAGGGCAAAATCTAGGAAAAAGATTTGTCATATTAAATAATTTCCTCTTCGTTTTATGAGACTCACTCTCTCTTCTTGATATCCCTGACTTCTGTATCATTCTTGGGTTTTTCCTATTACTTTAGAGTTTACAGGATTTACAATATCTCCATAAATATGTACTTTGTTCTATTCTATTATCTGTCTAATAAAAATGAATTTATTTTTCTTTACACATGAGAAATATGCAGAGGAATGGGGAAATCAACCCACTATTCTACAATACAACAAAATCATAGAGAGACACCTAGTAATTTCTGGTCTCTTTAGTTTTAGATTTTGTGGTAGGGGAACATATCTGGTTGTGGTTAGGGCTTCCTACTGACTATATTCAGGGATCACTCAGATATTTAAGGATCACTCCTGGTGGGCACAGGGGACCATATGGGGTGCTGTGGATTTCACTTGAGTTAGCTGCATGCAAAGCAAGTTCTCTACCTGTTGTAATAGTTCTCTAGCCCCTAAAATTTTGGATTTTGAATGAAACTTTCCTTTTCTTTCAAAGTATTCTGGAAGACCTTGTGGGCATATATTCCTAAATGATTGTTTTGAGATTACTTGTTAGCAAATAGAATTTGTCCAGCAAATGAATGGCCTCTAGCTAATGCTTTTAATCTAGACTGAGGAAAAATTAGGTATCAGATTTATTGTAGTACTATTAACAATTGTTAAATTCAGGAATTAGTTTAAGTGTTCAAGAACTGATGAGTGAATAAAGAATCTGATGCAAAATGAAATATTACTTAGCCACAAAAGAAGATGAAATCATGCAATTTGCTGGTATGTTGATGATTCTGAAGGGTATAATACTGAATATAGTCAGAAGAAGAGGTACAAATACAGACTGATCTTTCATGAAGATATAAAGAAACATAGTAAGGGAGTAATAAATGCCCCAAAGCAACAGAACTTGAGTTTGTCTACAGAAATGAGCTTACTTAAGTACAGTGATTGGGCATGGATACGAGCGAATCTTGAGGCATAAGTGGAGGGAAATGGGTGCTTCTGTGGCAGTTGTGGTATTGAATCACTGGTCTCTAAAAGCATATTATTAACAGTGCTGTTAATCGAGGTGCATCAAACATTTTAAATATATATATATTCTGAATATTATCATAAAGAAACATGAAAGTTGAATGAAAGGTCATTGTATATTACTGAATTATCTTTTTAAAAGATACAAGTTCATGAAAATCAAGAAAATTCTGTAAAACTACTCCTAATTGAAAAAGTCTAAATAGTTAAGTAAACGAACTTCATGAATAGAACAGCATTTTTTTTAATAAAAAAATACTACAAAGGAAAAACTTGATAAAAATGAGATTGAGAGGTAGTGTTATTCTTGCTATATTCTGACTGTGATTGTTTTATGGTATGTATGTGAATTGACATAAATTCATATAGAAAAAAAAGAGAAAAATTTCTAACCCATCAGAGCAAATATTACCCAGAGTGCTCAGATTTCTTATGGTCTCACAGTGTAACATAGAACTGTATGTTACCTCTGACAAGACTGGAAATGAATCGGTTAACTTGAAGATATTTTGATCTGTGATTATTAGATTTATGAGATTTTCTTAATTATCAACCTATGAAACTTTTTTGGCAGTTTTAAAAGAGAAGTTTTCTTTGAGAAATATTGTAGTTGGCGTGACTCCTGTTTTTAACTTGTGTTTAACATTCTCCTTTTGTTCCATCCTGAAGAGTTGGAGGAGTGCATGATTGAGCCTGTCAATTTGAAATATGGTTTTTAGATTTTCAGATGTGATAGATATTTTTTCTGTTCTCTTCACATGACGGAAGAAATTAAGTAGCTATTATGGACCGTAGTTTTGTTCACATTCTGTGAGAATTCCTTCTATCACATTACCATTTCAAAAGTAATAACTACAATAAAAGCAACTAAACATTGAAATTCAGGTATATACTGACCCTAAATAATGTAAATATATTTTACACTTCACAATAATCAATAAAGAAATATTACATACAGTTAACAAATGAGTAACTGAGTCAAACAGAATAGATTTTGAAATCATTTGATTCTAGGCTTCATCACTTTATTATTTCAAAAACTTCATATTTATTCTTTTAAAAGTATATATGTGTATCTGTTTCTCTGTATACATCTAAAAGAACTTTGAAAGTAAAATTGCCAAGACTGTCAATCAGATAATTTCATAGTAGACTTTGTTTCTTGTGATTTTTGCTAGTGGCATAACTTTAAAGAATCATTGATTTCTTAAGAAAAAGCTCTATCTGTGGAAAAGATTAGCAAATGAATATACATGTGACAGATAAAGTCTGTCTTAAGAAAATAGGTTTAAGTTTTTAACTTTTATAGAGTTTGGGCAGAAAAGATTTCTAAAATGTGCATTCAAGAGTCTTTCAACAATGACAGGTCTGAAGTTTTCAACTTACAACCATAGCTCTTTAGAAAACCTCAGGCACTTTTCTTACTTCAATTGATATTGCATAACATTTTTTTAAGTGAGTATCACCTGACTGGAAGACTTGCACATATTCATTTTTATTCAAAATATCTACTTTGTAGTTCATATGTTACACAAGTGAAAAGTACATCTTAATTAAAGAAACTTCAAAATCAAAGTGAAGAATATCACTAATGTGCAGTGAAATTGGGAGTAGAAACAAACTAGAACAACTGTGAAATAGATAGCTTGTTCTGTTTATTTCTATTCTTTGCAGTGAACAAATTTTAATCTCAAGATAGCTAGTAGCCTTGAGTACAACATCCTCCAAGATTGTTTTGTGGATTTCATGTATATGATGTGCAAAAAATTAAAAATTAATTATTGGCAAGATGACCTCCTAAAGAGGTTTTTATTTTGAACAAAACTAGAGCTTTTACCTTAGATTTTACAAAATTTTAGACTTTACATAATTTTAATCAGGAACCAAATAGAAAAGTTATTATTTAAGTGGACTAGGAAATAATTTAAAGAGACCAGAGAACATACTTTACATGTGAGAAGTCCTGATTTGATCATATGATCTCCACACACAACTAGAAGATCCCCTGAGCACCAAATGACATGCCACCCAAATAAAGTACAGACATATTTTGAAAATTAATCATTTAGTTTTATGGAGTTTGTGGTCCGATACATATTTGTGTATATGCAAAACTGGTCTTCTTTATTTCCTTTTTTTTTTTATAATGTAAGAGTTGCACTGTCCTCCCATTGTTCATCAATTTTCTCGAGAGGACACTAGTAATGTCTCCATTGTGAGACTTGTTACTGTTTTTGGCATATCAAATAATCATGGGTAGCTTACCAGACTTTGCTGTGCAGGTGGGATACTCTCGGTAGCTTTCTGGGCTCTCTGAGAGGGGTGGAGGAATCAAACTGGATCTGCTGCGTGCAAGGCAAAGGCCCTACCCACTGTGCTATTGCTCCAGCCCAATGTAGGAGTACTGCTAACTATTGAACCATTGATTAAGCTGATTAAATTGGGCATGAACTCCACATTACTTTTTCTTTTTTTATTCAGAGGGTTAATTTTATTTTATTATTCAGGCTGGAGCGATAGCCCAGTGGTAGAGCATTTGCTTTGCACGCATCTGGCTCAGCGGAACCGAGTTCGATTCCTCCGCCCCTCTCGGAGAGCCTGGCAAGCTGCCGAGAGTATCTCGCCCACACGGCAAAGCCTGGCAAGCTCCCCATGATGTATTCCATATGCCAAACACAGTAACAAGTCTCACGTGGAGACATTACTGGGCCTGCTCAAGCAAATCGATGAACAAGGGGAAGACAGTGCTACAGTGCTACATTCTACTATTATTTCCCCCACCCCTTTGTTTTGATTCACCGTGAGATACTGTTACAAAGCTTTCATGTTTGAGCTTCCGTCATACAATCATCAAACGCCCATCCCTTCACCAGTGGCACATTTTCCACCACCAAAATCCTCAGTATTCCCCCTCCCCAACCCCCGTTCCAATCCTTCCCCTGCCTACGTGGTAAACAATTTCCCCTGTACTCTCTCTCTACTTTGGTTACATTTGATATTTCGACACCAGTTTCACCACCACTCAAACTTGCTGAAAAGGCAATGCTAGATGATTTGTTTTGTATAGCTTGTTATGGATAGCATATAATGTCAAGGAAATTCTGTGTTTTTCCCTTCTGGGAGCTTTAGTTTACAGTCTCTGGGTCTTGGCCGTTGATGAGATTATATGGCGCGCGGGTGGGGGGGGAGGAAGCAGTTTGTATATGGGACTGTCAAGCTACTGGAAAACTGGGGACCTGGAGGGATGAGGCCCAGTCCCAATCCGAGCAGGCTTGGAGATCTCAGTCATGGGTTCCTTTGTACCTGAATTTTTTTGGCCGGTCCGCTCTCCAGTGAGGTTCATCCAGTCTTGGCTGAGGCTTGTCCCCTCTTGGTAAGGCTTGTCTGAGCGTGTGGAGAGTAGCCTTGTGCATGGCAGTGGTTGGTTTCTGGAGGTTTTCAGCTGCTAGGATTCTGTTTGGGGCGGGGAGGGCAACTCAACCTGCCCCTCCAAGATGTTCTGGTGAAGACAGCCTGGGGTGGGGTCAGGAGATTCTGTGGTGCTCTCTTCTTGGAGCTTTAGTTTATAGTCCCTGAGTCTTGGCTGTTGATGAGATTACATGGCACTGGGGGCAGTCTGTGGGTGTGACTGTCAAGTTACTGGAAAACTGGGGAGCTGGGTGGAGGAGGCCCAGTCCCGGAGGTCCTGGAGATTTCAGTCAAGGGTTCCTGCCTACCTCCATGCTAAAGACCCTACCTGCTTCTTTTGATCTCTTTCAAGAGTTTCTGAAATAAGGCCAATAAAAAAGCTTATATAGCTGAGCCAGAGGTGGTTTGTGGGTGTGGCTTCCACTACCTAATTTTTGGTCATTTAAATTCTTGGTAAACTTGACCCCAAGTTACTGGGGTCTGGCCAAAGGCACAGCAGCAATTTGAGGGTATCTGGAATTCTGAAGGCACCATCAGGCTGCTGATGCACTAGCCCTGCAGGTACAGGTTGACCTACTGGTGACTCCCTAAACTGATCTTATTTCTTTAGGTAATTTTGTCTTTTCTCAGAATAAGCTAGATCTAATATTATCTCTTTAGTCAAGCAAGTGAGTGAATGCACTTTGTATCCAGAAGTTATTATGACAATGATTCATGATCTTTAACTTCAAAGATAGTGGGAGAGAAAGGAGATATGAATAACAAAATAGCAATTAATAATACTTGTTACATTAATTTGCAAAAACAGTTTTTACATACATTGTTATACTGAATCTTTACCACAGTTCTAAAGTTAAGCATTTTTGTTATTTCTGTTTTATACTAAAGATATTTAAGTCTGGAGAGGATCTGAGCCAGTCTTAAGTCATCTGCTATTAAACTGCAAACTGAAGGCTTGAACCCATGTCACTACTTCCTGCAATTCTTTGGACATAGTGGCTAAATAAATATTGATTTTCTTTCTCATTTCTTCACTTGTTTTCTGACTTTCTGCCTAACTCACTGTTGGTTTCTTCTTTAAGAGTGCCAACTCACCAATTTTTCTTAATGAAAGAAGTCATAAGTTTGGAGTATCAGTAGAATACAATGAATAAATTTTGATAATGCTTTGTTGAGTAGAACATCATGAAAAAAATACATATAAATGGCCCTTAGTTGGATGAAGTAATAGTGAATGAACGAGTATACCAATGAATCATGGCAGTATGGAAATGAAGCAAGGGTGGGTATGTCAGCTATTGAAGTAATTATGTGGGTATCTCAATAACTTTAGGCTTTTCGTCACTATTGGCGAGTATGCAGTAACTGTCTCATAAGACTCTCATCTATTTTGACCGTAACTAGCTATTTTCTCAAAGACAATTTTCACACATAAACCTCTTAGAATTGAGTTTTTTTTATATGTTTTGCTTGTGGATATGCTTATATTCTGAGATGTTTTAATTTGTCCTTTTCACTCTGCTATGCACTTCATTTTGTTCCAGAGTCAGGGAAAAAAAGATCTGACGCTGCTGTCTATGTAAGGTGAAAAATCCAGTCTCATATCAGGGTCTAGAAAAAGTGACTTGGTAGCTTAACTCTTCAGTGTTGTGACATTGTTTCTTTGCATAGCAAAAGATGAGGAGAGTAGTGAAAAAGTGATGAGAATGAGGACTGGAAGTATCAAGGTTATGGTTGAGAGTTGGGCAGGAAACAATTAGAGTTCTGTGCAGACACAGAAAGCACAGAAAAAATGTGCAGTCAGGCAGCAATCAGAAGTGCCACAAGAGAGCCAAGAACATATGATGTCTAAGGCAGGTAAGATAAAAATGCTAAGAAAGGCAGAGTTTAAGTTTCAGCCATGGGACTTCTTTAAAAGCATAAGCTTTGAGTCCCTGGTAACACGCTCATGTACATAGTGCAATTCTGAGAGCAATGTTGTTCATGATACCTGGCAAAAGGGGTGGGAAATGATTCAATTGTTAAATTGCTTTACCTGTAAGCACAGATATCCGTGCTTCTTTTTTTTTCTTTTTTGGGTAACACCCGGCTATGCTCAGGGATTACTCCTGGCTCTACACTCAGGAATTACTCCTGGCAGTGCTCAGGGGACCATATGAGATGTTGGGAATAGAACCCAGGTCTGCCATGTGCAAGGCAAATAACCCACCCTCTGTACTATCACTTCAGCCTCATCTGTGCTTCTTAATCAAAGACCAAAGATGATATTAAAACCAAAAATGGTCACACAATTGCCATTTGTTTAGCAATGTCAACGTAAGAGAGGGCAGTTTATGAAGAAAGATCAAGGTATTTTGCCAGAGATTTGGGGAAATTACAAGGGGATTCACAGAGGGTACTAATATAAGGACCCTCTTGAATATTTTCCTTATATGAGAGTTATAAAAGTAGAGTCTTTGTTGAGGTTTAGCAGTTGTTTCCTCCACCCCGGAACTCACAATCCTCTCCTCTCCTCCCTTTCTTCCCTCCCCTCCCCTCTCCTTTCTTCTTCTCTTCTCCCCTTCCCTCCACTCCCCTTCCCTATCCTCCCCTCTCTTCCCTTCTCCCCCTTTCTCTCTTCTCCCCTTTTCTGTTCTCCCCTCTTCTTCCTGCCTTCCCCTCTCCTTTCCTCCCTTCCCCTCTCCTCCCCTGCTCACCCTTCCCCTCCTCTCCCCTCTTCTCCTACCCCACCCCTCCCTACACTTCCCTTCCCCTTTTCCTCTCTTCCTTTATTTTCTTTCTATGAAGCAAGATAGTTTCATTTAAATGTACTTGAAAAGATTCAAGGAGGCAGAAGAAAGGAAGCACATATTCAAGAAAGAACACAAGTATCTCCAGAATGGGGACAAGTAAGCAAAGACACAAAGACAAGCAAACAAGTATGTGTTCAAAGGAGGACATGGGCTTGAAAAGCAGTTCATACAATTTTGTTTTTATAATATTAAATTATAATTTTTATAATATTACAAGATTTTTAGCATAAATTTTATCCTGATAATGTACAATTCTCTTTTTGGAAAAATTGCATAGCTGATTATCACTGTCCTCCCATTGTTCATCGATTTGCTCAAGCGGGCCCAGTAATGTCTCCATTGTGAGACTGTTGTTACTGTGTTTGGCATATTCAATACGTCACTGGTAGATTCACAAAATGTTCTTATTGATTTTTATGCAGCTTTTATATTCATAGCTGACCTATGATTACAGTTGATGAGATGGATGAGTATGAATCTGACAAGAATGTTGGTTCTCATTTTCATTTATGCTAATGACTAGGATGAAAGGGAAACAAAAAAGCTCTATGCTGAAAACTCACCTTTTCTTCAATAAGCTGAATAGGCTGTAGCCAAACTAGGTAAAAGCCTTTAAATATTGGAGGGGTATTTTTCTCATAGCCTAATGACTACAGACTTCACACATTTTTAAGTTTAATCTGCTTTTGTAAATTATACTTTATTTGTGACTTTTAGCTATGGATTGAATTATGAGCTTCCTGGACTCATATTGAATCCCAAGACCTCGAAGTGACTTTATAGGGAAGAAAACAGGATTTATAAAAGATGTCAAAAGGTTCAATGAGGCATAAGGATGGGGCTCTTATCTGATAAGATTAGTTTCCTATTATAAAGAGATCAGCAAGGAGCTTGTTTTTATTTTCATTGTTACATTGTTTCAGGAATTAGCAACAAGGTAGTTTGTCTGAAAACCAGAAGACTATTCTCACCAGAAACTGAATTATACAGAACTTTCTAGCCTCCAGAAACCTGAGATGTAAGTTTCATTTTGAAATTGATGGCTTTTTGTGTTTACTACCTTTGTTTTTAGTATATTTATATATAAGTTTATATAATACGTTTAAGTTATGACTGTTCAACATCTTGCAAATTCTTAAATATTTGACAATCAAGTCTTCTACACCAAATTAAGCCAGTTTTAGCTCTCTACAGCTCATATTAAAGGTTTTATTTTTGTCAGTATTTAAGGATTTTGGGGATTGCTATATTTCAGTACCCATCCATCTTTGAATGTAAGATTTTCTGTAATTTTTGCTTTTCAAAATTGAAGAAAAACAACAATTTAGAAGTAAATTTCCACTTGAGTTAACTTTCATAGGCACAAATAGCTTTCACGTCCATTTTCTAACTACTTCTCAAACCTTCTTAACCATAGTGCCCTTTGGGACTCTTGTTAAAAAGATATTGATGCACAGAACCCTCATTTTCATTCTGTAAGTTTGAGTTAGAATGTCGACATATTTGCTTTTAATTAATCTCTACTTGACTCCTATGACTCTACTTGGAAACTTTGATGCCATTGTTCAGTATAGGGCTCAAAGAAACTATTATCCATTAGCAACGAAATAAATTTGTATTATTCATGCACCAAACTCAATCCAATCAAAGAGTTAAAGAAAAATGATAAATATCTTAAATATTTGAGAAAGTTCATTATTTCTTAGCAAGAAAAGATGATTTCATTTTGTAATATAAAATGTTAAGCATACTTATGATTAAGAAAGTAATGTAAAACTAGAAATATAAACATGAAAAGAGTTAAAGTCACTATTTAAAAAGAGTTTTTAAGAACTAATAACAAAATGATGTCATACCCCTGAAAAATGGATTGAGCTAGTAGAAACAACTATAATTGAAGATAATAAAATGTCAAATGACCAATACATTGATAATTAAAGTTCAACTATTTAAAAATGTTAGAAATAAACGTTTCTATTGAAACATTAGCAAAGATAAAATATTTTAAAAAGTTTTGGTCAGAAGATTTTGTGAAAAACTTTCCAACTTGTAGATCATCAGTAGAAGAGTAAATTAGGGCAACTCTTGTAGAGTGTTTTAAAATATAATGTGCTCATGGTTCAGTTTCAACAATATCATCTCATTTAAGTTTTTAGACTTTGAGATACTTATACAAATGTGATTTCAATAGAGGAGTGTTATAGTAGAAAAATCTGTAATAAGCTTGGATGTTAATTCATTGTGCACATATATACGAGAGACATTATTGTATTGTGTTATGATAGGTAAGTTATTATAGTGAAATGGTATTTCTCAAGGTTATTAACAGCTCACCCGCATGGCAGAGCCTGGCAAGCTCCCCATGGCATATTTGATATGCCAAAAACAGTAACAACAAGTCTTAAAATGAAGACGTTACTGGTGCCCGCTTGAGCAAATCGATGGACAACGGGAGTACAGTGCTACAGTGCTATTAACAGCTCCAGAAGAAATCTAAGTGTTTTCCAAAGGAAAAACATGAGGGAGTGGGAGGTATCTGCATACATTGACTGTCTGCGGTCACCAATCTGAAGAGCGAGGCTCTAACCAATGTTAGAACTAAGGAAAATTGAAAATAAGAAAAATTGTGAAGTTGATGACATCTGTGAATCACTTTTCTCCTTTGTAAGTTTTTAAGGAGGGGATCAGGAGAAGCTTAAGATGCAAAACATCAGAGTTTCCTGCAATGATGAGAGGGAACTAAAAAGGTTACAATCAATCTCCCTTTAGGATTTCAAATGTTGATAGTAAAACTACTTGACTGAAAGAAATAAGAAAGGACAGAAATCTTACTGCAGGTGAGAGGGAAGTTCTTAGAGAGTAGTACGTTTTTTCCTGGACTGCTGATTTGGGATAGTTTTGGAAATGAATTGTTTATGAAGATCGTCGGTATTATTGACCAGTTCCAAATTAGCCTACTCTCTCTAGATCCAATTTTGCAAATAGAAACTTTAGCATGTATTTGTCTTCTAAGGCTTGAAAGTTCTAAAAATCAGTTAATTATATTTTATAGATCTCTTTTTAAGCTGGTAGTTTTATTATCAATATTTTAAACCCTTAATGGAGACTGACTATAACCTATTTTGTTCTCTTTCATCTAAGTCTGACACTCAGAGAAAAGTGATCTTTTGTTCTTTGAATAGACTTTCTACATTTTTTGGCAAACCTTTCCCTCACCCCCCAAAATTGAGTTATAGCCTGTGTCATATATCTCATATTTTTCTCTCACAGACGAATTGCTAAGAGCCTTGTTCTTCAGCTTGGTGATTAGGCATCCTCAGTGCACACTGATCACACTTTTAACTTATGGGAAACAAGCTCAAATTACTTCTTTGTCAGCAAATCTCTCACCTCATGCATCTCATGGTATATTACTTATTTATATTGATTTTTATTATGTGCAATATTTATTGTTTTATTTATTGTTGGCTATGCCTGCCAGTGTTCAGGGCTTACTCCTGGACTGTGTTCAGGGATCATTCCTGGTGTTACTCAGGGGACCACATGCAGTGTTGGGAATTAAACAAGGCTGAACCTTATACCAGGCAAGTGTCTTATGCCTGGACTATCTCTCTGCCCCGTACTGATTTTTAGATAAACCAGGGGATTTAAAAATATTTTAAATTTGTTGCCAAAGATCTTTCATAAACCAGGTTCTCTTATATGATATAGACTTATGCCCTCATACATAAATGGTGGTAGATTTTAATTCTTCTCATTATTTAGTTTAGTTTTTTTTTCTCAAGTGAAAGCTTTGTGAAAGTCTGGATTAGAAACTTGAGTTTTTCTTTCTAGGATCTTCCAGTGAATCTCCCTTAGGATGGGATTCCTCTTTCTTTTCCTAAGCTGGCTCGGCTATCATGATGATCCCACAGAGACTTTCTCCTTAACACCTCACCACAGCCTCAGAGCGTCCTTGAAATTCACCTGTGAAAATTGTATATGATATTTTGAACTACCTGAATTACCTGTCTGTAAATCATAAAGACAGCTATTTTCTGAATGAAGATATACTCTGACTCTCTTAAAAAAATAATTAATGTAATTTAAATGCACTAATATAAATGCAAACCCCTGACTCACATTGTTTCTACATCCTTGTTTTGTTAAAGTTAAGCAGCAATTTAGAGAGGTAGAGTCAAGGCAGTTGGGGATCAGTAAAGGAAGCTTCCAGAGCTTCTCCCGATGTTTCTCTTCTTGTACATAACTCATCTCAGAGAGGCTTTAAAGAGCATTTGAATTCTGTGATTACAGATACCTGCAAGAGACTTAACCTGCCCATGTGTGACACTGGCACAGTCTTATCCTCATTCTCATCATGCCAACAACAATGTTTTATTGATTTTTTTCATGGTTGGGAGAATAAAGTTTTAACTGTGAGACTTACATATCCCTGACTTCTAGGCTATTTAAACTGCAAGTCATAGGAGCAGAAAAATCTTGGTATGTCATGTTTCAAAAAACTTTGGTTAGCTTTCAAATTTTTCACTCAGCAGGTAAATTAAAAAATCCTTTTGCATTTGAGGTTACTCATGTAATAATTAAGTTGACACATTTTGAGCTCACCCTTCCTGACAAATGTTTCTTTAAAGAGACATGAAGCCTGATAGAAAACTTGCAAGGCATGACACATCAGCAGAAATTGTTTCTGCACAGAATGGTTTTAAAAGATTTTTTCCTGAGTAATCACTGGCATTTACCCCCCTTTTTTATATAGTCTTTGCAAAACCTTCTGTTAATTGATGCTTGTTATTTTAGGATTGTTAGTAAAGGTTTCATGTTTTAAACAATTCCTTAAACCACAGTATATGTAAAACTGGGTTTAAAATAAGCCAAATGGTCTGATTTGAATACTGATTAGGATGAAGCAGACTCATCAATAAACATGGAGCCACAATGACCTCAGGAGGGCAAGGAGCTTATGATGTGCATCAATTGTGTTTGGGAAATAGCTTTTTACTTATGACTCTAAAGTCAGCTCAAATTCAGGTTCCCCAAAGCAAAGGACTCTGTACCTCACCTGCGAGCACTACATTAGGCATGACTTCTATTTTAGTCAGGAAGTCAGGCAATATAATAACAACACAGTCATTTCTCTAACCCATCTTTGCCTTTTTCCTTCCCTAAATTGCTTTTTAAGGCTTTGGGGTGTGGCTTTGCATCCCAGACATGCATTTAGGGTGACAATGAATCATCCCCCCCCCACTCCTGCCCCAACCCCCCTCCACCTAGGTTTGATCAGATTTTATTGCACAGATTTAAAAACAGAGGGGAAAAAATATCAAAATGTACTAATTTCCTGCCAGAGGAACAGGCTGGTTTTATACAGTGTGACTAGATATTGATCTCTCACCAGGCTTGTGAGGCGGGTGGCGGGAATACAGGAGCCAGGAAGTCAGCGTCATTCGGGTTCTTATTACAGAATCCTGTCAGGGTGCTCTGGGAAAGGCTTAGAAGGAACCTCACCAGCACCTGTGTCAGACTTCCTTATGGGAGCGGATGGACTCTGCCTGCACTGTGCATGCCTCGGTTTCTCTGACCAGCAGTGTGCAGTCAACTAGGAGCATGGTTCGGAGTCTGGTGCTGGGTGACCTAGATAATTTTCAGGACTGGGGGAATTGCCAGCCCCCCGCAGATGAGGGTGACTGTAGTGGGCCAGGTTGGGGACCAACGCTCTAACATTGCTAACACCTTGTGACTGATTGGCTCCCCACAGGGAGTGTGTGGGTTACCAGTGACACTAACTTTGTACAAAGGACAGGAATCTCAATTCAGTATCTGGACCAGATGTCCATGCACACATTACCCTTCCATCTTCCCTGAACTCTGAGATTCCCTCTCCTAGTTTTACTTCCCACAGACGAGCACAGGAGAACAGAGACCTATCCTTGCCTGTGCCTGGAGAATCTTTCCACAATGCAGAGACTTTGCTACCGGCTTGAAAGGGATGAGCACTAAAATGGTGGTGGAAAGAAGGGAGAGGAGAAGGAAGAGCACATACAGAGAGACCAAGGAGAGAAACCAGGAGCCATCCCTGGAAGCAGCAGCTCTGTGAGGAATTTATAACCAGAAGGATGACTTTTTAGCGGCACGGCTGAAAGATCCTGGGCAGGTTAATAAGCTTTGACAATTGGTGGCTCCATCACATTTTTTTCCACAACGTTATGAAATACTCTACAGACCTCATCTTATTGATATTAATGTTGTAACAGCTGCACTGGCTCACCTGCTCTGCACTCAGGCCTGCTGTGGGCTGTGCCCCAGCCCTACCCCAGGAGCTGTCCTTTCCCTTTCACCTCTGGAGGGGGGTGTGGCATAAAGCTTTCAGCACAGGTGCCTCCTGTCACTTTCCAGCTGGGACCCTGGTGGTATATTCAGATTGGCCAGAATTTGGTAGCATCCAAGGTGTAAAATGTCTTCAAACACAGGTGCTGGGGGAAAGATGTGCTTCATTTTAGACCCAGACAGCTTTTTGGCCTCAAACTCACAAAGGAAGCGACTCCTGGGAAAAGAATTATAAATGGGTCTGCCTGCTTCAGAAAGAGAGAGGTGAGAGTATCTTTTCTTAGCAAGTTGAATATAGGCATGATTGGGATGCATGAAGGGTGGCTTCACACTATAAACACAGCCCTGAGAAGTATATTGGCTTGATTTGAAAATTTAAACATTTTCCAGGGACTGGGTTTATCACTGAGGTCTGGGGCATCACAGATCATATTGGATTTACTAAAATCATTTATTAAGGAATGACAGCAAGGAGGACATAGCACTTCTACGGAATGATCTTAATATTGATTTCTATTTGTGTTTCATAATGGGAAAGAACTGCTATAAAATGTAATAAATATTGATGGGGACAAAAAAACTAGTACTGGAAAGGTCATGATAGCTAAAGGGTACTATGATAATAAATTAGTGACTATCCCAATACATCAGCAACATCCCAGAGAGAGCTATCAGGAGAAGAGCGGTTCCAGAAGGTCACAGCTAATAGTGACCCCAGATACGGCCCTGGGAAGTTTGGAATTATCTTGTTCTTGGCTGTTGACTCTCCTCCAGCTAAGACTTTTGTTGTACCAAAGTGGTATCGCAGAGGTATGGAGGTATTTACTTAAATTATTTCCAGAAATCTTATTATGCAGTTGTGGTGAATAAGAGAATCTGTAATCTAGACAAATTTAAAGAAAGATGTTCAAATAGCAATACACTATATACGCTGTTAGAAAGAGCCTTTGCTTTCTAAGAGTGGAGCATCTATCTTCTTTTTTTTTTTATTTTTTGGGCCACATTAAGGGCTGTTCAGAGATTACTCCTGGCTCTGCACTTAGGGAGCACTCCTGGCAAAATCTGTGGGACGATATGAGGTGGCAGGGATCAAATCTGAGTTAGCTGAATACAAGGCAAGTGACCTGCCTACCGTACTATATTTCATTCCCATCCAATCTTTTTTTTTTTCTCAAGCATTGCAATCCACTTTCATGATAAAATTTGTGATAGATTATTTCATTGTGTTGATGTGTCTATCTGTGGAATGAATATGATCACATATGCTTAATTTACAGATGCAGTTCAAGTAAGGTAATGTGAGAGAAAACTTTGAATTATAAAGCCTTTTATACATAGCAAGGACCTTCATATAAAGAAATGTAACATAAAATGTGAAGGTTAATTTTAACATACCTGTTTTGGATAGGGGAGGGCAACATGAGAAAAGACTTGGTCTCATAGCAAAGAGGTACATTGTGCTTTGAATGATGCACTGATCATGGAGTAGCAGGTATATAGTTTTCTGAGCCCCCAGACCATATACTGGGTTTGATGAATGAATACAATTTCATGAGGGAAGTAAAAGAGATGAGGAGGGTATTTTAAAGGAAGAGGCACTGCTTTTTTAAATACCTGGGGGTATATCTGCATATAATCTTTCTCAAGCTTTTAGTAAAAATTCATCCCTTCCAATATTCTGCTCCATTTTTATTTTATTTTTTAATAATTTTATTTTATAACATAGTTCACAATAGTTGATTACATTTAATATTCAAACACCAAACCTGCCACCATTACACCTTCCCATCACCATATTTCAGAAGTTTCCATCCCAAGCCCCAATCCCTGCCCCAAAGCAGAAATGAGATAAAATATTTTGTATTTTTTTTTTATGAAAAACAGCTGACAATTCCACAAAAAAGTACCCTTAGAGGAGTGTGAAGATTGTTGTATTCTACCCAGGGGTCATTAAGTCCTTCTATAGAGATCACTGACATATGTTAAAGGTTAAGCTTTGTGTGCTTTTATATATACATATATATATATATATATATTTCCCTCTAAGATTGGCATCCTCCACTTTGAACCCCATCAAATGTGGTGGGTACTCTTGGAGTATAAATAGTGTGTGTCTTATGCAGTATTATGGACCGTGAATATGGCCGTTCTTTCACTTGTGGATGAGGCTTGGCCTGAGCATGTGAAGAGCGATTATAAGCATGGTGGTGGTTGAGTTCTGGAGGTTTATGGTTGCTGGGTCAGGGGCCCTTGGGGCGAGGAGGGGTCTCACAAACCCCCATTCAGGGCACCCCGCCTACTCCATTTTTATCCTATATTTTATAACAACAATTAAACCAAATTTTAGAACTTACCTACAAATGTTCACTATGTTTTACTTAATCAAGTTCCCTAAAGTTGAAGTTGAATACTATTTTTAAGTGGTGAATTGCTTTATTTATTTAGCAAATCTTATATTACTACAATGCCTGGCATAATGTGGGTGCCTGGTATGTTTATTTTTTGGTACATGTTTATCAAATACATTTTAATAAAGTCAAAGGCATGCTATAATCATTGTATAATATTGGTTAATTTCTGCAAGTATAAACAAATGGTTGGGCTGGAGAAAAGCACAATTATGGATAGGAAATCATAAAAATGACATTAAAAAGGGAAGAAGATTTAAAATATAAAATTGTATTTAAAAAGTTGAATTTAACTCTGTGAACCTTAGAGGAATATGAGTTGTTAAGCAGAAAAGCAATGAGATAAAATTACTGGCAATAGTGAGGAAAATAGAAGAGAAAAATTAGAGGTAATGGAGATCATTGAGGATATTAGTTATATTAGTTTCATGGTTCTGGGAGAGACTATGGGAAGATGTGTACTTAAGCCAGAACAATAGAGAACAGAGTGGGAAAGGAGAACAGAAATGTATTTGAAAGTAATTTTGGAAATCGGCTGGTTAATTTTTATTACACATTTTCTTGACTACCAACTTAATTCATGCCTGTTGAACAAATATGATAGTCACTGTCACTGGTCCTCCTATTGTTCATTGATTTGCTCGAGCGGGCCCAGTAACATTATGAGACTTGTTCTTACTGTGTGGAGGGGTGGAGGAATTAAACCTGGGTTGGTGGGGTCGGCTGTGTGCAAGGCAAACGCCCTACCCACTGTTCTATCACTATCGCTCCAGCCCTAGTATTATAATCTGATATTATTATTATTATTATTATTATTATATTATGCCACTTGAAAATATATGTCCTTACTCTAAGCTTGAGTGATAGTGCAGCGGGTAGGACATTTACCTTGCACACAACTGACCCTGGTTTGATTTCTCCATCCCTCTCAGAGAGCCTGGCAAGCTACCAAGAGTATCCCATCCACACAGCAGAACATGGAAAGCTCCCCGTGGCTTATTCGATATGCCAAAAACAGCAACAACAAGTCTCACAATGGAGACGTTACTGGTGCCAGTTCGTCAAATCGATGAACCACTGGACGACAGTGCTACAGTGCTACAGTGCTACTCTAAGTATCTCAAAAAATGATCTATTTGGAAATAAGGTTGTTATAAGGAAATAAGTTAAAAAGGTCATTAGGGTGGATCTTAATTCAGTTTGAAGTTCTCATAAAATGGACACAGAGACAGACAGGATCAGAGGGAAGACAATACACATAGAAGAAGATGATATGTGTCTAGAGAAGAATTTTTAAGTCAAAGAACACCAAGGTTTGGTTGCTACCAATACAGGAAACTAGGAAAGGAAAGAAATGATTCTTCCCTCGAGCCATTAGGGATCTCATAAGATTTTGTGGAAATCTTACCTCAGACTTCTTGTTTTCAGAATTGTGAGGTAAATTTATGTTGTTTTATGCTGCCTGTCGAATAGGCCCTGGAAAGCTAACACTTATAAGAAAGAATATAGAATTAGGGAGAAGAAAACCTTAACACTAAGTTTCTGAAGGAATTGTCAATATTTTGATACATTAGTTTCAAACCTTTTTGAAGCTTTACCAAGAGTGAATGAGTATGTCTAATTCACCATGCTATCTAGCATGGATCATTAAGCTTTTATTTGCAAATTTTGTAGGTAAAAATGTTCTTTTCCCATTTGAGTCCTTTCAAATAATTTCAAAGTATAGAATTAATATTTAAAATTAGAAAAGTTTGAAATTGGACAGTTTCAGAGTACTACAAACAAAAATTTAAAGATCTGCTTTCCTCTACAAATTACTCACAAGTAAGTAATTTTGTTTTCATTGCTTTCGATATATACTTTCTTTCAATTTTCTACATTTTTTAGTTGAATTTATCTTATAATAAAATTTTATTTCAACTCCTTTAAGCGCAATATTTCATTATATTTACTTTCTCATGTCACCAGGATCCAGAAGTTACTTGCATTCTGTAATTTTATCAGTAGCACTGCATTTTCTTATTAAAATTTAAAATATGAATTTAAAATATTAATATTGTATAATGCAGTTACATATTGACACACAAATGTTCTTAATCTTCCTGCTTAATTTACTTTAAACTTTTTTTTAACAAATCTATTCATGATTAGGTTTCAGTCAGTTTTCCAACACCCATTTCTCCACCTGTGTACATTTCCCAGCTCCAGTGTCCCTAATTTCCCATCACTCCTCATCCCACCCCAGCATACCTCTATGACAGACACTTCTCTCTGTCTCTCTCTGTTTCTCTCTCTGTCTCTCTCTCTCTCTCTCTCTCGCTCTCTCTCTCGCTCTCTCTCTCTTTCCTTTTGGCCATTGTGGTTCGCAATACAGATGCTGGTTGTTGTGTATATCCCTTTACAAACTTTTAATACTACTTTTGCCTTCTTTATTATGCAGGGAGAGGATAAATTTCAGAATATTTTTCATTTTCTGTTTCTACTTTTTCATGTACTCATGACTCAAATAAGTGTAGTTAGGTCTCCTAGGCAACCTAATGAGGATTCCGAGTTTGCTGTTTATGGAATTTGTGGGTGTAACTACTTTATTTATGGAGCATAATTTTATCAGAGCTGATATGTATTATAACTTGAAAATTTGTCTGGCTAAAAATGACAAGGTTGTCAAAGTCAGAGATGATAATTTCCCTGCTATTCCAGTAGACAGAACTGAATTCTATTGCTGTTCTTCGTGACTCTTTGGACTGTTTTGTGGTTCTAGTAGTGAAGGATGAGAAATAGGATAAGATGGATTTCTGAGATATGCCATAAGAATTGGGAGATGATAGTTCCATTTCTTAACCAATAGACAAGGTGCAGTCTTGAGTCCAATGAAGGGCAATATTTTCATCTTCTCTTAAAGCATGACTCTTCTCTGATATCTCAAAGTGTATGACTTTAGGAAACATGGGAAAGAAGGTTCTAGGCAGAACCACTAACTTATCTGACTCTGGGTACCAACAGAGTAACAACTTAAAAGTGGTATTATGGGAATTTTCCACATACATTTTGACAAGTCACTGTAGGGAAACACTATTCATTTTTTCCAAATAACCCTAAGTTAAAAAAAATCTGACAACTCATGGCATACTACACTATAAAACACAACATATTAGAGAGTGGTCATGTTTGAAGATAATTGTGAATGAACACCTGTAAAAATCTCTTTTAGATTATTAGTTTTGCCTATACTGTTTGTAAAGAAAAACAGGAACTTGAATTATTTTAGTATCATACCTATCAGTGGCCAAATCTTAGAACAGATACTAACAATTGGAGAATCATTTATTATCTAGAAAATATACAACTATGTAGAAATATTTTGAAAGTAGAAATGACTAGACTTAGCAACTTATTCCCATAGGAACTGGCTTAATTTAAATTACTGACTTGGCAATAAGAGAGACTCTTGCATAAATTATTGTTGTGTCTCATTGATATATACAAGTAGAGTATATTAGTAAGCCCTTGGGAATGTAAGTAATTGAGTTTAGTAGAAAAACATAAGAGATCCTAAAATATGGGTAAAAGTAAAAGACACGGAAGTGGATGAGATCAAGTAGAGAGAATGTTGATTATTCATTCATTTATTTTTTCTTTTATTCTGTTATTAACTTTCTGGATTTTTCAGAAAAAAATATGTAAAATTCATTGTGTTTAGTAATCTTGATTTCATTTGTGAGAGACTTTTAGTGAGGTTATGGGGAATAAACCAGATTGTACCAGGTTGTGGAATGAATGAAAGGAAAGAAACAGTAGGCACTGAATTCAGGGTCTGAAAGAAAGGGAAGGAAAGAAAAAATGGTGTACCAAATCAAGGAGGCAAGGTTTTTTTGGTATTTGATTTTGAATAGGGAATAAATAGCAGAAAGGGATAGATAGATATAGATGTATAGTTCCTTTCTGCATGATGACAAAAACGAACTAGTTACTGACGTTCCATTTGCTCTCAACGGAATGAAAATCTCTGAATACAGCAGTTATTTGTACCTGGGTGGGGAACTCAGCATGATGAATGACATGGTGCCAGAACTGCACAGGAGGAAGAGAACAGTGTGGAACACCTTTGAACGTGTCAAAGAAGTTGTTAAGATGATGAAGAATCTCCTGCTCCAGGCACTTCTTTTTGACTCCACTGGTCTTCCTGCACTAACATATGCCTCAGAGACCTGGGCCCTACGAAAACAGGATAAGAACGCTACTCAGGTCTCCTAAAAAGGAATGAAAAGAGCTCTCCTTGGAGTATCACGTTTCACTCAAATGAGGAAAAGAATCTGGAGTTCCAACTCCATCGAAGGTCAAGAATCAGGGACGCTGTCTCATTTGCCAAGGCGTCAAAATTCAGATGGGCTAGACACGTAATGAGATTTGGAGACGATCGCTGGACTAGAGCCATTCCCGACTGGATTCCACAGGATGTCAAAAGACTGCGTGGCCGCTCACCTACGAGATGGTCAGACTTCTTCGTCAAGACCCTGAATGAACGGTTTGATGCTCTTTGTGTTCTTGGAACGAGCAGATGCCATTGGACTACACTAGCACTCAACAGGGATGAATGGAGACATTATTGGCATCTGCTTTAGCAAATCAATGAGCAATGGGATGACAAATGTACAAGTAATAGACATGTAGCTATAGAGACATATGTATATAGATATAACTATATAGATTGGACTCAATGTTTTACCTAAAAAAATTCTTTCCCCTAACTCTTTTAAGGCATGGCCTGTTAATCTGATTTCTTAGATAAAAAAAAACAGTGTTAGAGAGTTTATTTATGATTACAAAGCTTGACTCTGTTTGAAGCAGCTGCTTCGGAAATGGAGATAGATCAAGGTCTTGCATAAGTTATAGAACTTCACCAAAGGCCCTTGCAGTTAGAAAGTATACTTAGAGTGGATCTAATTATTAGGTGGATGTATCTCTTCCTCAGCATTGTCCAATAACATGGGAAGATAATGAGATGATTTGATTCCTGCAATGTAATAATCAAGAAGTAAATAACAATGACTCATTTTCCAGATATTTATTAAATGCTAGGTATATACAGAGGAGCAAAAGTTCTCTGTCTTTTGATACCATACTGCTGATTGAAGAGAAAATATATCTAATATGAAATTATATTATCATGATATAAGAGCCATGATAGAGAGCATTTCAGGTGAAGATGGTGTTTCTGAAGAAAATAAGTACCTCTAATCAGTCCTCCTTTAAGAAAATTTTCTATCTAGAAAAGGTTTTTAGATTTCGTTATTTGCGGATCTCCTGTGAAAGCCTTAAAAGATTTCTTCTCGAACTGCCTAAGTGTGGGCAGACTAAACTCCTTGGAAAGCAATCATGAATTAACAATTAAAAACCCATTTTCCTTTGATGAAGTGAATCACACTGGAGTGCAATGTGTCTGATTAGTATAAGTGTGAATGAATGCAGTATGCAAGAGATAATCAGAAGACTAAAGTCTGCCTAGTGGAAAGCAAATGTGTACAGTTGGCTTGTATTGACAATTGATAATGTTAGAACTTCATGTTCTTATTCTCATCATCACTTACTCCTGGCTTCACTACAGTTGATAATTCAAAAATTAGGCAGAGAAGCACAAAGAGAAGGTATTGTTTGGTCAAAGAAAGTAATTCTGTCTTAACATACTATTATTTTCTCTTAATGAAGACAGTAGTCATCAGTTTAAAAACCAACATTAGAGGTGGTGAAAAGGAAAGCTATTTTAAGTCATTATGTACTGTAGCTCCTGATACCATTAGATATGGCACCCAAAATAAAAGAAGTAAATAAATCCAGGAGTAAGCATTTGAAATAACGTACTACTCTCTATTCTCTTGTTATGTTTCTCTGTATCCAAAGATGAGTGAGATCATTTGGCATCTGTTCTTCTCTGACTTATATTGCTTGATATAATGCCTTTTGATTCTATTCAGGTTGTGATTAAATGAATTATTTCATTTTTAGTTCTTGCTGCATGGTATTCCACTATATGTATAGACTACAACTTCCTTAATGTACTCATTGTCATTGGGTATTGGGCGGTTTCCATATCCTAGCTTTTATGCTAGAACTAATACCATTCAAGGAGTTTGTGTGTGTATGTGTGTGTATGTGTGTGTGTGGTGTATCTGTGTTTGGACTGGAAATAATATATTATATGAAATATTAAAATATATCAAATAATGTATCAAAGTCATTAATGTTTACATTACTGTAAACATGATTTACGTTAGTAAATTAGTAATAAAAATAAAAATATTTCTCCTCTATTTGGCAACTATCAGATATTCCAGATGATCTCATTTACAACTGCTCCTTAATTGATCAAAACATGCAACATCCTTCATAAGCATCATGGTCACGGTCCTCCCATTGTTCATCGATTTGCTGGAATGGGCCCAGTAATGTCTCCATCATGAGACTTGTTGTTACTGTGTTTGGTATATCGAATACATCACGGGTAGCTTTCCAGGCTTAGCTTGCCAGGCTCTGCCGTGTGGGCGAGATACTCTCGGTAGCTTGCTGGGCTCTCCGAGAGGGGCAGAGGAATAGAACTCGGGTCGGCCATGTTGGACGCTTGTAAGGCAAACGCCCTACAGCTGTGCTATCACTCCAGCCCCTATTCACTAAGAGCAGGGGACAGTGTCAGGGCCGGCTTGACTGGGCCTTTGTTCTTTCTCCTGACTTTTTACCTCCTCAGGACCCCCCACTTCCCCCTCTCTCCGTGTATCCCTCTCTCCTGGGCTCTCCCAGAGGGGCTGGAACAGGGAATTCTGGGCACCCCTGGAGGTCTGGTGGGAGGGGGTATGCTGGTGCCCAGTGTGGATCTGATCTTCATAAGCATACTGAATATAAAAATGCGAAAACCTTTCTCTTCATGAATTCATTTTGACACTTGCAGTTTATATTCTGTGGAAAGTATATAATAAACTAGATAAAACATCCCTAGCTATAGATTGTCTAAAACAAATTTTTCAATATCGTTGAACAATAGGATATATTCATTGAACATAGAAGTGTCCCCCTGGATATTGAAATGAGTATTCCTCCATTATCCTCTTGGCATTTGGCATCTAGCTGACTCTCTAGCTTAAGAGGAGATCTCTGTTGCCGTAAGTAAATCTTTTGTGACTGCAATTTTAAGGCAGGATGGAAGTGTAAGTTTTTTCTGCATGTTGGATAACTCATATCCTTCAGTGATTTTTATAGCCTTTCATCAGTATGTTCTAGGTTGAAGGTATAGAACAGTGGTCATACTTCTCTAGGTCAGACAGGCAGAAAATATTCATTCTCTCTCATAACAACAAAATATCCTTTTAAGAAGATGGTCTTGAAATGATTGAAAGAGGCATTGCATTGAATAAATGTTTCTTGATTTCTTTAAATATAGTGCTAAGATTCTTCTCAAAGCTGTCTATATAAAGACTGAAGTGTATATTTTTTTTCTCATTCTCTGAGAATGAGTATTTTCTAGAATAAGCTTTAACTGGTGAAACCGATTTTGAGCTTCTCATTTGCATTGTTGTGTTATGCTCTTTCATAGTTTCATGAACAATAACCTCCCACTTCTCCACAGGCTGATGGGATAATTTCCTCTGCTGAAGAGATGAAAACCAAAATGCAGAGGTTTTTTTTAAAAACATGTGGTTCAATGTGAAAAGCTTCCAGTAGTGTAGGCAGTAAAATTTTAGTTCTTTTAGATTATAGCCTGGTAAAAAAAGGGTCTTCCGGTAAGAAAGGCTACGTTCAATCCATGTGATCGGTACTTTTAGACTTAAAATAAAATTCTTTAACAATAAAGCTGTTTCTCCTGTCACTTTCTGTGAATGATGTTGGTTCTCAGAGACATATCAACATTACCTGCCTTTAAAGTCCACTGGCGAGGCTAGACCCCTTTTTCTTCACTTATTTGGTGTTTCATGAATTTTCCTTCTGAGTTGCAGTACTGATTATTAGGAAAAGATGGATTGTGTAAGAGTGCTTTGAGAGAGGAACTGAGCCTTGAAAAGTTAAGTGACTCATTTTCTTGAAAGTTTCCTTGTATTTCCCTGTCTGTGATACATTTGAGAACTGATACCATACATGATGCAGTTCCATGTACTCAACTATCCAGTGAAACTTACAATCACAAGAAGTGTGGGAAAAATGTCCAACCTGATGTCCTCTCTAGAGAGGCCATCTCTGTTAATGTAACAGAGAATTTTTATGTAAGTTCTAGCCTCTTAGATTACTTAAGTGATGTTGACTCCTTCCTGTACTATCCTTAGTGACTGGTGGTAAAAGGAACCTTTATTTCATTTTGTTTCTCTCACACTGTCATTTGCAGTTCTCCCAGGCACAGAGCAAACTATAATTCCCTATAGGATGCTTATATTCCTGCTCATGGGAGAGTCTATGATATCCTCATAAAGCATAAAACATAAAAGAACTAGTAATAAGGGACTGTACTTTAGATTAACTTTGGGTGTTCAAGGTTTGTTTGCTTCTGAGTGACTAACTCATGGGGTGTTCTAATGGAAGAAATTCATAATCATTACTGTTGTGTATTCTGCAGGAAATGCCATAATCTTAACAGATGTTATTCATATTTGTGGAAATGTTTAATGCTTCGAGTTTCACTAAGCCTTATACTCTGCAACAGTGAAATCTGCAGCGAACCTGGGGCACAGCTGGCTTCTCCTGCTGCTCAGCACTAAATACCTCCACTCCTCACCCTTACCCCTGCCATAGGAGAAAAGCTATTGTCAACCTTACACCGCAAAGTATCATTTTAGAATATTAGAGGAGTAGAAGAGATGTACATGTGGATGATGTGACAGTATACCATGTTTCTTTTTGGAAAAATTGCAATACTTGAAAACTAATTTTCTGCAATGCAGAGATTTTAGAATAGGTTAGGCTGTCGCAATGACTATATTCCTGTTTTCTATTTTATTCCTTTGTTTATTTATTGAAAACTTACAGCTTTGTGGGTGGTAAGGTGTGTGAGTGTGTGTGTGTGTGTGTGTGTGTGTGTGTGTGTTTGTGAAAAAGAATGGTTGGTATATGGTGTCAGATCTCAAACCCTTACCCATGCAGCTGTAATGCAGGTACTCTGCCACTTGAATCATACCCCAAGCATTCCAAATTTTCATTTCTTTGGATATTCTAACAAAGTCTTGTGCATTTTGAGGCTGTATTTTAGGTAGATTGAATTTTTGTCTTCCTGATCAATTGGTAGTTTGAATGACATGATCTATTTTATCTCATACTAATCTTCTTGTCTTAAAGTTTATTTTAATTTCATAGTTTATATGTTCAAATCTATTTTGCTCTTATTAATTCTAACTTGATGAATCCTTTTCCTCTTATCTAATAGTTCAAATTATATTTATTTTAACATTCTAAGCCTGCTGTTCCATTTAAGATATTCCTGATTGTATTGTGTTATTAAAAATATTAATATGTACATTATGGGTAGTATGAGGTTATGAACATTATTTTCAGCTTCTGTTTTAACAGGTACTATGGCCAGAGGAACTGGTAACAGGAAGTAGCTGAAGATGAAAATTCCAACTCTCCTTTAGGCCTTCACTGATGGTTTCATTACTAGAGGGCTAAAGGTGTCCAATAATAAATAGGTCAATGAGAACTGATTTAAGTCTCCAATGGAGACGTTACTGGGCCTGCTCGAGCAAATCGATTTAAGAAATTTTAATAAAATTGAGGTATCCAGTTTACAATGGTGTTAATATTTATGCTGAAGGCATGCAAGATTACTGTACTGCATCTACAACCAAAGTGTCAATATCCTCTTACAATCATCCCTAGGTTTCTGCTTGTTCACTGCCTACTCTCCACTCCCTTGACAAACAATTTCATTGGCAGAATCAGCATTTCTTTTCATTGTCCACTCACTTCCTTTGTTTCTTTATACAATATGTATGAGAGCGATAACTTGGTATTTGTCCTCCTTCTGACTCATTTTGCTTAATATAAAACCTTCGAGTTCCCTTTCTATGTTTGAACCCAAGGACTTTGACATGTAAAATATGTGCTTTGTTGTTGAGCTATATGGTCTTATGCACTGCACTATCTTTCTGGTTCCCAGATTAAATATTTTGCTTTGTTATGTTCACCACATTGGTGGTGCTCAAAACTTTCCTCCTGGCTCTGTGCTGAGGAAACACTCCTGAGCATAGAACAGTTAGGGATACCATATGTGGTGTCCAGGGTTTTACTAGGTAATAGCTGCCTGCAAGTCAAGTACCACTGTACTCTCTCCATATCCAAGAGTTTTATTTTCAATGAAAGTAGTTTCTTTTGAGAGACCATTTATTTGCTTCTTTGAACAACAAGGGAAAACTTTATTTCAGAATATCTAATTTACATCACTGACTTGAAGCTTTTTCAAAGACTGAGGCAGTATATATCTTATTTGTTTTGTAGATACTGTGAGAGTTTACTAATAGTTCTAAATTTCGGTGAGGATTTCCTTCTTTTTGTTTTGTTCTTAGTTTTGAGCTATATAGGCATCTTTATGGGTTATTTATAAGGACATCTTTGTCATAGAGGGTTTTTGAGTTGGCTGATACACTGAAGGTTTATCTCTTTAGAATTACAACCTATAAAAGCTCAAGAGTATATAAGAAAAGCTTAACTTTACTAACTTAGACAATGGCCTTAGGATGAAAGGCAGCATGAGTGGTCAGTTTATGTCTTGATAAATAATTTATTGTTTTTCTAAAGAAAATTAGAAATTTATTATACACAAGATTATCAGCTATTTTAATAAGTTATCTCAGGTGCTTAGGCTTCCATATGCCCAGAGAGAAAATTAAATCTGTATTTTAATCTAGATAATAACAATGGCATTAACCTTTATTGGAGCATATATATGTATATATATATTTGGCTGAGAATTTCTTTATGTTGTATTATAGTTTATGCTGATCTTTTCTAATATTTTAAATTTCTTATTGTATACTTAAATTTATCAGTTTGAATACATAAATGTCCTATTTGTTTATTTTCAACAAGGACTATATTGTAATAACCATCACAGTTATTTAAAAAAATAATTTTATTTCAGTTAGTTAAAAATGTGGTCAATAAATCTTGGATTTAATGCAGACTTAGCCACGTAATATCCTCTACATGATTATAGAATTGTCTTATTTTAGCAGTATTCTTAAGCAATGGCAGCATGTACTCAAATAAATTAGCAATAGAGTGTTTTTAAAGGCCAAAGTAAAGTTGATTTAGTTTCCTTACTCAAGAAATTCTAAGTTGGTTAAAAATTTAATTTGAAAATCTGTAAAACCGGTTTATATGCAAACACCATAATATGCTGGATTTACTTCACAATTAAGATTTTAGAGAGACATTAAACCTGTTTTGATAACCTAAAGTACGAGCCAGTTAAACCAAGTTATGTGCTTATGTTACCCGAAGCTTGATGTAACTTTTGAAACTTCTTGACATTCAAAATGTCTTTCATTATTTAATGCTCAGTTCATTCATCATGAGTACTTTATGTCTGTCTGAAAAAAAAACTTTATTAGAGATTCAAATTTCTGCAAGGCACATTGTGATACATCCATATGGTACATTTTGCGACTAACAAAAGAAGAAGGAAATAACATCCTAATCTGCTTCATTTATTCATCTGCTCTCTTTATTTCATTCAGGAGATTTTCAACAGACAGAGTTTCAGTGGGGTGGAAGCAGTAGAAATAATGTTGGGAATACATTATTGGATGCAAATGTGAGAGAAGAGTGGGGAGCCTAAGCAATTCTTTCCATTTTGCTTTGCATTTCTAGAACTGTGTTCCTATTATGGAGGGAGGTTTTCATATGGTATTTTCTATTTTCTATGGGAAAAATTATACAGGGATTTCATTTTCTTTTTTCAGTGGGAGACTTAGGTTGAAAATACTAAATGCTTGGGATAAATTCTTATAGAAAATGAGTGATATAAGTCAAGGTATGCAAGGCAACTTTATGAAAACTTAGCAGAAACAACCATAGTCCAAGAGAAAACATAGTTCAAGACAAGTGAAACTGGAAAGTATCTAATAGGTGTATTAAAATTCTAAAGAGGTAGCAATTAATTTAGTGCTATGTTTTATCTTATCTGTGATATGAAAATATTTCAGGATATACCAACATAAAATTATTGATATATTCTATTTTCTTATCCTGTACTATCTTTTTGTATATGTGTGTCTGTGTGGGGGCCGCATGCAGCCGTGCTAAGGACTTACTCCTGGCTCTATGCTCAGGGATTACTCCTAGTAGGCTTGGAAGACCATATGGGGTGCCGGAGAACAAACCTTGGTTGGGCACCTTGCAGGGCAAGCACCCTACCCACTTTGTTATCTCTCTGGCCCATTTCCTGTACTGTCTTTATTACATAATATGTATCTTATGTTACAACATATCTATATAATTAATTTGCCTTATTGAAGCTTCATATAATATACAACAGAAATGGTTGATTTATACCTATGGTGTTCCAAAATATTAAAATTCAATAAAACTGAGATTATGTGTATGTTTTAAAATTTCAATCTTAGTTGCCAGGGAGAGAGTACAGTGGATAGGACATTTGTCTTGCTTACAGCCAATCTAGGTTTCATCCTTGGCAACCTGTATGATCCCCCAAACACAACCAAGCGTGATCCATGAGCATAGAGCCAGGAGTGCTGAGCATAGCCTTTCCCCCCAAAAGATAGAAATTTAAATTTTAAATGAAAATTACATATAATTAAAATTACACTAACAATATTCAAAATGTTTATTAACTAAATGAAACTAGGTGTTACTGTACTGGATAGTAGCATTTTAAATCATAAATTTAAGGAGTAAAACCTTATTTAATCCATAGAAATAGGTTAAACTCATGTTACCGAAGATAACTGGGAAAACTAATATAGTTTATGTAAAATTATGTAAACAAAGCAACTTTCATATAGTTTTTTTTTGTTCTCAAGACTATAAGTTCTATTCTAATTTTGGCTGGATCTAAGATGCATTTGCTTGCTCTAGATTTTCTATTTCCAGCCTAATCAGTGTCAGAGCTCAAAATCAACAGCAACAACAAAAAAAAATCTAGGTTAGGGTCTGGGCCTGGGTTAGAACTCTGGTTAGGGTATTTTGATACTGTATGAAGGGTAATGTTCTAAAAGACCCCAAAAGGATGCATACACCCCTGAAAAATTTCCCAGTTTGTTTACTGAAGCTACAGAAGATAATGCATCATGGGGCAATATGCACTAAGTATGGGAATACATACTTTGAATAGCTTTTTCCTTTCTCCTTGCTTTACTTGGAGTATGCTGTAACTAATTTCTCCTTAGATAAAATACTTCCAGAGTAAAAATTCAAGTGGGTTTTTGTTAGCTTCTGTTCTCTATCTTGATTTTTTTAACACTACTTTAGAAGATTTGCATAAACAATCTTAGTACTTCCTTTTAAAGGACTGTCTACAAATATTAGATTTTTCCAGTTCTCAAAAGCAACAAGACATCAATCAGGAACCACCCCTTCCTTAGTAAATCCTAAACACCTTGATTTTGATTTCTCAATGACTTCTAAATATCCCTTTTCCAGATGACTAAGTTTTATTGATATTATTCCTCATAATAATATCTTTTTAAAAAACTTTGATCAGAATATATAATGGAACCTGGGGGAAAGAATGAGAGAGAACTGAAATTGATTAGAATCTTGCTCATATTGTTTAGCAAAATGACATTCAACATAGAAACTAAAGTCAGTCATAAAAAAGAAAATTTTCTATCTTGGACATCTGACTTTGTTGGGCCAAGACTTTATTTTTTACAAGTTGGCTCTACCCAGAATTTCCAAACCCTGCCCCAAGTATCTAGAGGGAACAGGCTATATTGTATTATATATTTGGTATATGATAGTGAGGAGACTCAGAGTTATTAGAAACTTAAAACCTGTATGTAAAAGGGTAGTGCTATATGGTGTTTTAAATTTTCCTATGAACAAAAATTCTAGGTAGTATGAATAAAGGGAGAAATGAAATTCCATTTTTGAAATGAATGGAAACACTGAATTTAGAAAATACTAAACTTCTTCTTGGTAAAAGAAGTCTTTTCAGAAGCATCAAAGTAAACTGTCCCTGCTGTTTTGTTTGCAAATGGAGAGAGACATCTATTGCATAAATTTTTATTTTTACTAACTTGTTTTTTTTTTAAACTTGTTCTTTTCAGCATATTTGAGGCAGAATTTATTTAGCATTTATCACTCAGAATAGGATTATAGTACTAAGACAGAAAATAGAATTTTGTGGTTTTGAGTAATTAGGCTATTGAAAATCAATGGTAAATATCATATAGAGTTTGTAAGCACACACATTTTATCAGTTAGAATGCTTCCCCAACTCAAAGACTAGATATATTTGTCATAAACAGGAAAAAAGTACAGAGACTAATTTTGAATCTTAGAAACAATCTTTAAAGATCTTTTCTACTCTTTAAAAAATCCTTAAAATATTTAAAAAATCTTCTAGAAGTCTTTAAAATGATCAGTGTTGGTTTGCTTTTCCTTGCTTTCTGCTTTTCTTGATTTGTTTTTTTTACTTTTATTTTGTGTGTAGATTTCTGTGAAGGGACATTCTGTCAGTTTCAAATCTGAGATATGAGGTATAAGAAAATGTCAGAAGACTGAACAGTGAAAGCAATAAAATTAGCACACAAAAAGTGCAAGAGAACACACACAAACACACATACACACACACATACACGTATGTGTGCTCACGCATTTGCCTTCCATGTGGCCGACATGGGTTCAATTCCTTCATCCCTTTTGGAGAGCCCGCAAGCTACTGAAAGTATCCTGCCTGCTCAGCAGAGTCTGGCAAGTTTCCTGTGGCATATTCGATATGCCAAAAACAGTAACAACAAGTCTCACAATAGGAACATTACCCGTGCCCGCTCAAGCAAATCAATGAACAACGGGAGGACAGTGCTACCGGGCTATATATTTGGAGGACTCAAAGGAGTATTTAGAAAAATAAGACAAATATTGATGAAGAGGAGAGAGTGCACTGTAGAAAGGTAATGGAGTAAAAAATGACCACCAAGACTTTTTACATTGAGAAGGACTAATCAACACTTTAGGTAATAAAGACTGCAAACTTAAGTAGGTGTTTTTTGGTGGAGGGTTTTATGAGGATTAATGATTTCATTTTGGGCAAGTTAAATATGAGACAGTGATGAGGTATCTCAAGGGAGTATTTAAGTGAATAAGAAATCCTCTTTACTGGAATGAAAATGCTTCTTTAGCATGGAAAGATAAAAAAGAAATATGATAAAAGAGAAATAAGATAGATCCTTCTCCCTTTTCCTAAATCCTCTGCTTCTCATGAAAATAGTTTATGTGGTTTTGTGAACTGACTGTGTTAGAAAACCCACAAGGGTGGGTCAGCACAGACTCTTGGCATACCCATCTTTTAGTGTCCTGCTTGCCTTCTCCACAAGTAACAGGTTTAATTTTCTGTGGTTTCAGAGAGAGCCTTTTGTAACTTGGTCCAAAATATGGATGCCTTGATCATGTATATTTTGAAATTGACTTATTTTAGCACTTCCACAGAATGTCTCAACTCTTGAACTGCTTCTCATAAAAAACTTTCTTGTCATAAAGATTTCTAAGCGTATGTATTTTATAATGTTAATTTATTTCTAAAGACCATTTTAAAATTGTGGAGGTTACTCCTGAAAGTGCTTAGAGGCCATGGTAATCTTTAAAAATGAACTCTAAAACAGTGCTCAGGGATGAGATGGTGCCAGACATTGAACTCAGGACTGTGTGCAAGCAAAATGCATGCTATATGACTGAGGCACACTCATACCCCACCCTTTATTTCCTATGGCCTGTTTGCTTCTGGACTGAACTAAATTTACTTAAAACATAATATTTATAATTCCATGTTTTGTCTTTGTAGTAACTTCCTTTTTAATAATTTTTAAATTCAATATATAAATAGCCTACTTGAAAAGATTATTGCTAAATATATTGATTTAGTATCTGAATTACACATTCTTCTAAACAAGCTATTTAGGAAATAAACAAGGGATGAAGGCACACTGGAAGACATATGTCTGTCTTGTACACTCAGGAGGAGCACTGGATATGAATCAAAGTATCCTTGCACCCAGTGACTCAAGTTAATCAAAAGGATTCTAATATTCATAAACAGATAACTTTCAGAAAGCAGAATGCCCTTCACTGGCTTACTGATAAGACAAAACTAATACCAAAGAAATTCCTTACCTTGCAGTCTAATGGATTTTTTGTCTCATTTGGGCTTTTTTCTTTTTTCTTTTCTTTTTGTCTTTCATAACTGTGATTTACAAAGTGGTGTCTGCATCCCTCTCTCGATGAACCCAGATATCATCTTCCTACCAACCTGTATCCTTAAAAGTCTCATTTTTCAGTTTAACCATTGTAGTATGACTGTCATGCTTTTAGTAGTGTTGACTCTCTAGTGGCTCACCTCTATACCCCACGTGAGTTCAACTCCCCTGCCCCTTGTGCCTATGATATCTTCAAACAGACTATTTTTGCTTTCCCCTCCATTTCTCTCATTCCCTGGTGTTTTTATTTCTATAATCTTATATCAAAGTTGTTTGCCCACCTTGATGCTTTCCATCATTCCCTTGTAACATTAATTTATATGCCACAGATTAGTGAGAATATCTGCTGTTTGTCCTTGTCCTTCTGAATTATTTCACTCAACATGAGCTCCTCAGGTTCTATTAATTGTGCTAGAACTTGGGACTGCATCATGTTACATTGTGTATATATAGCATAGCTTCATTTTCTTCATCCATCTTTGGACACCTGTGTTGTTTCCATAGCGTAGGTATTGCACTGAATGCTACAGGAAATAAAGGCATGCATATGTATTTTTGAATGAATGTTTTTGTGTCTTGGGTTTAGATAGCAGGAAGTGGAATCATGGGTCATATGGGAGCTCTGTGCTTACTTTTTTTAGCAATCTCCATAGTTTTTCTCCGGGGCTGAACATTATTATCAGCAATGAATGGAAGTTTCTTTTTCCTCACATCCCTGCAAATACAGATAGTTTCTAGTCTTTTTAGTACATGCACTTTGGCCTTTTCTGATTTTGGAGATGAGTAAATTTAAGAGGAAATATTTCACAGAAGGGCAGAGCTGTTTCTCTTCTTATATGCAAACTTAGTCATTATTATATTTAGAACACAGACTACTGGCTCTGAAAATAATGAAAATAATTTTTCATAAATTTCCTGCTGTTACTTTTTTGTGGATTGAACAGATGTGTGTCTTTCAACATAGAAGAATGCTGCCATCCTTTTAACTGTGCAAAGGAAGGATTATGTTTATATATAATCTGTGCAATATCTAAGCTCAATATTAATATTTTATAGTTTATTAAAATACTTAATAATGTACTATATTTGGTAAAATTGATGAAATTTAACACAATAAATAAAATATAGATATTTTTGAGAAGAAGAGAACTTTTTCTTTTTGATTGCCATTTCTGCACAAGAAAATAATTGGATGATTTTTATATCTTATCTTTGTTGCAACTGCTTTCAAGCCTTAGTTAAATCTTTAGGTATATCTTGTACTCTGCAACATCATGGCAATGAAGTCTGACCACTATGGTATTTGCCAAGCAGGCACAAAGGTTAATTGAAAATCTGTAATAGCTACAATACTATACAGCAAAATCCTCATAGCAATTTTCTTCACTTATAAGAGCTTGATCCTGTCTTACCATTAATGTCAGAAGCACAAATGACTCCTTTGAATAGGATTTTATAGTACAGAATCTGCAAGGAAGAAAAGAGTTGATGCATGTGGATTGCTTTTCATGAGATAGGCAATTTCTACAAAAGGCTTATTTTAAAATGTTCCTTTAACATCTACCTAAAACATACATGTACTATTAGTGAAATAGGAAATGAATTTGATACTATTATGAGGTATAACTGCATCATGTACTTTGGGATTTCCCCCACTGAAAATATACCAACCATTGATAAGAATTTTCAGATGATGAAACTTAAGAAAATCTAATTTTGTCATAACCAAAGGTCTGTGACTAAATACGGATACCACTAAACCAAGAACCTACAAAAATTTTGCCTACTTCTTCTCAGTTTATTTTCTTACAAATACCCAGAGATCTAACACCAAAGATTAGGATTGTCAATAGAGACTTGAAAGACTCTGATTTTGGGATTATTTCCATTTTGACGTTTGATTTTGACAAAATTAGAGAACCAGCCTCATTCCATTTTTTCATCTGTAAATAAAATATGGTTCTTGGCATCTACTTAATTCCAAAGGCATTAAAATATCTTTGGTTAACCTGATATTAATGAATGTTTTTGGTGCCTTAAACACAGATGCTACCTAACTAGAAGTATTACTACTATTTCATTGTTACGTTTTTGAAGAATCAATGTTAATTTTGCATTTTCCCTTAGTTCTTTGAAAATCACCAAACCAACAATATTCTCCTTGTAGAACTTATGTAGAATATGTAAATGAGACAGAATTGCTACTTGTTCCATTCCATTAATTAAATGTATTTTGTACTCCTGTTAAAATTTGAAACATTCACTTTTTATTTAAAAGATTAGTCCTCGGCATAAATTTGGAATTGATAATAACTTCACAGCAGAGATGCAGACTTGTAAACATTTTAAGTTGTAAGTTCCATCTTAGGTAAACAAGTGATTATCCTTCGGAGAAAAACAAAAGAATTGATGAATATCTACTGTGTCTTCCCATAAAGTTTGTAGATCTAAACAAGAGAAATATTTAATAGCTCAGAGGGAAGGTGAAAG
This sequence comes from Sorex fumeus, assembly GCF_029834395.1. Lineage (NCBI taxonomy): Eukaryota > Metazoa > Chordata > Mammalia > Eulipotyphla > Soricidae > Sorex > Sorex fumeus. Next base: position 38,238,498 of record NW_026606111.1, read on the forward strand.
TAAAGGGAAAGCAAATAAAACACACCTAAGAACTAATCTCAAGTTTTTAAGACAGTCCTCCATTACTCAGTTCACCTTGCAATTTAGAACATTGTAATGATTTGTGTTATTATCTGACTACTTAAATCCTTTCCTAAGATTTTCAATTCTCTGTTACTGCACTAGTGCGGAGGATTGCTTACTTCTGTGATACTAAGGTTATTTTTACTGTGCTTTTCTTTACAACTTCATAACTATAGAATTTGTTCCCCTCAGCAGAAACTTGTTCCTTGTTATTTTTCCATCTTCACTTATTTCCAATGTACTAGTCAGCCAGGCAACCAGTAAAATGAAAGACTGGTTGGCATCATTATGTGTGAGAATTTCTATGAGAAAAGGTTTTCTTGTACTCACTTTTTAAAATAGTGCTTGTGATGAGGACATGAGGCAAAAAAGCTCAAATTGGATTTTTAAAAATAAAAAATATAGGAAAAAGCACTGACTCAAAAACAGGAGACTAAAAAAATGCCATTTTAGTTATAAAACCTGAGTATAGATCTTCATTTGAATTTAAAGGTTTCTTCATTTTGGGGGTCATGCACCATATAGACATGCTTTTAAAGCAATGATATCAAGATAAATTTATTACAAAATGGTTTAGGAATAATAAAAGCTGGATTAACTAATATTCAGTTAATGGAAACTTCTGGTGATACAAATTTTAGTCTGCACATGTAAAAAGATGCTGAAGCAAATGTACTTGAAAAATAGTTCATTTTTATATTAAAGAAGAATAAATATACATACAAGTTATTAGTAATACATTTATTGTTTCAAGTCATATATCTATTAACCATTTTTTATGAAGAGGAAATATATTTATTTGTAGATGACAGAAACAATTCTAAAATCAGTCTACTTTTTAATGGTTTTTATAAACATTTCTATCATACCATAAAGCACCCCCACAGCAAAAAAAAAAAAATCCAAAGGACTAAATTAGGTTTCCAAACCTAATAAAAGTCTGTAAAATTCAAAGCCCAAATTGATTTAAAAAAAATATATAGGTAGGTTTATAAAACCTATGCATGTGTCTTGAGCACTAGACTTCTCTTGTGGTTTATCTAAGAGATTGGACCAATCCCTCCAAATATTAAGATGATTTTAGATTAATCACCCTAAGGCACATCCAGATTCTCTTTTGTCTGGTTTATTTTGTTTTGTTTTTAGCCACACCTGGTGATGTGCAGGGATTACTCCTGACTTTGCCCTGAGGAATTATTCCTGGCAGTGCTTGGAGGACTCTATGAAATGCTAGGGGATAAACCTGGGTTGGCTGCATGCAAGGCAAACACCTTACATTATCTTTCCAGCCCCACTTCCAGATTTTTAACTAAAAAGAATAATAATTTTATTTAGAATATTATAGTAGCAATGTATTACGTACTCAGAAATTATACATCTTATCTACAGAGAAGAAAATGGCTTATAGAAATTAGGTGACAGATCCATGGTTACAAAGTCTCAGTAATAGAGTATTCTAATTGGAAAAGAACCCAGGGCCCTCTTAAAGTTAATACTCATTAACTCATTAACACTGTCTTTCCACAGTGTTAATTGGTACATCCTAAAAGTTCTATAGAATTTTGGATTTTGAAATGGGAAGTATTGATTATATTTATTCCACAAGCTGAAAAAAGAAACACTTATTAATTTCCCTGAATTGATCTAAAGTTTTGAAAATGGAAGAAATAGATGAATGAAGTCAACTTATTGAAGTTATGGAACTAGATATAATTTAGTGTGACAAATTCAAATTCAAAATAAGCTTTTATTTAATTTCAAACACATTTATATAATCTGGGAATTTTAATAGGTACTATTATCCTTCCTGAAATAGTTATTCATTGTTGTTTAAATTCTTAGAAAATTCTATTTAAATCCAGAAACAAATTTTCTTAAATTGTCACTTTGTGATGACATATCTTTTGCATATACTTTGAAGCTGTTAAAATGACAGCTGACCTCTTAATATAAAGCAACATGTTTTCTTACATTTTCTTATTTTTATCTCACAGTGCTTATTTTTATTGAATGGACAATTAATAAACACTTTTTTTTTTTCGTCACACCTGGCGATGCACAGGGGTTACTTCTGGCTCATGCACTCAGGAGTTACTCCTGGCGGTGATCTGGGGACCATATGGGATGCTGGGAATCGAACCTGGGTCAGTCACGTGCAAGGCAAAAGCCCTACCCACTGTGCTATTGCTCCAGCCCCTAATAAACAATTTTAACACCACTTTTAATCAGTTGATAGATAAACTAGACTAAAAACTCAGAAATGAAATACTGAATATAAATATAAGAATTTCTTCTAAGTTCTCTCACTGACTGGCATAAAGATATTCAAAGGAATCCCTGAAATATATGTAATATATTAAATATATTTACATATTATATATATGTTTATATTTATATGTATGTTATTTAATATATAAATGGCAGAATACACATTCTTCTCCAATGCACATGGAACATTCTCCATGACAGATAATATGCTGTGCCACAAAATGTACCTACATAAAATAAAAAGCATAAAAATTTTATCAACTATATTCTCAGACCACCCTGTACTGAAAATAGTACAAAGAGAAATGTATCAATCACTCAAACACTTGGAAATTAAATCGCTCACTACGGAACAACCAATAGGTCAGAGAAGAAATGAGCGAGGAAATCAAAAGATGATTGGAAACAGACAAGAATGAAGACATGAGCTAAAAGAACTTGTGAGACACAGAAAATGCAGTGTTAAAAGAAATGTTCATAGTTATGCAAGTATTCATCAGAAAGAAAGAAAAGGCCCACATAAATAAACACTAACTACACAGCTTGAGAAACTGGAAAATAACCAACAAAGCCAGGAGGAAGGAAATAATTAAACTTAGAGCAGAAATTAATAAATTGAAATAAAAAAACAATCCAAATGATCAATGAAACTAAGAGCTGCTTCTTAAAAAAATAAACTAGAATTATAAACTATCCAAATGATCAATGAAACTAAGAGCTGCTTCTTAAAAAAATAAACTAGAATTATAAACTACTATTGAGATGCAAAGAAAGAAAAGAGATAAAATTAATGAACTCAATCAGTGATGAAAAGAAGGACATTGCCACCCTATCACAGAAGTTCAAAGGATCATTAGGAATTACTCTGAAATTTTTATGCCACTGAGAGAACATACAGGAATGGATAAATTCTTCGACTTCTATAACTTTCCAAGGCTGATCCAAGAAGATAAGGAGCACCTGATCAGTCCTATCAGGTGTTGAGGAAATCTAAATGTAAGCAAATTTCTTCCCCCAGAGCAAAATCCCAGGCCTAGATGGATTCATTAGTGAGTTCTTTCAAAACTTTCAAGAATACCTATTTACAGTCCTTTTCAGGCTCTTTCCAGAAATTGAAGAAGCAGAAAAACATCCAACTAGTTTTTTTTGAAGCAAACATTACCCAGATTCCAAAAGCAGAGATAGCATAAAGAAAAAGGAGAATTACAGACTAATATCCCTGATCACAGATGCAAAATCCTCAACAAAATACTAGCAATTGAATCCAACAACTCATCAAAAAATCATACATCCATAACCCAGTGGGATTCATCCCTAGGATACAAGAATAGTTTAATACAAGCAAGTCTATCAATACAACATATCAACACAAAAAAAGAATTATACGATCAAAGTAATAAACGCAGAGAAAGCATTTGACAAGATCCAGCAGCCATTCATGATTAAAATTCTTAGTGAATGGGACTTGAAAGTGTAAGGGTGAAACAGATGCCATGACAGGGGGGCCAGAAATGAGAAAAATCAGGTAGGCCTCAGGTCCAGTTCCTGGAACTGAAGCAGATTCAGTTTCCCAGCAATAAAACAATGCGTAACTAGCCAACCTGAACCCACCTGGGAAAGTTCCAGGACTCAGCAAGTGGGCTCAATTAATCAATTCTCACAATGCCAGAGAAATTGCTTTTTGTTAACCCTAAAAGAATGAGTCTATGTAATCATAAAATTGGTACTGTTACTGGAAACTATTGTTTAAATGTTGCCTAACTATTGTTACCCTATACTTGCCAAAATACCTTTGTTTGGTAACTAACTAAGTAAGGTTCTTTTCTGAAACAATTAGGCATGTACTGCTTATGTAATCAAACCCTATATATAAACTGCTTGCTGTCTGAAGTTGGGGCACTAACAAGAGACCACTCTGTGGGTAAGATAGTTGATCCCAGTATACTGGAATAAAACTCCTACTGCTTTTGCATTATAGTGTTCGTGTCTCTGTCCGTCTTGCCACTTTGGAACCCAGAATTCCAGGATTAACAAAAAAACTTTTCTTAACATAGTCAATTGCATTTACCACAAGGCCACAGTAAACATTATACTTGTTTGGGAAAAAACAAAACCTTTACTTCTATTCTTTTCTGTCTGTACAAGAAATATAGTCTTAGAAGTATTTGCCATTTCAATTGAGATATAGACATTAATGACATCCACCTAGGAAAGGAAAAAGTGAAGCACTCACTTTTAGCAGATGATATAATATTAGAATTAGAAAACCCAAAAAGCATTACAAAAAAAGTTTCTAGAAACAATAAATCTGTATTGTGGAGTGGCAGTCAACAAAATTAACACAAAAAACTTTTTCTGTATGCCAATAATGAAATAGAAGAGAGATTTAACAAAAAAAATCCATTCACATTTTTTAAAATTTTATTTATTTTATTGGCTCACCGTGAGATACACAGTTACATATATGTTCCTGATTGGGTTTCATTCAGACAATGTTCCAACACCCATCCCCTCACCATTTTCCACCCTTCACATGTTCTACCACCAGTGTTCCCAATTTCCCTCCTGCTATCCCTACCCCAACCTGCCTTTATGGCTCACTTTTCTTCTCTATCTCACTCTCTTGCTCTCTCTCTTTCTTTTTGGGCTTTATCATTTGCAATACAGGTTCTGAAAGCATATCAAGTATACCCCTCTACCGTCTTTCAACACTCAGATCTTGTCCAGAGTGATTATTTCCAACTAAATTGTCATAGTGCTCTCTTCTCTTTCCTAACTGCTGTCCCCCCACCCTACCCTTCTGGCTTTATGGACCAGTCCTCCTGGTCCTCATTTCTACTGTACTTGGTTCCATTGTCCTTGGATATTAGTCTTATTTTGTATATCTTTATGTCCCAAAAAGAGAGTGCAGTCAGTCTATGTCTGTCCTCTCACATCTGTCCTCTGATTCATTTCATTCAGCATGATACTCTCCATGTCCATCCATGTATAAGCAAATTTCATGACTTCATCTTTCCTGAGGGCTACATAGTATTCCATTATGTAGATGTGCTATAGTTTCTTTATTCAGTCATCTGTTTTCAGGCATGCAGGTTGTTTCCAGATTCTGATTATCATATAGACTCAGAGACTATAAAATCCAGATCCCGGACGAGAACAGTGCAGTCTTCTGCCCCCGCGCCTGGGTGTTCCTTCCCGGGGCCCCTTGGAGGGGAGCGGGTTGAGCTTTCCTCCCCGTGCTGACCAGGGCCCCGGCAGCCGAAGACCTCCAGGACCAGCCACCACCATGCTGAGACCACCCTCCGCACACATGAAGGTACTGGCAGAGGGACAAAGCCACGTGGGTTCCGGGGCCGAGACCTCCAAGCCTACTCGGATTGGAGTCGAGCATCTTCCACCCAGATCCTCCAAATTCCAGTAGGCGGGGGTCACACCCACCACCTGGCCCCCTGGCGCTGTGTAATCCCATCAGCGGCCGCGCGTCATCTTATCAGAACTTTTTTTTATGACATCTTATTGTCTCATTCCTACTTTGGACAAACTTGCAGGCTATCGAATGTAGCCTGCCCACAGGGCAGAGTCTGGCAAACTCCCCGTGGCGTACCAAATATGCCAAATACTAGTAACAATAACGGGTCTCATTCTCCTAAAGAGCCTTGAATATAATCTCAGGGCTAGGATGAAAGAGATGTTACTGGGGCCTGCTCGAGGCAATCGACGAATAACAGGATGATGAAATGAAATGAAATGAAATGATTATCATATATAGTGCTGCAATGAACATAGAAGTGCAAATGGCTTTTCTGCAGCATGTTTTTGGGCCCCTAGGTCCAGGAGTGGTATTCCCAGTAGTGTTACAGATGGGTTAAATGGAGCTTAATTTCTAGTTTGAGAAATGCCCATATTGTTTTCTAAAAAGGTTGGACCAGTTGGCATTCCCACCAACAATGAATGAGAATCCCTTTCTCCCTTCATCTGCACTAACACTGGCTTTTATTGTTCTTTTTGACATTTGTCAGTCTCTGTGGTGTGAGTTGATATCTTATGTTTTGATTTGAATCTCCCTGATGATGACTGATATAGAGCATTTTTTATGGACTACTACTCATCCATAAGAAAAGTTGAAGTTATGCACTTCGCTGCTATGAGGAAGTATCTGGGGAGTATCATTTGAGGGAAATTAATAAGATGGAGAAGCACAGTCACAGAATTATCTCTTTCACATGTGGGATATAAAGAAACTTCATAGGGGAATATAAAATGCCCATTGGCAATAGAAATGAAAATAAAGAGAACTTGTCTTCAGTAAAAAGTCTTTCATTGGAGGAGTTGTGGTACAAATCAGGGTAAGAAACACTAGGACAATGTTGGAGGGGGAAAGAGTCAGCCACAGGGTCAAGTTGGAAGAAGAAGGGAAACTTGTAATACCAGTGGAGTGAAGTGAACACTGGTAAAGGGATTGGTGTGGGAACATTATAGGCCTGACACTTAGTGAATAACTTTGTAATTCTGTAACTCACAGTGAATTAAATTCACTAGTTAAAAAGAATACTCTAAATCACTGTAATAAACTACAAAAATGGTGATATGTTGTAATGTTTGATACTTCTGTTGGTATCCATTGAGGAAGATCTCAAAATAAGAGGTACATAATTGTCACAAAGAAACTTCTTTGGTTTATAATGAATGGAATATTTAGAATAGCATGATTTACTATATTGTTTTAGGTGATAAATACAGAGTGACCAATTCCCTTATTTTCATGTAGTGACTATGAATATGACACAATTTGAAATTCAAATTGTATAACATCATGCATAGAAGTTATAACTATGGGATCCATGCTTTGGGATTGATCCATAATGTGATAAATTCAAATGTAATGCTTGGTTATGCCAGCACTCCAAAAATGTTGCAAAATCCATTCTTTAAAGCTTTGCTGGGGTGATAGCACAGCGGGTAGGGTGTTCGCCTTACAAGCGGCCAACATGGCCGACCCGAGTTCGATTCCTCCGCCCCTCTCGGAGAGCCCGGCAAGCTACCGAGAGTATTCGATATGCCAGGCACAGTAACAGCAAAGTCTCCAATGGAGATGTTACTGGGCCCGCTCGAGCAAATCGACGATCAACGGGAGGGCCTTTACCTTTTTTACCAAAGTTTTGCTACTGAGCATTCATTTGCCGTAGGTGATAGTACAGGATATCAAAAATGAGGTCTCTATATTGGAACCTTAAAATTAGTTATCATTCATGAATTGTTTATTTGGAGGAGGTTGTTTTATTGGGGTGGGCTGGTGTTGATTCATATCCAGCTATGACCATGGCCTACTCCTGGTTATGCACTGCTTTGGCAGGGTCTATGGATGATAAAGAGTGTTGGAGATCAAACCTGATCAGTGACACATAAGCCACACTCATTGTACTATCTGTCCAACCCCTAAAACCTTAATTGTGGCACTGTTTTCCCATTGTTCATCGATTTTGCTCGAGCGGGCACCAGTAACATCTCACAACAAATTGTGAGACTTGTAGTTACTGTTTTTGGCATATCAAATATGTCACAGATAGCTTGCCAGGCTATGCCCTGCGGGAGAGATATCTTGGTAACTTGCTGGGCTCTCAAAGAGGGGCGAAAGAATTGAACTCCAGCCGCCTGCGTGCAAGGCAAATGCCCTACCTTCTGTGCTATTGCTCCAGCTCAGAACCTTAATTATTAAATTAAATTTATTCCTTTCCCCAAAAATGAAGCCTTAAACCTCACTGTAGATGCACATTGACTTTGTGTATCTGTGCTACAAAGTATTACTCAGAGTACTTATCATGTAAGATGTGAAACATTCAATAATTTAAACCTAGACAGTTGGGGAAAATCACTTCTCTTGGTTTTAGGTACAATAGTCACTCCTTCACTTTCTCCTTGCAGACAAACACAGCTATATATGTTTCATGATAGTGTTTTAAACATTTTGATTTTCTGCAAGCCTGAACATTAAGCAAAAATACTACATATACAAATATACATGATCTTAGAAGGATAAGGAGAGTTTAAGAGATAGGTCATACTATGTTCTTTACCTCTAAATGAGAATCACACAATTACTTTGTAAGTGGAGAGAACCATGCTCATTCTTCTTTTTGACAAGTTTAAATATGGTTTGTAGGTTATCATTTAGTCTGATATGTCAGAAATATAGTTGGAAAGGCCAGAATTGTTATTGCAGATAGGCAGATTCTGAGTTTTATTCCTCTTTCTTGTGAATCAGCACATTTTATGTTTTAAGGAATCACATTTTGCTGCTTCTGCAGTCTTGTAGCATTCATAATTAAAAGTGTTAGCTCTTTTGGGTAGGTTTTGTAAGCTTTTAAAAAAATTTATGTTTATTTATATTTATTTGTATTTTTGTGTCTTTTTTTGATACTGCCTTTAGCAAAGTAAAAATATGGAAAGCTTAGATACAGTGCTGTTCAAGTGCTTTTTAGTCATCATATCTGATCATTTACATAAATAGACATGATCCATGGAGTTAGTATATAGAAAATTTCAAACGGACCTATAGGTTTCAGAGAAGAGCTCTGGGGTAAAAATATATAGGTTGATTTGAATCTATTGACAATTTTAAGAGAAATTGGAAGTATTTTAATTTAATTCAGGAGAGAATAAGTTTGATGTTGAAGGAAGTAAAATAATAGAAAAGGACATGGAGGAGGAGGAGAGTTTGAAATAACCAGAGTGGAATTGAAAGGTTGAATTGTAGAACAAAATCAGGCATTTATGTGTATTGAAACAGTCAGTGCTGACATAGATCCTTATACTCTACCTTTTCTCAGATTTCATAATGAAACACAGGAGATTAAGCAACTTTCCTCAAGTCATATACACAAAAAATATTGGATCTGGGACTCAAAAGAGGTAAGGACATCTGAAACATATTACCTTACATTGACACTGCCTTTGTTGAATGCATCCTGCATTACACACTGTCTGTATTTTAAATGTAATTCTTGCCATCCCCCACCATACTAACATACTCTCATGTGTAAACTCAAAAGAGATGGCAGTAGGGGCAGCAGACTGTCCCTCCCACCGCCCGCGTTCGATAGTCTCATGCCGTTTCTCCCATCCTGGGGAGGCGATGGGCAGGCAAGGGAAGGAACGAGGGCCAGGCTGGTCAGTATCAATTGTAGTTTATTCCAATCTTCACTCTCACCTCTGAATCTTCCTTCCGGAGCCCGAGCTCCCGTGCCCGAGCCCGCGCCTCAGCCTGAGCGTCTGCCTGAGCCTCAGCCTGAGCCTCGGTCTCTGCTCTCTTGAGCCCAAGCCCAAGCCTCCTTCGAGCTTATAGTCTTAGTTTATATAGCAGTCAAGTAGGGTGGTGACACAAAGGTGGGTTGGACATTAACAAATCAACAAAGAGAGGTAAGACCACTCCTTGAGGAGATTAACTCAAGGATAAAATCTCATCTAAAGAGATTACTCCAGGAGATCTGCTCAAGGGTGGGATCTCAATAAGGGTGTGTTTTTTCCTCTGTTAGTAATCTACTTAAATTTCATTTCATTTCATCATCCTGTTATTCGTCGATTGCCTCGAGCAGGCCCCAGTAACGTCTCTTTCATCCTAGCCCTGAGATTATATTCAAGGCTCTTTAGGAGAATGAGACCCATCATTGTTACTGGTATTTGGCACATTTGGTACGCCACGGGGAGTTTGCCAGACTCTGCCCTGTGGGCAGGCTACATTCGATAGCCTGCAAGTTTGTCCAAAGTAGGAATGAGATAATAAGATGTCATAAAAAGATGTCCTGATAAGACGTGGGTGGGATCTCAACAAGGGTGTGTTTTTCCTCTGTTAGTAATTTACTTAAATAGTTGTAGTAAATCTACTTCCAATATTTCTAGCAATGTCATTCTGTATGAGCACAGTAAGAGATATAAACTTACAGTTTGGTTCTTCCTGAGGACAACTCACTATATATTCTGCAGTCCTCAGGCCAGTATAGTCTTCCTAGCCCCAGCAGGGTCCTAGTCTCGTGGATACTTACTTTTGGATCATGACAGCATTTGTCCATGATCATGCCCTCAACTTGTAGTTGAGTATTGTGGCACTTTGGCCTGGCCCATTTTGATGCCAGGGTAGCTTACAGCTTGCCCTGGGTTCATTCAGTCCCTCGTTGGGACCCTGCTTTTGGGGTGCTAGGAACTAAGGGCAACTGAGTCAAGAAATCAGATGCCCAGGAGTAAATATTATTCGGAGTCAATTAACTTCCAAGTTACAAAGATAATATTAACTGTCTTTCTGTGTCCATACAGAAAGGACATTGCTTTAAGGTAAATTATGCAAAAGACATAATTTACAATACAAGTTTCTGTCCTTAGAAGGATCTGATCTTACAAGCTAACAGAATCTGATTAGGGAGAAAAGGTTTAATCACCTTTTAACTGGGAAGGCTGGGGAGAGGAGCACAGAGAAGAGTTTACAGATAAACAGAGGAATGGGAGTGACTCAGGAGCACTGTGATGGGTGTAACCCAATAAACCTAAGCTCCCTGTGGCAATGTTATCCTACATCCTCAGTCATACTTTTTGTGGTCACCAAAATACTTCATTGGTTATCAAAAATTTCACTAATTATTTGTGTGCATGAAACTTTTTTTTATCTTAAACAGAATGGATATTTTTATTGTCATGTTTTTGTTTTCTACCTAACACAGAATGCTTCCAGGTTTTTATACCCCTACATTGAAATCGGTTTCAGGTAGGTCATTTGCCTCGCATGTGGCCGACCCAGCCAACTCGGGTTCGATACCTCTGCCCCTCTAGGAGAGCCCAGCAAGCTACTGAGAGTCCCTTGCCTGCAAGGCAAAGCCTGGCAAGCTACCCGTGATGTATTCAATATGCCAAACACAGTAACAATTGTCACAGTGGAGACGTTACTGGGCCCTGCTCAAGCAAATCAATGAACAATGGGAGGACAGTGACAGTAACAGTGACATTGACATCTATCCTGCACACATCTGGTTCCAAGAATCAGATGCTAAATAATCAAATCATGAAAACCAGTGAAAATCAATGGTTTTCAACATTTATACACTTGCAGATTGGAATTTGTCCAGGGACTGGTGGTTGGTGGCTATTGCTCTCTTCTCTCTGTATCATGGGATCATTTGCTCCTGGTGTCACTGATCTGCTTGAACCTATAACTCAAATTCTAGTCATCCCTTTCCGAGGAAAATTATTAAGTTAGGATTTATGCCTAAATTCAAACCCAAGACTTTCTCTCTTTGTTGTTCCCAATGTGCCTTTGCCTCCGCTCTGACATGAAGAATATATTACCAAAGGAGCAGTGGGAGCAAGAATTTGAATAACTTAAAGAGAAGGAAATAACCTTGTTTTGAGACAGAGGGGATGGAATTGATATTGAGGACCAACACTATTTCTCTGAGAGATGATGTACATTTGTTTAACAGTCTTTATGTGTCAGAGTATTATTCAGTTTGCCTTAGAATACCCCTGAGTGCTCTTTTACCTTCTTCTTAATCTCATTATTTGATTATGTTTACTTGGCTGAAAAAGGTATTTGAACACAGCAGTGTTCAAATATTGTCTGAAAAACAATCCAGTAGCACACACTATATCTTACTATGTTTCAACATTGGTAAACTTTATATTGAACGCTGTTTATGTTCCTTACCAGTTCCCCAACATACAGTGTGGCTATACACTAGAAAAAAAATGCAAAACTGTTCAGTTCACTAATTTGTTGTCTCATAAAGTAAATATTCAAAGTGTTAATAGCAATGCGATGGGAAAGTGGCAGGTATAGATTGTCATGAAATCTTTCCTGTAGATGATTATAAATTATAAATAAAATTAAAACACAGTCATAAAAAGAATGCACAACTACACACACACAAACACACACATTTAAAATAACAAAGAGGAAACACATGCAGGGAGAACTAGGAAACACATCAGAGAGAACTAGAGAGGCTATTGCCATAAAGTATAAAACTTCGATCTACATCTATATGTAAGGATCAGCTTCTTCTTCTGAGGGCCAGTTATTCACTATGGCCTGAGGGAGACTGAACACAAGAGGAAAGCTTTATTTTCTTAATTTCAGTGTCAGTGGTAGTTTGGAAATGCACAAGCATTTGGAAATTGAAGAAAACCCTAGAATAAATCAATTTCTCATGTCTGGGTATAATTCTACTCGAATTCTTGCCTGAATGCTAAATGCTTGTTTTGGCCCCTTAGAATCCCTGCAGGTCATCCTAGTTGGAGAGTAGAAAGAACCTATAAGTAGATGAGAAAGGTTTGGAATTTGAGTCTGATAATACAGAAGGTATGAGTAAATTATTAAACCAATACTCCACAAGTATAAGATGAAAAACAGATAATCATACTGTTTGCTTAAATAATAGTCCATAGTCTTCAACTGAAGAAAAGTACAATTTAGAGAGTCTAAAGTGCTATAACTAAAATATTCATTGTATAATAAAGTTATAATACATATAAATATATGTGATGTCTTATCAGGAAAATAAAAGAGCAGTATATAGAACTACACTTAAAAATTAGCCAAAATTTGGAAATAGAAGACAGGGATTTTAAAGTTGCATTAAAATATTTTAAGAACTCTATATAAAAAAATCATAATCACTGTACAGATCAGGAAACAACTAGATAACTCTATGAAAAAAAGATCATAATGACTGTAGAGATCAGGAAACAAGTAGGTAAGCATGATCTATCAGTCATGTAAAATATTAAAATAAAAATATATCCAGATCTTTAAAAACACTGAATCAGCCTAATGTATTTAAGCTAGATGTATTTAAAGACAGATCAAAAGAAATTATCAAAATAAAAAAATACATATACAAGATAAAAAAATTCAGACCTCTTCTGATTTGTGAAAGAAAATTGAGCAGTCTCTTTGGCCTGTTTGGGTTTTGGTCAGGGGGTCACATCCAGTGCTCAAAGACTACTCCCTACCATATTCATATTTTTTATTCATGTTTGGTAGTAGTTCTCCCAATTTTTAATTTTTTTTTTTTGCTTTTTTGGGTCACACCTGGCGATGCACAGGGGTTACGCCTGGCTCTGCACTCAGGAATTACTCCTGGCGGTGCTCAGGGGACCATATGGGATGCTGGAAATTGAATCCCAGGTCGGCTGCGTGCAAGGCAAACGCTCTACTGGCTGTACTATCTCTCCAGCCCCAACCAAATTTTTTAAAGCTTTTAGCTTCTTAACTTTTTAATTGTCGTATATGCTTATGTGTGTAGTTTTCTCTACATTTATTCTGCTATTCTGCCTACTTTCATAAGATTCTTTATTTTACAAATTGACGTTTTCAACAAATTTGTGAACGTTTTTGCCAAACTCTGAGGGCAGCTATTTGCTTGTATTCTTCTATATGGGTGCCTACACAAAGGAGTTGTGCTTTTCTTTCTGAAACTTGAATTATAGGTAAGTGAATCTGTGGAAACCTGCTCACTTAACTATCTGCCATACTTGCCACTTGACTTGAGCCTTTGACTTGCTTCTGTCTTAGTCACTCCATCGTTCTGTGTTTTACCTATTCTGTCAAAGCAGGAAGACATATTTTGTAATTTAATATCTGTGTTGAGAAACCAAATACAATGCTTTCAACTGAGATAAAAATCATATAAATATTTGTAAAGATACTGAATATGTAGTTGAACAATGTATTAATAATATCTAATTATAAAATATAATTTAAAATAAATAATAATTTATTACTGATCATGTAGATCATGTTATTATTCATATAATCTAAATATTTAGTAAGTAAAGGGCAGACTGACCTGAGTAGCATAGTTTTTAAAAATCCAAAATGACCGTGTGTTTATAAAATGAACTGCACCTCAGTGCAATGATTTCTCCAGAAGTCAAATCCAAGGAAATCATTAAGGAAAAGCACTATAGCACTGTAGCACTGTCTTCCCGTTGTTCATCAATTTGCTTGAGCAGGCACCAGTAACGTCTCCATTGTTGTTACTGCTTTTGGCATATCAAATACATCACGGGTAGCTTGGCAGGCTTGCCATGCAGGGGCAGGATACTCTCGGCAGCTTGCTGGGCTCTCAGAGAGGGGTAAGGAAATGAGATTCTTTATAAAGATTCCAGTGAAGCACTAGTATAGAGAGATTGAGCCCACAATAATGATTCCTGACATATAGAGGAAATTAGCAATTTTCCATTTTACTGAGGGTAGAAAGAGGCATGTGATGTTACATTCTCCGGAGTCTAATCAGTCAACCAAAAATAGTAAAATATGTATATTCTCATCAGGAAAACTTTTGGGTGGTATGTTTGCTGAAGGACAGATTGTGACTTTCAAAAGAGGGAAATTTACACATGTAGTAACACAAAGGTAGTGACAGATGCAGAATTGAAGAACCATGGGGTAGAAGGAGGCTTTTTAGCTGTTGCCTATTAAAATACTGTGTGGGAAGTGAGAAACTTTTCAGCTGCAACACATTCATCTCAGGGAACTTATCTTTGTGATGGGATTAAAATAAAATTCTGATTCTTAAAATTTTTTTCTATTAAAGTACTCTACTAATGGAGAAAATCAAACACATTTACTCAGGAATTTAAAGTGAGGGTAACAGAGTGGGAGAATCTTGGTGGAGGAAGAAGGCATAGTGCCCAGTGGTCCTAAGTAAGTGAGAAAATTTCTTTAACCTTATATTTTATTTTAAAAAATCCTATATTTATTTAAAGAAGTATGAATGCTTTCACTTTTCTTTATGTTATTCTCAGTTAATGTTAATTAGCCACATTTACCATATGATATTTTGTTTGGATGTCCAAAGTCTGGGAAAGTGGATAAGAAGGTTATCAAAGGCTTGTTTTCTGGTAAAACTTTTCTGTTCTTTCAGATAAATTTAAGTAATCTATGTTATTCTTTATCTTGCATGTCCTAGGTATGCACAAGCCTAGATTGGTAGAGCTGTTTGATGGTGGAAGAGGGTTGGGAGGGCAGGCAACAACTGGAAGTGAGCATTCCCTTTTCTCCAGTTGTGGGTATTTGACATCTGTGCTTTTGTTCCCAGCATCAGTGTTGGCAAGTAGGCTGGTTGAGAAAATGTGGAAATATAACACAAAGATTTACTGCTTAATGCTGATGCCAGCCAAAGTAATTAGATCTCAGCACTCTCTGAATGCTCTCTAACAACAGTTTCAAGTTAACATTTTGTGGTTTATGCCAATCTTTTAAATGATAATTATCTTTTATCTAAGGCACTAATTCTTTCACAAATTCTTCCCAGATGATTTTTGGAGACACCATCTACAGTTTTACTTTGTGTGGGTCTCTATTATTCTGATGTGAATGTCATAGGTGTGGATGCTATGACAGAGGAATCAGGAATGACATATGCACAAAGAAATTTTGCCTTCACCTTTATCTCTATTTGATCATGTTCTCATCATGTGCTTTTCTCCTCTCAATCTGTGATCTTTAAAATGCAAATCATTTCACTGTTCTCTCTTATTTCCTCTTCTTTTTCAATCTTTCTGGGATACTCTCTCTTTAATTTTTCTCCTCATTCCACCTCCAGATTGAGAAAATTTTAAATTTTTTCTATAAATTCTATGTTTAAAGTTTAGTTTTGACACTTTATTCATATATATATAAAATTCTTGAATGGGAAGCTGGTGATAATGATAATAAAATTTTTTTGTTTAAAATATTACATGCATACAGAACTTGTGTTTGGATAGTGATATATACAACATTTATTGATATGTTAAGTGGTGGCTCTATGCCACTCATTATATATGTTTATTTAAAGCTTATAAATTTCTGAATTTGCAATAATTATCATCACATTTTGCAGATAAATCATCTAAAATAGAAAAATCTTAGCAGTTTGTGCAAGATATGAGATTTTTTGGTTGTAAGCATAGAGCTGTGAACCCATCATTTTGGTTTAAAATATTCTATCTACACCACATTAGTTCTAAAGTTGAATGACAGTGGACATTACTTTTTGTTTGGTCTTTTAAATTTCTTTTGTTTTGTTTTGAGGCCACATCTGGTGGTAATCTGGGCACTGTACTCAGGGATCATGCCTGCTGGGGGTCCATATATGAATGATGCTGGCAATGGAACCCAGGTTGGCTCTGTGCAAGGTAAACACCCTACTCATTGTACTATCACTCTGTCCCTATGATGATCACTGTCACTGTTCTCCCGCTGTTCATCAATTTGCTCAAGCGGGCCCAGTAACGTCTCCATTGGAGACTTTTGTTGTTACTGTGTTTGGCATATCGAATACATCATGGGTAGCTTGCCAGGCTCTGCTGTGCAGGTGAGATACTCTTGGTAGCTTACTGGGCCCTCCGAGAGGGGTGGAGGAATCGAACTCAGGTCGGCCATGTTAGCTGCGTGCAAGGCAAACGCCCTATGGAGCAATAGCACAGTGGTAGGGCGTTTGCCTTACACGCAGCCAACATGGCCGACCTGAGTTCCCTATGATGGTAGACATTTTAATTTGTTTTTATGTCTTTGCTAGAAGAGTTAGCATTAAGTTATAGTATTCAAGTACACTTTATTATTTTATAGATTTCTCATAATGGTGAGTGGAATAGCTTAAAAAGTAGAATTCACCAGAAGGAAATCTACTTATGTTAATATGCAAACAAATATTCAGTTCTGTGTTCATTTGAGTCTTTTATCAAAGTATGTTCTCTGAGACTGGTGATGCTATTGAATGTATCATCATAGAAGCATGGATTTTAAACTTGAAAGGCATTTTAGATAATAATTAATAATAAAAAGCTAAAGACATGAAATTTCTATATTCTAGGTTTTTCCTAAGCTCTTTGAGTACATTAGTCCATTAATCTTCAGAATAGGGCTCTGAGATAGGCTATTATCTTGTACTATAATCATTTTACAAGTCAGAAAATAAACCTGATAAATTGCCCAAGCACTAATTGACAAAGTTGAGAATAAAAAAATGCAGTTTATGTTTTTAACATAATGTTATTTGCTAATGTTTCTCACACCTACAGTTTTACACATGATAAAATTCTTGTGCAAATGTTACTTGCCTTTCTTAAAACCCACATAAACAAAGATGAGGTTTCTAGCTGAAGCTCCTTCCCATTACTCATCATATTTTTAGTGCAACCTTTTTTTTGATATAATTTTTAAACTATTTTCCTTCATTTATTCATTAATTCAATTCAAACCAGTGTAAAATTTATGCAGAACATAGTACATTAAATAAAACAGATTAATATTTTAAAGATCTTCTAACCCAATATTAATTATATGAATTATATATTAATCATAATAAAATTTAAATATAAATATTAATTGTATATTCCGTTGATATATTATATTTCAAAGAAGGAATAACTATACATTTAAAGTATAAACAGTATTATAGCAGTGTAGAGAACATGTCCACAGTCTTAAGAGTAACACTGAAAAAGTACTTATAGAATGTGAGATTTAAAATGAAAATTAAAGGAGGGGAATAGAGATTTGAAGGCAGTTTGTTCCATCTAGGTAATTATAGATACTATCCAGGTAGAGGGCTGGGGAGATAGTATGGTGAATGAGGCATTATATTCCTTACACATAGCAGACTCAGAGTTCAATCCCTAGCACCACATATGGTTCCCTGAACCCTGCTGGGAGTGATTCCTGAGTGCAGAGACAGGAATAAGCCCTGAGTAGCACTAAATATGGCCCAAACTCAAAACAATAATTTTTTCAAAAGACAGCTAGGTGTTGGGAGAAGGATAGTCCAGGGAACAGAGTCCTGCACATGAGAAGTGATAGGAAGATTCAATGGAGGACACTTCTTTTTCATTTGTTTGTTTTTTAATTTTTGTTGTTGCTTTTAGGCCAAATCTGGAACTACTCTGGGCTTACTCCCAATTCTGAACTCAGGCGTCATTCCTAAAGTCATGTATAGGAAAGTCACAGAACAGTGTTAGTGGATATTGGAAGTGGAGATAGAGAAACATCTAAAATATGCAACAGTTAGCAAGGTGCATGGAAGAATAAGAGAATGATTGGGACCCTAAAAATGGGCCAGGTTTTTTCTGGGGGTCTAAAAAGGAGACCAGCAGCAACTTTGGCGATGATGCTGTGTACTTTTACAGATCTGCAGAGTGGGAGATTACTCAGGCTAATTCACTGGGGTTTGGGGGCCCGCAGAGCCACAATCAGAGATAATGGGGTCTTCTGGTACTTCACCTTTTGGTGTTCAGGGTACCATATGGCACAGAATTAGAACCAGTCAAATGCAAGTCATACACCTTAACTCTTATACTCTTCAGTCGCTGTTCAGAGGTGAAGTGGTGCTAGTAAGGAACAGTCTCACGTATAATCAATTAAGAGATACACAAGAGGGGTGTGTGTGTAAGAACTTACAAGCGTTGGAGGAAACTGTAATATGGCCGTGACTGCATCTAATATATTAGTCAATAGCAGTCATGTGTGTGCCATGTAGCAATGTAGCACTATCCTCCCATTGTTCCTCTCTTTGCTTAAGAGGACACTAGTAACATCTCCATTGTGAGATTGTTGTTACTGTTTTGGGCATATCAAATACGTCATGGGGAGCTTGCCAGGTTCTGCTGTTTGGGCATGATACTCTCTGTAGCTTGCTAGGCTCTCTGAGAGGGATGGAGGAATTGAACCCAGGTCGGCCATGTGCAAGGCAAATGCCTTACCGGATGTGCTATTGCTCCAGCCCATGTGTGCCATTGATGCGAGTAATCTTGTTAGGAGCTTCATCTTTAAATATAAAGAAACAAAACAGTACACATTGGTCCAATTTGTTTATATTAAAAAGTTTCATAAAATAATCTAAATGCTGAAGATGTCTACATGATCTTACATTGATTTTTTTTCTATGTGTGGAATGATCACATTTGCTTATTTGAAAACTTAATTTCGATTACTAGTGGTAAAGAAATTTGAATCCTGGCAGATGAATGTGTAGTTGAGTTGAAACTGCCTTATGTTGAATATTTTGAGGATCATATAGAGTAAATAGTGTCCATCTACCGCACTATGGAATCTCCTATAGCATTTATGTTGAGATAATACTTTCTATGAATTACTACCTGCTAATCTTTGACCGTAGGGGGTTGCAGGACCTGGAAAGTTCTGCCAGTATGTGGCTCATCAAGATTTACTTCTACACTGGAGCTCCCTGTGGAACTTACCAATACTTTCTCAAAGTTCCCCATTCATCTCACTCTTCCAGATGAATCCCCCTTCCTCCCAAATTTTCCTTTAAAGCTGCCATTTTGATCTGAAAATTTCCCAGGATACTCTTTCTTTCATATCCTCCAAGAAATATTTTGCTTTTTATTTCTTTCTTGAATTCTGTTTCCCAGAAGATCCAAACTTATAAGCATTTTTAATGCTCTAGCTTTAATAAATATTCTAGGTCATAGTTTCTTGAACTCTGGATTCTGACTTCATATAGGACTACAATACTAAAAAGAATTTAAAAATAAATTTCATATGATTTATTATTGGTAAATGTTTGGTTTGTATATCTATTTTATATACCTAAATATCCAGGGTCATGTGAAAATTTCTTGGGTTTAAAGGAGTCACAAGTAGAAATGTTTAAGAATCCCTAGTCTACATTAAGGGCACAGTGGTAGGCTTTTCCTTTTCTCTTTAGTACCATACATCCTTGTTTTAGTTAATTACTTACTATTTCCAAAGTGTATATTCCATTTTCCCATTTTCAGAACTCCTAGCTTTTTTTTCCAGTTTACAGTCCTTAATTATATCTGTTCCTCTGATAGACATGTTCTTCTTTGTCAGACATTTTTTTACTGCTGAAGTTGTAATTCTTTTTCAAGGACTACATAAAATTAGTCTTCCACATAAGATTTGAAACATTTTCTCCCTCTTCTATGGAATATAACAACTTTTTATTAAAGCTTTCTTTCTCTTATGATCTGGTCATTATTTTAATATAATTTTTACATTAGGATATGTTGATCTCTTTTTTGGTATGCTTCACTTATGTAAAATCAGAATTTCTGGTCTTAGGATGTGATAAAATAAGTATTTAATTAAAGATGGTTGAAAAGTGAAAAGACCAATTCCCAAGGTGGTGTGATTGTACAACAGGGAGGCATTTGTCTTGTATGCAGCTGAGATAGGTTTGATTACTGGCATCCCATTTGATCTGCTGAGAACTGCCAGGAGTAATTCCTGAGTGCAGAGCCAGGAGTAACCCCTGAGCATTGCCAGGTGTGATCCAAAATGTTAAAAAAAAAAAAGAAAAAGAAAAGAAAGAAAAGGTAAATAAAAAAGAATGGACCAACTACCTTTGACATATTTAGATAGTAAATATAATATAGTGACAAATTAGCAGACTATTCCTACCAAAAATGAGAAAGAGAGAGATAATATTGGTAGCCAAAGATTTCTTAGTGAAATGTGGTGTATGTAGCAGAATATCCTAAATCAATGATTCTGGGGCAGGTAGTCTGTGATTTTTAGGTTTGTAGAAGGAAAACTCTACCTGGTTCCTTATCATTTTTTATAGGGCCCACACGATGGTCAACCTCCCAGCAGAGATTGGCGGACGTGGTGCTCAGAGGTCACCAGGTCTACTCCCTGTGATGCTAGGAGGGCCAGGCAGTACTGGGGGTTAAATATAACTTGCACATGGTACACATATTTCCTGCCACTTGAACTGCCTTTTAGGTTTGAAAAGCTTGGCTGAGAAATTTTACTTTTACTCTACCAAAACAAATTCCATATAGAGTTAAGCATGAAAAAACAAGCCATAAAATGTGGGAAAAGATTAATGTTTATCTTGAATCTAAATTTGAAATACATGACTTCAGAAAGACATAACTTCAGAAAGTATTAGGGGCAAAGCACAGAGGATAAGGTGCTAGCCTTATGTGTATCTGACCCAGGTCCTAACCCTGGTATCCTGTATGTTCCTCCAAGTCTGCCAGGCATGATCCCTGAGTACAGAGCCATCAGGAAACCTTGAGCACAGCCAGATGTAGCTCCAAAACCAAACCAAAACAACACAGGAAGTGCTGGGGAAAAATTATATGCTAATGACTGAAGGTTCTAATTTCTTCAAATTAGAAAAACATCAATCAGGGTAAATAGTTGCAAAAACAATGACAAAAAGAAAATCTACATTCTTAAAATATAAAGTTTACAAAACTTGGACAATGAGAGTTTGAAATTGAAAACAGAAGAAAAACAAAAAGCTAAACCTGAAATGACTGCATATTTAAAAAATTATGAATAATAATTTTGAATAATCATAGAATATTAAAGAGATTAAAAGTGATAATACTGAATCATGCATTTTAAGGAAATAAAAATTTTCTAGAAGGCAATTTAATTATATGTATTAAAAGACTAAAATATTTATTATTGCCTCATATTGTCAGGAAATTACAATGAAAGGCATAGTATACAATAAAGAAAAAGTGTGCACATTGATTTCTAAAGAAATGTTATTAAAATGATAAAAATTAGAAGTAATGTGTAAGTAGCATGACAGGAATAGTTCTACCTCTTCTATAAGTATAATAACATTTTATCAAAGCTTTCTCTCTACTTATGATATGGTCATTATTTTAATATTTTAAAAATAATATTAAAGTTGAGTAAATAATATTTATTTCAGTAAAGTCTAATGTTTTAAAGCAAATATGTTGTCACTAAGAATTTTTCTGAAGCAAAATATATTTAGCAGAAAGAATATCACTTAGAAATTTCAGGAGGCAAAGAAAGAGAATACTTATTCAAGAGAGAACATGGACTTCTCCAGGGTGGAAAAAATAATTATTAAGAATTTTTATAGTTTAAATTATGTGAAGAATTGTTTATATCACGTGGAACAACAGTGTGATAGATACATCTGTGTAAAATTTCCAGAGATAAAAACACGTCAAACCACTTACTTTTGTTTTGTAGTGTAAAATTTGGGGATAATTCTCAGGCTTTTATGAAGAGATTTCTAAACAAATCATATTAAAGCACCCAGGTTTTAAGTAGACAATAGCATCAATGAAAAACTGGGAAAATAAAATAATAAAGGACCTATATAGACAAAACTTAATTTTATAAGTTGGAACTTCAAAGAATTTTCAAAGTGTTTTAAAGAAGGAATAGCATTTAGAAACACTTTCAACTTTGGCACATTATGGAACATTCACTTACTAACATGTACAAGATGCTTACTGAAGCTAGCAAGAGATATTAGAGAGAACCCTGGGGTTAGCAAAATTATGGGCTGTTGCTACAACTAGTATCACTGGCTGTCAACTTGATAAAGTGGTCCAAAATGAGGGAGAATAGCAAGATGGAAAAGTTTTCATGGAAAGATCCATCACTACTATGGGATCAGGTTTTGGAGCAAGAGGAATAATGACCTCAACTATATTGCCCATTTGCACTGAAAGACATTGCCTAGGCTTTGCATTGTTTGATCCCTAACTAGATGCAAGAGGAACCTCGAGATGAAAATCAGCTTCTGTTTCACAGAGAAAGATGGAGAACAGTGTATCTAGAGAAATCACAGAAGATATAGCATTGATGGTGTAGGGAAATAAAGAAGAGCTTATCATAGTGGATTTTATGTGAGTTTTTTTTTTTTAACTCATGGACTAGTGATTCAAGTCTATATCAACTAGGGGATTGGATTCTATATGATCTAAATAAAGGAGAAACATGATCAGTCAAGATTTGAACATGGTACGTATTGCAAAATTATTTTTCAGATGTAGCTGATATTGTGGGAAAGATAAAATAGACTAGAGCAACAAGGGGGAAAAAAGCAACAACAAAACCCATGGATTGAATAGCAAAGATGCTTTAGGTTACAAAACATAGAGATCAGCAAAAGAACGAAAATAGCTAGGATGAATTGCAATGAAAAGGATATAGGAACTAGTGAGGAAAAATAATAACTTGAAAAATTAGAATGTAGCGATGAGTTTTATGTATATTTTATACAATTGCTGTATTTTTGAAAATAAGTTTAAAGCTAATAATTTAGAAGGTGGGCTTGAATAAAAAATTGCAGTTAAAAATTATCATTTTAAAATTTGTGATTACGTGTATTTAATGAGTTGTTAATTTCCTTGTCACTTTACTGAGTGCTAAAATTTGAAGATGTTTTATTCATTTCAAAACACATATTTGTGAATTGTCTAAGAATAAAGTCATGTTATAAAAAGCAGTTATGGTGGCTTGGTAAAGTTCAGATAATTGTTTTAATTGATGGTATTATACATGGAAAAAAATATGTGACTGTTTGGGAAGTATAGCACTTCCTTCAAAAGTTAAAAATATATTGACAGTCCCCGAGGTTCAATAGGAATTCATCTTAAAGATAAAGCCCACATAAAAATTTTAGATATTGCCTGATGGCAAAGAGATAAATGGTTGTCAGAAAATGGGAAAGACTCATTTTCTACGTCTGACTGGCAATTTTCTCATAACTCTGTCACATGGATAGAGTACTTGCCTTTCTCAAGCAGGCTGGCTGAAGGGAAGGAAGGAAGGGCCAAGATTAATGAGATAAACCAAAATAATATTTATTTTCAGAGGCACTCTATTAACATCTCAGAGTGGATCTGCCAGAATCTTCTCTCAATATCATTAGGTGGTGACACAGTTAAGACATTTATTAAATTAATAGGGGTAGAAAATAGAGATGCCCTGAAGAAACATCGTTGGCAAAACTGAAGGGATTGGTAGCAACTCTGCATTGTGTCTATTGCATTCTTTTCCTTGATCTTATCACTGTGTGTTTGAAATTTTTTATGCTTTTTCCTTTCTGTTTAGACCTAGTGGAGAAAAACTGAGAATCTATATTGTGCTATTTGAAGTTTTTAAAATAAAGATAATCTGTGGTTTATCTGAAAAAAAAACAATTTCAGTTTTAAAGCTACTGAACAACTAAAATTGGAAAAGGGAGAGAAAGGAAGAGGGGGAGAGAGAGACAGAGTGATTGAGAGAGAGAGAGAGAGAGAGAGAGAGAGAGAGAGAGAGAGAGAGAGAGAAGAGAAAAGAAAGAGACATAACCTGAAATTTTAAAATCACCTTTAGTTGATTAGGTACACTATGTATTTTGTCTTATATCTTTTCACTTGGTTTTTTATTAGAGTATTTTGTGGTCTGGTGAAAAGTCCTTCCCACATTCAGGAAAGAAATGTTTATTGGATAGAGTATTGCAAGTTTAACTAATTATGTTAATATAAAGCATAATGCAAATTTGAGTGGTTTCCCCTCATTTTCTCCAAGCCCTGACCTTCTGCCATTAATCTAAAATGTAAGACAGTCTTGTACTTGTGACCTGTTTCACAGTTAAAGTATATGTATCTTTAGATATATAGGGGTCAATGTAATGCAGCAGGTAGGGCACTTATCTTGCATTCAGCCAACTCCAGTTTGATATCTGGAACCACTACATGGTTCCCCAAATTCCACCAGGACTAAGCTTAGAGCCACGAAACCAGGAGTAAGTTCTGAGCATTGCAGATGTGACCCCAAACCAAATATGTAAGTACATATGCATGCATAGTTATATATGTATATGTTATATATGCATATATATTATATAGATACAACAGATCTAAAAATCATGCATGGCATGCATCTGCATCTTACTTCATCAGATATGTTCTTTTGTTTTTAGTCTACTCACTCTTTGGAGCTGCTTAAAAGTGGAAGGATCTCAGCAGTTAATAATCCCCCTCTCCAGAGATACTGCTATTAATAATGTATTTATCATTCAAGATTCTGCAATGCATGTTTCAAAGTATATTTTTCTATATATCTGTACAGAACTGTAAATTTCATTTAATGTATGATAGGCAATACATAGCAATTGTTGGTTCTTTCTAATGCCAGCATGGCATACTATGATGTGAATGTACTCCTCTATAAAAATAATTTATTGGACAACTTTTAAATATTTTTGGCTATGAAACAATGTTACCAGTGAACTTGACAATGGCATGTAGTTTTGTATTATCAGGGTGAGGTGCGCTCCCAAGTAATGTTCAGGGAGGGAGTACTACTTCCAGTGATGCTTGGCTAACTAGATCAGAGGGTTCAGTGTGTGTCAGGTGATGCAATGATGTTCAGGTCTAACAGTGCTAAGGGTGACTAGGGCCAGCTTGGTGGTACTGGACCTCTAGGCCTACACTTGGTGGTTCTCAAGGGCCATATAATGCTAGAGATAGGATCCATGCCTTACAAGGCAGAACATGTGGCCCCTGACTCCTGAGCTATCCTCCTCACCCTGATTTTTATTTTGTTTTATTGTTGCTTGGTTTTTATTTTGTGTATGTGTGCCATACCCAGCATTGCCCAGGGTTTATTTCTGGTTGTGTGTTTAGGGATCACTCTTGTCAGGCTGGGGTACCATATTGGATGCCAGGGATCAAACCCACGTCAGCTGCATGCAAGGTAAATACCCTGTCCACTGTACTATCTCCCTAGCCTCAGGGACCATGTTTTTTTTTTTTTAAATTTCCTTATACCCAAGAGGAGAATTTTTTATGACAATGTGCATTTAGATTGTTGCGGTGCATGGGCTGGAACATTACTGTCCAGGAAGCTTTTCAATTTATTTTTTTAATATAAGAACCCTCTTTCCTAACATACTAGCTTATTCTAAACTATAAAATTATTTTTTTTTATTTTTTGGGAATAATACAGAAAAGGTGATACTTAGTTGTTATCATTGTCCTATTTCAACTGGTTGAAAGGTGGAATGAAATTTTATCTTTCAAAAGTAGAAAATGTAAATAGCTAACAACAAAAATGATTTTTTTTCTCCAGCATATGCCTATTTTCTTCCTTATTTGATATAGATGCTATAAATTATCATTTTTCTCTCCCGTGCCTCTTTAGGAAGACTCTGTGTTTGTCAATATTCTTCCTGTAATGTTGTGACGGGAGTTACTGATCCTTATTATAATTTGCGTGGACTACTCTCTTTCTGGAAGAGTGCATTTCCCTCTGCAGGATTAACTGAGAGGGCAGCTTCTCTGTCATCAGATGAGATTGATGTTAATCCTGACACAATTCACCAAGCAGATCCTATTTTTTTCCTAACTTAATGGTGGTGATATGTCAGCTTTGAAAATAGCTTCTCTTTAAGATTTGCCTGTTATTCAGATTTTTTTTTCTGAACAATTTCTTTGCACAGCAGTAGATGTGATTTCTAGTTATAGGAGCTTCAGTTGGATCTGAACATAAATGTCCAAATATAATAATTATTATACATTGGCAGTGTTTAAAATTTATATCATGCACACTATTTACTATGAGTTCACACTTGGATTTCACATAAGTGATAGAACAGATATTTTTGAATTTTAATAAATCACATTGAACTTTACAAATGGACAAAAAAGAATGCATTTAAGATTTAAAACCTTGTGTATTAGCACTGCAATGATATAATAGTATGTATTGGGATAGAAAAAGAGGCACTTGGTCAGGTTTTATATGCGATTGATATTATGATTTATATATGTAAGTGAAGATATGATTATTCAGAATAAGAATTTTACCGCTTGGTTTCTAAGTACAGGATCTGAGCATGTAGGCAATTAAATTGAAACAAAAATTACTTTATCTGGAAAATAATATCATTTTTATCCCAACTCAAAATTGTTGAATATAACAAATCTATATTTGATCTAAAATAAGTATTTTTTTTCCAGTATTTGTTATTGCAAAATTTTTCTCTGCTGTTTATACATAAAACAGAAATTTGAAATGACTGTTCAATGTCTCAGGCTAATTTCCTAAATTATTAAAATACATGGTTTGCATAGTATCTTGATAAAGGGATCACTTTCTGTAGAAATAAATTAGACTGTAACTGTGGAAAGGAACCCAGGAAAATATGCCTTGTTTTTACTTTTATCTTGCTTTTCATTCTTTCTTTGTATACTTCATATATGATTTTTAATGCAGTATTAAATACATGTATTACACCAGTACCTAAAATTCTGAATTAAGCACTTTCAAATAAAAATTAAGCACTTTCAAATTTTACAAGAGATGAAAATGAATCACAGGGAGATTAAGTGTTTTAATGTAACTCATATATTAGTATATAAGTGAATTGGACCGAGAACCCAGAGCTCCTTGAGAACCCAAATACTACTTCTAACCTCCTGGAGCAGTTGTTCATGCACCATTATTGTGTTATCTTTGTATTTCATGACTATCAGCTAAGAGTAATAGAAATAATGTTACATTAATTCAGAAATATGGAGTTTGGGGTCTACTTCTAAAAAACCCAATCAGTCAATGATCTTTCACATTTCCTTGAACTTTTATTTAATAGTCTGGAGAATGAGGTTAGTAAAACTACTTACTTTTTCCTACCTATTTCACTGAAATATTATATAAATATATAAATATATATAATGAAACATATATTTATCTTATAAGTAATGAACATATAATGAAAATTTTATGCAGCTAGTGTTGTTTTCTAATTGATTAATAAAAAATTTTATTGCTCCTTCATATAAAGAATTTTTATTTTTATTTTCCATTGGCATAAGATTGGGCATGTGTTTTGCTTTGATCAATACAATTATGCAGAACTGAAGTGCTATGTTATAAACAGAAACTTTTGACACCCATCTTTTCCTTGATTCTCTTTCTTTTGTTTTCTGCTTGAATCAAGACAATTTTTGAGCCAAGTTTTTTAATGTTGTTTAACATAAATAGGAGAACTGAACACACAGTGTTAAACAGTTTCTAATTTTCTAATGAGAAAACAGTGAAAGTCTCATCATTATAGGAAAATTAAAGCAGGCAGAATATCTTATGACAGAGCAAGGTCATTGCCATAAATTCCATTATTGAAATATTCAAATTAACTGCAATACCAAACTCTTTTAGGGAGAAGAGTTTAACAGTACTTATCTCTGGCAATAGCCCAGTAAACTGAATGGAGACATATTCTAAATCGAACTGCTATTGTGGTTCTTGGCATGATACTGATTTGAGTCAAATAGTCGAGAACTATTATTTTTATAGAATATTCCGACTCCCAAATCCACTAATCTTATCTAAAGGACACTCAATTTTAAAAACTCGAATCTCAGGTTTCTGTTGTCTTTTTTGTTGTTGTAATTCATTTTATTTTTTGGTCCACACCCAGTTGTGTTTCAAGGCTTAGTCCTGGCTCCATGCTCTGGGATCACTCCTGGCAGGCGTGGGATACCATGTAGGATGCTGGACATCTTACACAGGTTGGCCATGAACATGGCAGGAGTCTTATCACTGGATTATCTCTCCATACCCAAAGGTTTCCAAGTATTCTACAGGCAGAAGTCAAATCTGAAATTCTGTGTTTCCAAGAAGGCCATTGGGCTATCATCCCTCTAAAGAAATGAAAGTTATTAAAGGAAATAGATTTTCTACAGTGTCTGAAGCAAGGATTACTGATAAAAACGGAACAAATACATCTAGGTTTTCTTCATGCAACATTCCCCCACTGTGTTGATGCTCTAAAGCTACCTTTCTCCAGTACCACAAACTGGATGAAAAACAATACAAATTTATTTTTTTTTTTACAGTTACTGATGAGTACTCTTTGTTGGGTTATAGACAACTGTTTTTTCATTACATAAATGTTTCTTTCTTTGTGGGAGAGAGAGCAAGCTCGCAAGCTCTCCTGTTGTCTCTGAAGAGGGTTCCATTTTAGTTTCTAATTTACTCTTAATTTCTTTTGGAAAATGCAAATCCAATATAATCACATTGGGGCATAAGGCTCTAACTTAAATTTGAGGTGTCATAAGCATTTAGTCCTTATTACTTGCATCAAGGGCTGGAGCAATAGCACAGTGGGTAGGGCATTTGCCTTGCACAGGGCCAACCCGCGTTCAATTCTTTTGTCCCTCTGGGAGAGCCTGGCAAGCTACCGAGAGTAAGTTTGCCCGCACGGCAAAGCCTGGCAAACTCCCCGTGGCATATTCGATATGCCAAAAACAGTAACAACAAGTCACAATGGAGACGTTACTGGTGCCTACTCGAGCAAATTGATGAACAATGGGACAACAGTGCTACAGACAGTGCTACTTGCATCAAGATAGAGTCCCTATAATGTCTTACAGGAAAATTTTATTATTATCCTCATCAATGACCTGATATTTGCCACCCTTCCTATTTTTGAATGAAAGTGTTTTTTATGATGGATGGTGGACACAGAGGTGATAGCTTTTTTTTTTCTTTCTGGGTATTTGGATTAAGAGGAGCCACATATGGACACAGGGTTAAAGCTTTTCTGCATGTGATCTTTCTTGATAGGATGGTGGGGATTTTTTATTCCTGTATTGCAGAGAATGGGTAGCAATTACTATAATTTACATTTGAAAAAGAGAATGATAAATATTTGCAAATAAGACAGCAAAGAGTCAGTATATGTTATGCATTATAGCGTGGCTTAAATTTGTTTACCCTTTCTGGCATGCTTCTTCTTATATATCTCCTTTTATATATATTTATACGGGTTGCATATTTGAGTTCCATTCCACATTAGTTGGCAATAAGATTTGTTATGTTTGATTAAGGAAATGAGGACAAAACTGCTGTTACAGTTTGTGAAAAATTTGAGTCAGAGTGTGTTTCACTATGAGGTGGGCAATAGCCTAGTTAAAGTTAAAGTTAAAGCCAAGTTACTCTTCTAGCCTGAGTGCTATTGAGAAGATAACAGGAAGCAGAATCACAGAGGTATGTGAATTAAATGAGAGGGATAGCATAATAAAGCAAAGCTTTTGTTGTTATGAGTCATTTGAGCTTAAGATGGTTTATTATCACATACAACCCAGACTTAAATCAATGTGTTTGTATGGGTGTGTGTGTGTGTGCGCGCGCGAGCATGTGTGTGTGTGTGTGTGTGTGTGTGTGTGTGTGTGTGATGAATGATATTTTTCTTTTTTCCAATTTGGGCCTTGTTATTCAAGTTGATTGAAGGATTAAACATAGTTTTATTTTTTAATTTTTTAAAATCTTGAGAATAAGATTGAAAGATTTATTTTCCTTTTCAAAAGTAACGCAAGGGGGCTGGATAGTACTGTAAGAATATTTTCCTGCCTGAGATTCACCCACTTTTAATCCCTAAAACCACATATGATATCCTGAACACTGTGAGGAGTGATTCCTAAGAAGAATAAGCCCTAAACCCCAAGAAGAGCCAATTGTGACTCAATCCCACCTCTGTTCCTCCCACACAAGAAAAGAAAAGTAATCCAAAAACAGGACAGGGATCAAGACTCAAGTAGTAGAGCACAGTCTTATGTATTATATCCAACACTTTGGATTCAGTCCCTGGTGCTGCATGCATAGCAGCCTAAGTGTGGCCCCCACAACAATAAAAATAAAAGATTGCAAAGATGAATCGAGTAACTAATTTTACTTTCATGCTAATATTATAAGATTGACTAACCTATTATTAATCCAAGTTTGGAATAAGGTCTTAAAATGAAGAGCAGAGATTTTGAAAAGTATCAGTTTTTCAGAAAATAATTTGTTCTTCCCATTCTTTCTGCAAGTGTTTTCATGGTCCTGTAGCTTTTTACTGTATTGTCATATGAGTATAGTGTACTTTTTCTACTCCCAGAAATGACAAATGTGCTGACTCATCCAGTCTTATTTCATCATAATAGATTTAGGATGACTTTAGCAACTTTTTCTATGAACTGGCTAGAGCTGTTAATAGGCTAACTCTGCTTTTTTCCGTAATTTAAATTCATTTGATGTTCCAGTTTGGGATTTCTAGCTTATTTGGTCTTCATTACGGGTCTGTGAAACTATGAAAATATTGCATGTTTTAGACACACAATTACACATCATATTAATTGCCAAAGTTCAATAATTAGATTATTAGAGCAACTATTTCTTGTATTTTTGTGTATGAATATACATACATATCATTTTACTAACAAGTCTACTTTCTGAGTGAATTAGAAATGGATACAGAATATTTATATGTATTATATTTATATTGTATATATATTTCTGGGCTATAAGGGAAAGGATCCCTATCAGTATACTTTTCAAAGTTGCATTGACTAAAATTCCTTTAGCTACCATCTTGCCTTCAATCACACAAAAGGCCTGTATGCTCATTAGTAAGCTTTTCTATCCAGTTTCTGGTTCTGGCATAATATTTGAGGAGGGAGAGGAAATGAACTTACTCAGCACTGCAAATAAAGTCAATTGATCTTCCAGGCAGCAAATACATGATCAGCTCTTCTCACACTCTGATGTCCATGTGGAGGCATCTGAAATCAGTGAACAGCAGAAGGAGATTAGCCAACCAATATTCCTGCGATGTGCTGCATATGTAAGGAGTTTCTGTATGAGGACCTTCAGACACAGAAAAATTTGTATGCTTAAGGCCTAAACTCGTTTTCAGATATTTTTGTCCTTTAATAATTCCAAGGTTTTAAACTCTGTTATTTTTTTCAAGTGAATATAGAGTATTGTCCCAATAAACAACTTTAAGGATTTGAAGTACAAATATTATCTTAAAATTCACATGAATTAGAAAATGTAATGTAGTAAAGGGGGGATATCTAGATCAGCTTTGACCCCAGAGTTTAGGGAGAAAGGCAGAGAAAGAAAGAAATCAGAAAGGGAAGGAAGATGATAAAGGGAAGTAGTGGGTGAAAAGGGATAGGGGCTTTAAGTTATACTGGTGATGCGATTGAGTGGTATAACTGTATATCCAAAACATAGACTCAGCAACACTGAAAATGTGACATCTAAGCACCGACTGCTGGAATTTTGTAACATGGCTGTCAAGGTGAGGGTTAGAGATTAGGGGTAGCTAGAGAGTGGGGATGAAGTATCGGAACACTGGTGGAGGGAAATTGATAATGGTGATGGGATTGGTATTGAAATATGCCTAAAACTCATCAATAACTTTGCAAGTCATGGTTCTTTAATCAAGTAAAAAAATCTCTTGATATGAGATCAATAAAATTAAGGTGATTTCGTTGAAAACAAAATTATTTCACTTTGAGAAGGGCCTGGGGATCTCTGGGCCACACACAGCAGGGCTCAGGGCTTAATCCTGGCTTTGTGTTCTAGCAATGAATCCTGGACAGCTCCAAGTAAGCCAAGCACCTTACTCCTATACTATTTTTCTAGCCACAATGATTTTACTTTATCTTACTACTGTAGTGACTGGTCTCTAGGACAATAGGGTATAATATGATTATTAATAAAACTTAGGAAAGATATGGTGGTGATAAAGCTTTAGTGTTCCTTAAATCAAGTCACTGAAGTTCTGTGATGAGAACATACTGTTTCTTTTGCAAAAATAGTAAAGAAGAGCTATTTATGGCAATAATTAAAATATTGTGGACTTGTGTGTGTGTGTCTGAATCAAGGTGCTTTTATTAAGTGAAACTCAGAAAAAATGAGGGTGGTGAAAGAGAGAAATATGTGTTCAAGAGAGAACAGACTGCTCCAGAGTGAAAGTTAGCAATCAAAGAAACAAGTGTGAAATGTGTTCAAGGGAGAACATGGGCTTAAAGAACAAGTGACTTTTCTGGTTTTGATATACGGTTACTGTCTCTCACCACCACCCAAGTCTATAAGACTTGCTTATTTTGTTAATTAAGCTTGGTGTGTTTTTAATCAGTTTATACTCTCCAAATATTTGTAGAAGGAAAATCCTTATTGTCGAACCTTTCTAAAGTGTAACAAGGATAATTTAATATTCTTGTTTATATTTATTCAATACCTAGTTCTCTCTAAGTGTTGATTCAGTTTTAACAATCAGCTTATGTTTTGGCAACACATTTCTATTGATCACTCACTTGAGTAATTTCTTGTACAATAGTGTGATTAAGGTTTATATTTATTGTGGTGCATGTTTTCAGTATTGATAACCTCTGCTGTTTAAATAGGGACATTGTTAAGGAAGAATATAGATTTTTATAAACATGTAGTGAAGAAAGGATAAATCTTTACTATTGGGAAACTTTTATAAATGATGATTACTCAAGAAATTAATCATCTGTATTATTTTGCTTACGTAGTATTTAGTACATAATTTCAGTTTAGGGTAGGTAGTATATATAATAGGATTTGGGGAAAATTTTGAGAATTAGATTCAAATGTTATACTTGATCTTTCGCGCTTGCACCAGCAGGTCCTCAATGGATGCATCCAATGCGAGCATATGTGCACTGAAA
Source organism: Sorex fumeus (assembly GCF_029834395.1). Taxonomy (NCBI): domain Eukaryota; kingdom Metazoa; phylum Chordata; class Mammalia; order Eulipotyphla; family Soricidae; genus Sorex; species Sorex fumeus. Next base: position 38,272,083 of record NW_026606111.1, read on the forward strand.
GTACAGACAGTCATTCTTGTCCTTCAGCATTTTGGCAGCCTAGGTTGGCCCTGAGATTTTATGAGCCTCTCCTTCCTCATCCTTCTTAACGCTGCCATATTGGTGACTCTTTCAGGGTCAGGAGAATGGTACCCATTGTATTTACTGGTTTTGGCATATCAAATACGCCATGGGTAGATTGCCAGGCTCTGCCGTGTGGGCAGAACACTCTCAGTAGATTGCCAGGCTGTCTGAGAGGGATAGAGTCTTTTAGAGCAGCCTCTAATTGCCCTTACAGGTGTTCCCATACTTCAAACCGTATTTCAATGCATTCAAATATGGTGCAGTAATCTTGTATTAAGTGTTTTAAGACACAGCCGTGTGGTCCAGAAAGCGTCCTGTAAAGCATCTGAGGCTGGGTAGTGAAGGTAGTGGAGGTAATGGAGGTCTGCTGGGCTGCTCGGAGCAGGAAGAGGATCTCTGCTCCCCGGTCCGTTGAGCCTGGAGTGCAAGGTCACAGATTTCCGCTTCCCTGGCTCTCTGGGACTTCACTCATGCATGAGTCCCAGCCTGAGTGTCTGACTGAGATGAGAAGACATTAATCACATCACGACATTTTCGACACTGGGGAAGAACTGTTCCTTGGAACATGCAAAAAAAGGGGTGTCGGTGGTGTCGGTGTCCTTGTCAACACAAACTTAGCCATAAACATTGATTCATTCAAATGCCTAACAACCCGAATCAGATGATTACACTTGAATATATGTGGCTCACTGCCAGCAGTTTCTATCTTCGTTGTCTACAGACCAACTTCCAATTATGATGAAGAAGAAGTTGAGAAGTTCTACATGGGGCTGGAGAAGACCACAACAGTTCTACATGGGACTGGAGAAGACCACAACTTCTACAAGATCATTGTCAGTGATTTTCATACCAAGATAGGACTGAGAAGATCAGCTAAAGAACTCCACATCAGGACCCATGGCCTATAATGGAACGAACAGGGTGAGAGATTGTCTGAGTTCATCATGTCGACCAAGACCATCCATGGTAACTCACAATTCCAGAAGGCTGGATCTAAATGTTGGACATGGGAGTCTCCTGGTGGACGGTTCCACAATGAAATTGACCACATCATATTCAATTAACAGTCTTGCCTGACCAATGTCTCTGTTGTCCCAAAATTCCAAGTGGGATTGAACCACCATCTCCTTGGTGCAAAATTCTACTTCACAGAGTGGGGAGAAAGGACTGTAAAGTTTAAGAAGAGAAATCCCAGAACAACCACCAACTGGGAGCTCTTTGGCACTATTGTGGCAATATGGGAAGATGCCGTCGTTGACAACATTGAAGAGGAATATGATCGATTGGTTCAGCACCTTCATGATTGTGCAAGGTACACCGAGAGAGATAGCCACAAAAAGATGACTGTCTTTGAAATCTCTCAAGCTCATTCACCACTGTGGCTTGGTGCATCCTCCAGCAACCGAAAGTGAATGTCTGAGCTCGCAAAGCAGTGCAGAGAAGTGATAAAGGAAGACCTCAAAGAAGAAGAACACCATTGCTGGTAGATGCAGCAGAAGCTGGGAAAAGCATTTGCAATGCTTGCCTGTCCTTTGCCAACTGCAAGACCAAGATGACTGCCCTCCGATGTCCTGATGGATCTACCACATCTTCCGGAAGGGCAATGGAGAAGATTATCCATGACTTTCAGTAGGATCTCTTTGATAGCCACATCCTCCTGCCCACACACCAAATTCTGCAGGATGGATTTGTCATTCCCAAAGTTCTCCCTTCCGAAATCCGACATGCTATTTCATCGGTAAAGAAGCAAACAACACCTGTTCCAGACAAGGTCAGACCAAAACACCTGAAGAACCTGCTGTTAGTACCCATCAATACACTGGCTAGGCTCTTCACATGCTACCTGTTTGAATGCAAGGTTCCATCCCAATGTAAAACCATCAGGACTGTACTACTATACAAGAAGGAGACATCCACGACATTGGCAACTATTGCCCGATTTGCCTATTGTCTGTCGTCTATAAACTGTTCACTCGAGTCATCCTAAATAGGATTGGCAGAACACTAGATGAAGGACAACCATGCAAGCAAGCCAGGTTCCAAAAAGGATTCAGCACTATCGACCATATCCACACAATAACCAAACTCATTGAGGTTTCTCGGGAGTTCAAGATGTCACTCTGTGTAACATTCATTGATTTAAAGAAGGCCTTTGATTCTGTTGAGACTGAAGTGGTCATTGAGGCCCTAGACAAATAAGGTGTTCAAAGTCAATACATCAGGATCCTCCATGAGCTGTATTGGAGATTCACTACCAGGATCTCACCATTCTACAGGGAGGTGATCATTCACGTCAAGAGAGGGTTTCAGCAGGGTGATACCATTTCACCGAAACTCTTCAGTGCCACTCTCAAGAATGTCATGCGATGACTGGATTGGGAAGAAATGGGAGTGATAATAGATGGTCGGTAATTACACCACTTCCGCTTCACTGATGACATTGTTCTTATAACACCAAACATCAGCCAAGTGGCACAAAGCCTGGCCGACTTTGACCATTAGTGTGGAAAGGTCTGACTACAGCTGAATCTAACAAGGTAAAAGGTAAAGGCCCTCCCGTTGATCGTCGATTTGCTCGAGTGGGCCCAGTAATGTCTCCATTGGAGACTTTGTTGTTACTGTGTCTGGCATATCGAATACGTCACAGGGAGCTTGCCAGGCCCTGCCGTGCAGGCGAGATACTCTCGGTAGCTTGCCAGGCTCTCCGAGAGGGGTGAGGGAATCGAACTCGGGTCGGCCATGTTGGCTGAGTGCAAGGCAAACACCCTACCGCTGTGCTATCACTCCAGCCCAAATCTAACAAAGACAATGTTTATGAGAAATGGTCTCATTCCTGATGTTCCATTTACTTTCAGCGGGACAAACATCGAGTGCAACAGTTACGTGTACCAAGGTTGAGAAGTCAACATGAAGAATGACTTGGCACCTGAGTTGTGCAGGAGGAAGAGAGCGGCTTGGAACACCTTCAAGAACGTCGAAGAAATAGCTCAGAGGACAAAGAAACTCTGGCTCTGGGCACATCTCTTCAATTCCACTGTTCTTCCTAACATATGCCTCATAGACCTGGGCCCTACAAAAACAGTATGAGAACACTATTCGGGTCTCCCAAAGAGGAATCAAAAGAGCTATGCTTGGAGTATCACGCTTCACTCAAATGAGAGAACGAATGCGGAGTTCTGACCTCCGTCAATGGTCAAAAATCAGGGATGCTGTCTTGTTTGCCAAGGCGTCAAAAATCAGATGGGTGGCACAAGTAATGAGAGTTGGAGATGACTGCTGGACTAGAGCCATCGCCGACTGGATTCCATGGGATATCAAAAGATCACGTGACTGCCAATGTTGGAATACAAGGAGCTTAGGTTTAGCAGGTTGCACCCATCATAGTGCTCCTGAGTCACTCACATTCCTTTGTTTGTCTCTAACCACTTCTCTATGCTCTCTTCCCCAACCAGTTAATCAGGTTTTCCCCTTATCAGAATCTGTTAATTTTTAAGGTCTGATCCTTCTAGGACACTGAACTTGTATTGTAAGTTAATATTGCCTTTCTCCTCTCCTTATGTCTTTTGAATAGTTTACTTTAATGCAATGTCCTTTTTGTATAGATACAGGAAGGCAATTAATATTATGCTTTGTAACTTAGGATTTAATTGGCTTTGAATATTATTCATTCCTGGGCATCTGCTTTCTTAACTTAAGCCTCAGTTGCCCTCACTTCATAGCACCCCCAAAAGCAGGGTCCCGAAGAAGGACTGGATGGAACCAGGGTAAGCAGGCAAGCTATATGCTACCCTGGCATCGAGATGGGCCAGGCCAAAGCGCCACGATTCTTAACTATAAGTTAGGAGTTTGATCATAGACAGATGCTGTCATGATCCAAAATTAACAGCGAGCAGGACCCTGCTAGGTATAGGAAAGTCTATCTGGCCTGAGCACTGTAGTCTGAGATTGAGATGTCCCTAGGAGAGCAATTCTATAAGCTTAAAGTATTTCTTACTGTGTCCATACAAAATGATTTATATTATGTATGCTTATATGTTTGTTGGATAAGGAGAGGAGAAACACACCCAGGGAATTCCGTTCTAGGGTGGGTTGATCTACTAGATGAGAATCTGTCCTAGAAGCAGCTTTCCCATGTGTCCTAACTAGTTTGGATGAGGCTGAACATTTCTCTCCTTCAAACTGCTTTCAGTAAATAATTTCAGTATATTGTAAGAGGCAGTTTCCCTTTTCTCACAGAAATCTCAGGTGCTAGGCAGGCCTGATCTTTGGGATGTAGATTCCAGGCTCTAGGCAGGCTAGTCTTTGGGATGCAAAGCTCAGATACTTGTCTTTGGGATGTAGATTCCAAACTCTAGCAGACTGGTCTTTGGAATGCAAATCCCAGTGCTTGTAACTGGAGAAAGTGCAAGAAAGAACTTGTGAAAGGTTTCAGTCTTGGTTTTGTATCTTCTTTCCAGAGGCCAAAATTACTGGCCTGCAGATGTAAAGAAACAATGTATGTTTTGCCTCCTCAGTATTCCTTCTGTAACTCCTTTTGATGACATCACTGTATTGCACCCTTTAGAGGTACCATGATCTATATAAGGAGATTTTCGGGGCTCTCTGGGGGAATGTGTGCTTTAGAGAACCTGGGAAGATAGGGCTGAGAGAAAGGAAGAGACAGTTCTGAGAGAATGGGGACACAAGCTCAGAGAATTAAGGAGCACATGCTTGAGAGATCTTGGGCCCTCCATGACATAAATTTCTTCCATGTAATAAACTGCTACTAAGACCAACCAGCCTGGCCCTCGTTTCTTTCCTTCGCCTGCCCATCGCCATCCACCTCCCTGGAGTGGGAAAAGGGCCTGAAACTACCGAATGCGGGCAGCTGGAGAGATAGGCTGCTGCTGTCCCTTTGCCAGTTGTTTTTTGTGTTTACACAGCCGCCCACCTATGAGATGTGACTTCCTTGTCAAGACCCTGAATATTGTTTTAAGGCTCTTTGTGTTCCTAGAATGAGCAGATGCCATTGGGCTACATTAGCACGTGACAGGGATGAATGGAGACATTACTGGCGCCTGCATGAGCAAATCAATGAGTAACGGGATGTCAAGTGATCAAGTGATCAAGATTCAAATATTTAATTATTTTAAAATTACTTCTACTTAATGTATATATTGAGAATATTTGTTAACATTAGAAGTGATTTTAGGTATCAGAATATAAAAAAATCATCAGAAATGGTTGGTTTAGATTCTACATTTTAGAGGTGAGGATTGGTATTATAGAGCAAGGGAGTGATGTACATGAAGCTTAAATGATGTATATGAAGCGTAAATGAAGAACTCTATGTGACTGATCAGTAGACTTCCCCTGTGAGTTGATTCTTTATATCTATAGAAATCACATCTTAATGGGCCAATGGTGTGACTCAGTGGTAAAATACAAGTTTTCCATGTGTGAGACCCTGGGTTCACCTACCAACACTGTAAACAAACAAAGCAATAACCAAATACCAATCCCCAAACTGCCACAATTTAATAAATTTATTAGAAAAAAGTCAAAGAACAGTCCTTGTACTGTGTTTTATCTTTGATAGATCAATGAGCATTAGTTGATTTTTATGACCTGGAATAATGGTGATTTCCTTAGACGAAATTTTAAAATTTATATTTTTGAGAATAATTAGTGATCAAAAATAAAGTGATATTTAGCAGTCCCAGGACATACATAATTTGCCAAAGTTGTTTCTTTTTAAAACAAGGAATATATGGAGAGCCCGGCAAGCTACCGAGTATCTCACCCACACGGCAAAGCCTGGCAAGCTACCTGTGATGTACTCGATATGCCAAACACAGTAACAATTGTCACAATGGAGACGTTACTGGGCCTGCTCAAGCAAATCGATGAACAACGGGAGGACAGTGACAGTGACAGTCTTTTTTAAAGAATATAAAATTGGAAAAAAATATTGTTAGTTAATAATACTAATAAATTTCAGAGTTGCATTTTTAAACTTTTATATTTGAATAATTTTGTATCCACCATAAAAATCACAGTGCCTTTGCACCATCAATAAAGACCTCTCTACTCCTCCAGGTCCAATTCCTCCTTTTCTGTTCCACTTTCCCACCAGTAGTCATCATACTGTTTACTCTGAGTCTGGGACTTATATATTTATTGCTTTTTGTCAATTTGTTTGCACTTAGTTGATAATTTATTTGTAATTCTTCTTTCTTTATTTTCTTATCAGTTATTTCAGGTTCCACAATGTATTTTACAATAAACAGATAATTGTTGAATTTATAACAAATTGTTGTTTAATATTTTGAAAACATACTCTTGCAAACAGAGGTAGATGCCAATGTTGTATTCTTCCAGCATTATATCTAACATAGATTCATGAGAGGAGAACTTGATTAGTACTATACTCTTAATAACTCTGTATCTCTTTCATTATTTCTGGCAAGTAAGTGAGACTTACGTGGAAGTTTTGCAAAACATAAACTCAGTATGTTTGCATCAGCTCCACTTAGTTTTTACTTCGAGTCCTGGCTTTTTCAGGAAGCAGGAGTGATTCATCAAACCATTCCATGTGGGGAGGGCTTCTGTGTTTACTGTTGTCTGTGACACAGATACTTCTGTTAAATTTCTTTTTCTGTTAATAGAATATTCTTGGCTCTCATGATTAGATATGTCTTTTAAATCAATTTTTATGGTTTATACATGCAATGTTTTGGTTTATAATCCTCACTTATCTAAGTTTTCACTTTGAAAGAAGCAAAGACCCCCCAAAATCTCAATAGATAATTCTAGAATTAGATAATGAAAGTACAAATCACAAAAAGCTAGTTACCTTAAGAGCAGTACCGGGGAAGGGATAACTCATATTTCCTGTTTCTAATCAACTTTATAAGTGAAAACTTGAGTGAGTGGGCAATCTTAGGTCCTCATAAAGGTAGTGTTTTCTTTTGATGATATTTTCTTAAGGCTGCGGTATTGATCTAGTTGTGTAAGATAAGCCCCTTCTCTTTCTTCTGTCTATTGCTGTTGGGCTATTTCATCAGTTTGCACATCTAATATTCTTAGAATACTGACTTCCTTACATCTACACACTGCTTCATGAGAAGAAAATCACATTTTAATTGTTATTTATTTTTATGACCACATTTTCCTTCACTCTTCTTAAACTTTGTTCTTGAATTCCCTCTTGTTAAATATTCCTATAACTTTACTCCTCCTTAATACCTGGCATGTAGAACATTTCTATGCGTTTATACATTTATGTATAGTATACTTAATTTTTACATTTTTCACTATACAAAGTGATACTTGATTTATAATAATTCTTACCCGCATTGTTATTTTTGCTATCTACATATCTCCTATTACTCTTCAAACTTGCTGAAAAGTCGTTACTGGAATTCACAGTCTGAAGGAATCTACTAACTTCATTCTTGACCCCTGAAGAAGGATGTTAATAATGCATATGGAGTACCCACTGTAATATACTGGGCTAGATTCAGTATTTGATGTTTGGGTGCATTTGAAAATTTGATATTTTTTGAGAAGGAAATATGTGTTACTAAATGTTATGTGAGTTTCAGTAAAGGGTCATCTTTCTTTATCTTCTGTGCTTTCGTTGTCTGACTATAGCTTTAAATATTTTATATCCTACAAAACTTTACTTGGAACATCAATAGAAATTTCCTGAAAACATACTATTATAAAAATAAATAGTTTACAAAAAATTAGAAAATTCTCAGTGTTAAAATAGTACAAAGTAATATAAATGTAAAAAATCTCCCAAAATGTCAAAGGCTGACCAAATTTAACAAGAGTTATAAGAATCATGTCCATAAGGACTTGAAATTCAGGTCAGATATTGAGGTCAAATCAAACTACTTAGCAAGGTTTGGTTGTGACACTGGTATTGTGTAGCCCCGTGGGAAGAGGCTAAAGCCACTTAAAAATTGAGACAAACAAAATTCACAGCAAATCAGCTGCATGAGAGGATGTTGAAAAATTGCTTCCTGATGAACTGAAGAAAGAAAACTTTGTAGCAAAATAGAAGACCTCTGTTAAAAAGGTATAAGCGTCTGTCTCAGCATCAGATTGAAGACAAAAGAAATAAGTTATATGTCTTCATGATAATACAAAGCCAAGTGGATGATTAGGAAAGACTACCAATTAACATGGTGGTGTACGTAGAACCCAGAGCAGTATTCATCCTAATGGGATGCAAAATAGTTAAAAAATTCATCTTTGATTTTTAAACAAATTAGTTCTAAAACATCAGTAGGAGGTAAGCTATGTTGACATTTCAGACCATAAAGGGATTGGAAGTAACACAAACATACCCTTCAAATATGCTGATACAATTGAGTGACATTTACAAGGGAGAAAGATATTAAAATCATAATTTTTCACTCTTCAGGGTATGCACCAGAGTTAGGAATTGAGAAATGGCCTTTTTCTAAAGAACATCTAATTTTTAATGACTGGATTTGCTTCAGTGACTTGTTAGGTGTTGAAACTGATTTTTACATTTATTTGAGGTCCTGATGACCTTTAGGATTCCTCTCAGGGTGATTTTGTGGGTCCTTTCTTCAACATTAACCAAAAGGGTAAGCAAAATTGAATCATATCCCAGAGCTAATGATGAAAAATAATAGTTCTTTTTAAACTTTCTAATATTTTGGTTAATATTAGCTGAATAACAGAGTAGATCTTTCCTTATAAAAAGGCCCTCCCGTTGATCGTCGATTTGCTCGAGCGGGCCCAGTAACGTCTCCATTGGAGACTTTGTTGTTACTGTGTCTGGCATATCGAATACTCTCGGTAGCTTGCCGGGCTCTCCGAGAGGGGCGGAGGAATCGAACTCGGGTCGGCCATGTTGGCCGCTTGTAAGGCGAACGCCCTACCCGCTGTGCTATCGCTCCATGTAATTAATTGCTTCTGAAAAATAGCTCGCATTTTTAGTAGTTTTTTGAGCCAAAGAGGTTTTTTATTTACTCTTTTAAGTTTGAAAAATATTGAGAATATTAACATGAATATCAAGATATTTAAATTCTCTTGAAAAATCAGAAGATTAGGTAGTACTTTTCACACTTGCCTTATTGTAATGACTTGATGGATTAGAATCCATGCAGAGCTAGTACTTGCCAATGTGGCACCATTTTCTATTCTTGTTTTATAGTCCAACTACATCACTTAACCTGACTGGTTATACACATATTTAAATTTGTGGGTTTGCTTTTAAAGATTTAGCACCTTCACTCATGCTTGATCCTTTTAAGATATGACTCTGGCATGCTTAGAAAATCTATCTTGACAGTAATGTTATTTTCATATATATTAAAAAACGTTACATCAACGTTACAAAATAAATCTCCATTTTCCTCACTAGAATAATAAATTTAATTTTATCATGTCTAGCATCTTTTAGCTTAAAATATTACTGCATCAGCATATTGGGTGTGATGGGTGGGGGTAGAGACGATAAGATGAACTACATAAGTAATGTTGATAACTAGAAGTATTTTTACGTGAAACAAAATTTGTTCTAGAGTTTCTGTATCTTATTAGGACTTTGATTTTTTTCCTTCTCTAGAGACATAACTAACCTATATCAGTTTGCTGTTTTTCACTTCTTTGGAAATTGTTGATAATTGCATTTCAGTTGGCAGATGTGTGTATACTTCAGAAAGCTATGGGGAAGAAACTTTTCTAGTACTGTTTCTTTTCTTTGACTTTCTAATCAGAAAATCTTGATTTACTGAAGATGCAGTGACTAGAAGAGACTATGGTTAAATATCTCTGTATAATTCCAGTAATTGTGGAATTTGCGTTGTTAAATGGTTAAATGGGTTCTAACTCATTGCCTGAAGCCATTGATTCTATTTATTGTTTTATTGTTTGGTTTGTGATTTGGGGGCCATATCCAGATATGCTCAGGGCTTACTCCTGACTATCCTTAGAGATCATTCCTAGAGAGACTTAGGGGACTATACAATGGTTGGGGAAGTGGGGAATGGAATCCTTAACCATGCAAGGCAAGCACTTTATTCACTGCACTGTCTCTGTGGTCCTAGTTTTCTGTTGAATTTTTAATATACTGTTCAGCCATACATTGATTCTCCTGACAATTTTCTGATGTATATGGAGAATCTGTTCTCTTTAATTGTACAAACATGTAAACCAATACAGTAGATAACATAATTTCTTTCTCATCATTTTAACATAATTTCTTTTTTCAAGAAGGGCTTCAACTCAGTTTGTCAAAAAATAACATTTTAAACACTGTTTAATTTCAATATTTCAAATGAATTTTTGAATAAAAGTTGTTTATTACCATATTAAAACTGATTAATTGCTGGACAATACATTGAAAAATAATGGAAGAATATATCTATTTTTTAAACTTATCCAATAAAGAAGGCAATAAGAAAACTTGGTAAATTTAAATGTCTTATTATTTCCTTAAAATTCAAATTTGTGCAACAGAAGAATAAAGGAGCAGCAGCACATTCATTGAGATACATGTAGAATTTAGAGTAAAATGTACAGTTTTACTATAGAAAAGAAACTAAAATATTAAACAAACATTGGCAAAGTATTACAAAGTAAAATTACTTTGGGTAGCTTTCTTTTCTAACTCTCTAGAATTCTATTTCATACTAGTACAAGGGAAAACTCCAGTTACACCCAGATGTAATATCAGATCTTAGATATTATTTTGTAGAGTAGTTGTCTTCAACCTCTGGTCATTGTCAAGAAAGGGTGAAAACACCAGGTCTACGGCCTTGTTTATAACTGCTGGTCTGTGGACCAGTAACAAGGACAAATAATGGTCCTCAGGTATAAAAGGTTGACACTGGTTCAGGGAAACAGGCTGCTGCTCAGATTCTCATAGACAGGCAAAGCCTGTGGGAACACTTGGTTCCAAAAGATATATCATTAATAATTAGTATCCTGTAGAAAATTTAGAAAAAAATATAAAAACATGCTACTGCAATAATACACAGTGCTTATTCATTTAAGTATTAGCTAAATTCAATATATTTACACAAATCCAGATATTATCAGATCTCTTAAGATTACCCAGGCTAATGCAAAAGGTAGTGAAAACTGGTGGTGGAAAATGTTATGTAATCAGGATGTAATTATATCTTATTTAAAAATTTTTAGGAGAAATCAATGCTATAATGTCACAAAATTTTAGGCAATCTGGGGGCACTTTCCAGACTATAGAGGAATATTTGATTTTGTCCAAAGAAGGAATAAAAGGCTTTAATAATTGCATGCCAGTGATAGAATTCTCAGTGATGTAGATTAGTGGTTTACAGTTTGCTGACCACAGTTCATCTCCTTGGATAAAAGCATATGCACATGACTAAAGACAGCATGATTAAAGAGGATTTCCTCCCACCTGAACCTTTTATTCTTTTTCATTTTTTGGATTAATTTAAACAGTTCAATTTTTTAAAAACAAAATGTGGGCCACGCTCAGCTGTACTCAGGACTTGCTCTCAGCTCTTCACTCTGGTATCAATCCTACAGTTCTCAGGTTCAGAACCATGTGAAATATGGCACCAGTTATTACCTCTAGGTCAGTTGTGTGCAAGACAAACACCTAAGTCACTTGTACTATCACTCTGGTCCCACAGATAAATTTTCTATCACATTCCAGATCATACTGTTATAATTTCCTTTACTTTCTTTTATTATTTTGATTAACTTGACTTATTAAAGTTGATTACAATCCATTAAACAATCTTAACTACTAGTAGGTTTTACTGTAATATGATCTACGAGTAGGTTTCAATATAAAAGACTTAAAATCACCATATGAAAGCTATAGGATCCATGAGTTGCTATTAATTTGTTTTTGTTTGGTTTGTTTTTTAAAAGTAGTTGTTTTTTAAGAACCCAGAGTTTAATCTGATCATACCAGAGGTTTGAATAAAAGTGGTTTTTATATGTGTTTGGCGGAAAATGATGCCAGAAATTTAAGATATGAGGATAATTTAATGCCCTATTATTGATTTAATGATGTAGAGGGCAACATGGTAAAGAATGAGTGCATTACTAGGAACTGAGAATGGGCACCATTAATGCCCAGTGAGGAAATGGAGAGCTTTCTCCACAAAAGCAAAGGCTAAAATTTTGCCGATAATGAAAATGAACTTGGAAAAAGTTTTATTGTTATAAACCCCATTTGCAGATTGGGTCTATTCAACCTCTTTATTTTAACCTTAAGAAGAGAGACTTGCTAAAACTTTTGATCTATAGAATTGTAAATGACATCCTCCTGTTGTTCATCTATTTTGCTCGAGCGGGCCCAGTAACATCTCCACTATAACACTAGTTACTGTGTTTTGGCATATTGAATACGTCACGGATAGCTTTCCAGGCTTTTGCCGTGCAGACGAGATACTCTAGATAGCTTGCCAGGCTCTCCGAGAGGGATAGAGGAATCAAACCTGGGTCGGCTGCATGCAAGGCAAACGCCCGACCTGCTGTGCTATCCCTCCAACTATACATGATATATGCATGTTACATATATGTTCATATTATATACTTTCAGCAAGTTTGTGGTAATTTTTAAAGAAACTGTAGAAAATTAATATAAAATAAAAGCAATTTTTCATTTTTGATCATGTAAAAGTTTTGTTTAATTTTTTCACTAGCTGAAAAATCTATGAAAGAAAATATTTTTTGATTTTGCTGATGCATGAACTTAACTTACGAAGCCTTTGATGCTGGCATGTGATTAAGAAAAGTCAGTTGCTAATCAGTGATTGAACCCAGCTGACAGACAGCCTGGTACTTAGCGATACAGAATTTCAATGCTGAATTTTGATTGTCTATGGTGGTATTTTAAAATTTGAAGATTACATAAAGCTCCATGAACTATCTGATATAAATGTCAAGGACCTAGTGTGTTTTCTTTTAATTAGGAAAGAATATTTTTTCCTTAATCTTAACACAGCATTTGAAGAAAAATAGTTGCAACATTGGGTAGCAAAAACATCTTAAAGGTATGAAATTGAGAGCTAAAAATTGTATGCAAAACTCTTTCCTAATGAACTTTGAAAGTCAACTACATTAGATCGTATGTAAACAAGCACAATGTTTTCTAGAAATAGCCCAGAATTTTCTTTTTAATACATCAAAATAAGATGAAAATAATTCTATCCTTCAAGATAAGAAGATTGACACTGGAAATGGCAAAGAGATTTTGATCTTGGGAACTAAAAGCTAAATTCTTAAAATATATTTTTGCAATGTATTTAAAAATCTTTACTAATATAACATGGCATGATTATTAAAGTTTTAGATTCCTTTTATTTAATTTTTTTCTTTTCTTGTTATTTCTGACATTTAAAAAAAATCCTAATTCTATGCTCACTGAATTTTCTGATTAATTTCTACTCAAACTTAAAAATCATTTTATCTTGAAAATTTAAAATACCACATTAACATGACTGATTTAGTTAAATTAATATAATTGAAGTTCAATGGAATTTACTTTCTTTTTGCTTTTGGTTTAGTTTGGGTCATAGAGTACTGTGCTCTTGACTTACTCCTGCTACTATGCTCAAGGATAACTTCTGGTGGGGTTGAAGAGGAGTTGTCTGTGTGAAAGGCAGAGTCAGGCCCTTATTGGTTGTAATAACTCTTTGGTCCTTGTCTATAGTCTTTTTTATTATGTTACAGATAAGGATTCATAGTGATCACTGGAAGTAGCAGAACTTCCTGTGTTATTTACAAAACTGAACCAAATTTCTTTTGACTTTAGACTCAGCGGAAATTATTTTTTCAAACTATATGACATCCAATGCTTTCTTACAATTTGCCTTTGTTCCTTAAGGTTGTTGACTGAGAATTCAGTAGCATGCAAATAATGGTAAATGGAGAGAGATAGTTCCGGAAAATAATTGATTTTAATTTTGAGAGGTAGAAACGTTTGCTTCTTTAGCAAGGACTAGAGAAGCAAACTAAAATGCCTTAATTTATCTAAAATAGAATTTAGATTATATGATATGAAATAGTGTGAATTTTACATCATTTCTAGCTTGCTAAATGATTGATACATAATCTGTAATTGGAGAAGTTACAGCAGCAATTTCCTGTAACAGCTTACAAGTTGCATGTAATTTCTCCTTGGAGGACTATTTTAGTTGTGAGCTACTCCCCAAATATGGACAGATTTGGCTGCTAGCTCTAATTTGAATTTAGTATTAATCTTTCTGGTGAGCCTGCAGTTTTTATGTATCTATTACATTTCTTTTTGACATACAAAAATAAGAAATCCTTTGATATTTTGATAACAAAAAGGTAACATCTTTGTTTAAGAAAAATCTACAGCACACATGAAAATGAATCTCTTTGGTTGGAGTCTCTTGGTTGAAATTTCAATGTAAACAGTTATAGTCATAATCATAATTGGTTAATTGTTATGGAGACCCCGCTGTTCTTCTGAAAGGCATTGTAATAGCAGTCCTATGATAAATTGTAGAACTGGGTAAACAGAGTTCTAGATATCATATTCATTTCATGTAATGATATCATATTATATTTGCACATGCACACACGTTTTCCAGGTTCTCAAGTGCTTTTGACATCTCAGGAGATACACATTTCTCAAACTGAAATTTATGCCAAGTTTCTTATTATGTTTCATTTGTGGTGTCGACTTTTGGGAACTTTCTGATGATTCCAAAAACGATCATTTCTCCTACAGTTTGACACATAGGAGATACCTCTGTTCATTATTATTTGCTTTTTGTTTGCTTGTTTATTTTAGAGCAATATAGAGGCTAAGAACAGACTTGCCTATAAACTTTGAAAATACTATACAGGTTTTCAGAATTTTAGTTTCTTTAGCTGAAACATGGGGGAACTGGAGCATATCGAAACTTATCTAATAATATAAGAATTTAAGTGAAAAAAAAGAAATTAAGTCAAGATTCACCATTTTTGGTTTAAATTTTTGATATTTCATAGTTCTTTGTTCACTTAATTAAATTACACATGCTGAGTTTGACAAATCAGGAGTCATTTTATCAGCAGAAAAGCCTATGGAAAAATAACTTTTCCTATATAAATTTACCAACACAAACTGTCACGTCACTATCCTCCCCTTGTTCATCAATTTGCTCGAGCGGGCCCAGTAATATCTCCATTGTGACACTTGTTACTGTGTTTGGCATATCGAATATGTCACAGGTACCTTACCAGGATTTGCCATATGGGCGAGATACTCTTGATAGCTTGCCGTGCTCTCCAATAGGGGTGGAGGAATCGAACTCAGGTCGGCCATGTTGGCTGCTTGCAAGGCAAACACCCTATTCGCTGTGCTATCGCTCCAGCCCACCAACACAAAATATTTTTTAAATTGTTTTACCAGAAAATAATTATGAAGGTCTAGTGAAAAACCTTCAGTTTTTTAAATTTCTTTTTATGGATTCCAGAATAATAAAGAATAAAAATTTTGTATATGCTGAAGGTAACAAGATGTAGTCATCATGCATTATAAATCACTTCTACTGGTTTGGAAATTTGCATTATATATTGAGCAATGTTCCCTGAGGAACAGTAATGGATTGTTTCCTGATATTTTGTAAGTTTGCTACCTGAAATTTACCCTAAACACTGCCACAGTGTTTACTGTGGTCCTTATTCTGTTGCATAGCTCCTGCTTATAGTATTGTTCATATATCTTTGGTCATTGATTTGTTTCTGTATCTGGTCTTTCTAGTCTTGTCTTTGGCTCTTTTCCCTTCCTTCTTCACCATGCATTTTATTTTCAACCTTAAGTTATCCTAGTTATAGTCTTAGATTTTCCAAGTATTGTTTTTTTTATTATTTCATCTTCTTCTCTTCCTGTTGTTTCAGTGGCCAGGGATGAACACATATTTGCTTGCAGTGCATATATAACAGTTTGTGTTTCTTATATATTTGGCCACGGTGTTTGCTGGCTTTTATGCTCCTTTAGCTGTACTTGTGTGTGTTCTCTGGGGGAGTTATACTTTTTAAGATGTAGTGTTCACACATATGCTCACTGGAGGATTTCACTCCTGGTCTTGTTGCTTCCACATTTTTTTTTTACCTGTGTTGCTTCACTAGGAGTTCACAATGTTAGTTGTATGTTCCCACACATTTAGCTGTAATACAGTCAGAAATCACAGATGATGCCAAGGATCCCAAATAACATGGCTGCAAGGCAAAACAGTAGAGCTGCCAGGATCACACTCGGTACCTATTACTTGGTTTAAGAGATTGAACTCATGATCTCATTCACGCAACTCAGGCACTTTAGCCATTGAATCATTTTCTGGCCTTGATTCTTTCAAATTTTAAGCATAAAAACAAGTTAGTCTTAATTTTTCCCTAGATAAATTTTTAATTCAAATATAATTGACAAACATATACTGTTAAATGTCCAGGTACTATTAAAATAGATTGTGATTCAGTGAATTTGAAGAAGAACCTGAGAGTCGTTTACGGTCCTAACAAAAAGAAATATGAGGAGCTGCTGATACTAATTCTGTGACCACCCATTGGAGAGCCAGGCTCACTTTAGTTGTTGCTTCTGTTCTCAACACTCCATGCAGTATAAATTTTGCCCCTAATTCCGACACTAGGTGCAACAAAAATTTTAGCCCTTAATTCCAAACCTAATTCCAAAGTCATTATCCACTATGTTTTTACTTATTCACCATAATTGTCATTATCCACTGATTTTACTTCTGAAGAGTACTATTGAAATACTACCGAATATGCAAGGAATGTCTATAAAAATTAAACTGAATTCACCTCATATGAATTTTAAAGTGACCAAAGAACAATCTTTGAATTTTGGTCCACTATGGCAGAATCAGATTACTAAAAGATCTGTTTTAAATGCACAGTTTTTGCTTTAGATATAAGTTACATAGTTCAGAAATCAGTCATTTAAAATATGCCAAAATAAAAAAAACCAAGTTTTTTACATTCAGTTATGTATGAATAATATAGTCAGGATCGAAGTGTAACTATTAAGAAGCCCATAATCAGTGGGAAAAATATGGAGACTTTTAAGCAAAGAAAAATCTGTATATGCTAATAATATTTCTGAGGAAGCCCATTTTTAAGTTGGAATCCTTTTTTCCTTTTAAATTATCCCGATGGAATGTAATAATAGTACTCTTGTTCCTGTGGAAGAAGCATATAATACTCATGAATGGTGGGGTGGAGAATTGACTGGAACTGGCCAGAGTGAACAAGACAGAAGCAGGGGCACTATAAGGATTAAGGAAAGAAACAGAAATAAGAGAGAAAAAGCTTGGGGTAAAGGATATGCTCTCCATGTTCAGAGTTTATTGTTTAGAACCAGTAATCACAAAAGGAGAATGACAGTATTCTTTGCTTACACTTTACATACCTGAGGGCTTCCTGTTATGGTAATTATCACCTCTGTAAAGGGTTTTCACAAGAGGAAGTTTCTCCACTGGGAGGTGACTGAGATAGAACAGATACAGGACTCTGGCCTGAGACTGCATTCTACTTCCAGTGCCAGCATTCTAGATTGAAAGGTCCCCTAAACTGCTCGCCCTGTTCCCCAAACTTATCCTTCTGCTCCCCAAGACATATATAAATCCAGGACTTAAATTTTATAGTTCACGTATATCCTGAAGTAAAGGTAAAGGTAAAGGCTCTTCCGTTGGTCGTCGATTTGCTCGAGCAGGCCCAGTAACGTCTCCATTGGAGACTTTGTTGTTACTGTGTTTGGCATATCGAATACTCTCGGTAGCTTGCCGGGCTCTCCGAGAGGGGCGGAGGAATCGAACTCCGGTCAGCCATGTTGGCCGCTTGTAAGGCGAACGCCCTACCCGCTGTGCTATCGCTCCAGCCCATATCCTGAAGTAATCCTATACAATATTTATGTTACACCCATGGCTCAGTTTCCCAAAAGACCACCAAGCCGACTCAGACGCAAACACAGAGGTTCCTTATTGCAAGCTATAGCTTGGTCTTCCAGGTAACACAGACACGGGTTGAAGCTGACATCCCTGCGACCTTAAGGAGCAAAGTTTATATGGGGTGTACAGTGGGAAATGGGCTACTTAAACAGCATTATTACAGGATTGGTTGATCTTTACAATTTGAAGAGTGCGGAGCTACAGGATAGGCTACGTTCAACCTTAGGAATCACCTGTGCTATGCGCCCCTGGCAAGGCGCTCTGATTAGCTGTGGTCTGGGAAGTTCAGGTTTTAGGCGTCCTATGGTATTTCTAGATATGAGCCCTTTGTTCTTGGAATGGACTGTTAAAGTTCCAGCTAGAAACTCTGGTGTATGTTGCCTTTTCACTAATAAAGACAGTCATGGCATAGCTTTGGTCACTCAATTTACACCAAGAAAGTGTTAACTGTCATCTAATATAGACTTTCCTATTTAGGAATGATGATTTCTGTTTTTTTATTACACAGTGACCCTTGTTTGAATGCAGACTCAGAAGTTAATACTTTGTGAGTACACAAATATTAATTGCCCCAAGTTTATTGTAACTTCATGTATCAAGTTTACATATTTTAATCTGATATAAAAGGGCAAGTAGATTCTGGAGAAAATCTTCATTTCTTTAACTTTCCAAGAAAATTTTAACGTACTTTTAAAAGTCAAAAGTGTAGTCAAAATTTTAATTTTACTGCACTTGTAATAGTTATTTTACCACAAGCAGATTTCATTATATTGATGCTACTGCCTGACCCAAGGAGCATTTTCCAGGACTGTCATTTAGTTGCTGGGTATTAGGTTCACAAAAAAGCAATATGAAGCTGTTCTCAACCATTAGCTAGGGAAAAAAACCTCCATGTTTTATATCAGTGAATTTAGAAAGGGCAATATATTTAATTACTTGTGTGTGAGGTGATTATACAATTGCTCTGTGTCATTTTATGTACTGATCAATTGAGAAGGCTTTAAAGCTTATTTGAATTTATGGCCAAAGTCTGGCCCTCCTGAAGCAGGGTAAACAGTGAATTCACCCATGTGAACTAAATGTTTGACAACTTACTGGGGCTTGAAGTCATTGTTGCATGCTGTCCAGTCACTCTGAATGAAAATGCTTATTAACAAGATGGCAAAGGCTTCACTGTCCTCCAAAACTTCTTCTAATCAATGCCTTTGTAGCTGATCTCTTTAGAACTCCAAGGCCGCAGCTTGGGATATGCTCAGCAGTCATATCAGCTTCGTAGACAATAAGATTCTGTGCTGGATGAAGGGACTGGCCCTCTAGAGAGATTTCTCTTAGTCTAAAGTTACTCTGCAAATTAGTCTGAAGCATTGATTTTCTTTTATTTTTTTGTCTTATTTTTATCTAAAAAAGGTATAAAACACACACATAAAAAAGTCTTTTATTTTACCCATGAGGAACAAGATAAATGTTTTATTAAAAAATAATTATATAAAGAAGCTTGTCATTTTTTTTTGTTGCCATAGCAAGAAGTGCTAAGCATATTATCGTTCTTGGGTCACATTCTTATGGTGCAAAATTAAATCATCCAGATAAATAAGGCATTATTATTTTTAAGAACGTATATAGTTGTCTTAAATGGATAATATGCAGACATAAATCATGTAGGAACTGGGAAGAGTTATAGTGCTGTCTCTATGACACAATTCTAAATAAGACATTTTCATATTGAGTCTCTGAATTTGAAGGATAAAGAAAAAAACAGCTACAAGACAAGTTTAATATAATTTCTTTAATGGAAAAAATTTTTTTTCTGGACCTATAAAATTTTTATTCTAAAAGTCTAATTCCAAATCATTTGACATTATATGTCAAATCACTAATATTAAATTCCTCATAATTAGTAATACTATGCTGCTTCACAGTTGAAGAAACCCAGGATCAAGATAGCTACAAATAGCTACAAAAAGAAGCCATTATAACTACAATGAAGAATTGTTTTTAAAATCTTGTTAAAGTCTATGGGAGGTTGTTTTCTAAATAGAAAATATAATTTCAGATTTTCACTTACTTATGTGGGATACATGACCTTTGTGCCTTTATTCTAATTTTTTAGAGGATATGAGCTGGTTTCTGTTGTTCACCATTTTTCTTTTTCTTTATTTTTGGCATAGGGTGCTCCCAAGTAGTGATCAGGTGGTTGGCAGGGCACTTGGTCATCTCCGAAAACCTGGCCAGATAACTCAGTGTGAGGATCCAGGGATGTGATATTACTCAGGACCTCCACTTTTGGAAATTAGGTTTATCCTTTTCTACAATTTTGACTTTTTTCCATGTAATAATTCAAGCTTGTTTGGGGATGATTTATAGTAAAGATATCTCATATGCATTAATTTATTTTGGCTTTGCTTTCACTATTTACTTCATTCTAAAAAGCTGTGTCATGAAAAAACAAAGAATTTAGAATTATTAAGTAGCCCGTGGAAAAGAAACTTTCTAATTTACTGTGCCACATATCATGTGCTAAATATCATTGCAAATGGCATAATAAGTAGGGTTCTGTTGGGGTCCTGGCCAGTCGACCCCAGCACTCTAGAGTATGATCCTTCTGGTCACCAGAATTACTCCCTATAGGAGAGGGAGTGGGAAGGGGAGAAGCCTCTGCCCTGGCACTCCGTGCAGCGCGGACTCCCACCACCACCAAGAAAGAACCACGTGGAGGGAGGAAAGCTGGTGGTCAAGCAGCAATCCCATTTATTAGCTCTCACACAGGGGTTTTTATACATACATTTCAGGGGGCAATCCACGTGTATCAAGTTTCCCTTGTCAAGCTCAATACAGATGATGATTTACATCTCCTACTCTCAGGTCCAGGTGTATTAGCTCAGGTAGATGGTAACTATTACATCCTTCATCCTCAACCAGAGTGCCTACGTGTGTGGAGTGCTGGAGCAAGCCCCTGAGCACCTGTAAACAGGGCCCAGGAATAGGGGATTTAGTCAAAGTCTCAGGCTGGCTACTGAGACCCCAATGAGTTTCATTTAAATGGAGGATTGAGTATATTTAACAGTTCATTCCTCACTTTTGTCTAGTTGCTAATATCTACTTTGCTTCATTGAGGTATAAAATAAATCTTGAAAACAAGACTGTTGAAATACTAACAAAATTACTCTTCTTTATGAATTTAGTGATTAATATTTATCATGAAATGAACCAAAGAAATGGTTTTTCCCCAACGATCTTATTAATTTTAACTTGCCATATGGGTGGCCACTCATATAGTTTTACTGCATAGTCTAAATTTCATACATAAAGTTTAATACATATTCACTAAATATTCTCTATATTCACTGCCTGAACTATGCCTAGGAAGACTGGCATACTAATCCTATGTGGGAAATGCTTCATAGAAAAAGAGCTCACACTAATAGAATATGTATATTTTGGCTGCAACAAAATTTGTTTGGGGCTAAATTCCTGATAAATTTGAAGTATACTCATTTCAAATTGTTAGAAAAGTGGAAAGAAGTAGGAGTCCGCTCATACAGCATTTCTCAAAGTTGAAAGAGAAGCGCTGGAGGATTAGAGAATGTGTTAGGTGGGGGTAAGAGAAAGGGAGACAAGGGTAGAAAACAAAGTCGTATAGAACCACTTGAGACTCAAGACAATCACCTGGAGTCTGACACACGAGGCAAATAAAGGGGGAGCAATTTCCAGAGATTTTTGGTAGTAGTTTGAAAAATCCATAAAAGCTCCTAGGAGAGGGAGTCATTAAAAAATTTACCATTGACAAAAGAAAACAACATAGATGATCCTAGTTCCAGTGTTGAGAAGGTTATTACCTAAGTTTTGTTTTTAGACTATTTTCTTAACCAAGACAGAGGCTTGATGCTACTTCTAGGGAAAGAGTAATGTGGTACAGTGAATTCGTATTTAAAGAAAGAATTTTCCATTTTCCCACCCCATATCCCTGTTCTTATTTCCCTAGACTTAATATCTTCATGGTTAATGACTTCTGCTATGTTTTCTGAAATATACATATATAAGTATGTATGTGTTTATTATATGTGTTTTGTTCTGTTTTGTGATGTCAGGGATTGAACTAGGGGCCATATGTTCTTCTGAGTCACATCTCTGGCTTCTTGGCTTTTTTGTTGTGGACCTGAAGGTTAGGTACTTTGGTTTGGTGATGTTGGAGGCTACTAGGGCCACAATCAGTACTGCTGGGTATTGGGGCACCTGGGCTAAGCCAGCAGTGCAGAATGATGACAGGGATTAAATCAGGATCTCAGGGCTGATGGGAGATTATAGGAATTAAGGAAATTGTCTTGCATCAGGCAAACCCTGCTTGGTTCCCCAAGCATTGTTGAACCCAACATCTGGGGTAACCCCAAATCTTGAAACAGGTAAACATACTGTCTACATCAAAGCCCTGACCCCTCTACCCAGACTTCATATCCTATTTTTTATACAATGGAAAAATAATTTTTATTACCAAGTTACATATCTTACGTATGTGTCTTGATACATATGAGATATATAGATAGAGATCTGTCTGCCTATTTATATATAGGTATATATATATACACATACATAGATATGAGATATTATAGATATATAGATATGTATATCTATCTATCCTTCTTGGAGAGCTCAGTAAGCTAACGAGAGTATAGTGCTATAGCAGCATTGCTGCCTGTAGAAAGTTTAAATTGAGCAGACGTATTTTAAGCTAGATTAAATTTCTGATCATTTGATGGGAATTGGACATATCATTTATTGATTTGTGACTTTTGGGGCATCAGCAAGTAATATTTCTCTGAAGTATTGTTTATATAAATTCAAATTTTGCAGTTTGAAATTTTTATGTGGCATCATTATATTAAAATTGCATCAATTTTAATTAAAGGAGAATTAAAAAAAGCAAAAGCTAAATCAATTCTTAAAAAGAAATTCATAATTACGTTTTTAGGAATTGAAATGCAATGAAAAGATGATGAGTGAGGAACCTTTTTTTTGACTGACAGATACAGGAACATTTCACTAAAGAAATACAGGCACACAAATATTGAGTGTTTTAACCCCAAAGAAATGACAAATGTAAAGACTCACAGGATGAAACAACATTAATATATTCAGGGAAGAGTTAGAAGACCCAAAATGCTGAGACACTTTGGTGCAGACAAGAATGACATGGAGTTGAAGAGATTAGTGGGGATACATCACAGAGGACTTTAAAATACTTAGTTAAGGTGACAAAATAGCAAAGAAATATAAGCAAAACAGTATCATTATCTGAGTTAATTTTGAAAAATTATTTTTGTAGCCAATAGGTTGAGGAATGATATGTAGAAAGTCTAAAATGGATTTTAGAAAGCAAGGAGACCAATGTAGAAGGTATTTCCAATTCCAAAATAAGAATACTTATGATTGAACAAAAGCAATAAGGGTAGAAATAAGGAGATAGATGAATTTGGATATAATTTGGAAATTTAGCAAGCTGAATGATGCTTTGGACATGAGCTCTTTTCAAGTGCTTTCAAGGATTTTGCTGCAGTGTTATGTATGACCATCTGTGAGTTTACCAATGAGTAGACTTGACTTGGTTTCACCATAAAAAAGGATACAAGTAAAGAACGGTCAAGATTAAAATAAAACTTTTCATTTAGATTATCACTAGGGTCATAATAAAATCAATACCCATACTCAGAAAGGTGGTGGTCCATTAGAGACAGTATTTTATCTGCAGTGGTTGCTACCTTTATAGCAGTTAGTGAGGGAATCAACTCATATCACCATTACTGGCGATAAGAAAGTAGGTAATTGCAGTGATGATGCTAATAAAAAGATTCTAACATCAAGAGTCAAATACAGTGAGCACATCAACATTAGTGAGGCTGGAGGAGCAATTGAAAGAGAAGTGCCTACTGCTGATACCAGCCTTAGTGTTTTTGGCAAATGGCAGTGTTTTGATGTCAGCCATATTAACACATGGACAAAAAAGACCTAAAGCAAGAGGTGACATGTGACCAATTAGTTACTCATCCACATTTTTTTTCTAAAAAAACTATTTCAATTGCTAGAACATTTTTCAAGAATTTTTTAAGATGCTTGAACTCTCAAAGATCCAGTGGGAGAGAACTGGAAACATTTTGTCTTGTGTTTAACTGCATGAATGATCTACAAAATAAGATCACTGATGAAAGTACCACCTCTTGAAAGAGATAAAGTATATAAACATGATGTAAGGTAAGATAGGATAAAATAAAAGTGATTTAGAAATGAGAGCTATTATACAAAATCATAGAGTTGCAAGTAGAAATGCCGTGTAAAGTTTTGTAGGTGGGAGTGAAGAAGCTATTTTGGTTGCCATGGAGGTTTTCATTCAGAACTGTGATTTTGGTGTCTCATTCTAGTGGAAGATGAACTTCTAAAATACTTAAGGATCTTTAGGGCTTCCTCATTTTTCATAGAGCTTAAATCAGGTTCTGAGTCATAGCATTGAGGAAATATGGGCTGGAGAGATAGCACAGCGGGCAGGGTGTTTGCCTTGCACGCAGCCAACATGGCCGACCCGAGTTCGATTCCTCCGCCCCTCTTGGAGAGCACGGCAAGCTACTGAGAGTATCTCACCCGAACAGCAAAGCCTGGCAAGCTCCCCGTGACGTATTCAATATGCCAAACACAGAAACAAGTGTCACAATGGAGACGTTAATGGGCCCGCTCGAGTAAATTGATGAACAACGGGAGGACAGTGACAGTGACAGTGAGGAAATGTAACTTTAAAATAAGTTGCCTAGGATGTAATTTATCCATGTATAGAGCCCACCTAAATGTTTGTAGTCTGTGACTTGGGAGAACGGTTTTTGTTTCCAGTCAGACTTTGACTCAAGCTTTTCAATCAACCCAATAGACAGTTCAAAGAATGAGACCATTAAAAATGTGCCTTTTAAGGTACTGTGAAGATTCATTTCATAGTGTTGTTTCAACCAACCATAGTTGTCCAACCTATTTTTTTCCCTTTAGCACCATTAGGCTTTGATTTTTTAATGCCTTCTTTTATTCTTGAAGGTTCGAATTTGTTTGGTTAAACTGCTTGTGTGGATCTTAGAGAAATTCAACAAAAGAGTACCATTTATATCAATCTAAAACAATTCCAGGGAATTATTTGTTTCTTGCCTATTCCTCCCATTTCTTCACCTCTGCTTCCTAATATATTTTTTCTATTTTTCTTCCATCCTCAGTGGAGACGTGCTGCCTATAGATTTTCCCCAGAGTTATTCCACAGAACAGTCTTAGAAAGAAGTTAAAGTCTCCAATCTCTTCCCTGATAGACACTATTAATATTTTTTTAACTGTAGGATTCAGTAATCCTAGAATTAAAGAAAATATTTTTAATATCAGTACTACTATATAGCTACCACTCCTTCTTCTGTCCTATATAAAATATTCTTATTGATGGGAGTGGGACAGCTAAGGAATTAGTTACTATATCAGTTTTCATATTTTCTTTGTTCTTAACAGGATAGAATGTTCCCTTACTGTGAACATTTTAGGAGGGAGGAGTAACACCATTCACATGACGTAAATTAGTGAAATAATTCACCTAGATAATTTTGGCTCAATCAGAAAAACTACTAGAGCCCAGGAAGTTTATTTACAATGATTAATTTACTCATCTCAATGAAAGGCATTGTGATTATTATAAAACTAATTACTTATTGAATCATTTTTCCCCAACTAGTGCACCACTCCCAATCATTCATTAATGTATGAATATTCACATCATGCTGATTCCTTACTGTCATTTTGTTAAAACTGTACCAAGAAAACTAATGTAAGGCTTTTAGCCTTGTACGGCTGTGTTTTTGTTATTGGGTGCTTCCCTGTCCTTGTTTTTAAAGTTGTCAGTAGTGTTAGGAGAATCTCATTGATTGGAACTATGGCATGATTCTGAGTCAAAAATTGTGGTTGATTATTTAAAACCTATAGAAACGTAATCACATTGCTTTAGTCATAGGAACAAACCAGGATTCCACAATCATTTATTCAGCTAAGATATCTGTGGATCTTGGGTTAAAGTAATAATTCAATTCTTCTTTTACACTTTGACCTTTCTTTAAGGGTAAACCAGTGATGACTCTGTGTTGTACCAATTTCAGTTGGCATGTAGGGAGGGGATCCTTGATGCTGTCACTAATGCATTTTTATAATTTTCAGGAATCAATACTATATGGTTCATGGTAGAGAGCTTAAAATATACAAACTGTTTTAGTACAAATGCATAAATATTTCTTCCTTTCGAGTCTTAAAAAACCATTTTAGAAAAAGCTGAGGTTGTGTTTAGAATAAATATATCTTCATAGTTTTAAGAGGTTGAATTTTTTGGCTAAGTGTTGGGAGTTTCTAGTAAATGCTAATGTAGCCTTTATTGATACTTGCACAGTTAATACCTATTCCTATTGTTTTAGGCCAAGTTTTTCTCTGCATATTATCCATTTTCTTTACCTATAACCACTGAGGCCAATAAAATACAATGTGGGCTTTGGGTAACTTTAGATATAGTGTTAAGGAGCTTGTCTTGTCTCTGTGCTCAGAAGTGACCCCTGGCAGTGCTCAGGAGCCAATATAGAGTTTCAGGGATGGAACTGGAGTCAGCTGCAAGGAATGCAAGAACCGTAACCCCAGTTCTGTCTCTCTATTTGATTCTTTAAGAAACAATTTTAAAAGTTCCTTCAGTCGATAGAAATATTTTTCTCATGCTCAGCAGACATAATGTTTCTACAGAGAAATTCTTAAGAGATTCACAACTGTGCAGTCTATTTAATTTCCTTTTATTTAAATTTCTTGGAAAGTATTTACCACTTCTAATTTTATTTTAAATAAATAACCATTTATTTCTTAACTCAGTATTCTTTTCATTGATTCTCCTTTATACTGAAGATATTGTTTAGGTTAAAAATGTTCCTTAATTAGTAAATCCAATGGTCATACATTATATATATATATATATATATATATATATATATATATTTGCTTTTTGGATCACCCCTAGCAATGCTCAGGGGTTACTCCTGGTTCTGCACTCAGGAATTACTCCTGGTGGTGCTCAGGGGACCATATGGGATGCTGGGAATCAAACCTGGGTCAGCCGTGTGCAAGGCAAACACCCTACCCACTGTGCTATTGCTCCAGTCCCTCATTATATTGTTTGACATTTCATGTTGGGGTAATTGATAAACCCTGTTAGATTTGAAGCATGTATTATGTAGTAACTAGTCACTTTTTCTGAGGTTGACCTATGTGATACTAATCCTAGAGCCTATTTGAAGTGCCATTCAACTGTTTTAATTCTAATACATGTCACAACATTCACTTAGGAAGTCTTAAAAGACTTTCAGCTAGTTTTACTTTTCATGAATCATTGTCTTCTTTAACTCTATTCTTATGCAGAAAATCTACATTAAAATCAATATAAATCTCTCAAAGCTTTCGGTATTACCATTATCTATAGCATAACTTGAAAACTTTTTTCTTTAATCCCCTTAAGTTATTGTCCTACCCCACCATTTTCTCCTCAGATCATCATAGATCTATTATTGATACCTACTGATGTGTCATTTTATTTTGATTTGATGTCTGAGCATAAATTTTGTATCCTTGTATTTACACATATGTGAAATTATCTGATACTTCTTTTTTCCCTTCTAACTTATTTCACTTCCCTTAAGTCACTCAAGCTCTTTGATTTTTCTTTAAATGGAAAAATTGTATAATTTTTTAAAATCCAAATAGTAATAAATATGCACTGGATCACTAGATCACTTGACTTCTTGTTAATCATCGATTTGCTTGAGTGGGCACCAGTAATGTCTCCATTTGTCCTTGTCGTGTGCTAGTGTAGCCCAATAAATACTGTTCATTCTAGGAACATAAAGAGCCTCAAACTGATCGTTCAGGGTCTTTCTTTCTTTTTAAAAATATTTTTATTAGTGAAACACCATGAGGTACAATTGTAGATTTACAAAGTTTGGGCTTGGGTTTCAATTGTACAATGATCAAACACTCATCCCTCCACCAGTACCCATTTTCCACCACCATGGGTCCCAGTATCCCTCCTACCCCCCATCCCCCCATCCCACCTTGCCTATGTGGCAGGGTATTCCTTTTTGTTCTCTCTCTCCTTTTGGGTGTTGTGGTTTGCAAAAGAGGTATTGAGTGGCAATTGTTCAGGGTCTTGACAAGTCTGATCATCTGATAGGTGGGCGGCCACGTGGTCTTTTGATGTCCAATGGAATCCAGTCAGTAACGGCTCTAGTCTGATGGTTGTCTCCAAATCTCATTACATGTCCAGCCCATCTTATTTTTGACACCTTGGCAAACGAGACAGCGCCCTGATTCTTGACCGTCAATGGAGATCGGAACTCCGGATTCTTTCTCTCATTTGAGTGAAACGTGATACTCCAAGCATAGCTCTTTCCATTCCTCTTTGGGAGACCCGAATAGCGTTCTCATCCTGTTCTCATAGGGCCCAGGTCTCTGAGGCATATGTTAATGCAGGAAGAACAGTGGAATCAAAGAGATGTGCCCAGAACTGGAGGTTCTTCGTCCTCTTAGCTATTTCTTCAAGAAGCTCTTGAAGACGTTCCAAGCCGCTCTCTCCCTCCTGCGCAACTCAGGTGCCAGGTCATTCATCATGTTGATTTCTCGACCTAGGCACACATAACTGTTGCATTCAGAGATGTTTGTCCTATTGAGAGTGAGTGGAACGTCAGGAATGAGACCATTTCTCATAAACATTGTCTTTGTGAGGTTCAGCTGTAATCCAACCTTTCCACACTCACGGTCGAAGTTGGCCAGCATTTGTGCCTCTTGCCTAATGTTTGGTGTTATTAGAACGATGTCATCAGCAAAGCGAAGCTGGTATAGTTGCCGACAATCTATCTTCACTCCCATTCCTTCCCATTCCAGTCATCGCATGATGCTCTCAAGGGTGGCACTGAAGAGTTTCGGTGAAATGGTATCACCCTGCCAGACCCCTCTCTTGACATCAATGATAACTTCTTTGTAGAATGGTGAGATCCTGATAGTGAATCCATAATACAGCTCATGGAGGATCCTGATGTATTGAG
This sequence comes from Sorex fumeus, assembly GCF_029834395.1. NCBI lineage: Eukaryota > Metazoa > Chordata > Mammalia > Eulipotyphla > Soricidae > Sorex > Sorex fumeus. The sequence goes on from NW_026606111.1 coordinate 38,301,220, forward strand.
TTTGAATGCCCTGATTGGCTAGGGCTTCAATGACCACTTCTGTTTCAACAGAATCATAGGCCTTCTTTAAATCAATGAATGTTAGACAGAGTGGCATCTTGAACTCCTGAGAAACCTCAATGAGCTTGGTTATCGTGTGGATATGGTCAATTGTGCTGAATTCTTTGCGGAACCTGGCGTGCTCGCATGGTTGTCCTTCATGTAGTATTCTGCCTATCCTATTCAGGATGACTCGAGTGAACAGCTTGTAGATAACAGACAATAGGTAGATCGGACGATAGTTGCCAATGTCGTGGATGTCTTTCTTCTTGTAGAGTAGTACAGTCCTGTTGGTTTTCCATTGGGACGAGTCATCCTGAATAGGATTAGCAGAACACTAGATGAAGGAAAACCAGGCAAGCAAGCTGTGTTATGCAAAGGATTCATCACGATCAACCATATCCACATGATAACCAAGCTCATTGAGGTTTTTTGGGAGTTCAAGATACTGCTCTGTCTAACGTTCATGGATTTACAGAAGGCCTCAGATTCTGTTGACACTGAAGTGGTCATCGAAACCCTACACAAACAGGGTGTTCAAACTCAATATACATCAGGATCCTCCGTGAGCTGTATTATGGATTCACTACCAGGATCTCACCATTCTACAAGGAAGTGACCCATGTCAACAGAGGGGTTCAGCAGGGTGATACCATTTCACTGAAATTCTTCAGCATCACCCTCGAGAATGTCATGTGAAGATTGGAATGAGAAGGAATGGGAGTGAAGATAGGCAGTCGGCAACTATACTAGCTCTGCTTCGGCGATGACATTGTTCTAATAGTACCAAACATTAGCCAAGCAGCACAAATGCTGGCCAACTTCGACTGTAGAGTTTGGAAAGGTCAGACTACAGCTGAATCTCACAAAGACAATGTTTATGAGACAGTCTCATTCCTTACATTCCATTCGCTCTCAATGGAACGAACATCTCCGAATGCAACAGTTATGTGTACCTAGGTCGAGAAGTCAACATGACGAATGACCTGGCACCTGAGTTGCGCAGGAGGGAGAGAGCGGCTTGAAACTCCTTCAAGAACTTCTCGAATAGAGAAAAGGAAGAAGAACCTCCAGTTCTGGGCACATCTCTTTGATTCCACTGTTCTTCCTGCATTAACATATGCCTCAGAGACCTGGGCCCTATGAGAACAGGATGAGAACGCTATTCGGGTCTCCCAAAGAGGAATGGAAAGAGCTATGCTTGGAGTATCACATTTTACTCAAATGAGAGAAAAAAAATCTGGAGTTCCAACCTCCCTCGAGATCAAGAATTTAGGGTCTCTGTTTCATTTGCCAAGGCATCATAAATCAGATGGCTTGGGCATGTAATGTAATTTGGAGATGACCGCTGCAGTATAGCCATTACTGACTGGATTCCACGGGATGTCAAAAGATGGTGTGGCCTCCCACCTACGAGATGGTCAGATTTTTTCGTCAAGACCCTGAACATTTGTTTTGAGGCTCTTTGCGTTTCTGAAGCGAGCAGATACCTTTGGGCTACACTAGCACATGACAGGGATGGATGGAGACGTTATTGGTGCCCCCGCAAGCAAATCGATGAGTAATGGGATGTAAAGTAATCAATTGATTTCTGGTTTTGGTAACAACTTTAAATATTCCCATTTTCTGTTTGTATATAGGAATTATCATATTACTTGGGATCAACATATTTTTGTTTATTGATTTTATAATTTACCATTTATTTTCTGTATTTCTTTCTAATAACTTTTTAATGAACACTTTAGGATTTTTCTATATGTGTCTACATATCGTCTCCCCATAGTGGCAATTTTACATACTATCTGAACTCCTTTCTTTTCTTATTCAATTACTTTGTTTATAACCTCCAATACTTAATTAAATAGAATTAGTGACAGCGGTCATGCTTGTTTTATTCTTTATTAAATAAAAAGTCTTTAGTTTTCTATCATGAGTATGATATTAGTTGTAGATTTATAGTGTATGTCCTCTATTTATGGTTATGTTCTATGCCTTTTTATTGATTTTTAATCATATATGCAAATATTTCAATTCTTTATAAACATCTATTGATATTGTCATGGGTTTTATATACATTTTCACTATTATATTGTTTTATATATAATGAACCATCTCTGCATACCTGAAACAACCTCACTTGGTGATGATACATACCTGGCTCGATCGGACTGGCTGCATGCAAGGAAATGCCCTACCACTGTGTGAGCGATAGTCCAAGAGACATGCATTAAAAATAAAGAGAAAAGTTAAACAATGAGCAGATAATGTCAGTCACAGTCACAGTCCTCCCGTTGTTCATCGATTTGCTCGAGCGGGCCCAGTAATGTCTCCATCATGAAACTTGTTGTTACTGTGTTTGGCATGTCAAATACGTCACGGGTAACTTGCCAGGCTCTGCCGTGCGGGTGAAATACTCTCAGTAGCTTGCTCTCTGAGAGGGGCGGAGGAATTGAACTCGGGTTGGCCATGTTGGCCGCTGGTAAGGCAAATGCCCTAGCGCTGTGCTGTCACTTCAGCCTGACCAGATAATGAAGGACACACTATGTTATATAACAGTTTTTGTATTTTATTTAATAAGAATCCATTACTGAATTTTAAGATAATTATTTAAGATATTAGAATTACTAGTGCGCTGGAGCAATAGCACAGTGGTAGGGCGTTTGCCTAGCACACAGCCAACATGGCTGACCTGAGTTCGATTCCTCTGCCCGTCTTGGAGTGCCCAGCAAGCTACCTAGAGTATCTTGCCCGCACAGCAAAGCCTGGCAAGCTCCCCGTGACGTATTTGATATGCCAAACACAGTAACAACAAAGTCTCACGATGGAGGCGTTACTGGGCCCACTCGAGCAAATTGATGAACAACAGGAGGACAGTGCTACAGTGCTACAGAATTGCTAGTTTTAAGTTAAGAAAACCCAATCTTAATGTAGCACAATATCTGGGGAAGCAATTTTTATGTTAAAGAATCAGGAACAGAGAGAAAGAACAAGGGTTAATGGGTTACCTTGCTATGCAGATAACCCTGATTTGATCCCTGGAACCATACCATTCCCTAAGTATCAAGTGAAGTGATCCCTGAGCACAGAACTTGGAGTAGTCCTCACTCCCAACTCCCTGCTCCTCTATGCACTACTGAATAAGACCCCAAACCCTCACCCCCTAAAAAAAGAAATGATGTGGTTGTGCCTTTTGTTTATTAAGTAGGAAATATTTGAATCTTTCTCTAGTCACTAAACATACAAGTACGAAAATTTAGGAAATAATGGATTCATTTAGGAAATCAGTTAACTAATTAACATGAACCAAAACAAGCACCACCTCATTGAAAGGTATCTGCGATATGAAAGATAATAAACTAAAGGAATTTCTTTAGGCTTCAGTGAAGTTGTGACCCTGGAAGCCATACTATCATCTCAAAGTGACAGGGAAATAATGGAAGAGAGTGCTTATAGGAAGTTTGGGGCTAACAGCTGAGGAAAATGAGAGCTATGGATAAATGAAAACAGGGTTGTTTGGCAGCATTAAAGATCCTATCCAATGGGAGGTCATCAGTTTATAGAGACTAATAGAAACATGTTCTGTTTATAATGCTTGGCAAATTGTATCAGACTAGCAATGTAAGTGGCTGCCATTCAGTGGGACAGGTACAGACCTGGAGTTTTACTGGTGAAGTGGATTCAAGGCAGGCGGTATTAACGAAAACCACTTCTGAAGCCTTCAATCACAGTGTTTAAGGTTAACCGCAGATAGTTAGCTCTCACGGATTTAGAATTGTGAATTTACACAAAGCTTCAGCCCCACCATGTTAATACTCTTGAGCTTTTCCTAATTGCTTTGTATGTTAATGTAATCTATTGGTAATCAGCCTTAATGTCCTCCAACTGTTAGCTTCTTTTTATCTAACAATTGTGGGTGTTTCGAAAGAAAAAAAAATGTCAGGCAAAATTGGAATGAACTATGAGGAATAATCAATCTATGGAGGCAACCAACCTGTTTAATCCTATATTTCTCCTTTTGTTCTTTTGAAAATGTTTCTTATAATTCATTCTATTTTAGGACCCTTTGTAGGCAATATCAATATATATTTGAGTATTATGTTCCAGATACTATAATTAAAGTTCAGTTGGCATTATCTGTCCCCAAATATTTAGTTTTAACATTAGGGGAGTGGCAAAATTTGATAATAAATTTGGTTAATATTTTGGGAGCAATGCGATTTAATTTTTTTTCAGAACTTATAAATTATGTGGGATAATAAGGTACTGAAAACTCACATGAGAAAGTAAGATACTTGCATGAAACTACCAAATGAGAAAATATCCTATTCAGGAGACTCATGAATACTTAAAATCTCTCTCTCTTTAATAATATCTCTATTATTTAATATGGGGCATATGCAATTATGTTAACGGAGAACTTTATGTAACACTTCATATGAGGTTATATAGATTCTTCTTATAATATTTGCACTAAATTATAAATCTAATAAAATGACAAGACTAAAAATTATTTGATAAACAAGTGAATGAATCATCTTCATAGTTATTTTAAGTCTTATGAAGTTGCCTAAACCAAGACTAGGCACTATTATAATCCAGAAACCCCCAGGGAAAACAGGCAACTGAGAAGTGAGTTTCTTGATATAATTAAAATAAATTACTGTAAATACTCTGTGATATTAACTTCAAGTCTGTGGATCTTTTATCTTTTTTATACTCTGATATGATATTTCACCCCTTTCCTATTTTCTGTCCGAATGTCCTCTAGGAAAATAGCATCTGAAAAATTTATCAGATGAATCCAAATCACCTAAAATTATTTTCTCCCTACCATTGCAATCACAGTTAAAAGTTTCACCCGCTCATTTATTCTTTTTCCCATCAACAGTGCTATTGAATTTTGGGAGAAACAGCATTGTGTTAATTGTATTTTTATGCCTTAACAAATAGCTAGTGCTTAAGAGACATCTCACTCTAAGTAAAACACGATAAGCAAAACCAAATAAAATTCCTATTGCTACCTTTGCCTTTTTCTTTCTTTTTTCCTTAGTTGGAGCCAAAATAATTACCTAATACATAAGCCCCAGAAGCAATATGCTGACATATCCTGATGTTCCACTTGTGTATTTTCATTTGAGCTGTGCAGTTATATCCTCAGTCAAATGGAGATAGGCTATGAGAGGTGCCGGATGGCGTTTTTCAAAAAGCAGAAAGGATCACAGAGAATTTCTTGCTGACATTCAGTGGAAAGAAAAAGAAGCAGAGAAATAAAATAATAGTAATAAATTGTAGTTTCTTTCATATTACCTCTTAGAGGCACTTTTCTCTCTTCATTCTGTACACATTTAATCACATCTAACTATCTGATAAAATAAAAGCTCTTCTCCCTTGGCCCAATGCTAATTATTCTTGTTAATTATTTTTTAATTATCTTTTTATTGCTGTCTCTAGAACAACTGTCATAATTTCCACCTCAGAGGCTCCAGACATGGCATACCTATAAACACAGTATAAAAGATAGTGGTGGGTGTGTGAATGCTTTCAAAGGAAACCCAGAAGGGAAATCAAATCTAACCACAGCTCCTACCACATTAACATGGGTGAGACACTCAAATTGCTTCTGTTAATTATTCATTACAGCAACACATACACACTAAACCCCTTAATTAGTTGAGGGTTCCTATTACCTTGTTCATATCTCTGAGTTTGTCAGGTGTCTGACAGTATGTTGGACAAAGCAGAGCTCAGATAGCCTATATTTAGTGAGTAACCTCACTTCTAGAATTAAAATGATGATTAGACCAGGCACTAATTAATTGTGTGGATCTTGAGGTCTACCACAAAATAACTAATTCGTCTGTAGTCCAGTGAGCCTATAAACACTATGCTAGGCACTTTGGGAGGATGCTAAATCCTTTCATTTCTGTTTATAATTCAAGACATTTGTATATAAATGTGTATGTATGACATGAAAACTTCAGAAGTCAACACTTGCTAAAGATAGAAGTGTAGAGGTGATTGTCAGAAGAAGGTTTCTATGAAGAATATTTAGGTTAAAGGAGAGGATTGTTACTGTCACTGTCTTCCCGTTTTTCATCAATTTGCTCGAGTGGGCACCAGTAATATCTCACAACAAATTGTGAGACTTGTTGTTACTGTTTTAGGCATATTGAGTACGTCACCGGTAGCTCGCCAGGCTTTGCCGTGCAGGCGAGATATTCTAGGTAGCTTTCCGGGCTCTCCGAGAGGGAAAATCTTCTGGAGCAGAGGAATCGAACCTGGGTCAGCCATGAGCAAGGCAGATGCCCTACCCGCAGTGCTATCGCTCCAGCCCTAGAAGAGGACATTGTAATTATAATAGGACATTGTAATTATAATAAAAGTTAAAGGGCTTTGTGGCTGGAGAGATGGTATAGCGGATTGGGGGCTTGCCTTGCATGCGGCTGACCAACACTTTATCCTGGTATCCTATATGACCTTCCCAAGCATCAACAGGAGTAACTTTTGAGCCCAGACCCAGGAGGAACCCCTGAACATTGCTGAATATGGCTGCAAACAACAACAACAAAGATAGAGGGTTTAGAAGTGCAATCAACATGGAGTATTTTGTGAGCACAGCTCAACTGATTAAATTTAAATCTGTAGGGGCTGGAGTGATAGCACTGTGGGTAGGGTGTTTGTCTTGTCCATGGCTGACCTGCATTCGATCCCCGGCATCCCATATGGTCCCATGAGCACCACCGGGAGTAATTCCTGAGTGCAGAGTCAGGAGTAACCCTTGAAAATCATCAGTGTGACCCAAACAAAACAAAACAAAACAAAACAAAACAAAACAAAACAAAACTGTATAGGTGAGGGGACTGGAGTGATAGTAGAGAGAATAGGGCATTTGCCTTGCAGGCTGCAGACCCAGGATCCATTCTGACATCCCATATGGTGCCCTGAGCACTGCCAGAAGTAATTCCTGAGTGCAGAGCCAGGAGTAACCCCTGAGCACCGCTAGTTATGACCCCAAAAAAGAAAAAAAACCCTATATTGAAGAATACTAATAGGGAAGGTGAGTATACTTTTGATATATGTATATATACATAAATATGTAAATATATTAAAATGAATATTTTATACATGCACTATCTGCACTGTCTTCCCATTGTTCATCAATTTGCTCGTGCAGGCACCAATAACGTCTCCATTGTGAGACTTGTTACTGTGTTTGGCATATTGAATACATCACTGGTAGCTTGCCAGGCTTTGCCGTGCAGGTGAGATACTCTCAGTAGCTTGCCGGACTCTCTGAGAGGGGCAGAGGAATCGAACCTGGCTCGGCCGGGCCAGCTACACACAGGGCAAATGCCCTACTGCTGTGCTATCGCTCCAGCCCCTTTATATATGCATGTACATATACTCACACACATGTAAATATGTGCTGTCTGTACGCAAGTTAAAGCATATATATCATAGAAGGCATTTGCCAATTGCTTAGAATATTTGTAGTCATTTGCATTTCAGGAATTTGAGCACTACAACAATCATAAACTACAATTTTCTTTTCTTATATAGATGAGCAAATTATACCTAAATTCTCAGAAAGATGAATTTTTGTCATTGTTACTTTCAACTGAAATTAGTGATATTCCTAAAGTTTCATACAACTTTTTATTCAGCCAATCTATCATCTAATTAATAAGAAAGGTTAGGTGTGCAACTGTTGTTTAAAAATACTCCATATGAGGTAGTCATTTGGCTGAACACATCTGTTTTATCATTTCTAAGAGAAGTTATATGAGATCTGTTTCTCCTACTCATTTAAAGAACTCAGTAAATTGTAGTTAGAATCCTCTGTGCTATTTTCAGAGGATAAATATCTGATTTTTTAAAAAAAATTTTTTTTATTAGTGAAACACCATGAGGTACAGTTGTAGATTTACAATTTTTTGTGCTTGGGTTTGATTATACAATGATCAAATACCCATCCCTCCACCAGTGCCCATTTTCCACCACCATGGATAATATCCCCCCCACCCCCATCCCCCCATCCCCCCCTGCCTCTGTGGCAGGGCAATCCCCTGTGTTCTCTCTCTCCTTTTGGGTGTTGTGGTCTGCAAAAGAGGCATTGAGTGGCAAACATGTTCAGTCCATAGTCCACTTTCGACATGTATCTCCCCTCCTGGGAGGATCCTCCAAACACACTTTATTTGGTGTTCCCTTCTCTATCTGAGCTGCCCTTTCCTCTAGAATGCCCGACTGGCCACTAAGCTATGGAGTAATCCTCCTGGTGCTGATCTCATCTATTCTTGGGTATTAATCTCATGATTATTTTTTAATATATGAAAATATCGATCATTTTTTAGCACAAAATCTAACACAGTGCTATCATGTCTAAATGTGTTGAAATTATTGATTAATGGTGAAGCAGTACTTTGTTCATCTTTAAAAAATACAGCTTCAATGTCATATCCCCCACAAGAAATTTTAAGACAATTTTTAGAGAAGAGTTACTTTTAACTTTGATAAAGGCACAGCACCTATTTCAAGCATATTTTCATATTTAATTCACACAACATTTTGTAAGATGAATACAATTATCTCAATGATTTTTGCCCTTAGACATGAGTAATTGGCTTTCCTACTCAGTACTGTAAGCCTTAGAGTATATTACAAAACATAGATACAGAAAGACAAACTTTTTGTACTTTCTCTTGTTATTTTTCCCCCCAGCTCTCAGCAGAACTTTTAAGCTCAGGAAAAAAAACCTGCATTCCCCCTTCACCCCCACCCCAACATGCACATACACCCCCACCCACTGCCAGTGAATCTCAGCCACTAGGCCTGAAGTTTGAAAGGTGGAACCAGATCATGTGGTACTAGGGACCTCCAGGACCATACTCGGACGTGATGCTAAAGTATTTGCAAATCAGGGTGCACACCAGACCCTCTAGTATCTCTTTTATAGAGATTTGAAATTATCAAGAAATAAAAATAAATAAAAGAAGTCAATATAGCCTCTGAGGAAGAGTGGAAGTGGGCAAGGGTAGTGGGAGGGAATGAATAGAAAAGCTTCTGCCTCTGATCACTTGATCACTTGACTTCCCGTTAAACATCTATTTGCTCAAGTGGGTGCCAGTAATGTCTCCATTTGTTCCTGTCACGTGCTAGTGTAGCCCCATGGCGTCTGTTTATTCTAGGAACACAAAGAGCCTCAAACGGATCATTCAGAATCTTGACGAAGAAGTCTGACCGCCTTGTAGGTGGCCAGCCACGCGGTCTTTTGACTTCCCATGGAATCCCGTTGGTAACGGCTCTAGTCCAGCGGTTACCTCCAAATGTCATTACGTGTCCAGCCCATTTGATTTTTGATGCCTTGGCAAACGAGGCAGTGTCCCTGATTCTTGATCATCGATGGAGGTTGGAACTCGGATTCTTTCTCTCATTTGAGTGAAACGTGATACTCCAAGCATAGCTCTTTACATTCCTCTTTGGGAGACCCGAATAGCGCTCTCATCCTGTTTTTGTAGGGCCCAGGTCTCTGAGGTGTATGTTAATGCAGGAAGAACAGTGGAATTGAAGAGATGTGCCCAGAGCCAGAGGTTCTTCATTCTCTTAGCTATTTCCTCGACGCTCTTGAAGGCGTTCCAAGCCTCTCTCTTCCTCCTGTGCAACTCAGGTGCCAGGTAATTTGTCATGTTGAATTCTCAATCTAGGTACACTTAACTTTTGCATTTGGAGATGGTTGTTCCGTTTTGAGAGTGAATGGAGCGTCAGGAACGAGGCTGTTTCTCATAAATTACAATGGGTCTCATTCCCCTGCCTCTGAAGATAGAGAAAGAAGTGCCATTTTTTTTTTCACTTTGTTCTGGCTGCATAGACCACCATCGTGAAGTGGGTAATCACACCAACAAACCCAAATCACTGTATTATCTTTCCTGTTTGAATGGTCTGGTTTGGCAGGATGGAAAATTGTAAATCCTGCTTTTGCCCCTAATACTGGAGTCACCATGCAGAGTTCTGGTGAACCCTTGCCCTATGCAACCCCCTACACAACCCTACTCCCAACTGGACTTGAAGGGGCAAAGGGAGGCCCAGTGGATCCACCCGGTGAATGAAAATTAGGCACTATGCACACTTTAGAACCTTTTTTTCTCCTTTGCTTTACTCCTTACAGATTTACATGCTTTTTGCGGAGCCCATCTCTTGTTGACTTTTATTACTGGGGACAGTAGGGGGAGCAGCCCAGTCACTGTCCTGACCTACACAGTGATGGAAATTCATCACTCTCATATCTGATTAGCACTGAAGCTTCTAGTAGGTTCATGAAATACTGATCAGCAGCCACAATAAAAATAGTTTTCAAACTTCAGTGGTCGCTATAACCAAGAGAACTGATTGGGGCAAAATTTAAGAATGTTTGTTTGGGGGTGGGTGAGTTGAGTTTATAAGCTGTTGATATAAAAGTGAAAAAAATCCTGAAATATATTCTTTCCTTTTATATTTAAAATCAGAAAATATAGAAATAATAGTACTAACTAGAGTGTTTCTAGCTTTGTTGTGTTGGAAAGAATATATCCACATCATGAATGACAATACAATTGTGAAATATTCAGATTTTATAATTTTAAAAGGTATTTCATGAAAACTATTTCATGAAAACAGAAAAGTCTAGAACATATAATTATAAAATGTCTTGCAGATAGCAAAGGTAATGAAGGAATATAAATGGGAACATCATTTACTAATTTTCATTAAAAAAAGAAGAGAGTTAAATCGTGTCTTTTCTAAAAGAACTATCTCATACTTGGAGTAGCTGTTTGTTATATGCTTGTAGAATAAAATAAATAAAAGAAATATATTAAATGATGAGGGGAAGAAAACATAACAAGATTAGACTTTTGGAAATTTTCAAACTCTTTATTGTGATGTGTGATTTGTGAAACTTTTGAGACAAGGTTAGATTGAGGGGAACGAACATGATGGATTTTCCAAGTGCATATCATAGATTTTTCTAACTTGCAAACTCTAACTGACAAGGGCTGTTCAAGCAAGTTTGGTTAGATGAAAATTTCACTCAAGCTATAAATCGGTGTCAAACACACTAATAGCCACAAGTGGAAGTATATTAGTATTTACCTGTGAGGAAGTGTCTATTTAAATATTCTTTAGCTTATGAAAATATACAGCCATGAGCATAACTCCAATAACCCCTTGACAATATTTCCAACATTCATGTTATTCTAGTTTACTTTTAGTTGGCATTGAGCTTATACCAGTTAACACCAGCTTAGTTACTCTGCTGTACCCCAAATCCTCATGATGGGGTACTCAGTTGTGAATAGATGAGTAGTTGAGAAAATTCAAGTTAATAAAGTTCCTACATGTAGCTTAAGGTTGTGGTCAGTAAATGTTCCCAAAGCTCCTAGGATTTAGGAAGCAAAGGAATCAACATAAAGACCAAAAAGAAGATTTTGAAGTAAAAAATTACAGCCACCTTTGGTGTGCATATATGCTCATGATAGATATACTGCTAATATTTAAAAAATTGTGAATTTGATTATCAATAATTAAAAATCAATCAATTCCAAATCCTTTGTTTGGAGATCCATATTGCAGCTTCACAAATTAATTTTTTTCCTTAACTTGAGGGTTTTTTTCCTGTTTACTGGCTGTACATATTTTTACATAGATCTAGCCATGAAAATATGTGGACTGTAGAATTTTAGAGCCCATCTGCATTCTATCTTAATCTCAATTTTATTGTACAAGTATTTTTGTTATTCCATGTACTTGCATTATATTATTTTGTAATATCAGAGATACCATTATGTTCATAAAGGAAAAATGACATTTTATATATTCCATTAAAGTTTTGTGTACAAATGATTGAATAAAAGATAATGAAGGTTACATGTGGCAAGAGGGCTAAGATAACAGTCATACAATTGATATTGACAAAGATATCTAAGATCATATTTGTGCAGAATCAATTATATATTAAAGGGAAATTTGCTTGGTTGAGTATGTGAAATCTACTTACAAAGAAAAATAAAAACTATCAAAATAAATAGTATTTTAGTTTTCTTGAACTGGAGCGATAGCACAGCGGGTAGGGCATTTGCCTTGCACATGGCTGACCTTGCTGACCCGAGTTTGATTCCTCCGCCCCTCTCAGAGAGCCCAGGAAGCTATTGAGAGTATCTCGCCTGCACGGCAGAGCCTGGCAAGCCACCTGTGACGTATTTGATATGCCAAACACAGTAACAACAAGTCTCACAATGGAGACGTTACTGGGCACGCTTGAGCAAATTGGTGAGCAACAGAAGGACAGTGCTACAGTGCTTAGTTTCCTCATCTAATTACATTATTACAGTACTATAATTCAATAATTTGTATGAGGTCTATGTGTAGAAAAACTCAATAGTAGATTGTGTGAGAAGAATAATTTATGTGGAGATCATTCATAATTTCCTGGAGAATACGAAGTTGGTAGTTCTACATGCAGTGCCAGTTTAATAAAAATGTTTATATAAATAAATATTATGCTTAATATGTGATTTAACAAAACAAACAAACAAACAAACTGTCCTCCTGTTGTTCATTGATTTGCTTGAGTGGGCCCAGTAAGGTCTTCATTTTTTTGAGACTTGTTACTGTGTTTGGCATATTGAATACATCGTGGGTAGCTTGCCAGGCTTTGTCGCACGGGCGAGATACATATGGGCTTAATGTTTGATTTACTTATACTTACTCAGGAGCATAAATGCCATTTGTGGACACTTATGTTCCTAATATTGTATCATTTTACTATGGACAGGACCTCAGACATCATTCCATCATAAACATTGCTAGTAGGTGAGAAAATTCACTTAACATATTTTGAGATTTATATATTTTGTTTTGTTTCTATGCATTATTTTTACTGCTGAGTTTAACTTTTAATAAAATAAAGAAAGATGATGAAGTTATGGCAAGATGGTTGAGGAAGCAACTTCAGTTGGTTCCACCTTATTGTTGGTTATTTCTAATTTTAGGTATGTTTCTAGGGATTGGCTTATTTACATTTCCACTTGAAGACCATTGTAAAACATTTAAGCAGAGTGATAGCACAGTGTAAGGATGCTTGCCTTGCACACAGCCGACCCGGCCAACCTGAGTTCAGTTCCTCCACCCCTCTCGGAGGGCCTGGCAAACTACAGAGAGAAGAGAGTATCTTGCCTGCACGGCAAAGCCTGGCAAGCTACCCATGACATATTAGATATGCCCAAAACAGTAACATGTCTCACAATGGAGACATTACTGGGCCCGGTCGAGCAAATTGATGAACAGTGGAAGGACAGTGATACAGTGGTACAGTGCTAAATCCTTATTCTATCAAATTTTGCGATACCATGATTAATTTTTATAGAATAATTGTTCAGATTTTTTGCATCTAAAAATTAATAAGTTGCTGATCTTTAAGTTTTTGGACAAGCCTCTGAAATAACAAAAATGTTTATAGTGCCTGTATAATAAGCTTAATATTTTCTTAATCAATACAGTTGGGAAATCAAGGATGCACACATATTTGAGTAAACTTAAAAGCACTTTGAAAAATAGACAAGGATAAATAAAGGGAAAAATAATAAGAAAGATTACAGAGATATATAATTTTACATTTAAAATATCTCAGAAAATAGTGTACTTATAAAATTAAAACTGACTTTTATATCAAAGAATTATCCTTAGTAGTACAAAATTATTGTAAATTATAGGTGTGATGAATAAAACTGGATCAATGGAAGGTCTGGAAGATCAATTTTGGGCATAGTGGATAATGTATAAGAATGAAGACAGTGGAAAAAAGGAAGAAGTACAATGGTTAATCTAGGTTGTCCAATATTTCACTAAATAACATTTATGTAAAGAAGAAATCAATTAATTGGAACAATCTCAAAATTATAAAAAATAACTTACAAAGATAAACACCATATCACTGTCACTGTCATTCCATTGTTTATCAACTTCCTCAGCAGTAACATCTGCATTCATCCTAGCTCTGAGATTTTAGCAAGTGCCACATTGGCTCTTTTAGGGTCAGGGGAATGAGACCCATCACTGGTACTGGGTTTTGGTATATTGAATACACCTTGGGGAGCTTGCCAGACTCTGCAAGTAGGCAGAATACTCTTGATAGCCTGCCGGGTTCTCCGAGAGTGAGAACTAGACAATAAGAGGTTGCGTGGCTGCTACCAGGAGCTTGGTTTTATAGTCACTGGGTCTTGGCCATTGATGGGATTACTCGGCACTGGGGCCAGTTGGTGGGTGTAACTGCCTAGCTACTGGAACACAGGGGGTCAGGATGGAGGAAGCCCAGTCCCGATCCAAGCAGGCTTGGAGATCTCAGCCCTGGGTCCCGCACACCTGGGTTCCTCTGTTGGTTCTTTCATGCGTGAGACTCATCCAAGTGTGTGGTCTTAAGCATGGCTGTGACTGGGTTCTGGAGGTCTTCAGCTGCCGGGGCTCTGCTCGGGGCGGGGAGGGAAACTCAACCCACCACCCTCCAAGGGCCCCGGGTGAGGACAGCCAGGCATGGGGGCAGGAGACTCTATCTACAAAGTTAAAAGAAACTTAAAATAGTTGATTAAAGATTAAACAGAATGAGTGAATATTTCTCCTAGATTTATCACTATGAAGGATCATAATCAAAACAAAGACTATGAAAGCTTCTAGGAAAAACGAAACAATATGTAAAACATACAGCGAGAATTTTATTGTTCTCATATGCTTAGCAGCAAATATTAAAAGTAAGGAGCAAATTGTTGAAACTATTTGGAAAATAATTTGAACCTAGAAATCTTATACATCTAGTCTCTCAATCAAGACATTGTCAAAGAAGAAAACATTCAAGTATGAAATATTTTTATTTGGCATTTATATAAAATACTTGAGAAAATATTATAACTAAACTGTATGGAAGCTAATCAAGAGGGTAGCATAAAAAATTTAAAAATGGGATTCAACCTGGAATACTATAAAAAAGAAATCAAAATTAAAAACATGCAGCAAATATAGAAAGTATTGCAGCATGTGTCTAAGAATATTGCTTTCAGGAAAACACATCATTCGATTTAACATATTGTATTAAGAAGCTGAAAATCTTAGTTGGCCAAGGAGACAGACATTTCTTTTGTTAACATGAAAAATAAATGCAAAAGTGGTGGAGGAATACTGCACTTTCAATGGAACACAAACTAGCAAGCTAACGAGAAATTCACCTTGATATATGCAGCAAATTGAGCGAGAGTTTAAAATAAATAACTCATTGGCCCCGAAGCCCTCAATATTATCCTTTAAGAAGGAATGTTTTCAAAATGAAATTACTTTACTTTTTGTATTTGCCCAATCTCAATACTTGATTATATAAATAATAACATTTACACAACGGTGATATTAATGGTTTTCAATTTTTGGAATTAAAATCATGTTATACAGCTTGAGAATAAATTTCTGTTAGATAAAAATAATATAAATGTTAGAAACTTTAGTAATGGAAGAGCAGTAGTATAAAGTGAAAAATACTGGCAGTTTGAAGCATGGGCCTGACAGAGGGCTAAAAGGGTTTATCTTAAATTATACCCAGGTTCTATGGCTCATTTTTCATTAACACATAATTCAGAGGAATGGGAAAAATGTTATATCATAGCAGTTTAGCCTTCAAATGAAGATTTTAATTTAAATATCTATAGTAATTTAAATAATATTTCATTTCTGAATATATTTTAAATATCATTCTTATGTAGATAAGAGAGTGTCTAAATAAATTTAGAGCTTCCAGGTGACCAGTATCTCTGAAATAAAATGAGAAGTATTGGAAATTAGATATATTTCAGACTCGATATAGTTGTTTGATTATAATTTACAGTTAGATATCAAAGATGCCTCTTTTATAACTATCCTATCAAACATTTATTGGGCAGCGCTTCACATCTTTTGGTGTTGTATGTGGACAGAAAATTAATGTGAGTTCCTAGTTGTCAGCAGAATTTGGAAGGAAAGAAATGATCATTGTTAAACAAGTGGTTTGTGATCAATGTAAGGTGTTTTTGGCTCAAAGTAACACATTTTAAATACATTTGGCAAGAATATTGACTTTGTGATCATCACCTTACTTGACCACAGAAGTACAAGGAGGAAGATTCAGAAGAGAATAATTGGGGAGCAGAAAAGTGGCACTACTGAAGCAATCAGATGAGATGAAGGACATGGACAAATGCCGCGCTGAAAAACCACAGTGTTTGAGTTTCCTTTTGCTATAGTTAAAAATGTGATATAGTTCTTTAAAATGTTTAAGTGTCATTATTTATGTTTTGGTTGAAAATACATTGTTAGCAATCGTTTGCATGTAGGATGGAAAAACTAATAAGTCAATTTAATATTTGAGAGAACACAAAATTTTAAAAAAAGTTTTGGTGTAATGCAGGCAAATGCGAAGTCTAGTTTAATAGTGGCTCAATGATCATAATAAATAAAATAAATAAGGAAGTGAAAATAGCTGCTAGATGGTTTTAGTCATATGGGGAATATGAATAGCCAAAGAAAAGAGGCTATAACAACTAAACTAACACCAAGAGTCACTGAAACAATCATTACCAGAAGGCAAGGACACAGGCATGGGGAGAAGGAGTTTAGGGATCTTCTGGTTAGTGGGTGGCACTCGAATGTTGATGGTGGGTTCAGGAAAACTTAGGTGTGAAGTTAGCTCCATGAAATTCCATAATAGTATAAACCAATGATGAGTTAATAATATGTTCTAAAATAGTTAATGTTTAGTTCCCATTTCAATTTAAACATTATTATTCAAAATAAATGTATTTGAAAGTATGTAATACATTCCAATAGTTAGAAAACATATAATTTTGTATTTCTCTTTAAACTCATATTTCATATATATATCCAATAAACATTTACTCTAATAAGCTTTTATGCTTATAAAATTTCTTTTATAGGTTATCTATATTCTTTGTAATAAAAGCAGCTAAGTTAAATTTTATTAATTTTTTAGAGATAAGACAAAAATTTATTCTAGATTAAATTTCATGAAATTATTAATGCTGAATTTATTTAGCAGATGATATATACAACTTGATAAATAGTTATTAAATATAAAAAGGAAATATTGTTGAAAACAACTTTTTTTTGTTTGTTTGTTTTTAGCTCACTCCTGGGTGTGCTCAGGGTTTACTCCTGGTTGTGCACTCAGGAGTTACTCCTGACAGTGCCAGGTACTTGTTGGCCTTGCAAGTCCTGTCAGCCGCATGCAAGGCAAGTACTTTACCCTTTGTTCTATTTCTCTAGTTCCGAAAATGACTCTTTTAATAATACCTTCTATGTTCCTTGATGAACCATAGTTATTTTTTAGTAAGTCATAGTTCAGTATTAATGACATCTAGATATTTAATTTTCATATATATGAATAGTGATAACACATCAGAAATAAGATAGAAATGGAAATTTTAGAATAATAATGTTGTACGTTATACTATTATTAAAGTCTTGGTTTTGTAGAATAGCTAAGTTTTGGAAGAATATTTTTTCTGCCTATTTTGTGAAGCGAGTTGATTTATCAAGCATATAACCCAAATAAAATTTACAGCCTAGCAGAAAAAGTCTGACTTCATTTGTTAATTAAGTTATATTTGTTAATATGTTTATTCATGAAACTTTCTCCTATCTGAATTCCAATTCTAAAAATTAGTTATAGCATACAATCCTGCCAAGACTTTATTGCTATAATGGAATAAAGCAATTTTGGAGTTTAGTTCTGTAAGTGCTAGGAAACGGGTGATTTTAGAAGACTACTAGAGGTGGTGAGTTGAAAGATGGATGAAAGAGACACAGCAACAGTGTTCCTCAGTGCTGCATTACTATAGATGATGGATGCTTTTTAGGAAACTAATTTTGATCCATATTTGAGATTACTTTTCCAATTAGAAATATGGAATAAAAGTAAAAAGAATATGATGAAGCAATTAAAATTTGATGCCTTTTATATAATGCACCAACAAATTGTTCTGAGATTTATTGAAAGATAAATATCATTAATAAAAATTTTTCACTTGTGTTAATCTTTTAATTTATCAAGGAATCATGATAAGCTGGGAAGCACAAGATAAAGACTTTCCTTAAAATATATCAAAAAAGTTCTAAAAATTAAGGTTGGTATCCATAATGTTAGTGCTTAAAATTTTGCAGAACTGCAAACAATTCAAAAACAAATTTAAGTGAGTCACAATCCAGCATTAATACCTAGATATTTATATTTTTATATATGTGAATAGTGATAACATATCACAAATAAGATAGAAATGGAAGTTTTAGAATTACTCAATAGCCAATTCTTTGATCTCCTTTGAATTGTACCAAGCTAAAGTTAACAATTACAATTTCTTATTTGTTTGTTTGTTTGGGGAGGCTTACTCCTGGCTCAGGGAATACTCTGGGCAGGGCTCAGGGGACCATTTGGGGTGCCAAGGATTCAACAAGTCAGGCATGTGTTAGGCAAGCATCCTACCTGATGAACTAATGTTCTGGGCCCTATGCTTTAGCTTTATGTGAATTAACTAGAACTGTTTACTAAGCACAAATTTCTTTGACTGCTCTGTTTGGTTTTCCTCATTAGGATGCCAACTCTTGACTAAGAGGTGGTTGAAATGGTTAGTTTAGTAAAGTTTAGGAGGTCACAAATATGTTATGGATCAGGATAGAGATGGGAAAGGAATTGTTCTTTACAAACGTGAATTATGTGGATTATAGGTGTGGTAGACTGAGAAAATCACAGGGGCATGGGATTTGGTGTCCCTGGTGTTACAATCTGTTAACAGCTTCATATTTGGTCTTTGCATGTATTTATTATAGATTTGGAAGCTCAGGAGAGTTTGGGAACTACGTGAATCACTGACAAAACCTCCCTGCCATTTTTTTTGCTGTTATTGTGCATATTTGTACTCCTGTTTCAAAATACGTTGTGTGCTTTAATTGATAATACTCATGCAGAGAGGCCTGCGTTGTTCTCATTGTCATTACGCTTATGGCCTTCAGATTCTAATTCATTTCAGAGAGGGCCTATGAAGCTTTGCTTAACAGTCTCAATACATGAGTTTATAAAAAAATCATTAATTTTCTCCGACAAAATTTCTATGAAAATTACAGAGAATATTTCATTAAAATCAGATAAAAGTTGCTTGTAAGACACTTTGAAAGATTATGAGTGTGAGAGTATTGAAATGAGTGATTCAGGCACACATTAAAGTAAAGTCGCATTTTGGTGCCTGTTATGGACACTACTCAGCAATTTCTTAGCTTTCATTATTTACAAACCATGAACTTCAGCTGTTTTGTTAAAGACTAATATGAAACTGAAATGCTTTGCCAACACAGACATCAAAGAGACCTAAGTATGCTTTTCCCGGTATGTTTTAGATAGTTATCCCTTCATGTCTGATATCAGGGAGACAGAGTGCTAGAATGTAATATCTAACAACTTTAAGATTAAACACCTTCTCAGCTGGTATTTCTGTTTCAACTTCATTTCCTGCCATCCTCTCTCATAAGCACCTTGCACCATGTCATGTATACTTGGTTCTGTCTGAGCAACAAGACTGGTTTTAAAAAGCATTTTTTTGTCTGCAAATGAGTATATTCTGCCTTATTTTTGATGTGAGCTTAGGTGCTGAATGAATAGATTTGCTGGACAGTGAGATAAGGTTATAATAGAGGCAATAATAATGATACCAATCACCATGGCAGAAAGACTTATTCTTGGACTATGTATTGTAAATCACACTAGATTTCCCATTACATAATCTTAAAAATGCCACCTTGTCAGTGAGGCTTACATTTTGAGTTTTCAAGAAAAATATTTCAGAAAGAGCAACTTTCTCTTTTTTTGCAAGGGATAAATAAGTTTCAGAAAGGATTCAAATCATTTAAAGAATTAACCATGCAATTTTTCCACTTTCAAGCCTAATAAGGCAGGCAGTTATCTCATCTACTCATATGTAAAATATCTCTTATTTGCAGTAAAAGTATAATACATTTTAATTTAATTTATTTAATTGGAAGTATGTTTGTTGAGACAGGTTAAGAGCTTGTGGGATGGGAAGAGCTTGGGGAATATCTACAGGAGAATAAAGGCAGGTCAGAGTACCTGTCAGAAACAAGCAATCAGTTTCTATAAGTAGGAAGATATGTAACTAGATATTAAAAGGGAAAATTGGTAATGTTTTCAAACATTGATGTGTTCTAAAGGGTGAAACACCAAGGTAAAGAAAAACAAATCAGATTTTGTGTCTTATTTGCTGTGAACCTCCAGATATGTTTTATTTTTTATCTTGAAAAGATGATTTTCGTGTTCTGCTTTTAAATTTTTCTATTTCATATTCTTTCTCCATATCAGTGACAAAGTAGGTTAGTTGTTGCTGTGAAGCTATTATATCAAAAGATGTGGACTGTTGATGTAAATTCATATATAATGACCCCTTTCAAAAGATGTTTCTACATAAGATCCAATTGTGAGTTTTGGATGTAAAAGCCAGAAGAGGTGAGCTAGAAGTTTAGTAGAACCATGGTAGAGGGTCCTGGAAACTTTGGTGGTGGTGAAGGTACTATAAACTGTGATAAATTAATGTTTATCAAATAATAAACATTAACAATATTAGTTAACCATGTTATCTAAGCTATAATTTTAATAGGTCAGAAATGGTATCAAACATTTCATAAATAACCATGTAAATGAGTGAATACTGAAAGAGATACTTTAGAAAAATTATATGAAAATAGATTTAGAAAGAATGTCAGGCTATTTCACTCAATCATTGCAGTTAAATGATCAGCAAAGTGAGATCATTGTCACTAAACATCATAAATTCTGCTGAATCAGCTTGCCATGGTATCTTAAATATCGTTTTTACATATGACATTGTGAATATGCTTGGCATTTATTCTACTCATTTTACAATATATATAATCCAGTAAAATATACTTAATTATAAATTGCTGGTTGTAATGAAGTAGCAAACAATCTATAATATCATCAATTTCTTTTACTAAAAATAGAATCAATTAATTCTTATAAAGATCTGAAAATTTAGACTCATTTGAGAAAATTATATATTTTTATTTATTAATGGTGTAAAAATTAATTATAATTTTCACAATATTTTATATATTATTCAAAAAATCCCATAAAGCAAATGGCTGGTAGCTTTATTTTATAGACAAGAACTGTGAAGTTCAACGCCTAAAATATATACCTGGGATGGCAGGGCAGTCCTTTAGAATCAGGTCAGGTCTCTAAATCCCAGCAGCCTTTTCACTGTCTCATTGTTTGCATTAGTAGGTTGATTGCCCTACCTTCTTTCTTAGCTATTATTTATTTTTCAAATCTAATTTCAGTCCTTGAATCTGAGAAATAGTTCAAATTAAGGGGATCATAGTACAGAAATTTATTTCTAACATAATGCTGTAACTGAGGTCATACAATCAGAAAATAATAGTAAGGTAAACATGCTGTTTGGGGGAGATAGGATTGGTAGTGATGGAAATTCTAAAGTCACTTTATACAGACATAGAAAAGCATTATAATAAATTTTTAGAATGTTTTCTGTTTAACAAATATAATTTATTAAAATTAAACTATATAAGCTTGTAATTAAATATTATGATTCTGGGGCTGGAGTGATAGTGCAGCGGGTAGGGCATTTGCCTTGCACGCAGCCAACCCGGGTTCGATTCCTAGCATCCCATATGGTCCCCTGAGCACCGCCAGGAGTAATTCCTGAGTGCAGAGCCAGGAGCATCACTGGATGTGACCCAAAAAGCAAATAAATAAATAAATAAAATAAATATTATGATTCAATAATCCTAACTCTGTACCAGGCTGTGGAGCAGGTGAGAACCTTCCCCAGTCCAAGGGACCCAACCCCGGCAGCTGACCTCCAGTACCCAACCACCACTAAACTTCAGGCCGCTTTCCAGATGCTCAGGCCAAGTCTCAAGCATGAGTTAAGTCCCACGGAACCCAGATAATGTGGAACTTTGTGACCTTGGACTCTGGACTCAACAGGACCCAGGAACACAGATCCTCTGCCTGCTTCCCCCAGTCTCCAGTGACTCAGGGATCACACCCATAATCCACACCCTGCCAGGACCAGATAATCACCATCCAGAACTCACATATGCTCCTCCCAGACAGGAGTATGAAATGAGGCTTCCAGAACCATGCCACCGGACTCTGTGCCAGGCTGTGGGGCGGGTGAGAGCGCCCCCCACCCCAAGGGACCCAGCCCCGGCAGCCAACCTGCCCTACCCAACCACCACGATGCTCCAGGCCCCTTTGCAGACCACGAAGCAGCTGCATGGCACATTTTAAGACATTTCCTACCTTTTTCCACAATTACTAGACCATATCTGATGGGGCTCAGACAGTAGGCAACAAATCATAGATAGAAATATATAAATACATGCCTATCAGACAGCGGGGCAAGCTACCAAGTGTATCCTGCCCACATGGGCAGAGCCTGGCAAGCTCCCTGTGGCATATTTGATATGCCAAATACAGTAACAACAACAGGTCTCATTCCCCTGACCCTGAAAGAGCCTCCAATCATTGCAAAAAAATGAGTAAGAAGAAGCTGGTAAAATCTTAGGGCTGACACTAATGGAAACGTTACTTGTGCCCTCTCAAGATGACAGTGATACAGTGATTATGATTCAAAAGTAAAACCAAGTTATGATCCTTAATCTTCACTTTATTTTGCTATGACCCAAATTTGTGATGTTATTTACATCCATGGTACATTTCTTTATTTTCAAAAACTATGTAATGGTGTTCTCCTTTTCCTAGTCCGGCTTGATAATTTGGAATTGACAATGATGGAAGTATTTACACCACGGAAATAAAAAGTACTAAAAATTATTGCTTTGTTTGTTTTCTGGACGTAAAAAATTGATGGAGGAAATATTAATAATGCAGATTAAATTTAGAATTGTGTTGTGTTTGTAGCTGTTACATTGTGAATTGCTCATAAAATTGAGAAAATATTCTTCTAATATTCCAAAACTACTATCTGATTCAGCAAAGAAGTTGCTCATGTCATTGAAAATTAAATAAAGTCTGACATATGTCTTTATTGCTTTACTTTAGACCCACTCTATAATGTAAAAGAAAATCAACGATGTTTGTGGCAGAATCACATTTCTTTGTAATGACAGGTTTGACTTTGAATTAAATAATAAGCAAGTGTTTATACATAGCCCTACTTAGTGGGATTACTGTTGAAGATAGAAAAAATAACAGATGATGGATTTTATAGAAAGAAGCAAGTCATACTAAAATCATTAGCTTGGAATTTATAACAATGGTTATTTTATAGTTGCTTTTAAAAAAGTAAATTTGGTGCTACATGTTCCTGAACATTACTTTCTCTCAGAAAGACAACCGAAAAATTCTTATCAGCAGTCTACAAAATTTTGGGCAAGATTTGTTGAAAATAAGTAGCACTGTACCACTGTAACACTGTCCTCCCATTGTTCATGGACTTGCTTGAGCGGGCACCAGTAACATCTCCATTGTGAGAGACCTGTTACTGTTTTTGAAAATAAGTATCCTTTGAAAATGAAAGGGATATGAAAAAATTCTTGCTTGTCCTTTTGTAATACTCTTTGAATTGAAGTTCTAAATGTGCATTAGGACACCAGTTTTATTCTTATACACCTCTTTCTATGTGTAAAATTTCCTTTTTCTATCAAAAGAGACTCATCTCTACTTGGAACCCCAGATTTAAATGCTAATATGCACACTGTATTATAAAAACCCATCAATTTGCATAGAAAAATAGAAGACAAAAATTCTTCTTAATTATAGGTAAGTTCATAGTCTTGGTCTTGCTCTTGTAACATTTCCTTTTATTTCATTTTGCTAGTTTGTTCCTAGTGCCTAGTACAAGGTTTGATACCTTTGAGAACTAATCCCATAACTCTGCTGCATTTTTGGTTTTGCAGATCTTTTGTTTCTTTTTGTCATATCTCTGAATCTGTCATAATATGCCTCTTTTTTATATTATTACCTTGGAATTTACCATTATATTATGGTACAATAATACCAGTAACCAAGGAGTTAATGCCATCTGTTCACCAAATAATTTATACACATATTATCAAACACTTGTTCTCTGATCATGCTTTAACATCAATTGATAACTCCAACATTAGAATTCTAAGCACAGTGGAATAATGGCAGTAGTAGTGAATATTCAATATATACTGGTTAATTGATAGAATGCCCTTTTAACACTCTTCAATCATGCTGTCAATATATCTTGCACTGACAATCAAACTAGTCATATGATTTCTCCTTTAGTTGATTTTGGAATTAAAATTAATTTACATGAAAATAAAATTTTGGTTTAAGTATCTAGTAGCTCATTGGTATGACTATCTTGTATTTTATCTTGTATTTTAAATTTTCTTGCTTTGCCATTCATTTGTGCACCATTAGACTTTACTTAGAGTTTAGCTTTACCACAGTTAATCATAATTAAGGTATATTTGTAAAGTTTTGATGAGGTAGCAGAAATGCCAAAAGACAAAGAAACAATGAGATGCCATGGTCTTCTGACTTCCAACTAAAGATTAAAGGTCTATTATAGGTCAAAGTAAATGAAGGGGTTGTTTGTAGTTGTAATACACATGCTAAGATCAAAGAAGGGAATCTTTAGTGCTAATATATTATTTTCACTTAATCACTTAAGTCACTTAACTTCCCGTTAGTCGTCGATTTGCTCGAGCGGGCGCCAGTAACGTCTCCATTTGTCCCTGTCGCGTGCTAGTGTAGCCCAATGGCATCTGTTCGCTCCGGGAACATGAAGGGCCTCAAACCGATCGTTCATGATCTTGACGAAGAAGTCTGACCATCTGGTAGGTGGGTGGCCACGCGGTCTTTTGACATCCCCTGGAGTCCAATCAGTAACAGCTCTAGTCCAGTGGTCGTCTTTAAATCTCATTACGTGACCAGCCCATCTGATTTTCGATACCTTAGCAAATGAGACAGCGTCCCTGATCCTTGATCGTCGACGGATGTCAGAACTCCGGATTCGTTCTCTCATTTGAGTGAAACGTGATATTCCAAGCATAGCTCTTTTTATTCTTCTTTGGGAGACCTGAATAGCGTTCTCATCTTGTTTGCGTAGGGCCCAGGTCTCTGAGGCATATGTTAATGCAGGAAGAACAGTGGAATCAAAGAGATGTGCCCGGAGCCGGAGGTTCTTCGTCCTCTTAGCTATTTCTTCGACGTTCTTGAAGGCGTTCCAAGCCGCTCTCTTCCTCCTGCGCAGCTGGGGTGCCAGGTCATTTGTCATGTTGACCTCTCGACCTAGGTACATATAGCTGTTGCATTCGGAGATGGTCGTTCCATTGAGAGCGAATGGGGCATCAGGAACAAGGCTGTTTCTCATAAACATTGTCTTCGTAAGATTCAGCTGTAGTCCTACCTTTCCACACTCACGGTCAAAGTCGGCCAGCATTTGTGCCGCTTGGCTGATGACACTACTTCCACTACCCAGCCGTCGCCACACTCCAGGACGCTTTCCGGACCTGCGTGGCAGCTCCGGCCGAGATCCACGCATGACTGAAGACCCACAGAACAAGATAAGCGGAACTTTCTGAGACCTTGGACTCCAGGCTCGGCGGACCCAGGGACAGAGGTTCTCTGCTTGCTCCCACCACCACAGGTGACAAAGGGATTCTAATCAGGAGCCCCACCCTACCCTGCCCTGTCTGCTTCCATCAACCACCCAGGGATCGAATTGTGCACAGGAGACCCACCCTACCCAGATAAATACCCCACTGGCAGACTTCCACTCTCGACACTACTTCCACTACCCAGCCGTCGCCACACTCCAGGACGCTTTCCGGACCCGTGTGACACATCATAAGACAGTAAATACCCATCTTCTGGAATTGTCGTACCGTATTTGATAGGGTTCGAATATGGTAACACCTACAAGGGTGATTACAGGTCGCCCCAAAAGCCTCTATCCTTCTCGAAAAGACTGGCAAGCTACCGAGAGTATTCCGCCCGCACGGAAGAGCCTGGCAAGCTATCCGCTGTGTATTCGATATGCCAAAACCAGTAACTACAACTGGTCTCATTCACCTGACCCTGAAGGCTTCACCGACATGGCAGCACTGAGAAGGATGAGAAAGGAGAGGCCGACAAAATCTCAAGGCCAACCTAGACTGGCGCAACGAAGGAAGACAAAAATGATCGTCTGTACTTTCAATGCACGTACGCTAGCATCAGATGCATCCATCGAGGACCTGATGGTACAAGCGCGAATAATCAAGTAAGACATCATTGGTCTGACCGAGACAAGAAGGCACGAATCTCACCATGCCATTTTCGACACTGGAGAAGAATTGTTCCTCGGAACATGCGATAAAAGAGGTATTGGAGGCGTCGGTGTCCTTGTCAACACAAACTTGGCCAAGAGTATTGATTCATTCGAATGCTTAACAACCCGAATCAGATGTTTACATTTGAATAGATGTGGCTCACTGCCAGCAGTTTCTATCTTCGTTGTCTACGCACCAACATCTCATTATGATGAAAGACAAATCGAGAAGTTCTACATGGAGCTAGAGAAGTTCTATAAAGAAGACCACACCTTCTACAAGATCATTGTGGGTGATTTTAATGCCAAGATAGGACCGAGAAGATCAGCTGAAGAACTTCACATTGGGACCAATGGCCTAGAATGGAACGAACAGGGTGAGAGACTGTCTGAGTTCATCATGTCGACCAAGACCATTCATGGTAACTCACAGTTCCAGAAGGCAGAATCTAAACGATGGACATGGGAGTCTCCCGGTGGACGATTCCACAACGAAATAGACCACATCATATTCAATCAACGGTTTTGCCTGACTGATGTCGCTGTTGTCCCAAAATTTCGAACGGGATAGGACCACCGTCTCCTTCGTGCAAAATTCTACTTCACAGAGCGGGAAGAAAGGGCTGCAAAGTTCAAAAGGAGAACTCCCAGAATGACCACCAACTGGGAACTCTTTGGTACTATTGTGGCAACATGGGAAGATACCATTGTTGACAACATTGACGAGGAATACTATCGACTGGTTCAGCACCTCCACGATTGTGCGAGGAACGCCAAGAGAGAGATAGCCACAAAAATTCGCCTATCTTTGAAAACTCTTGAGCTAATTCGCCAGCGTGGTTTGGCGCATGCCTCAGGCAACCGCAAGCTAACGTCCGAGCTCGCAAAGGAGTGCAGAGATGCGATCAAGGAAGACCTCAAAGAGAGAAGAGCAGAAGTACTGGTAGATGCGGCAGAAGCCTGGAAAAGTATTCGTAACGCCCGCCTGTCTTTCGCCAACTATAAGACCAAGATGACTGCCCTCCAACGTCCTGATGGATCCATCACATCCTCCAGAACGGCAATGGAGAAGATTATCCATGACTTCTACTCAAATCTCTTTGATAGCCATGTCCACTTGCCAACATACCAAATTCCACAGGATGGATATGTCGTTCCCAATGTTCTCCCTTCCGAAATCCGACACGCCATTTCGTTGGTAAAGAAACAAACAGCACCCGGCCCAGACAAGGTCAGACCTGAACACCTGAAGAACCTGCCGTCAGTACTCATCAATACACTGGCTCGGCTCTTCACTCGCTACCTGTCTGAATGCAAGGTTCCGTCCCAATGGAAAACCAGCAGGACCATACTACTGTTCAAGAAGGGAGACATCCATGACATTGGCAACTATCGCCCGATCTGCCTATTGTCTGTCATCTACAAGTTGTTCACTCGAGTCATCCTAAATAGTATTGGCAGAACACTAGATGAAGGACAACCATGCGAGCAAGCAGGGTTCCGCAAAGGATTCAGCACCATCGACCATATCCATATGATAACCAAGCTCATTGAGGTTTCTCGGGAGTTCAAGATGCTGCTCTGTTTAACTTTCATTGATTTAAAGAAGGCCTTTGATTCTGTTGAGATGGAAGCGGTCATTGAAGCCCTAGCCAATCAGGGCATTCAAGCCCAATACATCAGGATCCTCCATGAGCTGTATTGCGGATTCACTACCAGGATCTCACCATTCTACAAAGAAGTGATCGTTGATGTCAAGAGAGGGGTCTGGCAGGGTGATACCATTTCACCGAAACTCTTCAGTGCCACCCTCGAGAACATCATGCGATGACTGGAATGGGAAGGAATGGGAGTGAAGATAGATGGTCGGCAACTACACCACCTCTGCTTTGCTGATGACATTATTTTCATATCTCTATAATTATTCTATAAGTTAAATAAAAATATTAGTTTTTATATTTAATGTATAAAATAAATAACCTAATATGAACATAATAGGAAAATATAAAGTGAAAACTTCATAATCTGGCATCCTTGGCTTCCAGATACCTAGTCTCTGCTTTCTTAAGACACTTCATTTCTCTGACACTCAGTTTCTTTATCTGTAAAATTAGAAAAGTCTATAGCCACAGTACTCTGAACATGCATCTGGTATCAGGCAATAAAAACATTTTATAATGCACATTTCTGTTGAGAAGTTTTAGTTAGTAAGTAAGATGAAAATACCTAACAAAATTTCCATTCACAGATGTTGGTACTAACAGGGCATTCCATGATGCAAATGCTGTCTATAAGGTAAGTTGAAGAACCATATCCCATTAGATAATATAGTATTTCTTGGGTTATATAATGCCTTTCTTAGTTATTCCATGTGATATTATTTCATATTTCATAAAACTACAAGTAGGTTTTAGCTGTATGGAGCACTATGTGTCATGTTTCTAATTTTTACACAAGTATTATGACTATGTATAATTTATGAAAGAGAGAATTGTTAAATTCTATTCTAAATAATAAAGATCATGAACACTGGATTGGGTGGCTCAAAAGGTTAAACATGTGTTTGTGTGTAAAAGGTGTGAGTTTGATCCCTGGCACCCCGTAATTCCTCAAACATCACGGAGAGTGATTTCAAATATAGAGATGAGATAAACACTGAGAAACATAGGGTGTGGCCCATATACTTAAAAATTATTAAGATTAAAGTCAGAGAGAGTACAAAAGGCTGGGAACTTGCCTTCCACATGCCAAACCCAGTTTGATTCTTGCCATCAAATATTGTCACCTGAGCCCTGCCAGGAGTGATCCCTGAGCATGGAGTTAGGAATAGGTCCTGAACACTGCCAGGTTTGACCCGCTTCCTTTTCCCCACAAAACACACAAAAATAAAAATATAAGATATGAGGACCTAACAATATATAAAGATATTGCAACATATCTCATACATATTACATACATCATAGGGAATGTCAATGATAAAATAATGTTGTCTATCATATTTCTTAGTTTAGTTTCAAATTTCAGCCTAAGAATTTCCATTTTATATTATATATTTTCATGCAAAGTAAACTTTGATTAAATGTCATGAATGTTGTGAAGTATGAAGTAGTGATTAAATTGTTTTAAAAGTTTACAGGTATATTTTGTACCAACTCTTGAAAGGTTTAACTAGTTTTTTTATTAGAAGTAATTTTCTATGTTATTAAATGACAGTAGATTATCAGTACAAAGTTTTCCCAGAATTATTTTACTATATAGCATATTAAGATCTTATAAGTAAGAAGTAAATGTAAACATTAAGTCTATTAACCCTCACTTACTTGGTTTGGTGATCAGTCCTCTCTCTCTTACCGCTGTAATATTATTTTTGCAGTTTGCTCTTGGACGGTTTACTGTTACACCAGATCAACTCTGGTCCAAGTAGTAATGAAAATGCTGCATTTGGAATTTTACAATGCATATCAGCATATTAAAATCTCTGATGACTCTTGCCATGAAGCAAATTGGTTTTAGTTTGTATTTAACAGTACATTTTGCAGTGATAGGGGATACTCATAGTTCTGTGCTCCTGAGTTCTGCCTGGTGGTGCCAGGGGAACATACACTGGTGCTGCATGCAAGACAACCAGCTTAGCCCTCTACTATCTCTTCAGCCCGCCCGTAAACGTAATATAATCTTCTATTTTATATTGCTTTTATATCTTTTATTTTATATTGCTTATACCGGGTGTCATTTCTTTAATGAAAGATGTTTTAGAAAACTTTGCTCTGGATTATAATTTGTTTCCAGAATTAAAAAGCAGAAATTGGTCCATTGAAAGTTTTCCTTTGATTTGGAATGACAAATGGGTTCGAACATTTACCCAACAATTTTACAGATAGATAACATTGGGTAACTTATTTTATTTTTCCAAGGTTATTTTATTTTCTGTAATGGCATTAAAATGTCTAATATTTAGATACAATTATAAATGATAAGTAAACTAATATAAGTAATATCCAAAACCAATTGATGGTATTTAATATTCTAATTAAAATAGGGGCCAGAGCGATAGCATAGAGGCTAGGGTATTTGCCTTGCACAATGCTGACCTGGCTTGGATTCCTCTACCCCACGTTGGATTTCTCTGCCCCTCGTGGAGTGTCCGGCAAGCTACCGAGAGTATCCTGCCCACACAGCAGAGCCTGGCAAGTTCCCCATGGCATATTTGATATGCCAAAAACAGTAACAACAAGTCTCACAATGGAGACGTTACTGATGCCCACTCGAGAAATCAATGAACAATAGGAGGGCAGTGCTAATATTCTAATGTGTCTTGGTAAACTAATTTGTCCTGGTTTAACACGTGCATATTAATTAAGTCTTAGTGTCTGTGATTATGATAAATTAAAATTGGCAAAAGCAACTAGAATGATATTGGAGCAGTCATGGAACAGAACAATAAGAGCCACAACCACCAAATGGAAAAGCCAAAAATTATATAAAGTGTGGCATAATATGGATGATTATAGTTAATAACTAAGAAATGGTAACTGATGATTATAATACTCTATTTAAAACAAAATAGGATATAATATAGTGTTTTAGAAAACATATCACAATATGCTTCCTTTTATATCAAGTTCGCCTTTGTTGTATATATATTTTTTCTTCTTGTATTTATTTATTGAATCACTGTGGGAAAAGTTACAAGTCTTTCAGGTTTAAGTCTCAGTCATACAATGATCAAACACCTTTCCCTTCACCAGTACTCATTTTTCACCAACAAGATCCCCAATATACACCCCTTTCAGCCCTCCCAATACCTGTAAGGCAGATGATTTCTACTTAACTCTTCTCTACATTAATTACATTCGTTATTTCAACAAAAGATGTACCATTATTGTTTAGAATCCCCCCCCCCCACAATCAGAATTGCTGAAAAAGGCAGTGTGAAATACTTTGTTTTCTATAGCTGGTTATGAGAATATAAATATGTTCCTTGGAACATGTGACAAAAGAGGCATGAGTAGTATCGGTGTCCTTGTCAACACGAACTTGGCCATGGGTATTGATTCACTTGAATGCCTAACAACCCAAATTGGATGATTACACTTGACTAGATGTGGCTAACTGCCTGCAGTTTCTATCTTTGTTGTCTGCGCACCAACATCGAATTGTGATGAAGAAGAAACTGGGAAGTTCTACATGGAGCTGGAGAAATTCTATAAAGAAGATCACACCTTCTACAAGATCACTGTCGGAATTTTAATGCCAAGATAGGACCAAGAAGATCAGCCGAAGAACTCCACATCGGGACCCATGGCCTAGAATGGAACAAACAGCGTGAGAGACTGTCTGAGTTCATCATGTCAACCAAGACCATCCATGGTAACTCACAATTCCAGAACGCCGAATCTAAATGTTGGACATGGGAATCTCCCGGTGGATGGTTCCACGACAGAACTGATCACATCATATTCAATTGATAGTTTTTCCTGCCTGTCTGATATTGCTGTTGTCCCAAAATTCCAAAGGGATCAGACCACTGTCTCCTTCATGCAAAATTCTACTTGACGGAGCAGAGAGAAAGGGCTGCAAAGTTTAAGAAGAGAACTCCCAGAACAAC
Source organism: Sorex fumeus (assembly GCF_029834395.1). Lineage (NCBI taxonomy): Eukaryota > Metazoa > Chordata > Mammalia > Eulipotyphla > Soricidae > Sorex > Sorex fumeus. Next base: position 38,333,287 of record NW_026606111.1, read on the forward strand.
CACCAACTGGGAGCTCTTTGGCATTATTGCGGCAACATGGGAAGATGCTGTCATTGACAACATTGATGAGGAATAAGATCGCCTGGTTCAGCACCTCCATAATTGTGTGAGGAATGCCAAGAGAGAGATAGCCACAAAAAGATGCCTGTCTTCAAAAACTCTTGAGCTCATTCACCAACATGGCTGGGCACAAGCCTCAGGCAACTGCAAGTGAACCTCTGAGCTCGGAAAGCAGTGCAGAGAAGCAATAAAGGAAGACCTCAAAGTGAGAAGAGGAGCAGTGCTTGCAGGTGTGGAAGAAGCCGGGAAAAGCATTTGCAACTCCTGCCTGTCCTTTGCCAACTGCAAGACCAAGATGACTGCCCTCCAACTTCCTGATGGATCTATCACATCTTCCAGAAGGGCAATGGAGAAGATTATCCATGAGTTCTACTGGGATCTCTTCGATAGCCATGTCCACCTGCCCACATCCCAAATTCTGCAGGATAGATATGTTGTTCCCAACATTCTCCCTTCCGAAATCCGACACGCCATATCGTCGGTAAAGAAGTAAGCAGCATCTGGCCCAGACAAGGTCAGATTGGAACACCTGAGGAGCTTGCAATCAGTACTCATCAATACACTGGCTCGGCTATTTACACACTACCTATCTGAATGCAAGGTTCCATCCCCAAAGAAAACCAACAGGACTGTACTACTGTACAACAAGGGAGACATCCATGACATTGGCAACTATTGCCCAATCTGCCTATTGTCTATTGTCTACAAGCTGTTCACTCAAGTCATTCTGAATAGGATTGGCAGAACACTAGATGAAGGACAACCATGATTGACCATATCCACATGATAACCAAGCTCACTGAGGTTTCTTGGGAGTTCAAGATGCTGCTCTGTATAACATTCATTGATTTAAAGAAGGCCTTTGATTCTGTTGAGACTGAAGTGTTTATCAAAGCCCTAGCCAAACAGGGCATTCACACTCAATGCATCAAGATCCTCTGTGAGTTGTAGTATGGATTCACTACCAGGATCTCACCATTCTACCAGGAAGTGATCGTCCATGTGAAGAGAGTGATTCAGCAGGGTTATACCATTTCACCCAAACTCTTCAGTGCCGTTCCCAAGAATGTCATGCGACAACTGGAATGGGAAAGAATTGGAGTGAAGATAGACCGTCAACAACTATACCACCTCTGCTTTGCTGATGACATCGTTCTAATAACCCAAAACATTAGCCAAGTGGCACAAATGCTGGCCAACTTCGACTGTGAGTGTGGAAAGGTCACACTAAAGCTGAAATCTCATGAAGACAATGTTTATGAGAAATGGTCTCGTTCCTGATGTTCTATTTGCTCTCAATGGAATGAACATCTCCAATGCAACAGTTATGTGTACCTAGGTTGAGAAGTCAACATGACGAATGACCTGGCACCTGAGTTACACAGGAGGAAGAGAGCAGCTTGGAATGCCTTCGAGAACATCGAAGAAATAGCTAAGAGGACAAAGAACCTCCGGGTCCTGGCACATCTCTTCGATTCCACTCATCTTTCTGCATTAACATATGCCTCAGAGACCTGGATCCTATGAAAACAGGATGAGAACGCTATTCAGGTTTCTCAAAGAGGAATGGAAAGAGCTATGCTTGGAGTATCATGCTTCACTCAAGTGAGAGAAAGAATCCAGAGTTCTGACCTCCACAGGGATGCTGTCTAATTTGCCAAGGCGTCGCAAGTCAGATGGGCTGGACATATAATGAAATTTGGAGACGATGGCTGGACTAGAGTTATTACTGACTGTATTCCACGGGACGTGAAAAGATAGCCTGGTCACCCACCTACAAGATGGTCAGAGTTCTCATAGGTTTGAGAACGATCAGTTTGAGGCTCTTCGTGTTCCTCAGTTTGAGGCTTTTCGTATTCCTAGAATGAGCATACGCCATTGTTCTACACTAGCATGCTACCGGGATGAATGGAGACATTACTGGCACTCACTCGAGCAAATCAATGAGTAATTGGATGTCAGTGATCAAGTGATATTTTGCTCTAAGAACATAGTACCTCTATATTTATGATTAATTCTAATTTCAATTTTTATTTTCTGGTTATTTTTAAGGGTTTTGGAGCCCAGTAGCTGGTCCCTCATCGGGACCCTGCTTTTGGGGGTGCTAGGGAATGAGGGCAACTGAAGCTTAAGTTGAGAAAGCAGATGCCCAGGAATGAATAATATTCGAAGCCAATTAAATCCCATGTTGCAAAAGCACAATATTAATTGTCTTTTTGTATCTAAACAAAAGGACATTGCTTTAAAGTAAACTATTCAAAAGACATAAGGAGAGGAGAACGCAATATTAACTTACAATGTAAGTTCAGTGTCCTAGAAAGATCTGATCTTACAAATTAACAGAAATTGATGATGGGAATAAGCTGATTAACTGTTTAGGGAAAAGATCATACAGAAGTAGTTACAAATAAACAAAAGAATGGGAGTTACTTGGGAGCACTAGGATGGGTTTGACCAGATAAATCTAAGCTACCTGAGAAGGGACAAAACAGTGTTATCCTACTACCTGTGTTTTGATATTCCCCGATGAAGTTTCTTTATAACCTACATATAAGACAGATCATTGTGTGTCTGTTCCTCTCCTTCTGATTTCACTCAACATGATACTCTCCAGATCATCAACATAGCAGCAAATTGCATTGCAAATTATCATTTTTATGGCCAAGTAATATTCAATTGCGAATATGTACCATAGTTTCTTTATCCAGTTAATTGTTCTTGGACATTTGGTTTGTGCTTCAGTGAATGTAGGAGTGTAGATGTATTTTCTGTACTGTGCTTTTGGGCTCTTGTGGTATATTCCCAGGAGTGTAATTTCTGGGTCATATGGAAGCTCATTTCTTAATTTTTTGAGAAGTGTTCTATATTGCTTTCTAAAAAAGGCTTGACCTGTCAACATTCCAACTAGGAGCAAATGAGGGTCCCTTTTTCCCTTTTTCCCTATATCCTTGCCAACACTGGTTATTGTTCTTTTTGGTGAGTGCCAGCATTTTATCTGTGAGATATCTCATTGTTGTTTTGCTTTTAATTTCCCTGATGATTAGTGATATAGAGCATTTTTCCATATGCCTTTTGGTCATTTTTTGTTTTGTTTTGTTTTCATTAAAGAGGTTTCTGTTCATATCTTTTGCCAAGTGTTTTTTTTTTAATAGAGTTAGATGGTTTATTTTTGTAGTGTGCTTACAGTCCTCTATGCAGGTTGGATATTAACCCTTTATCAGATGAGTGGTGTGGAAATAATTTCTCTCAGTCTATGAATTGTTTTCATTGTTTCTTTTAAGATGCAGAAGCTTCTTAATTTAATGTAGTCTCATTTGTTTATCTTTGCTTCCACTTGTTTGGTCAGTGGCATTTCATCCTTAGGCATAAAGATGGGTAGTCTTGAAGTTGTCTCTAAACCAGCCTTGAACTTCAGTGTCATGCCTCTTTTCCTCTATGTATCTTATGGATTTAGATAAGATATTAAGGTCTTTAATCTATTTTAATTTTAATTTTGTGCTTTGGGTTAGAAAGAAGTCTGAGGTTTGTTTTCCTGCCCCCTCAACCCGCCACAGAGCTGACCACTTTTCCCACATCACTTGTTGAAGAGGTTTTTCTTGCTCCACTTCATACTTTTTTGCTCTTTTATTGAAGATTAACTGAATTGAGGTTTCTCTCTGGAGTTTTAATCCTATTTAATCGATCTGAGGGTCTGGTCTTATTCCAGTACTATTCTGTTTTAATTACTTTCACTTTATAGTAATCAAAGTTGGGAAATGTAATGCTTCCTATTTTCTTTTCTCAATACTCAAGGATTGCTTTGGATAATCTGGAGTGTATTATTCTATATGAATTTCAGGAGTTGTTCTGTTTTCTTTGAAAACTGTCATGGGTAGATTCAAATCAGGACTACATTGAATCTATATAATGCTCTGGGAACTACAGCCCTTTTGATGATGTTAATCCTCCCAATCCATGAGCAGGGAATGTGTTTCTGTTTCCTCAAGTTTTCTTTTATGTCTTTTAGTAGTTCTCTTTGTATAGATCTTGCATATTTTTGATTAAGTTAATTCCTAAGGACTGATTTCCTGAGAAACAATTGTGAATGAGAAAATTTTTTTAAAAAGTTCTCTTTTCTCTATTTCTTTATTTGCATAAAAGAATGCCATGGAATTTTGTGTGTCAATTCTGTAGGCAGCCATATTAATATGCAAATCTGTTGTTTCTAGTTCTTTTCTGGGGTCTTTGGCATTTTCTACATATAATATCATGATATCTGTAAATAGTGAGAGTTTAACTTCTTCCTTTTCTATCTGTATGTCCTATATATCTTTTCCTGCCTCATAAATGACAATACTTTCAATACCATATTGAATAGAAGTGGTGAGAATGGGAAAACTTGCTTTATACATGATCGTCAGAAGGCTTCTGGTTTTATTTCCCCATTGAACATAATGTTTGCTGCTAACTTGTAATAAATAGCTTTGACTGTGTTGAGAAAACTTCCTTTAGTTTCAATTTTATTAAAAGTTTTGGTTATGAAAGATGTTTGATCTTGTCAAATGCTTTCTCTGCATTTAATGATATGATAATCTTATTTTTTTTCTTTTTGGGTCATACCTGGGTATGCACAGGGGTTATTCCTGGCTCTGCACTGAGGAATTACTCCTGAAAGTGCTCAGAGGACCATATAGGATGCTGGGAATCGAAGGTCAGCTGCATGCAAGGCACTGTGCTATCGCTCCTGCTGTTTTTTTTCTTTTATTTACATGGTATATTCCATTGATAATTTGCTTATGTTAAACCATCCTTGCATTTCAGGGATTAAGTCCACTTGGTCATGGTATATGATCTTCTCGATGATTTGTTGCATTCAATTTGCTGGTATTTTGTCGAGGATCTTTGCATCTATGTTCACCAATAATATAGTGCTATAATTCTCCTTCTTTGTGCTCTCTCTATCTGCTTTTGGTATCAGAGTAAATCTTTGATATATAGAAATTAAAAGTATCTATGTTCAATTTCCTGAAAAGCATTGGCTTTAACTGTTCTTTAATGATATGAAAGAACTCAAACATTTTTATTTTCTTGTTAATATTAGGTCTTTCCAGGTATTCTATATCATCTTGGTTCAGCCCTGGGAGGTAATAGGAGTCCAATTATGTATCCACTTCTTCTAGGCTCTCTCATTCATGCCATAAAGACTTTCTAATGTATGATAATCCTTTGCATTTCTGTTGGTATCTGTTGTAATACTTCCCTCAATTTCATTTATTGTTTTTTATCTCCTTTTCTTGTGAGTTATAATAGTGTTTATTAATCTTTATTTCATCAAAGAACCAGTTCTTGGTTTCAATAATATTTTGGATTGATTTTTATCTCATTCTAATTCATTAATTCCTGCTCTAAGGTTTTTTTTTATTTCCTTCCTCTTGCTTGTTTTGGCCTCCTTTTTTTGACCCTTTTCTAGTAGCTTAAGTTATGCTGTTCGATTATTTCGGTGGGCCCTTTCTTCCTCCCTGATGAATGCTTGCATAGCTATGAACTTTCCTCTTAACACTGCTTTTGCTATGTCTCAGAAGTTCTTTTAGCTCATATCCTTATTCTTAACTGTTTCCAGAAATTTTTTGATTTCTTCTCTGATTTCCTTTCTGAATGGACTGTTTGAAGATTTTTTTTATATTATTCTTGATATTTTTAGAATCATACCATTATGATTTAAAATTAATTTTTTGACGTGATAGTGATCTTTTCATATTTAAGACTTCTGTAATTCCGTAATGTATGAATTATCTTTGAGAGTATATACTTAGATTAAGTATATTCATTTGGAGTAAACATTTTTGAATTATCTATTAAACCAATATTTTGTTTGTTTGTTTTAGAGAAATACCTAGCAGTGCTAAGTGCTTGTTCCTGGTTCTATACTCAAGGATCAGTCCTCATAATCCCAGAGTAACATACAGGGTTAGAACCCAGGTTGGCTGCATACAAGGCAAGCAACTTTCCTAATGTACTTTCACTACAGCCTCTATATTTCTATATTTTTTTTATTTTTTCTTGTTAAAGTTTAAGTAATCTGCCCAATTATTTAAATGGTACATTGAGATTCCCTACAACCATTGTGGATTTTTTTTTTCAGAAGGAAGATAGTTTTTATTGAAACTCACTTAGAAAGCTTTCAAAAGTAGAGAAAGTGAGAAGTTACGTATTTGAGAGAGAACACAGGCTTATTTGGAGCATAAATAATCAAGCAAAATATGTGTTCAAAGGAGAACATGGGCTTGAAGAGCAAGAAATTATTGTATTCTTTCCATGTATTTCTTGAGGTTTGTCAGCAATTGTCTTTTATCTAGGTGTTTTTATGTAGATGATCATTACATCTTTGTGCAAATTGATAACGTGCTACATATACAATATTCATATTTGTTTTCACTTATTACCATTTCAGTTAAAGGTCTTTTTAACAGATTAAAAGGCAACAATTTTTTCCCCTTCTCTGTTTTATTAGCACTTACCATCATACTTTTACTTTGCCTTTTCATCTGATGTAAGAATCTCACAAGCATAACAAGCATAGCTCATAAGATTTCTGCCTTTTTGATTCATTCAGTCACTTTGTATCATTTGCTTGGTAAATTCAGACTTTTTAGGGTTATCACTGATATATGGGATTATATTGATATATGGGGTATGTTGATATATTGATCTCTAATTTTACTGCCATGTCAACTTTTGATTTCTGTATTCTGGGTGCTATACCCCTATTTTTTTTTCATGAGAATGCTTTTCCTTGTAATTACAATTCTTTTTTTTTCCTTAAAAGTGTCTCTCTGGCCATATTTTTGTTTTGTGGTTACTATGAGATTTGCATCAAACTATCTCTAAAACATTTAGTATGTGTCTGTGTGTGTGTATGTGTGTGTGTATATGTGTGTGTGTGTGCTGGTATTAGTTCTTCATCATTCAACTAATTTGAAATCATACAAATCACATCTATTTTTTTCAAGTTTCTATTATTTCATATTTTGTGTAGAGCCATTTGTGTTAAACTCCATTAACTTTCTTCATCTACAAAAATATTTATTTCTTTATAACAATTTAATGATGATTTTAAAATGGTACAGTACTCCTGTCTTGTAGTTATACATTTTAGTAATCACTATTTTATCTTCTAGCCTGTTTGATTTCTTCTAAGAACTCTGAGGAAATATGTGCCTTCCTGTGTTACTTTTACCTTTCTCTAGTATCAACTCCTCTCTATGTAAATATACATTTATCATTTTATTAATATAAGAATGGCTTATCATAGTGTAGGTCATATAGAATTTGGAAGTTTAAATTTTTTTTCATCTTTTTGGTCATCTATATCTAGATGAACTTTGTTGATGTTTTAAAGTCCTCAAGCATTATGTCCTTGAATATTGCCTCTTTCTATTCTTTCTATCTTCATCTTCTTGAATTTTTCATTACTCTTTTACCTTCCCTTCTAACAGTGTCCAATATGCCTAATTGTTTATTTTCCTAAAATTATATTTTTTGTATTTAATTTGAGTCATTTTTTGTGATTTTTATCTATCATTTATTTTTATTTTTCAAGATTGTGTGTATTTGTCATGTTATCTATGTTAAATCAATTTTATTCAATATGCTGAGCATGCCTAGCATCTTTTTCTGGAATTTTTAAAATATTTTATATTTCTAATATTTGGTGAAGATTCCTTCTGTTTTTTTATTATTTTCTAAAAATATCTTAGACTTGCTTATCTTGATTTAGTTAAAATTTTCTAACTTAATTTTTGTTTTGATGACTATTTTCCATTTCAATATTTGCAGAATTTAATATTTGGGGGGGTTCTGGGGCAATAATACAGTTGATAGGGTTTTTTGCTTTGCATTTAGCAAACCCAGATTTGATCCCTGGCATCCTATACGATCCCGTGAGCACCACCAGTAATAATGCCTGAGTGCAGAACATGGTGTAACCCCCGAGAACACTGGGTGCATCCAAAAACAAATACAAAATAATATTTTTACTGTTGTTGTTTGCATAATTTTTCTGCACGAACATCTGAGTTAACTGTTTTTACTTTTGTACATATGGTACTTCTCGCTTAATAGTGGAATTCTCCTTTATTTCTATGTATGTGAGAGGATAGAAAATGTGATGGTGGTGAAGAAATGGTAAACCAAGATAGCAATAGTGTTTCTGTTGTAGAATTTGATGGGAAACAGCCTAGAGAGAAAGCTGAATTCTACCTTACCTTCCACCTATCTAACTATTCCAGGTCCTATATTGGCTAAAAGTCCATATCACAGTTCTGCATGTCCGGGTTGTATTTCCATATTGGAGTTATTTCTGTAGGTAGAGAAAAAGGAGCTGGTTACTCTTACTAAAGATAGTCTAAAATACTAGGTCAAAGACTTTCCAGTATTTCATCCTCTTCTGAGAACTCACCTATCTAGTTATGGTTCTCCACATTAGAGTAAATTCTGTCAACGATAATGCTGACTAATATGGACGTTGCTGGGTTATCAATATCTTCACCAATTTTGTGTCTAAATACGCATTTTCATTTAGATAGATGCATGTATTTGCTGTGTAAATCAGACTGCATTGATGAGGGTTTTTTCCTGTGATTTTAAAATTCATTTATACAATAATATGTATAAGCCACACCCTGCCAAAGCCAGATAATCTCCTCATTTGGCCACCCTCCAGAACTCATGGCTGTTTTCCTAGAAGGAAGCATAAAATGAGGCTCCCATAGCCATGCCACTGGACTCCGAGCCAGGCTGCTTTCACTTGGGACACCCCAGAGGGGGACGGGTGAGAGCCCTCCCCACCCCAAGGACCCAGCCCTGGCAGCCAACCTTCACTGCCCAACTGCTGCCACACTCCAGGCCACTTTCTGGACTCTTAGGCTGAGCCTCACGCATGAATGAAATCTCGCAGAACCCAGGTAATGCAGAAGCTTGTGACCTTGGACTCTGGGCTTAGTGGGACATGGGAGCAGAGATCCTCTGCCGACTCATCATAAGACATTCCTACCCATTTTCCATAATTACCACATCATGTTTTATGGGGTTCAGACAGTAGGCAACAAATTTTATATATATATATATATATATATATATATATATATATCGAAGAGCCTCGAAAGCTACTGAGAGTATCCCGCCTGCATGGGCAGAGCCTGGCAAGCTCCCCGTGGCATATTTATATGCCAAAAATAGTAACTATAACAGGTCTTATTCCCCTTACCCTGAAAGAGCCTTCAATCATTGGGAAAGATGAGTAAGGAGAGGCTGCTAAAATCTCAGGGCTGGAACGAATAGAGACTTTACTGGCACCCACTCGAGTAAATTAATGAACAATGGGATGACAGTGATACAGTGATTCATATATCAATATGTATATATCAATAAGTATATATGTGTATGCAAATTTATAGAGTACAAAATATGCACTTGCATATGCATTAACAATGAAAATATAAAATGGGAATCATATTTATTCATTTGAAATATATTTGTAATGTTCTTTCGTTTTGTTTTATGTTTTGGGGCCACACTATTGTGCTCAGTACTAACCTGGTTAAGGGCCCAGGAATCTAGAAAAGGCTTAGAAAAACTGATGAAGTTGCAGTGATTCAACCCAAGTGACTTCACAGACTAGGCCTGCACCTCATCCACTGTACTATCTCTCTGATCCCTATAATGTACTTTCAGTGAAAGTATCAAACTACAAATTATATAAGAGATTTTGTTTCACAGGGGATTGCCCTGCCACAGAGGCAGGGGGCGATGGGGGGTTGGGGGTGGGGGGATATTATCCATGGTGGTGGAAAATGGGCACTGGTGGAGGGATGGGTATCTGATCATTGTATAATCGAAACCCAAGCACAAAAAATTGTAAATCTACAACTGTACCTCATGGTGTTTCACTAATAAAAAAAATAAAAAAAAGAGATTTTGTTTAAAAATATGCATACAAAGAAAAACTCATAGAAAAATATCTAGCTGAATGATTAGAGATGATTTTATCTGAATATTGAATTTATGGTTAATGACAATTAATTAATGTGATAATTATTTCTATTTTCATTACACTTTTCTATAATCTATACTAATGTTAGATATGTCATAACAAAATAATGAAAAATTAAAACAAGGCCTGAAACAAAGAAACAGTGAGTAGGGATCTTGCTTTGAGCAAACCTGATTTTGATCCCAGCACCTCATAGAGTCCCTTGGGCACTGCCAGGAGTGATTCCTGAGGACAGCATAATTACTAACTCCTGAACATTGCTGGGTGTGGCCCACGACCAAAACAAACAAACAGAAACAAACAAAACAAAGTCTTTGCCATGCTATTTCTGTGTATTCCTTTGGGTTGATACCACAAAATATCATAGACAGGATAGCTTATAAACAAGACAAATGTATTCTAATAGATATGGGGTTAGATAGTCCAGAGTACAGATATTGGCAGATTTAAGAACTCTTGTGGTCCACTATTAGGCTTATAGATGATTTTTTTCTTTCTGTGTCATTGGTATGGTAACTGCAGTCCTTTTCTGTGTGATGTCTTTCATAAGGACAGTATTTGATAAACACTATTCATGAGAGTTCTATCTGCATGACGTAAGACCTAAACACCTCCCCAGAGCCCACCACCTAACATGATAATATTAAGCATTATGATTTCAACATATATATCTTGGGATGAGGAACAAACATTTAAACTATATCTTTATATATAGTTTAAATATAAATAAACATTAAATAGCCCCTCATCCCCCATATTGAGTACATCAGGAGCAAGTACTTTGATTGCTTGTTAACTTCCTGGACTTCTGCACTATTACCTCACTGAATCACATTCTCTTAGGGCATGATAGACTGTTATGCCACCAATCAATAAAATTCTTACCTAGATGGATTTTATAAAAGATTAAAATATATACATCAACAAAAACCTGAAAATCATTAATCTTAACATACCCACAGGACTCTTCAAGACATTTTCACATTGGTATTAAATAGTTGAGCAAAATGAACAAAATAAAAAGAGCAAAAACGAACCCAGTGAAAGCTATAAACAAATTTGGGCTCCTTTTCGGTGGTCTCTTCAAGCAACATAACTCTAAGTTTTTTACCAATTATTCAGCACTGATGTGGTGCTGTCAGTAGTGTAAAGGGGATATACAAAGTACTAAGCATACAATCTCATAAAGATAAATCTTGAAAAATGTCAAGAAAAACCCATCAAATATCACCCTCTATACCTGTGAGACACAATGCTAAAAGCAAAACCAATGAATATAATTAATCTTAGACAGTACATAGCTCTAAGTAAAAGATGATTTACATAACAATAATTCATATGATTTTTGGGAAACATCATTCTCCTTTCTTGAAACTTTTTTTTTGGTCAGAACAGAATCACTAATTTTATAAGAGTTGTGTGTGGATATTTATGATGTTTAAGACTCTTAGGCTTGTGCCACTCTCAGTATATTAACTCTTTTCTGGTCCTTGTGATTTACTCTATTTGGGAAGTTAATTAATTGTTGTACTAGTCAAAAGTCTTAGTCTGTCTTGTCTGTTTACAAGCCACACATGGATAGACAGGTTATTCAGTCAATGTCATGCATTTCAAAGGAAGCTTTGCAAATGTAAGAAAATTAGGTGATTATAATGTAAAAGTACGTTCTTTATTTTTGTATTATTTGTCAAAAGGGAAAAAAATATCTAACATTGCCAAAGATTGTCTTCTGCTTTTATGAAGAGGTTTATATGCCTCTCTCGTAGTCATTTCTTTTCTGACTAATCAGATAAAGTATGTATTTATAACTGTGGGCTAACATAACCAAAGGATGCACATGCAACAGATCTTCTTTTGTCTTCTTCATATATTTGCTTTTTATTTCTATTGCTTTCTTAATATCACCTCTTTTATTAAACTTGTTATTTTTGATTAGTTTATTATTCTCTGCTCTCCTAGAGGGGCAGAGGAGAGCTCGGCAAGCTAGCGAGAGTATCTCACCCACATGGCAAAGCCTGGCAAGCTACCTGTGAAGTATTCGATATGTCAAACACAGTAACAAGTTTCACAATTGAGATGTTACTGGGCCCGCTTGAGCAAATCGATGAACAATGGGAGGACAGTGCAGTGCTATTATCCTCTGATTTCTGAATTTATTTCTTGTTATTTTTTCACTTGTTTCTCCTGTGTCCTTATATTTACCATTAATTAAAAAAAAATCACTATCTCATTCTTTTTTTTTTAACCCCAAATGCTCTAAAGGGCCGATTTTCTCACTGTCTCCTAACCACACCTAACACTTTCCTTCTTTCTTTAATATTGTTTCTTCTCCGATTCTTCTGAACTCCAAGAGTCCACTCTGAAATATGCATCCACAGGTATGTTGAAACTTGTTTAGATATATCCACAAAGGAAAGCTTTACTGAGGATAGGGAAGTAGGGACCATGTTTCTTTTGCTTTGCTTAGATTTCCTATAAGAACTAGAAATCTGAGGTGAATTTCCACAGCATTGCCAAAGTTATGTAAGTTTGCTGAGGCAGGGGAGGTGACTGGGAAAAATGTGTGAAGGTGTATTGGGTTCTGAACTGATTAGGCTTGTGTTAGTTCTAACAAGCACCATGATGAGTTTAGTAGGAAAAAGTTATAATCCCTGTACACTTAGGCATTCAATATTTACCTTATGTCATTTCCAAACTGTTTTTGCCAAAGTTGTGACTTTGTTTCTCTCAGATACATAAATACAGGGGCTGGAGGGATAGAATAGCAGGTAGGGTCTTGCACGTGGCCACCTGGGTTCAATTCATCCACCCCTCTCGGAGAGCCCGGCAAGCTACCAAGAGTATCCCACCTGCACAGCAGAGCCTGGCAGGTTCCCCGTGGTGTATTGGATGTGCCAAAAACAGTAACAACAAGTCTCACAATGGAGATGTTACTGGTGCCCACTTAAGCAAATCGATGAACAATGGGAAGACAGTGCTCCAGTGCTATATATATACAGAGTGTACTTTTTTGTATGTGAAATATAAAGAAATATATATGGGAATAACAATGATCACAGATAATTAACCTGAGAACATCTCTATAAAACTAGATTTACCAAGGACATGGTAAATGGGGGGAGCAAAGAGGGAAGGAATGAGGATGATTGACTGGGAAGGAACCCTGAGGTAATAGCCTAGATATGTGGGCTCTCTGGTGCAGGGTGTGGTGTTGGAACATTGTATATCTATGAAACCATATTATTAAAAATGTTTATTTGCTTTGCAAGGCAGGGAGGGCAGGACACATCCAGCTCAGGTTTTACCCCTGGCTCTGCACTCAGGGATCACTCCTAAAGGAACTGGGGCAGCATATGGCCATTGAACCTGAGAAGACTGAATGCAAGGCAACCACTTTACCTGCTGTACAATTTCTCCAGCACATCATTACTCATGGTACTCTGAATTCAAAAGAAATAAATAAAGAAAAAATAATAGGAATAGAATTAATAATTATTTTCTCTTGAAAATCGTTAAAAAAAACAAAAACAAAAACAAAACCCCCAAACCTCTTGTTACTGCTTTGTGCAAAGCTCTAAAACTTAAGATATTTCCATGAAGCAAAACTTGACTTCCATTTTGTATTCTTCACATCAACTTCTCTTTCTTCTCTTACTTAAACACTTTGCATATATATATTTATATATATTATATATATTCAGATTTTTCCCAGTATTCTCATCTTCTGCGAGAGAGATACTCTTTATTTTAACAGTCTGGCCATAATTCCAAAACTTTCATTATTCTGGTCAATATTTTAAGTTACTTTATTTCCTCCAGATTTTTAATCCTGTTTTTCTTCCTCCTGATTTAAAAAAAAAACACAAACATCATGACCATGCTGTTTCAGGTATTAAACTCAGGGTCTCATTCACACTAGGGATATGCTTTAATTTTGATAACTTGAGCTATCTCCTGGGCATCTCTTCTCCTAAATATAATCAGTTCTATGCTTAAGCTTTTCACCCATCCAGCCCATCTAAAAAACATTAATTTTTAAACACATAACTTCATTAAAATTTTTATGATTAATTCATTTTTAGTGCTTCTATTTATGTCTATAAATAAAAATACTAAAGAAGGCAGCAAGCTAGGAAGAATCTTATAATGTTATGTTTAAATTTTAAGCAGCAATATTCTTTCCTCTGATGTCTTTCCCCAGGAAACTTACAGAAAAAAAGCACATCTTTCTGTATCTGGTGTCACCATCCCAAATCTTGATGTTCAGTCTTTTTTTAAAGTATTTCAAGTGAGGGTCACTGTCACTGTCACTGTCACTGTCCTCCCATTGTTCATTGATTTCCTCGAGCGGGCCCAGTAACATTGTGAGACTTGTTGTTACTGTGTTTGGCATATCAAATACAACACGGGTAGCTTGCCAGGCTTTGTCATGCAGGCAAGATACTCTCAGATAGCTTGCCAGGCTCTCTGAAAGGGGTGGAGGAATTGAACTCGGGTGGATCGGGTTGGCCACATGCAGGGCAAACGCCCTACTCACTGTGCTATCACTCCAGCCCAAGTGAGGGTATGCGAGACTTTTTGGTAGAAGTGCTTGATTCATGTGTGAATAGGTGAATAATTCTGGATAATAGCAGAAAATAATCAAGATATAAAGATAGAACAGAGGAAAAAGACATTGTGTCATGAGAAATAGAGACAGAGATTAGCAGAGTGATGAACACAGATATACATAAATACACACATGTAGAAGAACTTCAGTTATAGAGGAAGAAGCATCGCTCAGAGGGAGAGAAACAGTAGTAGAGACACACACACACACACATAGATAGCACTGTCCTGATAGCACTGTCCTCCCGTTGATCATCCATTTGCTCGAGCGGGTACCAGTAGCATCTCCACTGTGAGAGTTGTTACTGTTTTTGGCATGTCCATACATCACAGGGAGCTTGCCAGGCTCTGCCATGCGGGTGTGATACTCTCAGTACTTTGCCGGGCTCTCTGAGAGGGGCAGAGGAATGGAACCTAGGTTGGCCACATGCAAGGCAAACCTCTACCCCTGTGCTATCCCTCCAGCCCAGAGATGCAGACATATACAAATTAATTACTTCAGATTCTCATGCTTTCCAGTTCCTGATGTAACAGCCTATCACATCCTTTTCTTAAACAAAGGTACAACCCCTTTTGCCTGGCAGAGCCTGCAAGCTACCCGTGACATATTTGATATGCCCCAAACAGTAACTATAACGGGTTTCATTCCCCTGATCCTGAAAGAGCCTCCTATATGGCAGTGTTGGGAAGGACGGATAAGGAGAGGCTGCTAAAATCTCAGAACTGAGATGAATAGAGATGTTACTGGTGCCAGCTCGAGCAAATTGATGAACAACCAATGGGATGACAGTGATACAACAGTGATACAATGATACAACCCCCTTTTGTGGGTGATAGATAGAATGGATATTATTCTTTATATCCAAACGATCTTAGTATATTTTAGATACTACTATTAGTCTGTGTCTGCCTAAATCAGAATAACTTAAATCATACCAGTTCCATGTTTCTTCTGTGAATATAGAGTCCATGAGTTCTCTCTGTGTTAAAAAATCTGTGCCAAATTTCATTAGCAGTCATCAGCACTGTAGCACTGTCCTCCCCTTGTTCATCAATTTGCTTGAGCAGGCCCAGTAATGTCTCCATTTTGGGGGGACTTGTTGTTACTGTGTTTGGTATATCGAGTACGTTAAGGGTAGCTTGCCAGGCTTAGCTGTGTAGGCGAGATACTCTCGGTAGCTTGCCGGGCTCTCCGAGAGAGTCGGAGGAATCGAACCCCGCTCGGCAGTGCAAGTCAAACGCTCTACTGCTGTGCTATTGCTCCAGCCTATTAGCAGTCATTATCATAATTAATACACAATGATGACTCTCTTTTTTGCTGAGTAATATTGAAAAATTGCTGCCAAATTTTGAAATTTGAAGTGCTTTACTAAATTCATTGGTTCATCAAAATAATTGGTATTTCAAAAGAATTATGTTAAAATAAATATCATTAGTTGGGACTGGCGGAATGGCACAGTGGGTAAGGCATTTGCCTTGCACGCGGCTGACCTGGGTTCGATTCCCAGCATCCCATATGGTCCCCCGAGCACCGCCAGAAGTAATACCTGAGTACATGAACCAGGAATAACCCCTGTGTGTCTCTGGGTGTGACCCAAAAAGGAAAAAAAAATAAATAAAAATAAATAACATTAGCAATGACAAATACTCAAATGGTGTTCCGTCATGTTCTAAAAACTTATATGAAACTTTATATAAGTCTTTAAATCCTTTAAATGAAACAATCTTTAGAGCTTTAATTTATTTTACATAAAAAATAAACATGCATTTCCTTATCATATTCTCATATTAATTTCATGTTTAAAATTATAGTTTCATTACTCTTGCTGTTTTACAACCATTTAATTTATCAAATTGTTTTAGATATTTAATTTTTGTAAGAACATAGCAGAAACACTTCATGATTTCTTATGCTAGTTCATATATATAATATTATAAAATAATAAATATAATATTATAAAATAATTAAAGTAATATTGGATTTTCTGATATTTTTCTTTTTTAAGAAATTTAAAATTGAGAAAATTAAATTAAGTGGCTTTTTTAACATATAGTAGTTTTTAATTCACTTTTTCAATTTTCAAAAATCCAACATTTCTAAATTTATCCATATGCACTTTTAATATTTAGATATGGTGTGACTGTGGCAGTCTTTTTAAAGTTTAAATTAATATGTTTGTGTTAAGAGAATTTCCATTCTCTCTCTCTCTCTCTCTTTCTCTCTCTCTCTCTCTCTCTCTCTCTCTCACACACACACACACACACAAATACTTTCTTCAGTAGATTTCCTTTTTGTTTCTCTGAATATCAGGAGCTACCTACTCAGTTCTTTCGGTTATGATATTGTCCTTGAAACTGAGTGTCTGTGTGAAGCTAGAAAATAAGGCAGTTTCCATTAGTGACAGCTGGATAGCCCTCCTGGAGCCATTGCTCTGTGGTTCCTTGGGGCACCAGGTGCAGTTAATCCATCTCAGCTACAAATAATACAACTCATATTATTATACCCA
The DNA here is from genome assembly GCF_029834395.1 of Sorex fumeus. Taxonomy (NCBI): domain Eukaryota; kingdom Metazoa; phylum Chordata; class Mammalia; order Eulipotyphla; family Soricidae; genus Sorex; species Sorex fumeus. The sequence goes on from NW_026606111.1 coordinate 38,350,492, forward strand.
AAGAATCATTTTTGTTTTTGCTGTTCAGCATACCACTATGATTTACACAAAAATAATGCAAATAGCACAAGCAAAATGAGAGAGTATCAGACAAGCTAAGAAAAACAGGAACAAACAATATTTTCTTTAACTAAAATATAAATCACCATCAACAGCAGGGAAACAATAATCCTTCCCTGTAAGACAAATGCTTCAGGAGTCAGAGAATGAGTCCCACTTCCCTGTGGGCCTTTGCTAAGGTTTACTCTAATATTTCTTTAATAATCCTTCTATCAGACTGGGTTCTCCAGAAAAGTCGAGCCAAGAAGATATTAACTGTGTGATTGTGGATTGGCAAGTCTAAGATTTGTGGGACAGGCCATCAGGGTAGAATTTTTGGAGAGGCAACTAATGCTTTTGTCTTGAAGCAAAATATTTTTTCTTTTTGGAAAGTCTCAGCTATGCTCCTAATGCTGCTGGACTGATTGAATGAGGTCCACCCACATAATTAAGGATGATCCCCTTTTGTTAAAAATCAAGTGGTTGTGATACAGCAATATAAGGATAAAAGGGAAATAATTTGAGTGAGATAAGAAGAAAAAGAGTAACTTTTTAGAGAAAAATTTTAGAGAACAATTTCTGAGAAAGAAGACAGAATATGCAGAAGATAATCCTTTCAAAACACACCAAACTTCCCTAGCCCCTTTGTTTAACCACCTTGCATATTTTAAACCCAAAGCAGAGAGCTCACCACTCCCCCTAGTTAAGAGGAATAAAAAGAGATTTTTACAAAACCTTTCCTAGGCTTCTTAATGGAATACATTCCAGGACCCTGCTGCAACTCTCTTCCCTTTCCCCCCTGTTCTTCACTTCCTCAAATTAAGTTTCTGCAGTGTTAGCAATCTTGTCTCCCGTCCTCTGGTTTCAGTCTTAATGCCTGAAAACAAGAACTCGGGTATGCTGTAACTTGTGTTCCAAAAGTTAGCCATACTTAAAAATGTCTTCACAGGAATTTCTAAATTTGTGTATGTTTGGATACCTGGATACTATAGCCTAGCCAAGTTATCACATAAAATTAATCATTATATCCCTTAAAATCGAATCAACTATATACATGTAAACTGGCATAGAATTCCAGCTTTCTTTCTCTAAAATGTGCTTAGAATCTCTAAAAGGGAAAGCTTTGATTAACGTGCATTTGAATTGCTGTGCCCAGATGTTCATTGCATCTCAGCATTGATCATCTCTCAGAGGTTCTTAGCCTTCATGCTAAGTCTGCTTCAAATCATGATGCTTTAATAAATTGCCTGCACCTCTGTTTTGGCTGCCCTTCCAGAGGTGCTGATAAATTCCAGAGTCTTGGAAACCCCTTTCCTATATTTTCTTATCTCCTGAAGTGTTTCATCAAGTTGTTTGTTTATTTAGTGGTGTCATCTTAATCTCCATTCCCTTAGAATCTGAATCCTTTGTGGCCTTAGCTTTATTGAGCTTATGCAGATTCCCATGAAAAATCTGCAGGCACTCCAGTGAATTGATTGGACTCCCTTGTTCCCATTATGTTTTAGCAATAGAATAAATCCTTGGTAACTGAAATAGATCACCCCATGTCAATTCAATGACCTAATAGCTCTAAAGGACATAAAATTAACTTTCAATATAAGGGAATTGTGACTTTGATCCCACTTGAAAGCATTATTCTCTTAGAAACCCATAACTCCACATTTCATGAACAACAAAATCCAACATAGAGATTTAGGTCCAATATTAAGGGATCACTTCCACCTCAACCTTTAAGTTCCCACTAGGTAAAGTGGGAATACATTACCATATAATATTCACTAATTTAATTTACCCTAATCTCTCTCTACTGAATTGGTACTATTGATGAATCTTTATTGGGTTATCTGCTACTAGATGATGGAACACATGGGAATGTCCATGAGTTTTCTAAGCATCAACCCACTGCTGCATTTCTTTCATTATGAAGTGAACTATTGTAGAGAGAGATTCTGTGTTTTAACTTATCAGTGAATAGGTAATAAGTAAATAAGTGATGCAGGAGCAGGGACAGTGGGTCTCTGTGTTGGTTCATGATATCAAATTCTTCGGTATTTTCAAGTAATTAAGGGGCTCAAACTCAGACTTAGTGAGTAGAAAAGTTTATTGGAAAGTAGAAGAGAAAGGAAAAGGAACTTCCAGCCTTGGGAGGAATTTAATGTAGGACTATGTTTACTATGGCTATTTTTGTGGACTTTTTATAGGAAAACTGGTTTTTTGTATTAAAGAGAATGTACGGAAGTTACATGAGTTTTTCCTGTAGACCCTTTTAAATAAAAAGTGGGCTTTTTGCAGTTCTTATTAATTGACAAACAGAGGATGAAGGATGTTCAGAGGATGAAGGGATCAGAATGGTATTGCTTAGGTATTTCCCATTATCTTAGTCTGCTGGGAGCCTAAACTCTGAGACACAATTTCATGTTGGACAATTGTTAACCTTGTGTTTATCAAAAAACACCCACGAATTCACAGGAAGTCAAAAATGTAGAATGGGGGCAGTCAAAAAATGGGACTGTTCACAGCAGTTGGAAAAGAGAAACTGAGGCTTCCTTTCTCATAAAGATATAAATTAGATTCCTGGGGTAACTATAGTCAAGTACTCTAGATGGGTAGCTCAAAACAATAGAAAAATGTTTCCCTTGCAGTTACAGTGAATAGAAGTATGAAATCCAGGTGTCATTAGGAGCATTATGTCTTAAGATTTCAGGGCAGGATTTAATATCACAGTCTTAATATCTAGTGCTGCTGGCAATCCTTGGTATTTATTAACCTGAATTTCTGTTAACAATGTCTTTTTTGTCATTTATCTTTTTCTCTTTCTCTCTCATTCTTTCTCTGTCCTCGTACTATATTTTTAAGGACGTCAGTCACATTGAATTAAAAGCTCATTCTTATTCAATACAACTATAACTATTTATAACTTCATGATCCCTATTTCTAAATTTATATTTTGAGATACTGGGGTTATGACTTTAACATGGGCTGGAGTGATAGCACAGTGGTAGGGTGTTTGCCTTGCACACAGCCAACCTGGGTTTGATTTTTCCACCCTTCGTAGAGATCCCGGCCAGCTACTGAGTGTATCCCACCCACATGGCAGAGCCTGGAAAGCTCCCTGTGAGGTATTGGATATGCCAAAAACAGTAACAACTCTCACAGTGGAGACGTTACTGATGCCCACTCGAGCAAATTGATGAACAACAGGGAGGACAGTTCTACTCATGACTTTAACATGTTTTTGGAAGGGTACCTTTAAACCTCTAATAAAAAGGTGCCAGAAGAAAACCATTGTGGACCAGGTCAGTTTAGAGGATAGGTTTTTTTGTTTCTTTTGTTGTTGTTGTTGTTTTCATTTCTTGAAGGCGAATTTTTCTCTTACTTTTGAATCAAGTGGACATAATGCAATCAACTTTTCATCTGAGAACTGCTGATCATCTAGAATAATTATGCTATCAGAGGTCATCAATGACCTATGGTTTATAGGGCGTTCACAAATCAATTGTAATGCCCAGGTCAACATTAAGGATAGAAAATTTATGATGCTGAGCCCCATGTATTATAATCCTAATCTTGTTACAGGGTCATTTTGAAAAAAAAAACACTTAATTCAGGCTCATTAAGAAGATTGAATGGTATTTTGAAGAAGTCACCTAACCTTTATGATTACTATGTTTCCTCTGCAGTGAATATCCTCTAATTGACTTGTATATACAAAATGAATATACTGACATTCCATAAATACTCTAGTAAATGTACCCAGATATCTCTCCATCAGAATTCCTGATAACCAGTCTTCTATTTTTAATTTTCCAGTCTGCAATAGAATAGGCATCCTATTACCTTCTCCCATGAGTCATTATGAAAGGATATTGTTGACCATCTCACTCTCCAACCAAAGTATAAAAACCAAACGTGCTATCTAAAATTCTGTCAACTAATAATAATTCTTTTTTTAGAATGTCTTTCAGAATGTCATAAATAGGCTAGGATTCAACAACTGTTTATGTTTGGTTAGGGTCAACATTCATCAAATAGACAGGTAAATTTTTTCTCCTTGCCTAATAGACATAGATAATATCCTATGGGGCCATGAATGTAGTTTGAGGGACTAAGGCACAGGAATAGGAATCTGACTGTACTTGGAGGGGTTATCTATGTTTCGTGTACCTTTCTGGATCCTGCTGTGTGTAATCCATTTGTACTTGTCATTTGAATGAGAATTAAATAAATACTTGAACACACTCTTTTTCAGATTTAGTTCATGAGGCCTGGAGTAATAGTACAGCTTGTAGGCATTTGCCTTGCATTGGCTGACCAGGATTTGATCCCCAGCACCCCATAAGGTCCTCTGAGTATGGCAGGAGTGATCCCTGAGTGGAGAGCCAGGATTAATATAATCCCATTGTTATTGTGCTCAGTTATTATTCAGATATAGCTTGGGCCATTAACAAATCAGAAATAGCATTAAAAGTAGAAAGTATTTGAAGAAGCATTTAGTTTGCTCCTGTTGAAGCATTTGGGCATATATTTTTAGCGCACAGCTTAAGTTCCAATGAGATATTTTATCTTATGAAGTTCAACTGGTAGGAAAACTTGTACTACAACCTGTATCGATTGCTAACTTTTTCTTTATTTGAGCAGCAATTAAAATTGGTATTACAAAGTAAATGGGTAGTAGCAGTGTTCCAAATATATTACAAGCTAATTTCAAAATCCAAAGATTTAAGCCAAATGTGATAACTCTTCCTTCACAGTAGAAAATTCTAGGTGTAGTTAATTGTTTCTATTTTCTGAGGGGATATCATTCATACTCTGCATCAAAGAATTCCTTGAATGTTTTCAGTCTTGTGGTATCCAAAAATTTTATGAGGCTTATCTCCCTTTACTGGCATGGAGGGTTTTAATAAGGTACCGAATTGTTTTGGACCCTTTGCTTACTGTTTCAATTAGCATAATATTGTCTATGTAGAAGATAATAGTGGTGTCTTTCTTGGATTTCAATATAGCCAAGACTCATCTAGACTGGCTTGTAAGTGATTACAAGTATCAATATAGTCCTAAGGCAATATACTGAAACTAAAGTTCTGTTCCTACTACTTAGATAAAAGTAAACTACTCTGATTGGCTTTGATCATTTATGTAGGAAAACAAATAAATTTAAAAACACAAAATGAGCCATTTTCTGAATCAGTAACTAGATGCTGTGGGCCAGAAGAGATGTTCTCTTTTTTTGTACTCATTAGGCCACTACTACGGCATCAGTGGCTGTGGTTGGTGGAACCAGTAATTTAGGATCATCTGAAAGTCGGCATTTGGCTTTTGTACCAGCCCAATAAATGATTAAATGAAGATAGAAGAGGAATTACTTTTCTTATTTCTTTCACTCTCTGATGCCCAAACAAAATTTTATAGCTTTCCCAGCATAGTTCATTTTTGGGTTTCTATTAGATGGAAAAATTCTGAGGATTCTCCCTGGTTCTTTCCATCACAGTAGTTTAACTTAATGGATCAAAAAACCAATGTAAGGATGTTTCCACTAGGTAAGTATGATTATTTAGAGTATACAATCAGGAACATAGGAAATAACCACTGTAAGAAACATAATCCACTGACCACTCAAAAGTGGAAATAGGCCAGGACTCCATTTATTTCCTGACTTTTTGCCCACACTGAGTAGTGCTAAATTGGGGCCAATAACTAATAACTCTTAGATGGTGTGGTTATTTTCCTCTCTCAGTTCACTGCCATCCTGTTAAATGGCCATGGATCTTCTGGCGGAACGCTTGAGGGAAGATTTATGGTGTATCTTAATGTCCACCTCTCAGAGTGATTCCTTGAGAAAAAAAAAAGCCTCCATCTGTAGTGGTCTGAGTTTGTGAACTGGGTAAGAGACCATGAAGTCCCTACAGACCTCTTTGATTGATTTTATTACCTACCAGAGAAAGCATTGGTCTGATAACATAAACTAAACAATATTTTAGAAGGCTGACAATCTATTTTATTCTTACAGTTCTCACATGAAAAAATTAAGCACAGCTATAAATCTATGTGGATCAAAACACCTTCAGTGCCGAGTCTGTCTTTGTGGTTTATTATGTTAATTGTAACAAATTCATTTTGAAATAGTGCTCTAAAACTCCTTTTACCACACCAATATCTTATTCTTCTCGGGAAGATTTGGTAGACCAATTCTTTAGCAGTTTCTTTAGCTTACAGAATACAGCAATGACACAGTGTTTCAGAAAGTGTTCACTAATTTGTGGCAGGAAATGTTCTTTGCTGTTTCCTGAAGATATGCTAATGGTTGGACTGGAGCAATAGCACAGTGGGTAGGGCGTTTACCTTGTGCGTGGGTTCAATTCCTCCACCCCTCTCAGAGAGCCCGGCAAGCTACCGAGAGCATCTCGCCCTGCAAGCTACCCCTGACATACTCGATATGCCAAACACAGTAACAATTGTCACAATGGAGACATTACTGGGCCTGCTCGAGCAAATTGATGAACAACGGGAGGACAGTGACAGTGACAGTGATGCTAATGGTAGAGCTGAATAGATTCTACACCTTTGAGCATTTTACTGTTTTGTATTTTTGATTCACTTGTTTTTCATTCTACCACTGAACCACCCATGCATTACTGAGAAGTCCCCACTGTAGTCTTATTGTTGTAGGCCCAGGATTCATTAGTAATGAATCCAGACTTCTAAGTTCCTCCTTGGAATTTCAACTGGTACATCAAAATCCTAGGAAGGTCCTTCCATATACAGGATTTTTTTTCATGAACAAATTTTTTATCATTATCTAGTTGATTCAAAGTTTAAAGTAGTCTTCCTATTTTCTTACTACGAATATTGACAAGGGTCTTTTATATAGAAATAATTTTATCTTTGCAGTTACCTTTGTTTATGCTTCTTCTGGACATACCAATGAATGTCAGTGTATGTTAACCTTGGAGAAAATAGAAATATCCTACATATCTAATGCCCCAGTAAAGTCATGGAAATTACTTCTCTTTAACAGTATGGAAAGACTTTCTCAAATAAGATGGAAAATTCAGGGGCTTTGAGGGCTCAAGTAAAAAAAAAAACCTAATTATAATTTCAAGTTTCAGAGTTCCATATTTTTCTAACCATTGCCTTGTTATAAGTTTCTTAGACCTTGAAATTGAATTGGGCTATATTAATTTTAATTTTTAACTTGAACTCCCCAAAATTTAATGAATATTTATTTAACATTTCAATGCTACAACTCATACAATGAGATTATTATTCTCATCAACTATGTATGCTGACATATACACATTATATATAATATCTTTTATATGTGTGCATATATGTATCAAGATGATTAGAAATTTTCTGGCTTTCTATTATACCTTAAATAGGAAGTTTGAGGTTTTTTCAAGCTGACTTTTTGCTCATTCTGAGTAGTGCTGAATTGAGATCAATAACTAATAACTCTTTGATCATGTGGTTATTTTCCTCTCTCAGTTCACTGCAACCTTTTCAAATAGCCATGTTTTATTCTCAAGTCTCTCTCACCCCCACTCTTCCAGTAGGGAAGTAATGTGTAAATTATAAAATAATGAGTGTGGAAATAATATTAGAATTTCAACAGCCCGAGTGGCTGGTTCTAGTGTAACTCTTAATACCAATTATTATATCTGCCAAGGACTCAGGCATATTAAAGAAGGTATGCTGATAGAATTCTGAGGAGAATTTAATGAAATATTCTTTAAAGATGCATGGGATTAGGAAAAATAACAAGCTAGAGAAGTTGAGTCACTTTTTGTTTAGCAATATTGGAAAGGTGTTACAACTCCTAGATCTGAATGGGAGGATATAACTATCTTGTCTAAGTACTGGTGGAGAAACTTGGAGACTAGAACTGTGATGAGTGTTAAATACAATCTTAAAATTCTAGTGTTGAAACATGCCAGGGGCAAGCCAGGGAAAAACCCTGAACTCTCCTTTTTTCCTCCTTTATAATTTCCACTACCCAACTGCCACCATGCTCCAGGCCACTTTCCACATGCTTGGGCTGAGCCTCATGCGTAAGTGAAGTCCCACGGAACCCAGGTAATGCAGAACTTTGTGACCTTGAACTCTGGGCTCAATGGGACCCTAGAATACAGATCCTCTGCCTGCTTCCCCCAGTTTCCGGTGACCCAGGGTTCGCACCCATAAGCCACCTCCTTCTGGTGCCAGCTAATCTCCTCATCGGCCACCCTTCAGAACTCACGGCTGCTTCTCTCAGAAGGGAGCATTAAATGAGACCCCCATAACCGGGTCACCAGACTCTGTGCCAGGCTGTATTCACTAGGGGCATCACAGAGGGGGACAGGTGAGAGCCCTCCCTGCCCCAAGAGATCCAGCCCTGGCAGCCAGCCTCCAATACCCAGCTGCCATCATGCTCCAGGCCGCTTTCCAAATGCTTGGGCCAAACCTCACATATGAGTGAACATATTCCTGGATACATCATAAGACTCCCTACCAATTTTCCATAATTACCACACCACATTTGATGGGATTCAGAGAGTAGGTAACAAATCATAGAGGGGAATATATATCGGAGAACCCAGCAAGCTACCAAGAGTATTCCACCCACACGACAGAGCCTGGCAAGCTACCTGTGGTATATTCCATATGCCAAAAGCAGTAACAATAACGGGTCTCATTCCCCTAGAACCTAAAAGAGTCTCCAATATGGCAGCATTGGGAAAGACCAGTAAGGAGAGACTGCTGAAATCTCAGGGTTGGGACAAATGGAGATGTTACTAGTGCCCACTCGAGTAAATAAATGAACAACAGGATGACAGTGATACAGTGATGATTTTCTGTTGGATATTTTAAAAAAAATTTGGAAATATTGTCTTTTTTTTTTATTTATTTATTGAATCACTGTGGGAAAGGTTACAAAGCTTTCAGGTTTATGTCTCAGTCATGCAAATATCAAACACATTTCCCTTTACCAATACTTATTTTTTACCATGAAGAATCCCAATAAAGCCCCACCCCCCACCCCTCCCCGTCCCTGTGAGGCAGATGAATTCTAGTTAACACTCTATCTGCTTTGATTAGATTCATTGTTTCAATAAAAGATTCACCACTATTATTTAGAGTTTACCCCCCCCCCCCAAATCAGACATGCTGAAAAAGCATTGTGAAGTGATTTGCTTTCTACGGCTGGGTTCAAGAATTAAATGTTGGTTTTGGATTTCTGCTCTTTTACCTATTGACCCTGGACGTATTTCTACTGAAAGTCAGATAGTTAATAAATTGGTTTCTGTGTTCTGGAGTCCTGGCCGTGCTGGAGAGCCGCTCGCGGGGGGCAACCTGTGGCCTCGGTAGGGCGTGAAGGGCGGAGTGAAACGCCCCCCTTCCCATGAGGTTTTAGTCGCCCCCACACTCCCGGCTCATACCTGCTGTCCACAAGGCTCCCATGTGGCCGCCATCTTTCTTTCCAGAGAGGAGAGGGCGAATGGGGCAACACCCTTTCCCCTCCGGCAGACTTGATGGCCTGGATCAATGCATAGTCCGTTCACTTTTCTGCTCCAAGCTGCTGGGTTCTGCATTAAGTCCTTGTGCTTCTGGGGCCGTGGCCGTGCTGGAGAGCCGCTCGTGGGGGGCAACTGGTGACCTCGGTAGGGCGTGAAGGACGGACCAGAACGCCCCCCTTCCCATGAGGTTTTAGTCGCCCCCACACCCCCGGCTCATACCTGCTGTCCACAAGTCTCCCATGTGGCCACCATCTTTCTATCCAGAGGGAGGAGGGCGGAAGGGAGCAACACCCTTTCCCCTCTGGGCAGAAATGATTGCCTGGATTAACGCATAGTCCTTTCACTTTTCTGCTCCAAGCTGCTGGGTTCTGCATTAGGTCATTGTGCTTCTGGGGCTGTGGCCATGCTGGAGAGCCGCTCGTGGGGGCAACCGGTGGCCTCGGTAGGGCGTGAAGGGCGGGCCGGAACGCCCCCCTTCCCATGAGGTTTTAGTCGCCCCCACACTCCCGGCTCATACCTGCTGTCGACAAGGCTCCCATGTGTCCGCCATCTTTCTTTCCAGAGAGGAGAGGGCGAATGGGGCAACACCCTTTCCCCTCCGGCAGACTTGATGGCCTGGATCAATGCATAGTCCGTTCACTTTTCTGCTCCAAGCTGCTGGGTTCTGCATTAAGCCCTTGTGCTTCTGGGGCTGTGGCTGTGCTGGAGAGCCGCTCGTGGGGGGCAACTGGTGACCTCGGTAGGGCGTGAAGGACGGACCGGAACGCCCCCCTTCCCATGAGGTTTTAGTCGCCCCCACACTCCCGGCTTATACCTGCTGTCCACAAGGCTCCCATGTGGCTGCCATCTTTCTTCCCAGAGAGGAGAGGGCGAATGGGGCAACACCCTTTCCCCTCCGGCAGACTTGATGGCCTGGATCAATACATAGTCCGTTCACTTTTCTGCTCCAAGCTGCTGGGTTCTGCATTAAGTCCTTGTGCTTCTGGGGCCGTGGCTGTGCTGGAGAGCCGCTCGTCGGGGTCAACTGGTGACCTCGGTAGGGAGTGAAGGACGGACCAGAACGCCCCCCTTCCCATGAGGTTTTAGTCGCCCCCACACCCCCGGCTCATACCTGCTGTCCACAAGACCCCCATGTGGCCGCCATCTTTCTTTCCAGAGGGAGGAGGGCGGAAGGGAGCAACACCCTTTCCCCTCTGGGCAGAAATGATTGCCTGGATTAACGCATAGTCCTTTCACTTTTCTGCTCCAAGCTGCTGGGTTCTGCATTAAGTCCTTGTGCTTCTGGGGCTGTGGCTGTGCTGGAGAGCCGCTCGTGGGGGGCAACTGGTGACCTCGGTAGGGCGTGAAGGACGGGCCGGAACGCCCCCCTTCCCATGAGGTTTTAGTCGCCCCCACACTCCCGGCTTATACCTGCTGTCCACAAGGCTCCCATGTGGCTGCCATCTTTCTTCCCAGAGAGGAGAGGGCGAATGGGGCAACACCCTTTCCCCTCCGGCAGACTTGATGGGCTGGATCAACGCATAGTCCGTTCACTTTTCTGCTCCAAGCTGCTGGGTTCTGCATTAAGTCCTTGTGCTTCTGGGGCTGTGGCCGTGCTGGAGAGCCGCTCGTGGGGGGCAACTGGTGACCTCGGTAGGGCGTGAAGGACGGACCAGAACGCCCCTCTTCCCATGAGGTTTTAGTCGCCCCCACACCACCGGCTCATACCTGCTGTCCACAAGGCTCCCATGTGGCCACCATCTTTCTATCCAGAGGGAGGAGGGCGGAAGGGAGCAACACCCTTTCCCCTCTGGGCAGAAATGATTGCCTGGATTAACGCATAGTCCTTTCACTTTTCTGCTCCAAGCTGCTGGGTTCTGCATTAAGCCCTTGTGCTTCTGGGGCTGTGGCCGTGCTGGAGAGCCGCTCGTGGGGGGCAACTGGTGACCTCGGTAGGGCGTGAAGGACGGACCGGAACGCCCCCCTTCCCATGAGGTTTTAGTCGCCCCCACACCCCCGGCTCATACCTGCTGTCCACATGGCTCCCATGCGGCCGCCATCCTTCTTTCCAGAGAAGAGAGGGCGAATGGGGCAACACCCTTTCCCCTCTGGCAGACTTGATGGCCTGGATTAACGCATAGTCCTTTCACTTTTCTGCTCCAAGCTGCCGGGTTCTGCATTAAGTCCTTGTGCTTCTGGGACTGTGGCCGTGCTGGGGAGCCGCTCGTGGGGGGCAACTGTTTACCTCGGTAGGGCGTGAAGGACGGACCGGAATGCCCCCCTTCTCGTGAAGTTTTAGTCGCCCCCCACACCCCCGGCTCATACCTGCTGTCCACAAAGCTCCCATGCGGCCGCCATCCTTCTTTCCAGAGAAGAGAGGGCGAATGGGGCAACACCCTTTCCCCTCCGGCAGACTTGATGGCCTGGATTAACGCATAGTCCTTTCACTTTTCTGCTCCAAGCTGCCGGGTTCTGCATTAAGTCCTTGTGCTTCTGGGACTGTGGCCGTGCTGGAGAGCCGCTCGTGGGGGGCAACTGGTGACCTCGGTAGGGCGTGAAGGACGGACCAGAACGCCCCTCTTCCCATGAGGTTTTAGTCGCCCCCACACCACCGGCTCATACCTGCTGTCCACAAGGCTCCCATGTGGCCACCATCTTTCTTTCCAGAGGGAGGAGGGCGGAAGGGAGCAACACCCTTTCCCCTCTGGGCAGAAATGATTGCCTGGATTAACGCATAGTCCTTTCACTTTTCTGCTCCAAGCTGCTGGGTTCTGCATTAAGCCCTTGTGCTTCTGGGGCTGTGGCCGTGCTGGAGAGCCGCTCGTGGGGGGCAACTGGTGACCTCGGTAGGGCGTGAAGGATGGACCGGAACGCCCCCCTTCCCATGAGGTTTTAGTCGCCCCCACACCCCCGGCTCATACCTGCTGTCCACATGGCTCCCATGCGGCCGCCATCCTTCTTTCCAGAGAAGAGAGGGCGAATGGGGCAACACCCTTTCCCCTCTGGCAGACTTGATGGCCTGGATTAACGCATAGTCCTTTCACTTTTCTGCTCCAAGCTGCCGGGTTCTGCATTAAGTCCTTGTGCTTCTGGGACTGTGGCCGTGCTGGGGAGCCGCTCGTGGGGGGCAACTGTTTACCTCGGTAGGGCGTGAAGGACGGACCGGAATGCCCCCCTTCTCGTGAAGTTTTAGTCGCCCCCCACACCCCCGGCTCATACCTGCTGTCCACAAGGCTCCCATGCGGCCGCCATCCTTCTTTCCAGAGAAGAGAGGGCGAATGGGGCAACACCCTTTCCCCTCTGGGCAGAAATGATGGTCTGGGTTAACTCATCGTCCGTTCACTTTTCTGCTCTAAGCTGCTGGTTTCTGCATTAAGTCCTTGTGTTTCTGGGGCTGTGGCCATGCTCCAAACTTAACTCTGATTTTCAGGGAGAAATATTGGGTGGTTTACTTCTCATTGATCACTTTGTATATAGAGAGATGTCGCGCGGCCGCATAAGCGGCCGCGCGGTTTTGAGAAAAAGTCCTCGTTCCCGCATACTCGAGCTGTGTTTGTAGAGGCTTCTGGTCACCAGGGTTCCATCTGGGGGAGGCGGGATGCGGCGCCTACTCCATCTGGAACTTGCCGGTGCTTTTGGCTCTTTTTGGAACCTGTTTTTTCTTTTTTCTTTTCCTCCGGGATCCCGCACCCTCCATGTGTTCCTTCTCTTATTCTGAACGCTTCAAAGATGGCGCTGGGGGGCGGGCTGTGGGCGTGACTTCCGGAATCAGAGGTTACCTGGGAGGTGTAGTCCGGCAGATTTGAGAAAAAGTCCTCATTCCCGCATACTCGAGCTGTGTTTGTAGAGGCTTCTGGTCACCAGGGTTCCATCTGGGGGAGGCAGGATGCGGCGCCTACTCCATCTGGAACTTGCTGGTGCTTTCGGCTCTTTTTGGAACCTGTTTTTTCTTTTTTCTTTTCCTCCAGGATCCCGCACCCTCCATGTGTTCCTTCTCTTATTCTGAACGCTTCTGGAAATATTGTCTTAATTAGGCTTAAATGATCTACTATTATATTGAGTTTATTATTTGCTTACAAATCTATTATTAGTCACAGACTATGAGGTCATTTGTTGATTTCTTGTGAAGATAAAAGGAACAACTTTATTTCAGGTAGAACACATGTATACCTCAAGAAGAATTATCCAGATATTAATATATGCAATTCAGTAACCTTTCAGTATATTTTAATAATCAGTGTCACATTTATATTTTTACAGTATATTGATAAACCATTCAATGACATTATTCAGAAATTTATTTCTAATTTTATGGGTTATCATTAATATTTAATTACCCTGAAAGGGTTTAAATATCTTTTTTTAGCTTTTATATTGAATCACTGTTGGATAGATCCTTACAAAGCTGTTCATGATTAGATTTCAGTCATACAGTATTTCAACACCCATCCCTCCACCAGTGTACATTTTCCAGCACCAGTGTCCCCAGGTTTCCTCCCATCACCCCTCACTCCTCAAATCATGTTGGACTTTTATATTATTATGTTTTCCATCATTCCAGATTTTATGGTTGCAGGAGTCAATCTTTCTGGCACATGCAAAGCACAACAGAGAATGGATCTGAGTCAGGAGAGATTGGATAATGTCAAGTAGAGAATAATTAGGAGGTGGTGGTATTTTGAAACTAAGTAGTTATGGTTTATTCTAAATTCTTTTTGTGTTCAGAAATACTGCTTCCTTTGAGCATTATTCCTGATACAGAATGAATTTTTCAGTCTTTTGTTTTACCATAACAGTTTCTTTCCACACCACATTCCTCCTCAGAATGTCAAAATTCTTTCCTAGAGGTCTTCATGGTCCCCCAGATGAATAAAAAATGTGGTTAGAAACTATTTGTGTGTCCTTGCGAATTCCAAGACACGTCATGTGATTGTATATAGCTGTAGCATATGAAAATCTCCAGAGAAATTGTTGCTGAGTGCATCTGAGTCTGAGCCAACATAACCTGTTAAGAGTTCTGAAGTAAAAGAAAATGAAGGTGAACATTACTTGGAAGCAAAATTAATTTATAATGTGATGTGGCAGCACAAAAGCTGAATGTTTTCAAGAACTGTATGAAGAATAATCACAGTACTGAGTATTTCTTCCCACACATTTCATTTACAATGCTTCAGACATCACATCTGATTTTGAATATCTGAATCACAATAGGGTGCAGACATTTGGTAGGAGAAATGGTGGTAAAAAGGAAAATATAAATTTAATTTTTATAAAGTATTGCTAGTCAATATTGGTACCTTCTTCCTAAGAACCAAATTAAAATGTGTTAATTAGCTTGATTATACAGGTATATATTGTAGTTTACCTTTAAAATATAGAAGTATAAGTTTAAGAGACATGCTTAAAAAGGGCAACAGGGGAAATATTGCTTGGGGCTCACGAAGGCAAACTAGAATTGAGCACTCTTATATTATTAACAGTCTTTTCTTGAAAAAAAAACACCAGTAATATATTGATTGTCATTTCAATTATAACCTATTTATTCAACAATAGCTTTGTATCTGTTGCTATGTTTTTTTCCTCTTCACTTGGTGAAGGTGAACATTCAAATGGGGGAATCTTCAAATGAGGAAATAGGAATCCTTACTTTTCTTCTATTCCCATAAGTAGAACAAATTTAGCTATATTATGCTGGAGGCAAGTTTGCTGAACTTGAATAAACTTTACATTGATTGCTATAGACATTAAGGTAAAATTGCAAAGCTTTTACTGTGGTGTTGCAGTTTTACACTGTGTAGATTTTGGTCACTATGTCAATCCACATTGCTCACTTCAGACTATCTCTATTTGAGAAAGTCTTTTAAACAGAGAGTGACCTGCCTTAAATTTTGGGGTTTTTTTACCTGGTAAGCAATGGGGAAGGGCATGCAAATTTGAAGCTAGCTGACCAGAGTTTGAGTCTTGCTTCATCTGTTCATTGACTGTGTGACACTGGGTCTGTTTTCAGTTCCCATGAGTTTTAGTTTTCTCTTTTCTCTATGATAAGGGAATAGTGCTTAAGGAAATTCTTTGAAAAGCAAAGTCTATAATATCTAAAAGAATCTAACATATTTGGCATATAGTGGGGACTGAGTAAATAAAAACTGCTGCAATTACTTATCATTTTCTTTTTAATTTAAAATTATGGAATCAATATATCTTCCTTGCAAAGTGGAGTGGTGGTACTTCCAGGAGGTTGTTGGCAGGACAGGGACTTGTCTCTGTTGCCAGGTTTAGACATCATTTACCTAAAGTAGCTTAGCTGATTCTCTTTCTCAGAATAGACTGATTCAGCACCCCCTGGAGACTTTAACTTCTTCCTTAATAAATGAAAAGTTTGAATCTGAAGTCAGGTAACATTTTGCCTGAAAGCATTGTCTTAAATGGATTTTTCTTTCCTGCTTAAAAGGAAGTCAGGAAAGATTTATTATAAATGCTCTCAGGAGACTTCTTTCAAAATGCTTTCCCTTAAAGAGGTAGTCACAAAAATGAGCATTAAAAATGGCCTTGGAGATTTGTAAAGTGATAGGAAAACTGTTTTCTCTATGTAAGTTAGTGAATCTGGGATCATTTTGAGTATGCTAAAAATTATCCTAAAAACTCACATTTGATTAAATTGAGATCCACCTGTGAAGATATGAAAAATAATTCATTTTTAAAAAGAACCAATTACTTAAAAAAAGAGATAAGCATAAAAAAGGGATAAGCTACTAATGTGGCTTTATATCAATACTTTTAATTTAACTATTTCTTTAGTAGATAATTTCACCAGTATTTAAATTGCATTCATATATTCCATTTGACTCATAAAGCTGTTCTGCATTTAATTCAGAAAACATAAATATATTTTTCTTTTACCCATTGGTACTTTATGTGTATGAATATAGTCTTTTAATCTTGGGAGTTGGGTGAGAATACTATTTAAAAAATATTAATTTTATACTTTTAGTTGCCTCACTCTAGGTTTTAAATGGTTTTTGAATTTTGAAGGAAGAAAAGTGATTTTATTTTTGCAAATTTGATACTTTGTGATCTAGATTTGTCTATATTATAAACTGCATTAACTACTTGACATCCATTGAGGAGGAGTACTGCATAAGTAGATGCTTACATAGTTTGCTTATTTAAAATACAATAATAGACTTAACAATGAGTAAATGTCAGGAAATTTTTAATTCCTATTACTGAATGTGACCCCTTGTTTGTATTTTACTTTATTAATCCTTTAATCTAAATAAATGAATGGCAAATCAGAAACTATTCAGAATATGGGACAAAATCTCCTAGATTCTACTCTTGGTGACTTAATTTATTTAATATTCAAAGGCTTTACAGGTCACATACACTTTGGGGATCTCAGATTCATCCTTTAAGAAATACCAACTCCTGTCTGAAGTAACTATAGTTAAAAAGTCCATTTTTTAGCACCCATTACGACTACTTCCTTAGCTATTTTATTCCGCAGAGACTGGAAAGTCAAACATACAATTTGCTCAGGCTCTCTGACTTAGAAACAAATTAGAGAAGTATTTGTTGAAACAAATTAAGTAATATGGAAACCATCTTCATGCACTTTGAATTTTTTATTACAGAAAATAAGTTGCAAATACATAGAGTTATTCTCCAGTATTTTAGTCTCCTATCTAGGCAGTATCATGGCCAACAGGAGCAGGTGTCTTACCAATTTAAGTCACAGCCAGAACTGAATGTTATTGACATAGTTGTATAATTGTTGGTTTTTTGATTCTTACCTTCCAAGCAAGATCAAATAAACAACCATTCTGTATTTCAGTTGTGTAGTTTTCAGAGATCATTCCTGAAGGACAAACCTAGAAACAACTCCTTAACTTAATTATCTTGTGATCATCTGTTTCCTGGTTTTAAAACCATTTGTCTTCAAATACCAAATGCTTTAATTTGTTGTACTGAATTTCAAAATGTGTACTAAACTCTAGAGAAGATCAATTCTAATTAATATTATTATATTTCATGATACTTCGTTAAAATAGAATATAAACCTTGGAGTGATACATGGGTTGTGCTAGATTATTTTATTTAAGGAATTCAACTGATATATACCCTACAATGTACACCAAGCAGCTGTAAAGTATTAAAACGGTATAAAAGAAAGAAGTAACTGTAAAACCAAAGATTTTTGATTATTCCTTATTAATGGATTCTGGGTGGCATGGGTAGGGTGCAGAATATGAACTTTTCTTGAATATGTTGGGTTCTAGTTGTGCAGAACCCAATAATACTCATTTTTGCTTCCACACTCTCTTTCTGATATTAATTGCCATTTACTAGAATTTTCTGTAGCACCTGTGAATTTGAAATTTCTGATGGAGTACTTGGATATTTCTTGCTTTTCCTTTTTTCTTATAAGCAATGTCCCTTGGGAAATTTAAGGTTAAAGGTTTGAAACTGTAAAGAATTGAGTGAATTCTGATCATCATTGGTTATTGCAAGATGCAACTCTGGTATATTCCCTGTAAGAAACCAAATTTTTCAGTTAGAAAATATGATAATTCTTGAAATATTACAGAAAAGCTCTATATGCAAAATAAACATTTGGTTTCAGTATTTCAAAATTACTAGCTTATCTCAGTGTTATCACTAACTTAATATAGCTGTCTTTAATATTTGTGCCTTTGTGTCTGTTTATTGCAAGTTGTAATGTTTTTATTTAATGAGAAAATAAAAGTTATAATTGTGGGATTATCTAATCAAACATGATAAAATTTTAAGGAAAGAAGTTTCTAATACTAGTACTTTTTGTTTGTTTTTGAGAATGTGAGGATTGAATTCAGGTCTTACATACAAAGCATTCACTTTACCACTAAGCCACATATTTAGTTTATTGGTCTTAATTGATGGGCATTGTCAAAATTGTTAATAACACTGAATAAAGTGCATGTATTTCCTACCATGTGTCAAAATTATGCTGAAAAAATTTTTTACTCAGGTTTGTGGCACACAGAAAGAAAAAAAGAAAGGAAGAAAGAAAGAAAGAAAAAGGAAGGAAAGAAGAAGGAAAGAAAGAGAAAGAAGGAAAGCAAGCTAATTGCAATGTTGAGAAAGCTACTTAACTAGCCAGTGACTTTGTTTCATTATTTTTACTTTATTCTTTTGAATTTTGTTTTTATGGCCACAACCAACGATATTCAGGGTCTACTCCCCACTCTGTGAATGGTGATCACTCCCAGTGGTTCTGGAGAACCAATTGGTGCCAGATCAATCACAGGCAAGACAAACACCTTAAGTAGCCCTGCCTTGTGACATTAATATCTGTTAAGTAAGGCAGGATTTTATTCCATGAATTATTTTTTACTATGCATAATGAAATATATAACTACGCAGGTTTTTAATTTATTTTTTTTGTAGGAAGAACTTTACAAACTGTGGCTTAATTGAAACTTTAGGGAAAAAATTAGCTTTCTTTTGTAACATTTTAAAAATAACTTTAAATAAGGTTTATTCCCAGGTGAGTTGAAAGATTGCTTAGACATCTGAGAATTTAGAAAATCACATCTTAAAACTGTTTTCTGTTGATGCCAGAGAGATAGGTGCAGGAAAGTCATTTTTATTACATGTGGCTGATTTGAATTTGATCTTCAGCACCAAAGATGATCCCCCAGGTACCATCAAAAGTGATCTCTGAGCACAGAGCCAGGAGAACTGAGCACTGCTGGGTGTGGTCCAACCTCCTCCCTCATCCCCAAAGTTTTTATTATCGATCTATAACTAGAATAAGTTCTGAGTAATAAAAGAAAACTTTAAATCTATTTACCTTTTGATATACATCATCTGCAGGCCATTCTCTCTTTCCATTATATATAAAAATTTGCTCTCTGGGGTTAGAGTGATTATACAATGGGTAAAGCACTTGACTTGCATGCAGCCAACCCAGATTCAATCTGTGCACTACATAGAGTCCCCAAAGCCCCACCAGGAGTGATTCTCTAAGAACTATAGGGTGTGGTTCACTCCCCCAATAGCTTTATATCTATCAATAATATTGATAGATGTATGTATACATATATATACACACATATACATATAAATGTAAAGAGACAAATCATGTAAATAATGAGGTGTCATAATAACTTGTAATACCAAAGATTTTCTTTTTCTGTTTCCTATGACCATCTCTTATGGAGACGGAAAGGACTGCTGGAGCTACTCACATTTGCTCAGGCAAAGAACAATAAGATTTTTTTCAATACATTTACATGTATAAAGGATATTGAACATTCTTGCAAAGCATAGAGAGAATTAAGTTATTGGTGAAGAAGAGTGAGGAAATGCCGGAATGATATTGTTTCACTCCTCCCAATTCCTTACATTAAAAACGAAATTGGTAAAAAGTATAGAAATATAAGATGGCCCCCAGACAGTGTACCGTCTTCTCTATATGTTTTAAAATCACAGTACAGTGGGTAGAAGTTTGTCTTCAATGCTGCTAACATAGTTTTGATCTTTGACATTTCGTATGAACCCTGAGCTCTGCCAGGGGTAATCCGTGAATTCCTGAGCACAGAGCCCAGAGTAAGCCCTGAGCACAGTGGATGTCCCCAAACACCATATTTATGCTATTTTTCTTCATTTTGCAAATATCACACTTTGCTATCATAATCTTAGACTACAACTTAGAATATGGAAGGATAAGTCCCCATCATTTTTTTTAATAATTTTGTGAATATCCAGACAACTTCAGAATAATTTTTATTATTTCACAAAAAAAGTTAAGGTGTTCTGACTGAAACTAGAATAAATCTAAACATTCATTTAATAGATTTACATATTGATTAAAATATTCATTCTATGTATATTTTTGTATGCATTCTTTTTTTCCTATCCTCCTGAATAAAAATTTATAACTTTATTCAAATAAGTAATCTAACTTCTTGTGAAGTTAATAATCTGTTTAGTTATTCTACATTTGTTTCTGTTATGTAAAATATTTTAGTTATGTCTTCTAACTTTAGATATGTATTAATGAATTAATTGTCAAATTTATTAAATTTATTTTCTATTTGTAAGAGCTTTTAAGTTGATTCATATTTTTCTAAGTGATAATTATTGAAATATTTTCCAATATTTTTGTGCTTTCATTTAATTTCCTTGTTAAATTGAATTTAGCTATCTTATTCAGGATAATTATGTGTGCACTATTTTTAGAGTGAATAATAGTTTTTGACATACTATTTCTATTGTCTAACATTACTTGATATGCACTGTTTAAGTGCGAATCTGTTTGGATGTATTGTGATTGATATTAATATACCCACATCTTTCTAGCTGTGGTTTTAAAATGTTTTATTTAAAATGTTAACTCTTTATTAAATGCCCTTTTTTCAAATATTAAAACTGATTTGAATTTTTAAAATGTTGTATATGCATGTGAATTTAATTTAAAAAATTCTATGTGTACCATTTATTACTGGAGTAAATACAAATAAGAACTTTTTTAAAAAAATTTTGTTTCTGGTTCACACCCAGAGATACTCAGGGGTTACTCCTGGATCTGCACTTAACAATTACTTCTGGTGGTGCTTGGGGGACAATATGGAGTGCCAGGGAGCAACCCCAGGTTGGCTATATGCAAGGCAAGTGTGCTGCCCATTGCACTATCTCTCCAGTCCCAAAGAATACAATTTTTTTCTGAAATAAATAGATGTTATTTGGAGCATTTTTTAGGTATGGAGGGAGAGAGAGTGAGAGAGTAACGTACTCAAGAGAGAACCCGGCCTTCTACAAGGGCGGAGAGAGCCCCTACACACATCCTAGCATTAGACACGAAAGCATGAAAGTACACATCTCAAGAGGGGAGATGCGGGTGACACATGTGCTCCAGCACCACATGTGCTCAGCCACGTGGGCTAGAGCAGCACATGAGCTCAGGCAGCATATGCGCCAAGAATACAAATTTTTAAAGCAATAGCTGGATCTCATATTTTTTGTAATTTATTTTGGAATTTGTTTCATTACATTCCCCATTCTGCTGAAGCTAGGCTCCAATTCTCTCATAAAATTAGAGTTGGATGTGGTAAGAAAGATAGTGCCCAACACTCAAATGTTTGTGATTATACTATGTAACTTGTTTGGTTGTTGTTTTTCTTTTTTAGTTTTGTGTTTTGGTTTTTGGGCCAACCTGTCAGTGCTCAGCCCTCACTTTTGACTCTGTAATCAGGAATTCCTTCTGGCAGTGCTCCAAGAGACTGTAGATTGTGCTGGACATCAACTGGGGTCTGCCACATGTAAGGCCTTCACCCCTGTACTAACTCTCTTGAGTATATGCTTAATAAAAATCCTAATGTTGTATCCATTTTTGAAAGAGCAACAAAAATTTGAAGATTATTCTTTGCATTTTCAATTAAATTAGAAAAAAATAGCATTCAGCATTTGCTTTGGCAGCTGTTATGGAGGCAGCTTGTATCTGGGCAACAAGAGTGGTACCACCATGTAACACTGAACAATAAAGGATCATATACACAATGATGATCCCCAACTTTCTATTGTGAGTTCATAATGTTAGAACATTATACTATGCACACAGCCTCAAACATCTCATGTTTACTATATCTCTTAATAGCACCATTTTTTTCTGTGGCTGATTTAATACCATGTTGTTTTGCTTATCAGGGCTCCTCAACATACAAAAGCCACTGCTTATGCATTTCAGCAATGACAAAATAATCAAAAAATGCATTTCTCAATGCATAGCCTGTTGTTAAGCAATGCATGGACACATATTTTAGGGGTTTTTTTGAATATACATTTTTTTCAAGACATTTTATTTATTTGTTTTGACTTTTTTGGGTCACACCCGGTGATTCTCAGGAGATACTCCTAGCTCTGCACTCAGGAATTACTCCTGGTGGTACATGGGGGATGATATAGGATGCCAGGGATCGAACCCCAGTCAGTGGTGTGCAAGGCAAATGCACAGCTATCATTCATTTTAGGTTTTATGTGGGGTTTTGTTGTTGTTGTTGTTATTATTTGGTAGTTACTTTATGGGATTTAGAGTACAAAAATATTTCCGTATAGGGGCTGGAGCAATAGCACAGCGGGTAGGGCATCTGGCCAACCCAGGTTCGATTCCCAGCATCCTATATGGTCCCCTGAGCACCGCCAGGAGTGATTCCTGAGTGCAGAGCCAAGAGTAACCCCTGAGCATCGCCGGGTGTGACCCAAAAAGAAAAAACAAATATTTCCGTACAAATTAATGGTAATTGTTTCTTTGCTTTCTTCTGTTTTGATTTGGATGAATTTTATAGGAACTTTCTACTTTGAGATAATGAGAAAAAAGCTGTAATGATTGGTTGAAATTTCTTACTATGGCAGAGAGAACACAAAGTCTTTACTTATACTTTGGAGACAAAATAGTACTGTTGCCAGCACTTAGTGTGAATTAGGAAAAAAAAATTATCCTTTGCTACTCTTCAAAAGCAGCCACATTCCAGGTGCCAGTTGATAACAATAATGAGGTTTCCTCACTTGTAAGCGCTATGTGGTAAACACAGTTAGAGGCGTTTTGTACTTATTTAAAATCAGGGCTGGGGAGGTTTCCTAAGTGAGCCTACTCTGAGAGGATCTCTTATAGAAGAGCCAATAAAGGACATTTCCAGAAGAAAAGAAACGCCGATTTGACAGGTAATGTGTGTGTGTGTGTGTGTGTGTGTGTGTGTGTGTGTGTGTGTGTAAACTTCTCTATTACCTGTGGGCTTGATTATGAAAGTTACATAGAAAATAGCAACCTATATGGTTATAAAAGAGGAAGGTAAGTTGAAAACAAAGGAAAGCAAGTGTGTCACACTGTGTAGAACAGGAGTCAGGGGAACAAATGATGGCATGGATGGTCAGGGAGAGTCTGTCTCTAATTTTCTCTATGAATTCTTCACTCACTGCCAAAGGTAGTATTTTCTTGATTTGGCCATTAACTTGTTTTTGTTTCAGGGAGAACAAAAATAGGTTGTTAGGTTAGTGTGTGATTTACAGCTGCCCTCTGTGTGTTCAAGGGGGAAAAATGATATAGCATATTACATGGAAACTTTGGAAATCAATGCTCCAAATTTGTTCCAGAGTATCTGATTTATGCTAAAAGCCTGTGGCACATTGATGTTGCCTGACCCCATGTGAAGTTGCATTTGCTATTTGGACTGTGAGTAGAATTTCCTTCATTTACAATAACATGAAACTCAGCAGTAAATCTTCACAAGATTATTGTAACTTGGACGATTGGAAGCTATCCTTGGGGTTTACAGAACAGCATAATAGCACAATTTCAAATCTTAGGTGATAAATAGCAAAAGAAAAAAAAACCTTATTTTCTTTCCTCAAAAATTCTATACAAATAGAATGAGGCTTCTCGCCTCAGTGTCTGGTCTTTGAATCTTTATAAAATCACCAAGAAATGATGCTTTATTAAGTGTCTGGAGCCTTGAATTTAAGTATCTAAATATCACTAAAAATAGATTAGTGTATATTACCTAGGTGCAATACTTTATATCAGCAATGAAATGCAAGCAAAATTTCCCAACTGTAGTAACTTGAAAAATGAAACAAATTTAACCTACTGCAAATGGGCCATGTGGAAGCAAGAAAGGGCATATTAATCAAACCTTACCAATTAAGAATTTGGTACTTCACTATTAAACTCAGATGAATTCAAAAGCATGGCTTGATGGAATGGATATTTATGTTATTAAGATTTCATAGCAACCAATCTTTATCTGTTCTGAGTGCTAGATAGAGGTCAAGTTGAAAGTTCTCAGCTGATTACCATCATGACAATTAATAAAAATCATTTAGCTTGTCTTTCCTAACTTCTCTGAAAACATGAATATCTAGAGGTAGGGGGTTATTTCTTAATGCTAAGTACTAATGTCTTCTGCTAAATAATTGAGTAATAAATGGATAAAATCTTTGCTAATCATTAGAATAACTTCAAACTAATTTTAATTAAAATAAGAGCTCTTTAAAATTGTGAAATATAAAACTAAAGTCCTACTATTGTCAAATGATTTCAAGCATACTTTATAAAGATGATTTAAGCTCGGGATGCTATTTCCGTCTAGTTCTTGTTCTGATTACTATTGCTACTTTCTAAAATGCTACAGGTTTGGAATTTGAGTCAATGTGCTTATTGTCACTTATATAAACAGCTTGCAATGATATTAATTTGTACTTTTCTGTTTTTCAATCACCAAATTAGCATTAATGGAACATCTGTTCTTGGAAGCCCTTTTCTACACTTAGTCCTTAGTTTTCCACTTTTCATACTGCATCAATATTCATTCACCCCTTTTATAATTCTTCACAACTACCAGGCACACAACTATTAAGTTCTACCTTATGGATAGTCTTTCAAACTTGCAAAAATTAGTGCCTGGATTATTGTAATATATCCCAAAATTCTACTTGCTTCCATTTTGCAAAATGCTGACCATTTGTCACAGATTTTGTAGAAAAGTTATGTTAAAGAACAAATCAAATGATATCACTCCTTGCTCAATACTTCCCGTAAGTTTCCCATTACATTAATATAAATTGTAAACTGCTTGCTCTAGTTTATGAAAAATCTTAACTTATCAATACTTTTAAATGCTCTTTAATACTTCTGCACCCTTTGCTCAACCATCTCTTGTCACACCATTCTTCTGATGTTCTTGGAACTAAGAAGACTTACTTTCCAGTGAGTCTTCATACTTTTTGTTCACTTTATCTAAAACACTCTTCCACTCACATGCTTTCTTCAAGAATTTAGATATTTGTTCAAATATTTCTCAACTAATTTATCTTCACTTGAAGAAGTGAAGGATTTATCTTAACTCTCATCCTAATCAATTCCTAACCCGTAGGAGCTATTTATGTATTGATAACACTTTTTCCAATAGTTTTTATATTTATTTAATTTTTTCTCTATCCGATCTCCTGTATATATTTTCTAATATAACTTCAAGAAAATAACCATTTTATACTGTTCCTTACAGGATAAGTATAGGTCTAGCAACGTGACAACATGTAAAAATTGAATTATGAATTAAAATGTTGAGAAAGAAAGACAAATAGCTTAAAAAGGAGCTAAGTAAAAGTCAAGGTGTCTGTTGCCAAAACTTCAGATCTTATCACAGGAAATGAAACTACACCTAAAAGAACATAAAGCTCTACAGATTGTATACATAATACCCACGTAAGGCAGAGGAAAACAGGACATTTTATTATGTATATTGCATGAAGCCATCTGTCTGCCTCCTGTTTCTTTTGCATTTCTCCATGCTGCCTAATATGGTTTCTGCTCATAAATGTTGACTATGACTAATCGATTATTTTTTAAAATATTCAAGTACAAGTCAAAAGTAATACTGAAGCAAAGCTAAAGTGAAGGCTGCATCTACTCTCAATTACCTGTTATTTATTTTTCCATGCCTTATAACAAATATAGACATTTATCTACTGACTTTTGTTTAGCTCCTGTATATACATCAGATACATTTTATGTCATGAAGCAATATTTCCAAGAAAATATTTGTTAAAAAATTGTACATAAAAATTACAATTTCCAGTGGTTTACTTTTTCAGTCTGTCACTGTCAGTGTCCTCCCATTGTTCATCGATTTGCTCAAGCAGGCCCAGTAATGTCTCCATTGGAGACTTTGTTGTTACTGTGTTTGGCACTTTTTCAATAAATTTGGAAATTTTGGGAAGGTAGGTTATATATTTTCCTTGGGGATAAACTTTGGTAACACTGCACTGTAGCACTGTCTTCCCGTTGTTCATCAATTTGCTCGAGCGGGCTCAGTAACGTCTCCATTGTGAGACTTCTTGTTACTGTGTTCGGCATATCGAATACATTACGGGGAGCTTGCCAGGCTTTGCCATGCAGGCGAGATACTCTTGGTGGCTTGCGAGGCTCTCCGAGAGGAGCAGAGGAATTGGTCCCGGGTCGGCAGGGCAGGCCATGTGCAAGGCAAATGCCCCACCACTCTGCTATCGCTCCAGTCCAAACTTTGGTAATAGTAACTATATTCGTTGAGGACACATTAAGAGCAAAACATGTACCAGTTTTGTTTTTTATGCAAAATATTATTTTCAGGGCTTGAGTGATAGTGCAATAGGTAGGGTGTTTGTCTTGCACACAGCTGACCTGGGTTTGATCTCTGGCATCCCACATGGTTACCTGAGCACTGTCAGGTGTAACCCCTGAGCATCGGTGGGTGTGACCAAAAAATAAAAAAAATAAAAGAAGTTGCAGAAATCCAAAACCAACATTTAATTCTTGAACCCAGCTGTAGAAAGCAAATCACTTCACAATGCTTTTTCAGCATGTCTGATTTGGGGGGGGGGGGTAAACTCTAAATAATAGTGGTGAATCTTTTATTGAAACAATGAATCTAATCAAAGCAGAGTGTTAACTAGAATTCATCTGCCTCACAGGGACGGGGAGGGGTGGGGGGTGGGGTTTTATTGGGGTTCTTCATGGTAAAAAATAAGTATTGGTAAAGGGAAATGTGTTTGATATTTGCATGACTGAGACATAAACCTGATAGCTTTGTAACCTTTCCCACAGTGATTCAATAAATAAATAAATAAATTTAAAAAAAAAATAAAAGAAGTTATTTTCACTGAATTGGGCAAAATGGGCACAACAATCTGAGTAAAATACAGCTTAAACTATTTAAGAAGTTAATTTATCTGATGGTTTTAAACAATTGAGAACTAATAGATCTTAAGCCCTGTTAGAAAACTGAGATGAAATGGTGACAAAGGTTGTAAAAGTTCCTAGTGATAAAATAAAAGGTTCTAGGAATTAGAAATTGTACAAATGCCAAAACAAAAGTTGAAGGAAGAGTACAGAATAGAAGTAGATAGTTGAGGAAACTAACTGTGAGCCTTCAAATGGGCACAGTTACCTAGAGATAGCTTTATTGTTCTAAACAGCACTGCACTGGCTACTAGTAATAAAAATAAAGAAGCCGGGTTAAAGGTTTCAAAATGTTTAGCAACCAAGTGAGCAGTTTATGGCATATAAATGTAAATTATACTGGTGTTATGCAACAGTATATAACAGTGTTATATAACAGATTATATTGGCCTGCCTCAGGAGCAATACTGAAATTGAGTCTCAAGAAACGTATCTAAGAACAACGGGAGGAGTAAAGGAGAAGGCTGGGAGTGCAAACAATTCACCACAGAACACTGAACCTTTATTAGAAATAAGGAGTAAATTAGAAAATCTGCTAGTTGCATTGCAAATGAAAAGAGAAACTGTCATTTGGTATCTGCAAAGCCTTTCTTGAAGATTCTTGAACCTTCAGACTGTGGATTTGACTGGTGGATAAAACATGTTCACCATCTTATTTATCACAATACTGTTTGAGAAAGTGAAAAATAATATCACTCAGACACAAACAAAGTCTACTGGTAATGTGAACTGGTCTAGAGAATGTGGTTGGTTGAATCCTGCCTTTCTGCCAGCATGATGGACATTATGAACCAAGGTGGGCAGTATTTGGGAAGTGTGCAGGGCAGCACTGAAAAACTGCCTATGATTCACACAAGGCATGACAGAGTGCCACGGCTGCCGACCAGCCATTTGCCCTTGCCAGCATGCCATGGTGGGTGAAAAGTGGGCACAGTTACATAGAGGCAGCTTTATTGTTCTAAACAGCACTGCTCTGAGTACTAGTAATAAAAACAAAGAAGCTGGGTTAAAGGTTTCAAAATGTTTAGAAACCAAGTGAGCAGTTTATGGCATATAAATGTAGATTATACTGGTGTTATTCAACAGTATATAACAGTGTTACATAACAGATTATGTTGGCGTTATGTAACGGTCTCTCCTTTCATTCCCTTCCCTTTTCTTTATTTCATTCTTTTTCTTTTTTTGTTTTATTTATTTTTACCAAAAGAGATATAAGCCCTTTCCACTCCAGACATGCCTACATTTTCATTTAAATATGTATCTTTCTCTCCCCTCACATTTCTCCAAGTGAGTTTCTTTAAAACTTTTTTTTTAAGAGAGAGATAAAAAAGGGATGGCTAATTTTCCCTTTAAGAAGAGTAGTTAATAGAATGGTCAATCTGTTTTGAATGAACACAGACAACCCTCAAGAAACCCTTTCATAAATAACAAAATGTATACATAGCATTAACATCGGTTTTTATGAACCAATACAGAGCAGTTTGGGAGAAGATAGATTTGTGAGAATGATCTGAATTTTCATAGGGAGATTTCTTTTTTTTTTTTTAAAGAATTTTTTCTGCTTTAGAGAGTTGTTATTTTAAAGAACTGTGATTTTCTCCATGGTGTCCTGCTTTGAGAACATGGATTTACTTGGCTGTTATATGCAATTGCTTCCTTCTATGGCTCTCTGAGTAATAACATTTTTCATATATGCAAAACAGAAGGCAAGTGGGTTTGTGAAATGGTGTCTTGTGTGATTAGCTGTATGAAAGCTGCCTTGTCATGAGAGAGCTTAATTGCAATAATTCTTTAGCAGAACTTAGTAATGTCTTTGCTGGCAGTGCTACTATTTAAGGCTTTGCTGTGCCCTAGCCAAACAGATGTGTTTATTTACATGATGACTGATCTAAACAGGAAGACAAAGGGAACTCTGCCCACAGTTTTATACTTCCTGTAATACAGAAAAAGGGGGAGGAGAGATGCAAGCAGTTGGGGCTCAAGGAAATGAGAGTGGGGATAAAGAAAAGCCCTGTAGGTGTGAGTCAAACTGAGGCAGCTGTGCTTTTCCTCTGAACAGCTGTGTGTGGGCTGAAGTGAAACTGAGCAAGAGTTAGCTGGTGGCACTGGTTTGGGGTAGGGGGTCTCCTCTCTGTATATGGGAGAGAGAAAATAGATATTTACTTGTCCTGTCTGAGCAACTATGTTATTGTCAGGAACTTTTGAATCTGCAAGTGTGTTTAAATGTAACTAAAAACAGAGGTATGTCACAGTTGCAAGCTGCGACACACAGGGACTAAGGAATGCAGAAATCTCTTCTCCAAGTGTGGATGAAAGGATTTGAAGAATTACTGGAATCTTTGAAAATAGAGACTGTGGTAATTCAGAGCATATAAAATGAAGACCTCAAAGGCACGGTCTTTTAGGAAATACCTGTGGTGGGGGGGAGAGATGTGGGTCCTCCCTCCCTCATCTCTGTGAATGAAGGCTGAGTACTGGTGAGTTTTGAGTGGCAGTAGAAAAATGACGAAAAGAGTCGTAGTTTCCATTTATTAAAACTCATTCTTAAAGATATTATCAATGGAGAGTTTTATCTTCTGTCAGTGCTTAATGTCTTTCCTTCATATTTAAAAATATTAAACAGTAGTGAAAACTTTAAGCAGAAAGCAATGTCTAACAATTAAAAAACAAACATAAGTTTTGGTATTTTGTCTTGTTACTATTCAGTGATAAAGGATATTAGCAGTTGTAATTATTCATTGAGAAATATAGTTATCACCATTTTACTCACTGTTTTTTAAAAAAAACTACAAAACTACAAAACCATGTACACACAACCACAGTAAAATAGGTAGCTTGTAACTCTGTGAAACATTTATTTGATCTTGACTAAGTTTGTGCTTATTGTCAAATTTTGTTCTCTAAAAGTTGATTTTTATAAGAAACAAGGAAAGATGCTTACTAAAGGGGATTAATAGTATCAGTTTTAATCTGATATTTACCTCAGGCCATGGATCATGGATATTGAAAAATCTAACTAGAAGTGGACTTTGAACTAGAGAAATAGTATCAGCTGAAGGTCTTTTTTTTTTTTTTAAATTGTTTTGCTTACTAACATAAGGTCCAGGGACTCTCTAGTTTTCATTCTAATTATAAAGTACTCACTCTGAATAATAAGAACAGGAGACTCCTTTGTGCCTCATTTGTCATGTTTCTCCTGAGGCAAGGTTAAAAGCTCAAAGGTAAATGTGACTTATGTTTCTTATAACTAACTTGGAAAGCAAGCACAGCTTGATAGACCAAACACATGTCTGTGCATGGGTCTGAATTGAATGAGAGTTCTAGATTTCTGAGGTTTTCTGTAAACTATACACAGATGTTCATTGCGTGTAATTGTAACATTGTTGAATATAGAAATGAAGATGTTCTTTTTCTAAGATGAGGACCCCACAAACAAACAGAATAAACCAAGAATATAAAAAGTTGAGGTACCCAAAAGCAGATTTTGGGGAGAAGGTCTAAAAATGCATATCCATAAAAATATTTGTGGCAGCAAAGAAAAATGTTACACTTATATCTAGATTTTCTTACTTGATTGTTAGAGGGAAAACCATGAAAGCATGAGTAGTAACATGAAATGGGGCAAGCTATGGTTTCCTTTTTCTGGTAGCAAGGTCACTGGTGCTTACCCTTACAGTTCTGCCAAGTGTTTACAGTAATATGAATCTGTTTGGATGTTTAATGGAAAATGTGTTTTTCTCAGAGGAAGTGCAGTCAAAATAGGCATTGCCTTCAGTTTCAGTGTGTTTACTTTTAGAGTAAAAGTTCTTTCATATATAGTAGATGTTTTCTAGGTTAGCAAAGCATTCTAACATGAGAAATGTCTTGATCTTTGGCTAGCAGTTCTGTTTACCAGCTGTGTGTGCAGTTACCAGCTGTGTGTGCCAGGAACTGCCAATAAATCAAAGCTGTGATTGGTCTCCAGTGGTGGGGCACCAGCACCCTGCCTTGTCTGTGATCATTTCTGCAGTGTTAACTCTATCCCTTAAGAGAGTTAGATCCACTAATTCTTAGTCTAAAAGATGAATTAGCAGTCAGTTATCTTCACTGAAAAAGTGAAGGGATAGAAATAGCTCAACTTGATAATTTTTTGAGTTTGACAACTTCCTGCACATGGCCTTGTGATTATTTAAAATGCTTGTATTTGTAGAGAGAGTAAAGTCTCTTTTTCTACTGGAATAAAAAAGCATGGGAAAGTAGAAGAGTAAACAGGGGCTGTACTAGGTTCTATTTTTAGTTCCACATTCAAACTAAATGTTTTTTTATCTTCTTTCTTAAATCAAATTGTTTGAATTTTTGTAAAAACTGTATACTTAAAGACAAAGAATCCGATGAACTTGGTTTAGCAGGAATTGACTTCTAAGTACAGATGTTCCTCACTCCACTTTAGGTGATATATGTAGTCCATGGGAATTCAGTAGCAAGATGAGTTTTATAGATTGTCTATAAACTTGTTGATTGAATAATTTGGAAATGATACCTTACACATTAATTTCAGCCCTAAACTTTTTCTGTTTATCATAGTGAACTGGTTCTATTTTATTTCCATCTGGTATTCACATAGAAGCAAAAATGATTTGGAAATTGAGTATTCAGGGTATTTCGAAGATCAAGAAAGAAAATTTTGTTTGTTTTCATTTCTTCTAAGTGTTATATAAACTTTGGGAAGTAGGAGAATGCTTGAATATGGTCATCATGTAATTAAGATATATTATAGATGTAGGTAAGGAGAAAATCTTTTATATACTCAAAATCTGAATCTTCATTATCAATAAAGGGCATTATATGATGATCTCCTTTGTAAGCCTTGAAAATTCATCAAATTGCTATCAAAACCTTGTAGAACGTAAATAAAATTCCCCAATAGTAATTCTGTTATATTTTGCAAATGAAATTTTCTAAGTTCTCCCCTTGTGTGATATGGTTTTAGATGAATGAAGGAAAATGCAATGTTGTGATGATTATTGAGACTGTGACTAGAATTAGTCCAGACTTACAGGGTTTGAGAATGGTGGGTGAATATAGATGTCTCAGAATATGGCTTATTTGCCAAATGACAGATGGTCTAAAGTTAGAAAATAAAGACACAAGAAGATGTAGAGGATAAGGCTGATTCTAGAAACAGCTGAACAGCTGTTCAGTTGTTATGTGAACACTGATCATTAGTACAGTGCTTTTTAATTCTGCCACATTAATTTGCTACCATTTTTCACTTTTGTGATGATTCAACTAGCTCTTCATTAAAAAGAATCGTATCCACATAAAGGTCCACTGAGTAAAAATATTCTGAAACTTGGGGCTGGAGAGATAAACATTGAGTAGGGCTCTTGCCTTGCACGTGGCCAACCTGGGTTAGATCCCCAGCATTCTATATGTACCCAGAGCAGTACCAGGAGTAATTCCTGAATGCAGAGCCATGAGTAACTCAGGAGCATTGCCGGGTGTTTTGCAATATTGCAAAAAAAAAAACTGAAGCATCATATTTTATACTCATACACATATTTAAGATGACTAAATAATAATGTTCTAAGATATATACTGAAACAGCCTTTAGAAATGGATTTTTGTTGTTCTTCATAATATAGTTAATACATATCATTATGCTTTTCTATTAGAATTATATTTAAAAGAGGACCCAGAAAGGTAAATGAAAGAAACTTTATTATATGGTACTGATGACCTGGAAAGTGCCACATATTATTTTATGTAACTTTCTTCCATAAACATTATTGACTCAAACTGTAAAATGCACCTACTGCAAAATGTACTTTTTTGAAAAATTTTAACTTCCATAGTAACACTATCACAAACAAGATATAGTTCACATACATCGCCTTCAAAAGATTTTTGTCTCTTTCCTTTTTATCTCCCCCACCTTTTTCTTAGTAATCACTGATATGTTTCTATACATCACTGTATCACTGTCATCCTGTTGTTCATCAGTTGCCTCAAGCAGGCACCAGTAACATCTCCTTCCTCCTAGCCCTGAGATTTTAGAAAGTGCCACATTTAAGGCTCTTTAAGGGTCAGGAGAATGAGACCCATCATTGTTACTGGTTTTTGGCATATTGTATACACCATGGGGAGTTTGTCAGACTCTGCCGTATGGACAGGATATTTTTGATAGCCTGCCAGGTTCTCCAGAGTAAGAACTAGATAATAAGATGTCACATTCGCAGCCGCAAAAGTGGCCATGCGCTTCCGGGAGCTGGGTTTTATAGTGTCTGGGTCTTGGCCATTGATAGGATTACACGGTGCCAGGGGGCAGTTGGTGGTATAATGCCTACATACTGGAAGATGGGGGATCTGGGTGGAGGAGGCCCAGACACAATCCGAGTAGGCTTGGAGATCTACTCCCCAGGTCCCGCACACCTGTGTTCCTTTGCTGGTTCCTTCATGCATGAGGCTCGTCCAAACGTGTGGAGAGTGGTCTTAAGCATGGCTGTGGCTAGAACCGGAGGTCTTCAGCTGCTGGGGCTCTGGTCAGGGCAGGGAAGGAAACTCAGCCCGCCCCTTTCCAAGGGTCCCAGGTGAGGACAGCCAGGCACGGAGGTAGAAGACTCTGTGCTGGTCTCTTCTGGGAGATGGGTTTTATAGTCTCTGGGTGCCTACATACTGGAAGACCGGAGATCTTCAGCTGCCGAGGCTCTGCTCAGGGTGGGGAGGGAAACTCAACAATAAAATAGGGCAAAGAATCCTGTTTCCACGCCTGGCTGTCCTCACCGGGGCCGCTTGGAGAGGGTGGGTTGAGTTTCCCTCCCCACCTCAAGCAGAACCCCGGCAGCTGAAGACCTCTGGTTTCTATACGTAAGATTTGTGATTTTTAGAGTTTCATATTAAATGGAATCATTGGGCAGGCATGCTTTTGTTTGTAGCCCCTCTTGCTAAAAAAGTTTTTTTTTTAAATATATTTATGTTGTGTGATTTGAAAGTTCATTTCTTTATATGGTGAGTAGTATTTTATTGTTTAAATGTTTTTCTATTTAATTTTGGGAGTTCTTTATATATATTGGGAAAATCATTTTCAGATTATACATAGGTATTTTAGGTATATACATATATACCTATAAGAGAGAGAGTGACAATCTTTTCTCCCCATCTGTAACTTGACTTCATTAAATTGAGCAATTATTTTAAGAACTCTAAAACATTGTTGATTTTCAATTTACTTTTAAATTTTTTGTGTGTCTGTGTATCTAGTTAGATATGAGGGAGAATTAATGAGGTAGATAGTTACACCTCAAGAGAACTATAGGAAACCTACAGAATGGGGATGTGACAAGAGTATCCAACTCATGGGGATAGGTGATAAAAACTGTGAAGGGAAAAATGCACAACATACAAGAAAGAAATTGCACATTCAGGTGGAGAAAAGTCTTTTATTGAGCTATATACCATATTTGATTCAACCAACATATATACTCAGAGATCCAAAACAGAAATTTAGTAATCTTTAACTTAACTCTTCCCTTGATAATTTTTGTTGGATCTTCCTATCTTCACATCCTTTCTATTTTGCTCCATCTGCACTTCATTTACTTAATTATACCCCTTTACCTGGGATGTTAGAATCACATTCAAATCATTTAAAAATTATTTACCTGATCACAATATTTGTTACTTTAAAAACTAGCAGAAGTTTGCCCCAGAGTTTTAGGATAAATTATAAACTTTTTAATATATTCCTCAATATTCTGAACCTTATATTCATTTACAATTTTCTCTATTTCTACTTTATTACTCCTTCCCAGTCCAATCTGAAATACAACTAGAAAACGATCTGGGTATGCTGAAGTTTTATTATACAATAATGAATGTATTTTGATAAGTATACAGATATGTCTTCAACATCTGTAAGGTTTTTCTCCATTGCATATCTTTAGTTAGTCTATTCTGAATTTACTTTGTGTGGATCTAACTAGGTACTGTGAATACCCTTATAATCAGGCTGAATTATGCCGTTCTGCATGTGAGGTCCTAATTACTGGGGATTGTAAATAGATAAGAAATGATGTGTTTTTAAGGAAATGTGAATAGTACTATGGGAAGAATCTCATGAAAAAATTCTTTTAAGTGGTGTGTAAATTTTGTTTCAATGTCATCTTTGAAAGAACAATCTGTACTCTGTTACATTTATTAATGTCATAGTAAAGTTCCTTTAAAAAATTGTAGTGAGGTAACATGATTACAGTGGTGTGAAGGAGGTCCTTAATGGTTTTGAATGACTATGATTTAAGTGGGTGGGGTAAGCAGAGATGTATAGGGGGAAGTGGAGAACTAGATATTAAGAAAGTCATGCAGGGAGGAATGGAGAGTATGGTAAACCTTTGTCTGAGAATTCTTTTACTAGTTAAGAGATTAAAAAGTTTGCACTTTCATTTCTTGATAGCATATAAAAATAAAGTCTTATGTATATGAAACATAAAACTCAAAATCTTAGTCCCTACTGCAGTGTGATAAGAAATGTACATCTATGATTATGACTAAGTATAAGACAAAGATGATCAAAGAGCACACTGCAAATACTTGATCTACCTTATGGCATGCAGAAGAATGTAAATTAAATTGAATGACTCTTCAGCTAATGACTTTGCAGCATCTCTACAGAAGTGCTAAGAATTTGTGACCTCAAGCTGTTATTAGAAAAGGGATGAGAATGAGGGAGCTCACTTAGCCAGCAGCACAGAGAACTCCATCTGAAAACTGAAGGTGGCCAGAACTAGCAGCAGGGTAGAGCCAGAACCAGAGCTAGAACAAAGCTACAAATGAGGAAGGACTGAAGTGAGGTTCTCCTTATGGGAGCCAGATGGGATTGCAAATATGGGGATGCCAAGCTTGATTACTTATTTGGCTTCTAGTGTCAAAAAAATGTATGCACGTTTTCTCTTAATACTTAAAACAGTTCTTATAGCTATATTTTATGTACCAAATCTACTTTGTTATATTAAAATTGCTATAATCTTCTATAATATATAGTTTAAAAAAATATCATCTATGTACTGTTGGAATAAGGAAAGTTTAAAAGTTTGTAAGACTCAGCTCCTAAAACTTTAAGAACAATCATCTGTGCTGGCTGCATAAATTCTGAAGAGACTCCAAAGTGAATCTCTAATAGACCCTGGGATTTACAACAGCCTTTGCTGATAAGGAATGGCAAATCTTAAGACCAGACTCTGAGCAATGCAAAGAAACAATTAGTTTTGTGAGGTATGGTTGTAGCTTAAATTAAGTCTTATTGATGTAAGGCTGGATAACATATTTTAAACATAAGTAAAAATTGTAGGTAATCTTGAAATATTTTAATTAACACTTTGAAATATTATTTCAGAGTTTAAGTAAAACCTCAGCACTTGAATTATTGGTTGAATGAATTAGAGTTCCATGACCCATCATCATCCCTGAGCCTATCATGATGAAATAAACTTATGTCCAACTCCCCTTCTGTGCCTTGGCTATCTTATTAAGTTATGATGAACTCAGGCAGAACAATTAATCACTATCCTCATTTATACATGGAAAAACTATGTCATCTTCTCTGACTTTATATACAAATCAGGTCTATCTAAATCTAATATGATATCTCTAAAGTATGTGGGGGAATTGGTAAATTGAGACTTAGAAATCAGAAATAGGTGAAAAATGAGATGCTTTTTTACTGGAGTGGTATACCAGTGCTTCTCAAGATTTAATGAGATATGAATCTCTGAGAAACTTGGTAAAATATTAATTCAAATTCAGTGGGTCTGGAATGGTACCTAAAAGCTATATTTTTCATAAGCTCCCAGATGAAGCCTGTGGTACTGCCCTAAGGACAACACTTTGAGAAGCATGGTTCAAGTGACACTTATATAGCTAATGTTAGAATTTATTCCACTCTTCTGTAGCTAGAAAAATAAGAATGTATAAAGGGATATAACTTTTATAAAGACAAAGTTTGCTTAATAATATAGTATCTGAACATAAATTCTGCTTATTTTCTGTCATAAAACGTCTATAAATAGGGAATAAAAATGATAACTGTATTTAATACTAAATGACTATTAATTCCCTTTACCAGTGTGAATATTTTATAATGTAAAATAATCTGGTGATAATTTTGGCACACTGTTTGGCACACAGTTATCAAATGTTTGCTTAAAAATATGTAAACCTGGATAAAATTGATAGCACTTAAGTGTCTGGTAAAATATTAAATTGAATTTAAATTAATTTGGTCAATGTTTTGTAAAGAGGGAATGCTACATTTTATTTAGAGTATAAAGTACTGTAAAATAGAAAAATGTTTTACTTTATCTTCCTATTTAAATAATAAAATTACATATAAACTCATATAAGTTATAGTTGAGAACATAACGATAACAGTACTATATTAACGCTTTTGGGGGGGTGTTATATTGGATCAAGTACTGTAGTGCGTGGTTTAAATATTTTGTGAAGTTTAGTTTTCAGGATATTTTAATGATTTTTTCCCTTAACCAACAAAGAAATATGAATTAGAAAACTTAATCTGTTTAAAATCAGAGCTATCTCAGAGAGGGAGAAAGAGAGGAGAGAGGGAGATAAAAATGAGTGAGAATGATGGGGTGAGGGATGAAAAAGAGGAGGAAGGAGAGAGAAGCTGAGAGGAGAGTGAAAGAGAGAAGGAGGTAGAAGGAGACAGAGAGGGACAAAGTGTACACGGGAGGGAGAGAAAGAGAAAAGGAGAGGGCAAGGGTCAAAATACTCTTGCTGGCTGTCTTTTCATATACATAATTTGAGATATTTCAGTCACTTAAAAAATTCACTAACCATGCTATTTCATACTACTAGGCTAACAATAAATCCCAGAAGGATTGTAGGTTAATTAATTCCTGCAGTTGACATCTTTTAAAGTTTGACTTCTTCTCTTCCATCAGATCTCCAGATGTGGGTAGTTAACTTCATCACATACATACAGGGATATTTTTATGATGTGTATATGTGTGACTTCTACTGGATGCACCTGGTTGCAGGGGTAAAAAAATATTAATCATGAAGAAGGAAAATTAATATCATGTTCACTGTGTCTGTCAGATTTTTACATATCCCCGTGCATGTAATCATTTATATAAAACTTCCTTTAGTGGGCAACAACTCACAGTTGAGGGAATTTGTCTATAATAAACCATTTGGCTTATGTTACATCAAATGAGATCAGATCAATTTCCTTCATTCTTAATTCCTTCCACATCACATCAGAATGCTTCTTAAATGAGATGCCTATAAACAGATCTAGATCCTTAAGGGATATAAAAATATATGCACATAAATGTCAGACAGCTTTTTGGGAAAGGCTATTTTCCTTTTTCAATGATCAGTTGAGAAGCAACAGAATATAGAACTAAGTTTAGGGGAATGTTTAAAGAGAAAAATAAGCATTCGGGATATACAATTTTTTTTTTACTTATTTCGAAAATCATTTTAAGTAATGAGGTTTGAAAGTTTACTAGGCCTTTATGTCTTAAGGAAAGGACGTTACTGCTTTATAGAATATTTACAAAAAGAATGTCTTATTAATAAAACAAGTTACTGTAAGTGAACATTATCATATTGAATGAACTCCTGGGTATACCACCTTATAATATTGATATACACATGTATTGTTCACATTAATATGCATAGGTATACCATCTGTTATAACTTTAGGTGCCAGAAAACATTTCTATGAATTTTCCTGTATTACACCGGTTCAATATCTATGATAGACCGTAGCACTGTTCTCCCGTTGTTCATTGATTTGCTTGAGCAAGCACCAGTAATGTCTCCATTGTGAGACTTGTTGTAACTGTTTTGGGCATATCAAATACTCCACGGGGAGCTTGCCAGACTCTGCCGTGCAGGAGGGATACTCACGGTACCTTGCCAGACCCTCCTAGATGGATGGAGGAATTGAACAAGGGTCGGCCACATGTACAGCAAATGCCCTACCCATTGTGCTACTACTCCAGTTTTGTCATATCTGTGATATTTAATAAAATTTCTGACCAAACAAATTAATAAAATGTTGAGTATACCTCCTTAAAAAATATTTTTTCCAGCGGTAGGGTGTTTGCCTTACATACAGCCAACATGGCCGACCCGAGTTCGATTCCTCCGCCCATCTCAGAGAGCCCGGCAAGCTACCGAGAGAATCTCGCCCACACGGCAGAGCCTGGCAAGCTACCCGTGACGTATTCGTTATGCCAAACACAGTAACAACAAGACTCATGATGGAGACGTTACTGGGCTCGCTCGAGCAAATCGATGAACAACGGGAGGACCGTGACCTTACCTGAGATACCCCTTAATGTTTGCAAGATAGGACAGATGGTAAGATGCTTGCCTTGCACTCAGGAAACACAAATTCGATCCTTGGGACCCCATATGATCCCCCAGATTGGGCCAGGTCTGAGCCCTGAGCACAGTGCCAGGAGTAAACTCTGAACACCACAGGGTAAGGATCCCCCCACTACAAACAAACAGATAATGTTTTGTGTTTGTCTTTGTTGTCTCATCCCCTCTCGGAGAGCCTGGCAAGCTACCAAGAGTATCTCACCCACACAGCAAAGCCTGGCAAGCTACCTGTGATGTATTGGATATGCCAAAAACAGTAACAATAAGTCTCACAATTTGTTGTGAGACATTACTGGTGCCTGCTCGAGCAAATCGATGAATAACGGAGGACAATGCTACAGTGCTACAGTGCTTGCTGTTTCATTTTCTTTGAAATTGCAACAAAGCTTATTGTTTCCTATTTTGGATTTTTGCTGTGTTTGGACTTACAATATTTTTTGTATTTTTTTTATTCATGCACTTATCAAAGGTAAAAAAGGCCCTCCCGTTGATCGTCGATTTGCTCGAGCGGGCCCAGTAACGTCTCCATTGGAGACTTTGTTGTTACTGTGTCTGGCATATCGAATACTCTCGGTAGCTTGCCGGGCTCTCCGAGAGGGGCGGAGGAATCGAACTCTGGTCAGCCATGTTGGCCGCTTGTAAGGCGAACGCCCTACCGCTGTGCTATCGCTCCAGCGGATGCACTTATCAAAGACACAAATTTTGCCTATAGTAGCTAGATGTTTATTTCTATCTAGGGAAATAAATGTAAACATCAAGACATAAATCATATCGTTTCAAATGACTTCTACCAATATGAAACAGTAGGATAAGATATATTGTGGTTGGTAGAAATATTAAGTGAAAAACTAGTAATTATAATTATATATAAAATGTTGATGTGTATTCTCTATATATTTACTGCTAAAAGACAAAGATTTGTTACTTGGTAACAGGCATGCTATCTTTAGTGTTTCATCAGACAGACCTGTAAATACATGTTAAAATGTATTAAATCGCTCTTTGACAACTCTATGATAAATCCAGGAAAAGCAGAAAACATTAAAATTCTGTTTCTTAAACTATATCTCACATTCTGAGGATAATTTGTGTATCCTGTATCATAATTATCAATCATAGGAAATAAAAAGACAAGGCACTTGGTGTATTTGAATCAATAGGTGTATTATTATAAGAATAATTTTTTCTTTTAAACCAGTTGAATGTGTTAATGTTGATATACATAGACAAAAACAAAGGGGCTGAATTTTTTGTTTTGAATTATTTTTGTTTTGCTTTGCTTTGTTTTGTTTCTAAGGTCATTGAGCAGACACTATACTGACATGTGTGAGACTGCGAATAATTCTTACTGCAGTTTTCCATTAGTTTTATGTAGAAATGCAAGAAAATTCTCTGAGCCAATACTGTGTTTAGCATCTAGTAGACATTCAGTTAATTTTTTTTTTTTTTTTTTTGCTTTTTGGGTCATACCCAGCGATGCTCAGGGGACACTCCTGGCTCATACACTCAGGAATTACTCCTGGCGGTGCTGGGGGGACCATATGGGATGCTGGGAATCGAACCTGAGTCGGCCATGTTTGCTACATGTAAGGCAAATGCCCTACCCGCTATGCTATTGCTCCAGTCCCCACATTCAGTTAATATTTGATAATGATGGTGGATTTTAGGCAAAATACATTTTAAGAGCTGGACTCTTTCCGTGACCAGACTAATAAAAATAATAAACACATAATTAGGAAAGATGCTAATATTTCACAAGGATTTAAAATAATTCATTCTTCACCCAGTCTAAAAAAACATTCTTCCAGAGCTTAAGATAAAACAAACTAAATTCAGTTAGAACTTTTGAAAAATAATGTAGCTGTAAAATGCAGTGCCTGAGACTTTGTTGGAATCAAGTCATCATTTCTGTAGAACTTAGTCTTGCTTTTGCATGGGGCAGAAAGGGCGGGCACCACACCGGCACTGGGTGGTGATAGGGCTTCTCTCTCTGTGTGCCAGAATCATTTCTGGCATTTTTATCCTCAGCAAGGCAATCACCTTAACCTCTGTACCTGTAGCTCCAGTTTCAGAACCTCGTTGTCTTAACAAACAACTATTGTATTTTACCTTGTCCTGTGATTATTTAAAGTTGTGAAAGAAGCCCTGAAAGAAGACTTCAAGGTAAGGACTGACTTCAAGAAAGACCACTACTAGGGCAAGAGAGATATTACAGTAGGTAGGGCATTTGCCTTGTACCCGCTGACCTGGGTTCAATTCCTGGGACTCCAAATGGTCCCATAAGTCCATCAGAAGTGTGTCTTGATCATCACCAGGTGTAGGACCCCAAAACCAAAAACAACAAACCAAAAAAAAAAGAGAAAAAAACAACTTTTAAATAAAGTATGTGTTTTTGGAATATTTTATCATGACAACAGTACATATTCATTTTACAGAACATTATTAGATGCTATTTAATTAGCCAATTTCCTCTTGGATCTTGCTATATTAGTTAACTGATTTTACCATAGCATTATCCCGAAAATTGTGTCCTTGTAACTGACAATGTACCCTGACAAAATATCAATATAGTAAGTAAATTACTTTCTAAATGTTTTATGCCATTTTCAAAAGTCATTTTCTGAAGGAAATGAGTAGAGTATGCAAACAAGTGAGGAGTGGTGTCAGAGGACAGAAATTTCATTTAGCTGTAATATACTATACTATACTATACTATACTATACTATACTATACTATATATGACATGTAAAATGTTAAATGTAAAAAGGTATATTCTCCTTCACAATATTTGTATCCTCTATAAGACTGAGTGTAACTACTTCTTATCAACCTATTAAGGTATAGGGAGATTCTATTTGAGGCAATAATTTTTCATGGAGCTCATTACAAGATATCACAGAAGCTCATATTGTTCTCTGCCTGGAGCAGAGAGTAGATTTTTCATATGTGATTTATGTAAAACTTGGGTACTTCCCAAAGATTGGCTGTGCTCTTATCTAGTCTTCTTCAGTAGAAGTATTATATGACTTTCACTATTTAAGAGCTATGTTTGTCAGATAGTTTTTTCTTGTATATTAAACTTATAGTTACAACATGTTTGTAAATGAGGAGTATATTATTTGTCTATTCTGACTGCACTTAGAGTACTTGTATGCAAATGAGTAGAATGATGCCATTTTCCTCAGAAAAAGTTGGTGAAGTAAATATCAGATTTTTAAAGTTTGTTTCAAGCCATTGTGAATCAGAGACCTAGCTCTTTATTTTAGCATACTCCAATGTTCCCCAAATTATTTGATGTTTTATTTTTACTGTCTAGAAATAGTATAGACTTTTTAACATTTCTCCAAATTCATCGTTTTTCTTGGTTTTCACCTAATTATTATATTTTGATACATTTAAAATAATATTTCTTCTATTGTAAATATGTTGTTCTTATCTGGATTCATATCTCATTTTTATTACTGCAGTTCATTAGTTGTATAATATGGTTGCTTAATTGTGATTCCTACACCTCAATGGTTGAGTTAAGAACTAAAGGTCAGAATGTTTCTTTTAAGATTCAATATTAGCTTCTTGTTAGGGACTATGTATAGACACATAATGATGCTAAGTACAATGGTATTGGAATCAGTTATTTCTTGCATAAAGAAGTTTTAACTTTTGTGCTATTTTAAATTTTACTTGTTAATATTTTGTGTTAGAACAGTATCTAACTTTTTTTAAGAAAGCAGAAATCAGCCAAAATTTTTCTTTTCAATAGTAGCTTTCTTCTACATATAAATTTTCTCTTTGTTTTCATTTCAATCAAGTGTATAGGAATGGTATTTAAATAAACATTTTTTATTTTGTAAAATAAAACTTGTTTTATGACATATGTATATAACATGAAAGTATACATACATATACTTTTATGTAGCATATGTATGTATACTTTCATGTATTAGAAACTCTACTTCAGTGACATTTTCTCCTGGAAAATGTCTGTCTTTGCCATTTAGTGCCCACTGGTGAATTTTACTTGATTTGGTTGAAGAGTCTAGAAAATCATCAGTCTTACACATTTCTCTCAACTAGAGTCAGTCCTATTCTTTAATTGTGCCATCATGTAATGCCTGAGCATTTTCT
Organism: Sorex fumeus; assembly: GCF_029834395.1. Lineage (NCBI taxonomy): Eukaryota > Metazoa > Chordata > Mammalia > Eulipotyphla > Soricidae > Sorex > Sorex fumeus. The sequence continues at coordinate 38,394,268 of NW_026606111.1, forward strand.
TGCTTTTCACTCTTACTTTGCTACAATCTCTGCTTACTTTGATTACTCCTGTATATGTCCATTTTTACTGCCTAATTATAGGGTACATAATGCATGTTGATGAGAATATGCTATGCTGAAAGAAACTTAAAAAAATTGGTGTTAGAAATCCTGACTTAGGTTGTACCAGTTATTGACAACGTTGTGCATGTTGTCACTTTCCTTTGAACTTCAGTGTCAATGAAAAAATTTAGCTTATTAAAATAATGAAAAGAAAATTTATTGTTGAATAGTTTTAGATTTTATTTGAGGCCCCATTATTTATTTATTTATTTATTTATTTATTTATTTTCTTTTTTATTAGTGAAACGACATGAGGTACAGTTGTAGATTTACAAATTTTTGTGCTTGGATCTCGGTCATACCCCGATCAAATACCCACCCCTCCACCAGTGCCCATTTTCCACCACCAGGATAATATCCCTCCCCCCCCATCCTCCCATCCCCCCATCCCCCCCTGCCACTGTGGCAGGGCATTCCCCCCTGTTCTCTCTCTCCTCCTGGGCGCTGTGATCAGCCAAAGAGGCATTGAGTGGCGAACATGTTCAGCCCAGTCTACTTTCAACCTGCATCTCCCCTCCTGGGAGGATCCTCCAAACACCCTCCACTTGGTGTTCCCCTTTCTATCTGAATTGTCCTTTCCCCTAGAATACCCAGCTGGCCTCTAAGTTATGGAGTAATTCTCCTGGTGTTGCTCTCAGCTATTCTTGGGTATTAATCTCATGTTTTATTATTTTATATCCCCCAGATGAATGCTATCTTTCTATGTCTATCCCTCTCTTTCTGACTCATTTCGCTTAGCATGATACTTTCCATATTGTACCACTTGTATGTAAAGTTCATGACTTCATTTTTTCTAAGAGCCACATAGTACTCCATTGTGTAGATGTACCAAAGTTTCTTTAACCAGTCATCTGTTCTTGGGCACTCAGGTCTCTTCCAGTTTCTGGCTACAGTAAAGAGTGCTGCAATGAACAAACAAGTGCAGATGTCATTTCGGCTACACGTTTTTGCCTCTCTGGGATATATTCCCAGGAGTGGTATCGCTGGGTCAAACGGGAGCTCAATTTCTAATTTTTTGAGGAACGTCCATACTGTTTTCCAGAAGGGCTGAACCAGTGGACATTCCCACCAACAGTGAAGGAGTGTCCCTTTCTCGCCACATCCGCGCCAGCAACGGTTGCTTTTGTTCTTTTGAATGTGGGCCAGTCTCTGAGGTGTGAGATGGTATCTCATTGTGGTTTTGATTTGCATCTCCCTGATGATTAATGATGTAGAGCATTTTCTCATGTGCTTTTTTGCCATTTGGATTTCTTCTTTGAGAAAGTTTCTGTTCATTTCATTGCCCCATTTTTGGATGGGGTTGGATGTTTTCTTCTTGTGGAGTTCAACCAGTATTTTGTATATCCTTGATATCAATCCCTTGTCAGATGTGTATTCGGCGAATATTCTTTCCCATTCTGTAGGCCGTCTTTGTATTTTGGTCACTGTTTCTTTGGAGGTACAGAAGCTTCTTAGTTTAAGATAGTCCCATTTATCTATCTCTGTTTTCACTTGCTCAGCCAGTGGCGTGTCATCTTTGAACATACCATTAGCCTCAATGTCATGGAGGGTTTTGCCAACTTTGTCTTCAATGTATCTTATGGTTTCTGGTCTGATGTTGAGGTCTTTAATCCATTTTGATCTTACCTTTGTACATGGTGTTAGGCAGAGTTCTGAGCCCATTTTTTTGCATGTAGCCGTCCAGTGATGCCAGCACAATTTGTTAAAGAGGCTTTCCTTACTCCACTTCACATTTCTTGCACCTTTATCAAAGATTAGATGATCATATGATTGGGGGGTGATGTCAGTGTATTCAACTCTGTTCCATTGGTCTGTAGTTCTGCCTTTGTTCCAGTACCATGCTGTTTTGATTATTACCGCTTTGTAGTAAAGTTTGAAGTTCGGGAGGTTGATTCCACCCATTTTCTTTTTCCCCAGAATTGCTTTAGCTATTCGTGGGGGTTTATTGTTCCATATAAATTTCAGGAGTGTTTTCTCCATTTCTTTGAAGAACGTCATGGGTATCCTTATAGGGATTGCATTGAATTTGTACAGTGCTTTCGGTAGTATTGCCATTTTGACAATGTTCAGTCTTCCGACCCATGAGCAGGGGATGTCTTTCCATTTCCTCATGTCCTCTTTTATTTCCTGAAGTAGCGTTTTGTAGTTTTCTTTGTACAGGTCCTTTACTTCCTTAGTTAGGCTGATTCCTAGGTACTTGATTTTCTGGGGCACAATTGTGAACGGGATTGATTTTTTCATGTAGCTTTCCTCTCTCTCACTGTTTGCATATAGGAAAGCCATGGACTTTTGGGTATTGATTTTATAACCTGCAACTTTACTATACAAGTCTATTGTTTCTAGGAGTTTTTTGGTGGAGGTTATTGGGTTCTCTAAGTATAGTATCATATCATCTGCGAATAGTGAGAGCTTTATTTCTTCCTTTCCTACCTGAATGCCCTTAATGTCTTTTTCTTGCCTAATTGCTATTGCAAGTACTTCCAGTACTATATTGAACAGCAGTGGAGAGAGTGGGCATCCTTGTCTCGTCCCTGATCTTAGAGGGAAGGCTCTCAGTTTTTCCCCATTGAGGATGATGCTTGCTGTAGGCTTGTGGTAGATGGCTTTAACTATGTTGAGGAAAGTCCCCTCTATGCCCATTTTGGCTAGGGTTTTCATCATAAAGGGGTGCTGGATCTTGTCAAATGCTTTCTCTGCATCTATTGATATGATCATATGCTTTTTATCTTTTCTTTTGTTGATATGATGGATTATGTTGATTGATTTCCGAATGTTGAACCATCCTTGCATCCCTGGGATGAATCCTACTTGGTCATGGTGTATGATCTTTTTGATGAGTAGTTGGATTCTATTTGCTAGTAGTTTGTTGAGGATCTTTGCATCTGTGTTCATCAGGGATATCGGCCTGTAGTTCTCTTTCTTTGTGTTATCTCTGTCTGCTTTTGGTATCAGTGTGATATTTGCTTCATAGAAGCTGTTCGGAAGTGTGTTTGATATTTCAATTTCATGGAAAAGCTTAAAGAGGATTGGGAGTAAGTCTTCTTTAAAGATTTGGAAGAATTCACTGGTGAATCCATCCGGGCCAGGGCTTTTGTGCTTGGGGAGACTTTTTATTACCATTTCAATTTCCTTGATGGTGATAGGTCTGTTCAGGTATTCCAGGTCTTCTTGGTTCAGCCTTGGGAGTCTGTAGGAGTCTAGGAATTTATCCATTTCCTCGAGGTTTTGATGTTCTGTGGCATAAAGCTTTTCAAAGTACTCCCTGAGGATCCTTTGAATTTCTGTGGTTTCTGTTGTAATGACCCCCTTTTCATTTCTGATTCGGTTTATTAGGGTTTTCTCTCTCCCTTTCTTTGTGAGTTTTGCTAGGGGCTTATCGATTTTGTTAATTTTCTCAAAGAACCAGCTCTTGGTTTCATTGATCTTTCGGATTGTTTTCTGGGTTTCCATCTCGTTAATCTCTGCTCTGAGTTTTATTATTTCCTTCCTCCTGTTAGGGTTGTGCTCCTTTTGTTGGTCCTTCTCCAAGTTCTTAAGCTGTGAGGTTAGTTTATTTATGTGGGCTCGCTCCTCCTTCCTGAGGAATGCTTGTAGAGCTATAAATTTTCCTCTTAAGACTGCTTTTGCTGTGTCCCATAGGTTTTGGTAACTCGTGTCCTCATTTTCATTCGTTTCTAGGAATCTTTTGATTTCCTCTTTAATTTCCTGTCTAAGCCACTCGTTGTTTAATAGCGCACTGTTTAATTTCCATGTGTTTAATTTAGTTTTCTGTTTTTGTGTGTGATTTACTTCTAATTTCAGCGCATTATGGTCTGAGAAGATTGTTGATATAATCTCTATCTTCTTAATTTTTTGGAGGCATGTTTTGTGGCTCAGCATGTGGTCTATCTTGGAGAACGTTCCATGTACGCTTGAAAAGAATGTGTATTGAGCTTTTTGTGGATGAAGTGTCCTGTATATATCTACTAAGCCCCTTTCTTCCATTGTTTCCCTCAGATGAAGTATGTCCTTGCTAAGCTTGAGTCTGGTTGATCTATCAAGAGGTGACAAAGCGGTGTTGAGGTCTCCCACTAGTATTGTGTTGCTATCGATGTCTTTTTCCAAATCTATGAGTAATTGTTTTAAGTACTTTGCTGGTCTCTCATTAGGTGCATATACATTTATTATTGTAAGTTCTTCCTGTTGTACAGATCCTTTGGTCAATAGGAAATGGCCTTCACTGTCTCTTATGACCTTCTTCACTCTGAAATCGATGTGGTCTGATATTAGGATAGCTACCCCAGCTTTTTTCTGGGAGCTGTTTGCCTGTAGGATTGTTTTCCAGCCTTTGACTCTGAGTCTGTGTTTGCTTTGACTATTGAGATGCGTTTCTTGCAGGCAGCAGAATGTTGGGTTCAATTTTCTAATCCATCCTGCCACTCTATGTCTTTTAATTGGTGCGTTTAGCCCATTGACATTGAGAGAGATTATTGTTATGGGATTTTGTCCCATTGTTCTGTTGAAATTTGGTGTATTTGAGAGGTCTTTCTTGCCTTAAAGTAGCCCATTTAGTTGTATTTGTAACCATGGTTTTGAGTCTATGAAGTTCCTGAGCTGTTGTTTGTCCGTGAAACTGTGTGTTGTTCCTTCTATTATGAATGAGAGTCTCGCTGGGTAAAGTATTTTTGGAGAAGCATTTATTTCATTGAGTTTTTTCACTATGTCCCACCACTGTTTTCGGGCCCTGAGGGTTTCATCAGAAAAATCAGCAGTGAATTTTAAGGATGCTCCTTTGTAAGAGATTTCTTTCTTCGATCTTGCTGCTTTCAGAATTTTGTCTCTGTCTAAAGTTTTGGTCATTTTGATCAGGATGTGTCTTGGGGTATTTTTATTCGGATTTCTTCTAGCCGGTACCCTTCGGGCCTCCTGGATGTGGTCACAAGTTTTCTTCAGCTCTGGAAACGCTGTAGCAATGATTTCTTTGACAGTTTCTTCTTCATCAAGGTTTTCTTCCCGTCCCTCTGGGACTCCAATAATTCTTATGTTACTCCTCTTGGCTTCATCACGATCTTCTCTTGCCATCTGTTCTCGAACTGTGAGTCTCTTTTCCATTTTCTGCTGTTTTCTGACAAGACTCTGAACTTGATCTTCGAGCTCACTGATTCTGTTCTCAGCCGCTGTTACTCTGCTGCTGAGGCCTTCCACTGAGGTTTTCAATTCGGCTACCAGGTTTTTCAGGTCCGACATTTCCGATTGCATTTTCCTCATTTCTGCCTTCAAATCCTCTTGTCTTTTATTGGCATTGGTTTCCATTGTTTCTTTTAGTTCCCTAAGCATCCTAAGTAGCTCCCTTCTGAATTCCTTGTCAGAGAGGTTGTCTAACACTACAGCACTGTTGATGTCTTCTGGGTTAGCCTCTTCAATAATAAAGTTTGGTGGGCTTTTGCGTTGCTTTACCATTGTGACCAGTGTGGTTTGGTCCGTCACACTCGCTGCTACTGTTCTAGTTGAGTGAGGAGAGGCTGCCAGGAGCCGTCCAGCTTTGTTGCTGCTAGATGCGCCTCTTTACCTTTCTGAGTCTGACCTTCTTCTCAATCAGGCGTTATTCTTTGTTTTATAACTAACATTGAGTGAAACTTTTAGAGGCGTTACTATTTATTACTGAACTTGTATAGCTGTTTTCGAACTGAACTTTTGTTGGAAATGGAGTAGGTGAGTGGGATTTTGTTGAATTGTAGTGGAAGAGGTGAGAAATTTTGTTTGGTATTAGGTAACAAGTTGATGTAAAGGATGAAAGGATGCAGGTCCAAGTTGATTGAAGTGAGTGATATACCTGCGGCCGCGTAAGCGGCCGCCCGCCCGGAAGTAGGCCACGCCCACTTTTAGGCCACGCCCCCTTCTTAGAGGCCACGCCCCTAGATAATCCCAGGCCACTCCCTCCCAGGATCCTGGGATCCATGCTGTTCTCTGGCAGGGCTCGCTCCGCAGGCCGCGCGTCCGGGTTCAGGGGCGGGGCTCCGCTGGGGTCCTCCAACCCACCTGGATGGGAGGGGCCGGTGTGCTGCCGCGCGGGGCTCCGGCTCTGGACGCGCGCTGGGGCTTGGGCTCGCTGGGGGTCCTCGCTCTCCTCCCTCCCTTCTCCTGCTGGGCTCGCTCCGCGGGCCGCGCGTCCGGGTTCAGGGGCGGGGCTCCGCTGGGGTCCTCCAACCCACCTGGATGGGAGGGAGGCCCCATTATTTATAATACTACTAAATATAGGATTTCATGCATACAACACTGCAACAACACACCCTCCACCAGATTAGCAAATGTTTTATATAGGTATGAAATTGTATTTAAGTATAATTAAACTTATGTTTTTAATTAGATATTTTAATATGCATAGAATTTTACATGTATATTTATGTATGATAATATTACTATTTTTCTTTTCATTTAACTTCAAAGTTGATGTACTTCTTCTCAATTGAGTCATTATATTCATCCCTTATCCTTTCTTAGTCTTAGAAATCATTTGTTCCCCATTTTATTTCAAATAATAGATAAATAGATTAAATATTTTCATGTTTAAACAGTCACTGATTATCAACCATTTGATCTAGAAATATTTATATGCATTTTGTACTAATCCTCAATAATCATAATGTTTTCCAGACCTAGCAGATTTTCATTTTAGGTTAAGAAAATTCTATGTATAGTCTCTGGACTAGGTTCAATATTCCTATGATTGAAGTCCAAATGTCACATTGGTAGGCTGATACAAATATTCTTGTAACCCTAAAAGGGTAAAGTTTATTATATTTGGCCCATTAGCAGAGATTCCATAGTTTAGCTAGTTCTACTAGGATGTAATATTATGTGACAGTTGGGGTACAGTTTATTTTTTACTATTTTTTTTTCCTTTCTGGGTAACACCCAGTGATGCTCACAGGTTTATCCTGACTCTGTAATCATAAATTACTCATGGTTGTGCTTGAGGTCCATATGGAATGCCAGGAATCAAACCCCAGTTGGCTGTGTACAAAGCAAAGTTGTACTATAACTCCAGTCATGGAGTATAATTTGTGAAATGAGAGAAGAATATAAACAAATATGCATAGATAGAAATTAGGTTGGAGTACACACTGAAATAAATGGTAAATGAATACAGTGTAATAAGAACATTCTTTCTGTATTGAGAAAAAATTTGGGGGATAAATCATAACATTTTAATTTTAATCTGCTAACTGTATCACCCATAAGGGCATCCATTTTTGCTGCATGAATTCTAATGTTAGTAAAGATTATCATGGATCATGTAAATTTGGAAACTATGCACTATATATTTAAATTTGAATTTCTTTAAAATATATCTGTAAAGAATTGGGCTACAGTGGAAAATATTTCAACACATCAGTTTCATAAACAATTTTATAATTCCCTCTGATTTATTTCTCTTGTACTTAATTTTAAAATATTTGGTATAGATATCATGTAAATATTTCAATGCATATTTTCCTCCCATAATAAACTGTTTTTGACCATTAGAACAGAATTTGCACTCATTTGCTTTCAACACATGGGTTGATGAATTACATAGATGAAGAAGTTTGAAATTGAATGGTTTTTAACCTGCCTGGTGTTACATAAAGGCAAGATTTCTTTATCTACTCTAAGATTAGAAAAAATTAGGATACAGTTAAATTTCTTTCAAGGAAGCAGGAAAAATTGATTAAAGAACAATGATTCAAGAGGACAAGTTAGAACTGAAAAAATTCGAATAAAGAATAATGATGGAATGATGGGGTGTAATGAGAACCCTTCGAAAAGATAGTTTAGATATGAAATGTATCAGACTTAAAACAATTTGTTAGGGTTGAAGAACATAGATATTGTAGAAAGTATCTAATTTTAATAATTGGTTAATGTTAATTCTGATTACTTGAATAGAGAAAATAATGCACTAAAAATAACTGAAAAATGAATCAGGCAGGAGTGAATTCAGGGGTTAAAATAGTAACAAAGATTTGATATAGCTCTTTTAGGTAAATAAATAGTTTGAATGGTAATATAAAATTATTATAATTTATAAAATATTATTAAGTAATAAAATTATTAAAATTGTGTCACTGTCCTCCTGTTGTTCAACGATTTGGTTGAGCAGGCCCAGTAACATTGTGAGATGTGTTACTGTGTTTGGCATATGGAATAAGTCCCGGGTGGCTTGCTAGACTTTGTTGTGAGAGCTTAAAATAGTGGTATGTGAAAATTATTATCATGAATGAAGTAATAGATAAGGTTGGAAAAACAGAAATTGATATTAAAATTTTTCAGTCACTCCCCATTTGATAAAAGAACAATTTTCTATATTTTCCATGCTAAATTCTGAGAGAATATTCACATCATAAATATAATCTGACCAGATTTTGACATAGACTATATTTGTCATATGTAAAATTGCCTATTGGCTATGTGTAATTTCACTCTTTTCTACGTATCTGAGTAATTATTGATGATATTATTATTATAATGATAAACTAATCTGAGCTCTATTTGGTTCTAAGTAGATTTATTTCATGTTTAATACTTTCAGTCCTTATTTTCATAAATTACTTGTAATATGCCTCCCAACTCACATTAACACTGAGATTTAGAACAAGTTCTTGTTGAAAAAAAATTAACTTATTAGACCAAGATGTATCCCCACAAATATATCCTATCTTAAATTTTATTTATATATTTATTCATTTAAATAATGTAGGAGTACTGCCCTTTGTTCAGTCATTGATTAAGCTGATTGAATTGGACACGAGCTTCACATTACACATTTTGTTTAAATTGTATCACCTTGAAATAGAGGACAAAGCTTTCATTTTTGAAATTCAACCATACAATGATGGAACACCCATCCCTCAACCAGTGCACATTTTCCACCACCCACATCCCAGTCCTCACGCTTCCTCCATAGCAGACAATTTCCCCAATACTCTCTCACTCTCATTTTGGGCATTATGTTTTGCTCAAAATTTTCCACCACCATTCAAGATAATTTATTTTCCATTGCTCATTTTGAATATCATGAGAGCTTACAGTGTCGACTGTAAAATTGTAAATGTTTGGGTTCCAGAAACATCTCTGTATGGCACTAATCCATTTTGCGATTCAATTGGGAGTCTCTTGGGCAAGGGCTATTGGTGTGCTAAGATGGCAAATGGAGGCAAATTGTGAGCATGACAGCCAGTCTACTGGGTGAGCAGGAACCCAGGGAGGGATATCCCGGGTCCTCTGTCACTATGCAACCTGGATATTTAGTCCTGGAACCCACAAAAGGAGGGGGGGCACTTGCTTGTGGAAGCTCTTGGTCCCTGGGATTCCAGCTGGAGTAGATGGGGAGACTACACCTGCTCCATCTGGGTTGCACTGGTGAAATTGGCTCCGTATGGGGCTGGGAGATATCTCCGATGCTGTGGTGTCTTCAGAAACTTGCTGCTGTGTCTCTGGGCCAGGGGTGTTGGTGTACTAAGATGGTGGCCGGAGGAAAACTGTAGGCATGACAGCCAGACTACTGGGCAGGTGGGGACCCAGGAAGAGGCAGCCTGGGTCCTCTGCTGCCATGCAGCCTGGAGATCCAGTCCTGGAACCCACATACCTGGGCCTGGCTTATGAAAGCTCTTGGTCACCGGGATTCTATCTGGAGCAGGTGGGGAGAGCACACCTGCTCCATCTGGGGTGCCCAGTGAAATTGGCTCAGTATGGGCCTCAGAGAGATCTCCGGCAAAATTTGTTGTTGTGTCTCTGGGTCAGGGCTGTTGGTGTGCTAAGAACCACATTACAAGATTTTCAGCAGATTATATCTTGGCGAGCTCTGTCCTGAGATGGTGGAATCAGGCCAGGGATATATGGCCGCGATTTTGGATTGCAGAAGCAATCGGCTTCTGGGGGCTCTGTTTGGGCAGGCACAGGCCAACCCACACGTCCCCCCTCCTGATTTACCCCAGTCTGTTTAGCCATGTGCGGGTCTGAGATTAACTTTGGTTTTTGATCTCTTTCAAGATTTATCTATGGGTCTCTGAAGTAAGGTCAATAAATGAGCTTATATAGTTGAGCCGGAGGTGGTTTTTGAGTGTGGCTCCCACATACCTAACTTTTAGCTGTTTAATTTATTGGTAAACTTGGTCTTAAGTTGTTGGGGTCTGGACATAGTCACAGCGGCAATTTGGGGGTATCAGGAAACCTGAAGGCACCATCAGGCTACTGATGCACTCACCCACAGGTACAGGTTGACCTGCTGACGGCACCATACCCCCATTAAATTTTAATTTTCAAAAGTGAAAAATACCTTTCACCAAGTGAAAAATACCTTTCATCCTTACAGTGATTTAGAATACTTATTTTTTATTAAGAATCTGATTCCTCTCTCTGGGAATCTAAGTGCACTCATTATTTTCAACTGAAGCAATGCAGTAGAGATAGATGATTATACACAGCTTCTGAAGCTAGTTAGATACAGTGTGATGTTTACATTATTCACTATCACATTGGATTTAGAGTTTCTAGCCACCATGTGGTTAGTTGTAACTGCTCTGAGGTTGTCATTCTGTGACTAGAACTATATACTATATTATAAACAGAGATAACATGGAAAATTCCTACAATTGCAAGAAGGAAATATACTTAGCTACTTCCTGGATTCTCCAGTTTCCAGTGTTCTAATTTCAGAAGGCCTGACTGTTCAAGTTTTAACTATACAATTTAGCCCTTTCCAAGTTTCTAAACAACAGAATTGGGGCAGATGACAACATATATTTTGCTTAAGTTTTTTGGAAATATATAGCAAGATAACTGCAACAAAACTTTGTATCCAGAAGTGGGATTTTGTTGATTCAAAACATCAAAGTTGTGATAATAGATTTGAGATATGTCATCAGCAAACTTAGAAATGATGTTGAGAAGACTTCAAGTGACTTAATGTAGACACAAGAGGCTACCAGAGAGGGTAAAAGAAAGTAAAAATGTTTTTGATACTGGGGAAAAGAACTTTGTCATATACAAAGAGCAAGTCGAGCAAAACTACTGCCTGCATCAACAAGGAAAATAAGATAATGAGTTTAATGTTATACCTAAAAGTATTTCCATGAATAATCTAATGTTGTAATCTGGTTTATTTTACTAATAAACTCTACTGTAACAAAATAATGTAATAGCAACAAATTATTTTAGGGATAAGTTTAGGAGAAATAAAAAGGGTCCACAGTGTTTTGTTTCAGATAAGAAGTTTATCAAACTAAGGAAAGAGCTCAACATAAAGATCAGTCTAGTGTGGAACTGCAAAAAATCATTGTTAAGGTTATAGACATAATTTTATATACAAAAAATATCCAAAATGTTTAGACAATAAAGAAAATCTCTAAGTTTTTCAATATTTAAAATATTCTTTTAATTTAGTAGTAGATCTTCTAAGACTGCAGTGTATTTTCTCATAGTCATATAGAGCCACAGTAGAAAAGGAATTGTCTTGGGTATACTTTTTAAGTGAGTGCATTTTATCTCTCAGAATTGTTATTTGCCATAAATGGCAAACAGTAAATATGAAAAAACTCAATTACAGATTCAACAACTGGTAATTAATACAGACTTCTAGATTTCCTTTTTGGGACTAAGAGGTCTAATCTTGTTATATTGGCAGTTACCTAGTTCACAAGTTTCCACTTTGGGACAGATAGCACTAAAAAAATCTCTAACTGAACATCTATGCCTAAGAATCCTTATCCATACCATGACTTATTATGGTAATATCCTCATCATTGTGATAACCCCTATTAGGATAGATTTGAAAAAAATTGGAGAGGAGATAAGATCATCTTGCCCATGGAAGGAATGAGAATTGTGTCCCCTGAAGGGTCATTGGCAGATTATAATTTCCAAGGAGGACTGCAACCCTCTGTCTTATGTCAGTGCCCTACTTTCGTTTGTTTCTGGGCCACAGACAGTGGTGCTCAGGGCTTACTCCTGGCTATAATACTTGCAGATCACTCCTAGTGCTGCCCAGGGGACCATATTGGGTCCCAGAGATTGAATGCATGTTGCCGCGTGCAAGAGGGGTGCCCTACCTGCTGCCCTATTACTCCAGCCTCATTACAGTGTGTTGTTTTTGCAATGACACCATTATTTCTGAGAATAATTCATTTATATATTTTCAAACCAGGTTTTCCCTAAATGGATTTCATCTTCTCACATTTAAGTCTTCAGTTCTTCAGAGGCTCTCAGATTCTCCTTATCTCTCTGAAAGACATCAAACAAATTACCTATAACTAAGGAATTTAATGTTCTTGGTGACAATTATTGCCATTATTTCTTTCAAATTCCTTAGTAATTACACTAGTAAGGTTATTATTCTTCACCTGGATGTTTTCCTCTGTCACCTTTGGTGATATAGTAGGCAGTTCATTAGAGCACTTTTGTCACACATACCATGTAGGGTGGGTTTTTTCTTACCATATGGGCAGTGATTGAAATAGTTCTTTACGCCTATCACCATCTGTTTTCTCTAGTATTGTCTGTGTCAGTTTGAAATTTTTGTGTAACAGATACAAGGTGAGACTAGATAAGTAAGAGATTTATTAGGTAAGGTGCTCTTGAAGAATAAAGGGTGAGGTAGTAGGAATAAATGCTGACCTAATAAATGTGAAAGGAAAGAAGAAAGGAGAGATAGGAAGTGTTCCATATCATTACATGGTGCTAAACATGTTCACCAAGGTGAGAGGAAGGTCTTAAGAAAAGTGCTTATCAGAGGAGTTTTCCAGTTAGTGTTTGTCAGAGGAGTTTTCCAGTGAGATGAATATGGTATTGAATGAACGAGTTCCAGTTATATTATTGCTATACTCTGTTGTTGACTGGAAAATTGAGTTAAGCATAAAAAACTTGGCTTTTCAAATCAACTAGCCTTTTCAATGAAGAGAACTTTTAAAGATTGTATTACATAGAATATGTCAAGTCATCTGATTGACCCCAAATTCTTCACATGAAAACTAAATTAGAATAAATAATAACAAATATTGATTAAAGGCATTACGTTTTGGGGTGGATAACTTTTGTTATAGATGGATATGCTATGGTAGAGTATGGTGGATATCCCACAGCAGATAACTGAAAAATGCATATTATAATAACTGTCACTGTCACTGTCCACCCATTGTTCATTGATTTACTCGAGTGGGTCCAGTAACATCTCCAGTGTGACAATTGTTACTGTGTTTGGCATATCGAACACATCATGGGTAGCTTGCCAGGCTTTGCCATGCAGGTGAGATACTCTCGCTAGCTTGCCAGGCTCTCTGAGAGGGGCTGAGAAATTGAACTGGGGTTGGCCATGTTGGCCGCTTGAAAGGCAAACTCTCTACTGCTGTGCTATCGCTCCAGTCTATTATAATAACACTAGCTATATTTTACTTTTTCCTTAACAAGAGATTGTATACTACCACAAAATTTATACTTTTTCAATAATTTTATGAAATAAGTATAATTTCTCATATTTTATTAATTTTCAAGAAATAGAAATGGAAATTTAGTGTTTACTTGATCACGTGATCACTTGACACCCCATTACTCATCGATTTGTTCAAGCGGGCACCAGTAACGTCTCCATTCATCCCTGTTGCATGCTAGTGAAGCCCAATGGTGTCTGCTCATTCCAGGAACAAGAAGAAACTCAAACCAATTGTTCAGGGTCTTGACGAGGATGTCTGACCATCTGGTAGGTTGGCGGCCACACAATCTTTTTGATGTCCCGTGGAATCCAGACTGTAATGACACTTGTCCAGCAGTCATCTCTAAATCTCATTACATGTCCAGCCCATCTAATTTTTGACACCTTGGCAAATGAGACAGAGTCCTGATTCTTGGTCGATGATGAGGGTCGGACTCAGGATATTATCTATCACTTGAGTGAAGCGTGATACTCTAAGCAGAGCTCTTTCAATTCCTTTTTGAGAGACCCAAATAGCGTTCTCATCCTGTTTTCATAGGGCCCAGGTCTCCGAGGTATATGTTAATATAGGAAGAGCAGTGGAATCGAAGAGATATGCCAAGAGCAGGAGGTTCTTAGTCCTCTTAGCTGTTTCTTCAACGTTCTTGAAGGCGTTCCAAATCGCTCTCTTCCTCCTGTGCAACTCAGGTACCAGGTCATTCATCATGTTGACTTCCGAACCTAGGTACACATAACTGTTGCATTTATAAATGTTTGTTCTGTTGACAGTGAATGAAACATTAGGAATGAGACCATTTCTCATAAACATTATCTTCACGAGATTCGGCTGTAGTCCGACCTTTCCACACTCATGGTCAAAGTCAGCCAGCATTTGTGCTGTTTGGTGTTATTAGAATGACGTCATCAGCGAAGTGGAGGTGGTGTAGTTGCTGACTGTCTATCTTTACTCCCATTCCTTCCAATTCCAGTCATCGCATGATGTTCTTGAGGGTGGCACTGAAGAGTTTGGTTGAAATGGTTTCACCCTGCCAAACCTCCTTTTTTGACATGTGGATGATCACTTCCTTGTAGAATAGTGAGATCCGGGTAGTGAATCCATAATACAGTTCATGGAGGATCCTAGACACCCTGTTTGGCTAGGGCTTCAATTACTGCTTCTGTCTCAACAGAATCAAAGGCCTTCTTTAAATCAATGAATGTTAGACAGAGCAGCATCTTGAACTCCCAAGAAAACCTCAATGAGTTTGGTTATAGTGTGGATACAGTTGATCGTGCTGAATCTTTTGTGGAACCCAGCTTGCTCTCATGGTTGTCCTTCATCTAGTGTTCTGCTAATCCTAGGATGATTTGAGTTAATAGCTTGTAGATGACAGAAAACAGGCAGATCTGGCAACAGTTGCCAATGTCATAGATGTCTCCCTTCTTGTGCAGTAGTACAGTCCTGCTGGTTTTCCACTGGGACAGAACCTTGTATTAAGACAGGTAGCGTGTGAAGAGCTGAAACAGTGTATTGATGAGTACTGACAGCAGAATCTCCAGGTGTTCAGGTCTGACCTTGTCTGGGTCAGGTGCTGTTTGCTTCTTTATAGACGTAATGGCTTGTCGGATTTTGGAAGGGAGAACTCTGGGAACGACATGTGCATCCTGCAGAATTTGGTATGTGGGCAGGTGGACATAGCTATCGAAGAGATCCGAGTAGAAGTCATGGATTACCTTCTCTATTGCCCTTCAGGAAGACATCAGAACATTGGAGGGCAGTCATCTTCGTCTTGTAGTTGGCAAAAGACAGGTGGGCATTGTGAATGTTTTTCCAGGTTTCTGCCCCATCTGCCAGCACTGCTGCTCTTCTCTTTTTGAGATCTTCCTTTGTTGCTTCTCTGCACTGTTTTTCGAGTTTGGATGTTCATTTTAAGTTGCCTGAAACTTGTGCCAAGCCTTGTTGGCAAATAAGCTCGAGAGTTTTCGAAGACAGGCGTTTTTTTGTGGCTATCTCTCCCTTGGAGTTCCTTTCACATTCATGAAGGTACTGAACCAGTCAATTGTATTCCTCATCAATGTTGTCAATGACGGCATGGTCCCACGTTGCCTCAGTAGTGCCAAAGAGCTCCCAGTTGGTGGTCATTCTGGAAGTTCTCTTCTTAAACTTTGCAGCCCTTTCTCTCCACTCCATGAAGTAGAATTTTGCATGAAGGAGACAGTGGTCCAATTTCATTTTTAATTTTGGGACAACAGCGACATTGGACAGGAAAAACCATCGATTGAATATGATGTGACCAATTTTGTTATTGAACCATCCACCAGGAGACTCTCAACTCTAACGTTTAGATTCAGCCTTCTGGAATTGTGAGTTACCATGTATGGTCTTGGTCGACATGATAACTTAGACAGTCTCTCACCCTGTTCATTCCAATCTAGGTCATGGGTCCTGATGTGGAGTTCTTCGGCTGATCTTCTTGCTCCTATCTTGGCATTAAAATCACTGACAGTGATCTTGTAGAAGGTGTGGTCTCTTTATAGAACTTCTCCAGCTCCATGTAGAAGTTCTCAATTTCTCTTTCATCATAATTGGATGTTGATGTGTAGACAACGAAGATAGAAACTTCCAGCAGTGAGCCACATCTATTCAAGTGTAATTGACCGATTCGAGTTTTAGGAATTTGGATGAATTAATGTTTATAGCCAAGTTCATGTTGACAAGGACACCAACCCCTCCAATGTCTCTTTTGTAGCATGTTCTGAGGAACAGTTCTTCTCCACTGTCAAAAATGGTTTGATGTGATTTATGCCTTTTTCTCTTTGTTAGACTAATGATAACATACTTGATCTTTTGCACTTGTACCATCAGGTCCTCGATGGATGCATCCAATGCCAGCATACGTGCATTGAAAGCACAGACAATCATTTTTGTCCTTCTTCATTTTGGTAGCCTACTTCAGCCTTGAGATTTTATCAGCCTCTCCTTCCTCATCCTTCTTAACACTGCTGTATTGGTGACTGTTTCAGGGTCAGTGGAATGAAACCCATTATATTTACTAGTTTTGGCATATTGAATATGCCATGGCTTGTCAGGCTCTGCCGTGTGTGCAGGATACTCTTGTTAGCTTGCCAGACTCTCTGAGAGGGATAGAGGCTTTTAGGGTGGCCTCTATTCAAACTTGCAGGTGTTCCCATGGTTCAAACCATATTTTATAGGGTTGAACCTTATCAAATATGGTGTGGTAATCCTGGAAGATGGCTATTAAGTGTCTTATGATGTGTCTCATCCCCGCTTCGCAGCTGCGCAGTCCAGAACAGATCCTGGAGCTTGGTGGCAGCTGTTAGTGGAGCTAGTGGAGGTATTGGAGTTCTCTGCAGGTGAGGTATTTATCTGGTACCAGTAGGTGGGTCTTCTGTATATAATTCCTGGGTCAGTGGTAGTTGGTGGAAGCAGATAGTGCAGGGCAGGGTGGGGCTCCTGGTTTTAATGCCTTGGTCGCCAGAGTTTGGTGGGAGCAGGTGTTCTCGCATCTGTTTAGCCTGGAGTCCAAGATCTCAGAGTTCCATTTACCTGGTTCTGTGGGGCTTCACTCATGCATGAGTCTCGGCCCGAGCGTCAGGAAAGCATCCCCATGCATGGCGGTAACTGGGTAGTGGAGGTAGTAGAGGTGTTAGGGAAATTATATAACTTTTCAAAATTCAGATGGCTTGAAGTAAAAAATATTAAATTCATAAAAGCACACCGTCTTACCAATATGATCTGATTCTATAACCAAAATACAATTTCCAAAATGATACCTGAATTTTGAGTATTACCTGATCTATATTATTTGTGTATTCTTTGTTGTCTATTTTGTCACTTACTAAGGTTAAGATATTCTAGAATGAGAGAAAGAATGCCATAACTTTCTCTTTTGAACTTTCTTGTTGCTATTTAGAATACTTTGTGCTACTTGGAGACTTTAGTCTCTATAAAAAACATAAGGCTTTAAAGTAGAAGTGAAGATTAAGGTTAATAAACATAGTTTTGAACATTGTCTTATTTAAAGTGAAATTTATGATTAGGCAGCATAAACCACTTAGTAAACTAATAAAATATTTTGAATTATAGGGTTAGCCAATGAACCAAATCAGATCCTAATTTTATAGAAAGGAAATCAATATGACACACATCTGCATTTAGGAAATATAAGGAGATGATTCAATTAATGTATTCTAGTAGCAGAAAGGGGACATCTACTGAAAAGGATACCTGCTGAATTATTCCAGACATGCTTTCATAGATAAAATTATACTTTAAATTTTTGGTTTCTATACAAATGGCTATATTGTTGTAATGCTCTCTAATTCTTTTATTTTAATCTTACACTCATATATTGAAAATGAGATGATTAGTAATGAGATAATTTATTTTAGGGAGCTGAATAGTCAAAGATAAGTTTGTTCAATGTTACATGGGACAAAATAATTTTGAAAAAAGTGTCTATTTTTAAATTATTTATTAATTTAGCTGTGCATTCACTTTCATTTTTATAATCGATCAGAAAAGTTAAAAGTTTTTGCATTAGATTCTGTTTGTGTATCCATAATACACAAACTATGATATGCCTGTAGGGTTATAAGTCAAGTTTGTCCAAAGTAAGAATGAGATAATAAGATGTTGCGCGACCCTGAATGCGGCTGCGCGCTTCCGGGAGTGGGTTTTATAGTCTCTGTGTCTTGGCCGTTGATGGGATTACATGGCGCCAGGGGGCCAGTTGGTGGGTGTGACCCCCGTGTACTGGAATTCGGAGGATCTGGGTGGGGGATGCTCAGCCCTGATCCAAGTAGGCTTGGAGATCTCAGTCCCGGGACCCGCATGCCTTTATTCCTCTGCTGGTGCCTTCATGTGTGCGGATAGTGGGCTCAGCACGGTGGTGGCTGGTTCTGGAGGTCTTTGGCTGCTGGAGACCTGGTCGGAGCAGGGAGGGAAACTCAATCCACTCCCTTCCTAGGGGCCCCAGCGAGGACCTCCAGGCATGGGGGCAGGAGACCGAATGTAACCTGCCCACATGGCAGAGTCTGGCAAACTCCCCTTGGCGTACCCAATATGCCAAATACCAGTAACAATGATGGGTCTCATTCTCCTAACTCTAAAAGAGCCTTGAATATGGCACTTTTTTAAAAATCTCAGGGCTAGGATGAAGAAGACGTTGCTGGGGCCTGCTCGAGGCAATCAACGACTAACAGGATGGTTGTGATATATTGTGATTTATAAGTCAATTAAATTTTTATATTTGACTAAACTTTTTTAAGTCTTAATCTTAAAATTGAGCTATTGATTTAAATTATTTGATTACAGGGGTTGGAGTGATAGCACAACAAGTAGGGTGTTTGCCTTGCATGTGGCTGACCTGGGTTCGATTCCCAGCATCCCATATGATCCCCCGAACATGTTAGGAGTAATTTCTGAGTGCAGAGCCAGGAGTAACCCCTGAGCATTGCCAGGTGTAACCCCCCCACCCCCCAAAAAGCAAAAATAAATAAATAAATAATCTGATTGCAGTACTGACATATCTATGATTGTGTTTAAGAGCTGGTTGTTACATTAAGGCTAAATTTTCCTCTTGGTTTGAAGAGGCTCCTGCCTTTTGTGGGGCAAAAATAATGTCTTTATTGCTATGACTTTTGACCTAATTTTATTTAATAGAATCTAAAAGGTACAGAGGACTCTGGGAAAGATTTTATTCCTTATAGAAGAGGAATCCTTTTTGTTGATGACATTTTCATGTATGCTGTCTAATGAAATCAGCATTAATTGATGTGAAAAACTCCAAAATTAAACCAAAATAAAAATAGAGGATTTTAAAGTTACCTATGTACTGAAGAATATTAGTTGAATAGTGATAATTTCTTCAAGGTGAAGTGGGGTGGATTTGAAAGACTAAAAATACTGATGTATAAAAGTCTGTGATCATGAGACCACAATGGGAAAGTGGTCTTATCAAATCACTGAGGTTAGAATAACATTAAGGGAGGAAGTACTTGGCTTCCTAATATCAGAGTGCTATGGCATCAGCCTGGAATTACCAATTTGGACTTTTGGTTTAGATAATTATTCTGATTGTAAATATGACTAAGAGCAATGGAATTGATACTTTGCTAAATGTGAGGAACTCACAATTAATACCCACCACCTTATGGTCTCTTGAACTCTGCCAGGTATACTCCCCACCAATGATAAATAATTTTATGAATATATATATATATGTTTTTAAGGGGAAATTATTTTTACTATTTTTATACATTTTATTTTCATAAAGTAGTTCACAATAGTTCATTACAGATAGTAGTCAAACACCCACCCAACCAGCAAGCATCTCTCACCACAATAAGCAAGAAGTGTGTGAAGGTTGTTGATTTCATTCTGGGGCCATTTAAGCCTGTATAAGAGAATACAAGCAAGTATGTTAAAACCAAATACATGTGTGCTGCTTTAGGTACATCAGTGAACTAGAGTATAAGAGGTTGCACGTTCTAGGATATACTGCGTTGTTCTCTTCTGGGAGCTTGGTTTTTTAGTCTCTGGATCTTGGCTGTTGATGAGATTACATGGCGCCAGGGGAAGTTTGTGGGTGTGACTTCCAAGCTACTGGAAAAATGGGGATCTGGGTGGAGGAGGCCCAGTCCTGATCCAAGTAGACTTGGACATCTCAGCCACGGGTCCTGCATACCTGGGTTCCTCTGCTGGTTCATGTGTGAGGCTTGTCTGAGCATGTAGACAGTGGCCTAGAGAATGATTGTGGCTGGGTTATAGAGGTTTTCAGCTGCCGGGGTTCTGTTTGGGACAGGGAGGTAGACCCTGGTGAAAACAGCCAGGTGAGGGTGCAGGGGATTCTGTGTTGCTCTCTTCTTGAAGTTTTGTATTAGTCTCTGGATCTTGGCTGTTGTAAAGTATGCAAAATTCTAAATCCCTTACAGTGGCTTTCCAAAACAACACAGCAACACTCTTAACTAGAGGTATGTATTTCCCACAAAATTCGTCCTGTAGTAATTACAAAATAAGAATTTCCTTAAACTTATTTGTTCACTTCTCTCAGTGGATTTTATCGTCTGACCCTTCCCAACAGCACCTTCCTATGTTTTTGTCTGCTCACATAATATTGTAAATAGCTAGTAATATCCCCAACACATTTTTTGTAGGAGTACTGCTATTTATTCAGCCACTGAGTAGCTGATTGAATTGGGCATGAACTCCACCTTAATTTTTTTATTTATTTTTCTTTTTATATTTATTTATTGAATCACTGTGGGAAAAGTTACTAAGCTTTCAAGTTTAAGTCTCGGTCATGCAATGGTCAGACACCTTTCCCTTCACCTGTACTCATTTTTCACCACCAAAAACCCCAGTATACCCCCCCTCCCACCTCTCCCAATGCCTGTGAGGCAGATAATTTCTACTTTACTCTTCTCTACATTGATTACATTCATTATTTGGACAAAAGATGCACCATTAATGTTTAGAATTTCCCCCCAAACAATCAGAATTGCTGAAAAGGCATTGTGAAATACTTTGTTTTTTATAGCTGGTTATGAGAATCATATAATGTCATGCAGCCATGATTTTGGATTTCTGCAAAGAGCCAAATAATTACGAGATTGGTTTCTATGTGTCTGGTGTTATGGCCATGCCAGAGAGCCGCTCGTGGGAGGTAACTCATGACCTTGGTAGGGTGTGAAGGACATGCTGGTACTGCCCCCCCTTCCCATGAGACTGCAGTTGCCCCGTCACCGCCAGCTCATACCTGGCTTTCCTATAAGCTCTGAGGCAGCGGCCACCCTGCTGCCAGGGGGGAAAAAGGTGGAAGGGAGCAACACCCTTTCCCTCCTGGGGAGGCATGGCGCCTTAGTTTAACGCATGATCCATTCACTTTTCTTCTGCAAGCTGGACTAAGTCCTTTTGCCTTAAGCCATGACCATGCCAGAGAGCCGCTTGTGGGGGGCAACGCGTGCCCCGTCACCGCTGACTCATACCTGGCTTTCCAATAAGCTCTGAGGTGGCAGCCATCTTGTATGCAGTCCAGATGCATTTCTGCCAAAAGCTGTTGGTTTTCAAGATTTGTTTCTGAGTCTCCTGTATCCTGGCTATTAATCAGCTTGATCAGGAGCCAGAGAGGCCGTTTGTAGACGGCGACTCGGGGTCTCGTTGGGATGGGAAGAAACAGTCGGCTTCACCCCCATGTGGTGAGGCCCCGTGTGTCTTATCACTGGAGGCCCAAACCTGACTGTCCAGTGGCCTCTGGAGGATGGTGGTCACTGGGCCACCAGGGGAAACAGGCCAAGCACGAAACCTACACCCACCTGGAGTGGCCCAGCTCCAGTAACCTACTGCAGGAACAGGACACATTTCTGCCAAAAGCCTTTGAGTTCTGAGATTCGTTTCTGAGACTCTGGGATCATGGCTGTTAAGCAGTTTGATCAGGAACCAGAGAGGCCATGTCTCCAATTATATAGCTGAGCCGGAGGTGGTTTGTGGTGTGTCTCCCACATACCTAACTTTTGGCTGTTTACTTTCTTGGTAAACTTTGCCCCAAGTTTTTGGGATCTGGCCAAAGGCACAGCAGCAATTTTGGGGTATCTGAAAGTCTGACGTTGCCATCAGGCTGCTGATGCACTCACCTCACAGGTACAGATTGACCTGCTGGTGGCACTATACCCCCTCCCCAACACATTTTTGAATGTTCAACAATGATTTGGGGTTAATTTGATTAATTCCTATTCTACTTTTCTCTTTGATAGACCTTAGTTTCAAACCTTTCAAAATTCTAGAGACCAATCTAACCTCACACAAAAAGCAATTTAACAAGTTTGTTGTATCAAATTAATAGTAAAAATTCTAACAGAAAATCTTACAGAGACACAAAAATAGTTTGACTGCCCCTACCTTCCAATAAGATGAAAGCTGGAGAGAGATTTGACCAAGTGCATCATTTATTCTGATTGAGTTATGCAGTAATCTCTTCTTGAACACACCCACATTGGAATATTCAATTACAAATAGTCAACTGTCATTAGTACAGACATTGTATGTGTGTGTGGGGGTGGGGGGTGGTATGTTCCAAGAGCACTCAGTGGTGACCTGGAGTAATTCCTGATGATATTCTATCTGTCAATTGGGTCAGCAGTTCAATATGAGAATCCTAGGATGAAGAGCTTTATACGTATTTTATATGCTTATTTACAATCTACTTATTTATAATCTGCTTATATCCTTTGGTAAGATATTTGATATGGTCTTTGGTCTAATTTTAATCAGATTGTTTCTTCTCTTTTTCCTAAGTTTTAAGCATTATTTGTATATTTTTAATAATAGTCTTTTAGCTGAGAGTTTTTGGTCAATGTTTCCCAGTTTGTGGTCTGTCTGGTTATTCTCCTGATATTGTCTTTTACTGAAAATAACTTTCGAATTTTAACAAATTCAAGATCATAAATTATTTGTTTCATCCATAGAAACTGACTTTGTTCTAAAAGGTCATTAAAAACTAATAAATAAGGAAAAGTAATAGCCATATCTAGGTCTACTACATTTGGTCCTGTATTATTTTTTAGGAGTTCTATCATTTCTTACTTTTATGTTAATGATACATTTTGAGTTAATTGTTGTGGTGTAAGGGTTCTAGTTAAGGGGTTTGGAATAAGGCATTTTCTTTAAAAATTATATTGATGCCCAGTTATTACAGAACCATTTGCTGAGAATCTTTATATTATACTTATTTTTAGTAAAAGAGTGAATGACTACATTTATTAGTCTCTTCTAGTTTCCTTTTTTTTGGGGGGGGGGGTTATACCCGGCAATGTACAGGAGTTACTCCTGGCTCTGCACTCAGGAATTACTCCTGGCAGTGCTCAGATGTCCTCCCCACTGTACTATAGCTCCCGCCCCTCTTCTATTTTCTATTTTCTTAATTTTATTCCATATCTTATTTGTTTTTTCTTTCACCCACACCACAATATTTTGAATAATGTAGGTATAAGATAAATATTGATATTACTTAGATAACTTTAGTTTTTCTCTTTTACATATTTAGTGTAGACTCAGTCAATATTCATAAGATAACTAGCTGGGCTTCTAATTGGTACATATAAATCAAATTGAACATCTTGAAAGTAACCTTTCTCTTCATGGAAATTTAGTTATTTTAAATTGAATAAGCACAAAGTACAAAGAAAGATCTTCATCCTGCAGTACTATCTCTTTGGTCTCCCAATATTTCATTTTTTTGTAGTTCAAATATTTTAATATTTCTCTTAAATATTTCCTCAGTTATGTAAAATTTAGTAGCTTATGATTTACTTTTACATATTTTTCCAGTTATATTTATGTTATTGTATTATAGTTTGCTTTAAATATCTGAGCACAGACATTGAATATTTTATACTTATTCAAATTTTTTAAACTTTTTCCTACAGCCAGATGTTTCCACTAGTTCTTGCTTCATATATTTTGATGTGCTTCATATATTTTGATTTTGAGGTGTATACACATTAATTATTCCTGTGCCTTCGTAGAGAGTTGATCTCATTAAAATTATGTAAAGGCCTCTTTCATTTCTGAAAAAATTTCTTGCTGTGAAGTCTGTTGTTTCCCTGCTTTGGAGTCTGGGATTAATAGATTTACTCTGATTGTCCTTTGATTAATTTTATATGGTATATTTTTCTCTCCATTTACTTTTATTGTGTATATACTTTATAGTTTTTTCCACAGCCCTTGGATAATACTCATATTTCTTTGCATTTCAAAATGGAATTTTTTTAATGATATAGGATTTAGGTCAGACATTCTTTCCTCAGACATCTCCAGTCTTCTAATAAGGCCATCAATATTATAATGCTTTATTCTGTTATAATGCTTTTGATGTTTAACATTTTTTGTTTGTTTCAGTCTTTCTTAGAATTTCCATATCCCTGTTATGTGACCAACTATTCTTACGTATCATTAACACTTTTTTCTTTTTTCATTATAAGAACCCTATATAGAAATTTACTACTGCTGATTCTTGACTTGGTAGCACAGCACTGACTATTTGGTGCTTGGCTTGGCAATGCAATGTTTGGGCATAAGGCCAGGAATTATATTCAAAGCTTTTCTCTTATTAGATATGGTTTCTACCACTTGTTATCTCCAGATCCTGAATTTAGTAGCATTATCCATTGAAATTTTTTTTTTTTTTGCTTTTTTTGGGTCACACCCAGCAATGCACAGGGGTTACTCCTGGCTCTGCACTCAGGAATAACTCCTGGAAGTGCTTGGGGACCATATGGGATGCTGGGAACCGAACCTGGGTTGGCCACGTGTAAGGCAAACATCCTACCCACCGTCTATGTTGGAATGAAAGGTAGGGCAAAATGGAAGCATTTTATAGGGTTTTGTGTGAGCACATGTGTGCGATGCATTTGGTAGCTGAGAACCTCCTCCCCACCAGATGAACAAAGAGACAGGGGACTCACAGACAGATAGTAAAAATGACCTGCTTAATGCAGAGCTGTTAGCATACTTACAGAACATCTGAAGGGGTTCAAGGTATAGGATGTAAGGTAGGTGTGATTGATCATTTACAGAGATAAATATTTCTATGGAGGCAATTCTCCTGGTGGGGGACTAACAGAGATGTTTTGTCTCTCAGAGGCATGTTAATTGCATTTCTCTTTCCCTTTAGTTGTACATATTAACAATTTCACTTTCATTATACCTATTAAACAATTAATTTTATTTCTCATTAATATTTGCAGTTATTTGGATAAACATAGTAAGAGATATAGTTTCCAAAACTTAGTTCTCTGGGCTCTGAGGGCAAGCAAGCCTTTTACCGTAAATCCTGGACTAAATCTTCAGGTCAGTTTAGCTTGTCTTTCACCTTGGGGTCCTCTCTCTTAAGTCATAACTGCTTGCACCAAGATCATGCTTTTATGTTTTCTAGATTGTCTGATTACGTTACTGCTGTAACTTTGCTGCTAGCCCTGTTTCTATCCAATTTCCATGGCAGGACTCTTCCTTTTGGAGTTGTTAGGAACTAAGCCAACCATAGCCTGAGTCAGGTAACTATGATGGATGCCCAGGAATAGAGATATTTCAGAGTTAATCAACTCCCAAATATTAGGAGCATAGCATTAATGGTCTTTCTGTGGTTAAGCAAAGAACATTGCTCTACAGTCAAATATGAAAAGGGAAATAGGAAAGCGAGCAATTCAATAAAATATGAAGTCCAGAGTCATCAGGTTTGACTTATGAGTAACCAAGCCTGACTTGGGGAATTATAGAAATCAGAAATAAACACAAAGGAAAGATTTAAGGTTATTAAGGGTGGTGTAAAAGCAATGTAAGTTTCTCTGGGGGGAGGAAAGGGAGCAATACACTAATGAAGCCTAAAAATCTTTGGGTGAATATCCAGCAGTTTTGATTATATCTCTATAATTTAGTGAAATTGTACCTTCAGACACGAATGTCACAAACGTTTTTCAATATGACTTTCATCTACTAGATGGGACAGAGTTGGTAGATCAGACTGTTAATGGATATTTTCCATCTTCTATTGAATTTAGGCGTGATAATCATCTCGCCACGTTAGGTTCTGGTTAACTAGTTTCTCTTGAAGGCAAATCTTGTGAAGAATAGATAATATAGTATATTTTAAAATTCTTCCTTTCATACTCTATGACTGCCAAGATAAAGGAGATTTTAATTTGATATTTATTTCAAGAATCTAGTTAAGCTCCAAAAGGAAAATCCTTAATACTTTGGAACCTCCTTGCCCCATCTCTCCTACTTTTTATGTAATGACTAGTTCTCCCTGAAGTGTTTACCTCTCAGAATTTTCTTCACTGATTATACAGCAATTCCTCAATTACAATTCAATTTTTCTTATGCAGACTCTCATCCCAATACTGGTTTATACTCATGTGTTTCTTTTTTAGACTCATGTATTCTCTTGTCTCCAAAATTGAGGGTGGTTGTTTGCTATGTCTCCCCTTTCTGTGAATGCAAGAAGAGTGTTTTAATTTTCACTGTATTCAGCATTTTACTTGTAGTTAATATGAAGTAGCAACTTTTAATTTCCTTGAATGTGGAACCAATAACTAATTTTTTTCGGTTTAATTACAGAAACAGACATGTTGCATTTGTTACGTATTGATTCGATAAAATGCAATACAATATTTCAATCACTATATTTCAATACAGAGTGCTTCACTAATTGAAGTCTTTTTAATTTCCTGTCTAATTTAACTCGATGTCATATAATAGAAATTTGGGAAAAAGAATTTTGGAGCACTCTGGCAAAAGCTTTCTTTTTAAAAGTAAATTTATTTGTTGCGACCTATTTTGATGTTCCTAACTCAAAGGCAATAATATTTCTTTTTGTTTGTTTTTAGTTTTGGGTCATACCAGGCAATGCTCAGAGGTGGCTCTGTAGTCAGGACTTACTCCTGGCAATTCTTAGGAGGCCATATAGGATGTCATTACATGCAAGACAAATACTTTACCTTCTGTACAATTTAATAAATATTTTTCTTGATGAACTATCAATGTGTCTCCAATACGGAGAAAAAAAATATATTATTTTAAAAAATGTTATCTGCTATGAGCTTTTCCTTGATGAACTATGAGTTTGGAATTCTACTGATTAGAAGATGGAAAACCTACATTCTCACAGAAACCATTTTATCTTCTTGTCTGGATTGTAACGAAAAGTTTGCCTCCTCTTCTTGTTGTTTTTTGCTTTACTATAGAAAAGAATACCAAACACATCTTTAAGGAAGGATGGTTTGTAGAATAGTGATAGAATAATCATTGAATTTATTGCTGAACTAGTTCCATAAAACTTACTAATCTTATCCTGAAATCTAAGATACAATTTGTCCTGTAGGGATTCGACCAGTTCTTTACTTTGGGTTTCAGGAAGACAAGATAAAGACAACTTTCTATATCCATAATGCCTTCCTGGATTTTTAAGCTTTCAATTCAACCCTGACTTCTTTTGGATTTCTCAGAATGATTGGGATTTGAGAGAAATAACAAACATTTTAAGCCAAAATGGTACTGGTTAATTTACCTCAATCACTTGTATCACTTGTCATCCTGTTAGTTTTCGAATTGTTCAAGCGGGTGCCAGTAACGTTTCCATTTGTCCCTGTCACGTGCTAATTTACCTTGATACTACTTAGAAAAACATAGAGTGTGTGAAGTAGTATTTCACTTAATGTATTTTCAGATTTCTTTAGTGGAATAAATTGGATTTCATTTCTAAAGATTTCATGTCATTGTGTTCATGAATGTAGAAATGTTGGCATATTATATAGGCAGACACTAACCAGAGTTTGACCATATTTTCCCTTTGCTTCAATTATATTTAATTGGCAATATGTCAGTTTATTAATTTTTCCTTCAAATCGTACCACATAGATGTGACTAGATAAATAAGTGCAGGAGACACTATTTTGAAGCAGTGATTGTCTCTTGCCTTATAAACTTCAAGAAAAATGAGAATTTTACTTTATACTCTATTGTAAATATAGAAAGAAAAGAAATATGATATGTTGCTTCAATTTTTTGTTTTAAACATTTTATATGAAATAGTGAATGGGCTAATACTGAATTTATAAATATACAGAATTTATAAATCTAGGAGACATTTTATTCCTGGAAAATTCACTACAATAGAAAAGTCCTTGAAAACAAGGAGAATGTTTTAATAATTCTCTATATATGTGTAGACATACTAGATAATCACTGTTTTTTCCTACTATATTTTAATTTGTCTGACTCTCAAGTTATTCCCAAATATTTTGCACTTACCAGGAAAAAGGATTTATCTTTTATTTATATTTTATAAATTTAGGCATCAGAAAAAACATGCTTATAAAGTACTCTTTAGATATTTTGTGACATGTTAGTGACAGTAAAAAGGAAAAATCAAACACCAAAACAGTCTACTCTAGTAAACAAACACACCATAACAATATGTAGCTTTGTTTTGTGATTTTCCTGTGTGTTCTTGTTCAATCATAAAAAGAGTCTTGTCTCTACGTAATTGAAGAAGGTATGAAAAACACATGCCCATGGATTATGTAAAACATAAATGAATTGTGAGTTTTAAAAAATTTATAGATAACACTCGGTTGTATTTCACTTCACTTTGTCTGACTTATAAAATCCTACTATTAATTAAAGGTCTTCTGCTGTCATTTTTCTGATATTTGACTATGAGGTTCACTGACCCCTGAGGACATATCTCTCATCAGCATTAGTCAGGCACGGTTTCACTAGTTCTGTTGTGCACTGTGGAGTTACTCTGACACTTCATGTACTTGATGGACTTATTTTCAATTTGGGACTTTGATTGTGTGAAGTACAAGGATACCTGTCAGCATGCTGGCTAAGGTGCCTGCTTAAAATGATTCCTGGTTATCCTGTGCAGGGGAGCAGATTCTGGAGAAACTGAGCAACCAAAAATGTCGTGTGTTGTCAAATTGGTCTAAAATTTGAGTCATCATGAGGGAAGTTTTAATGCAACCTGGAAAAAAATAGAAAAAAGTAACTTTCATCCTGTGATCATAGAACATAGCAATTAGTAATTTTCAACTTATTTCCTGAGCACCAGATAAGCACACAAGATGATGTTTGAGGTCTAGGGAAGTATCTGAAGAAGAATAAGACCATTTACTACAGTGTAAAGCACCACTCAAAGAGTCAGTGAATGCTTAGAGAGGAAAAAAAGAGCATCAGAAGAAGTATTCATGACTTTATGATTTTCTTAATCCCTCTCCCTCTTTCTTTTAGGATATTGATTGTGGTAACTATATGACTAAAACATGTTATATATATATACATATATATATATATATATATATATATATATATATATAGTCTGAAGTGAAAGTCTAGTGACAGAAATGTGGTGTGGGCATGGTTTCCCCTTTATCTTTTTATGTCCATTTGACCAATTTATTTCACAGGATTTTATCTTCCCTATTTTCAGTATTAATCAGCATTGAATCTTATTACTGGGCCCACTCAAGCAAATTGATGAACAATGGGAGGATAGTGACAGTGACAGTGAATCTTGATTCTTCCTATTTTTGTCTTTTTTTTTCAAGACTTACTCTTCACGTGATACTTGATATTAATCCATGTGATTATCCCTGTCTGTGACTGTAGCTTCAACTGTGCATATTTATTCTATTGATGTCATAATAGGGTGCTGAGAATGGCATCTAGAAGCCAGAAAAGTTCAAAATGCTGCATCATTAAATTTCTTCTTAATAATGATAATCAACGCTACTATTTTAAAATCAATAGTAATTTCTATTCTAGGCTGCTTCATAATTTCCAAAGTATTTTTATAAATTCTTTTCCTAAAGTGTGATGATCATATTAAAAATATTTTTCCTACACAATTTATAAGATGGGAATAAAAGCAAAATTTGAGTAGAAGGTATCTAATTCAAAATCATTTAAGAAAATAAGTGGTGAATTTAGGAATACAGCCTGGTTCTAAAAACACATGATGTTTTAAATTTTTGTATAGTTATAAACATGTGCAAAGAATTACTCTGATTATTTCACTCTGTCCAAGACATACTTGATTCAGATGTATTGTGCATATATGTGTGTATTTGGTGGGGGGTAGTTGTAATACGCTGTTTGTTGAATTGAGAAAGGAAAAATCACAGTGAAATTCATCAAGGTCATATATATTGCAGTTGTGAGAATTATGTAAATTTCATCATATAGATTAACATCTTGGTATCAGCAATTTTTCAGTTTATCATATAAAACAATTGCTTAAACTAAATAGGAGAAAGCAAAACATATTTTCCATTCATTATAAATTTGTTTTTATTTCGTAAATAAATCTACCAGAAGAGTGAATTCAGAGATAAAAAAAATAAGAAAAGCTGGCTTATTGACCAGTCTCAAAATAATCTAATTGAAATATAAAATTCTTGGAAATGAGAGACAGGAACAATTTCTAGTGGAAAGACTCCACTTTTTAATTTTTTAGGCCCGTGTAATTATAAACACCTTTTTCTATTTTATCTCAGATATTTTTAATTGCAATTTGTTTCCAAAATTTATAATTACCATTTAATAGAAAAAGCAACTTCAGAATTAGATAAATGTAGTGATTTGACCAAGGTCACAGTTAATAGGAAAGATTGATACTGAGAAAAAGGTCATGTTATTCATTAAGTCATGTAAATCTTAAATCACCTGCTCAGTCCTTGACCTATAGATTTTGTATGCTTTCTCCTGGAAGTGAGGTTTAAGTGGCCATTTCCTAGCTATATCAAAAGATTCTAGAGAAGGCAAGCAATGCTTCTTTCTGCAAACAACTTAATATACACTGAACTTTAATATGAAACACACCATCTACTATTCTTTAAAAGAAGTGTTTAATAACAGCAAGGTATTATAAATAAGTTTTCCATTTGCACCCAAGGAGTGAATTAAACTTATACAAAAAGGAGGGAAATTTTTGGTATTGTTCAAATAGCTCAAAGGAATGGAGCAGCCCTGCCACAGAAGCAGGGTGGGATGGGGGGGATGGGGGGTGGGAGGGATGCTGGGACCCGTGGTGGTGGAGGATGGGCACTGGTGGAGGGATGGGTACTTGATCATTGTATAACTGAAACCCAAGCATAAAAATGTATAAGTCTATAACTGTACCTCATGGTGTTTCACTAATAAAAAAATAAAAAACAAAAATAAAATAAAAAAAAGAATGGAGCATATCTTTGCATGTGTGAATCCAGAGTTCAGTCTCTGACATGTCAAGACTCCCTGAGCATCACTGGCTCTAAAATAGAAATAGAATAATGGGAGTTAGGAAAACATACATTATACAGTGTACTTTAGAAAAATACTAGAAAAAATTTGTAAATGACCATAAACAATTTGACACTAAAAGCAAGTACATTTTAATTATCATAAAAGTTTTAACTTAGATACGAATCATAGTTTTCCGTGTGTTGGTTTATTTTGTCCTGATGATTATTTCATATATTATAAACTTCTACCATATTTTAATATAGATATATCACTATTATTTACATCTTAATAGTACTTTAGATCCCAATGCCAAAAATTCCCAAGCAGAGCAGTATTTCTGTGTAGGAGAGGAAACTAGAGACCTGATGTTGTTTCTGATTCTTCAACTAAGGCTCCTGATGTTTAGAGTTATTGTATTGTAGATGGCAATGAATATGAAGAGAGAAAACAAATAAAAGTGTTAGAATATTGTAAGAGGGATTGTATTTATGAAATAGATGATGGAGGGTTGATAGCTAAAGTCTTCCATACCTTGAAAAATAAATATATTCCTTTTAACTAAGTTAAAAAATCTGATTGTATATTTTCATCATTTTATAATAGCTAGTCATTGCTTTTAATAAAATAGGAGATGCTGAAGGCTATAAAAATAATTTGTAAAGTTTCCAATTCTTTCCAGAGAGGTTGAATCAGATGGTGTTCCCACAGATAATGAGGGTTTGTTTCTTGCTACATCCTCACCAACACTAGTTATTTTCAGTCTTCTTGATGTATATGATTTATTTTCCTTGTGTGATATATTTCATTGTTGTTTTTATTTGCATTTCCCTAATAATAAGTGTTGTAAGGTAAGAACTTTTCCTCATGATGATTAGCTATTCCTATGTCTTCTTTGGAAAAGTGTTAGTTCATCTCTTCCTATTTTTAAATGCAGTTATTGGATGTCATGTTATTAAGCTTTGTGAGTGCTTAATAAATTTTGAATATTAGCCCATTAAGTTATTCTATGTGTAACCATGTGACTACATCAATGCAACTAGATTGTATCATGCTGAGTGAAGTCAGTCATAAGAAAGGGAAAGATACCCAATGATTATTCTCATTTGTGAGATATTAAGACAAATAATAAAGAAGTGACAAATATTCAAAGGAAATATAACTAGAGAGTTGATTCACAGAAATGATTTTACCTGAGTGCCTGTGAAAGGAAATGAGTGGATGGGAGGAACACTTGGGAAATTGATGGGGATAAGCAGACACTCTTACAATGGTTGTTTGCTGGTCTCTCCGAGATGGGCAGAAATATCGAACCCGGGTTGGTTGTGTGTAAGGCAAATGCTCTACCTGCTGTGCTATCACTCCAACAAACCATAATGTCCTGAAAGGAGGGAGGGAGGGAGACACACACGCGTGCACACACACGCACGCGCACACACACACACACACACACACACACAAGAGGGGGGGTGAGGAATGGGGAGGAGGGAGAGAGAGAGAGAGGGAGAGAGAGAGCAAGACTGAGAAAAAGAGGGAGAGGGAGGCAGGAGGGAAACTGGGGACTTTGGTGGTGGCAATTGTATACTCTTGGAGGGACCGGTGTTGGAACATTCTATGACTGAAATTGGAGTATGATCAGCTTTATAACTCTGTATCTCAAGGTGATTCAATTCGAAAAGAATTGCTTTAAAAGAAAGGCACATTTTAGGTAATTCTGGATTTTTATCTCTATCTTTTGGCAGGTCATAGACTTTGGTAATATAGTTAAAATGTAGAGGCATATAACATGGAGTAGCATTCAAAGCTAAGTATTTTTTTTTCCATTGGAACATATTTTTAAATGCTTAAGATAGTCCCTGTCTTTAATGTTTTGGTTTCTTATTATATATATATATCATGTATACAGACATCTATAATAGAAGGAAAACTGTGATATCAAAGAGAGATGTAGGTAAAATATCATAGAAGGTCTTAGAAAAGTAGTCAGTCAGAAAGTAGTCAGTCAGAAAAAAAAACTTCATACAAGAAGTATTATTGAAGATGGGCACTGAGAAGGAATTGCCATTCTATACAATGAAGAAAAAATGATCTGAGTAAAGAAAATTTTATAATGCCCTTATAAAACAAAATATACCATGTTCTAGGATTGAAAATATTATATTTATAGATGTAAATACTTATGCTTTTTAATACAACTTACTAATAAAGATTATCTGGAGATGAAAACTCAGATTCACAATACACTTGAGCATGGACTGTACATGAGAGAATATTAGGAGAGAAATTTGGAAGTTACATAGATAGGAGACGTGTTATGAAGATTTACTTTTATTTGTGGAAGGGTTGGCCGCAATCAATGTGATAAGGGTTTACTGCTGGTTCTGTGATCAGGGATCATTCCTGTGGGTACTTTGGGGACCATATGTGGTACTGGGGATCAAACTGGGGTTGTGATTGCTTGCAAGGTCAGCACTTTAACCCTTATATTATTTCTTACCAACTTTTAAATATATTACTAATAATTAATCATTGAAAGCTCCCATCTGGATTTTAATATAGCTTCACATTAGAGAATATAGAGATGAACAAAATAGAATACATGCACTCCGAATTCTCAGACTCTTTCACAAACAGAATTTTACAAAAGTACATGTCAGTGAGAAATGTTACATATATATTGTATGAATCCATTATCTTCTTGCTTTTGCTTATTTGAATCTGTTGAACCCATTTGTATCTTCTCAGTCTCGTGATGACAAAAAATTATACATTGCTTATCACATTGGGCAGGAGCGATAGCACAGAATGTAGAGTGTTTGCCTTGAATGTGGCTGACCCGGGTTTGATTCCTCCGCTCCTCTCAGAGAGCCCAGCAAGCTACCGAGAGTATCTTACCCACATGTCAAAGCCTGGCAAGCTACCCATGACTTATTCAATATGCCAAACACAGTAACAACAAGTCTCACAATAGAGACATTACTGGTGCCTGCTTGAGCAAATCAATGAACAACAGGAGGACAGTGCTGCAGTACTACAGTGCTCATCACATCAATAATTACGAGCACTATAAAAATTTTCCCAAATTGTGCAATACAAGAAACTGTAGAATTAGGACTAATTACAAATTTTAGATTTTGTTTAAGCTGTAACTATCAATGAAATATTCCAACTAAGAACCAGAGAAAGATATTTTTTGCAGTGTAAATGGGATGGTATTGAAGTTGTGCTTTTAAGAGTAGCATTAAATTTTTGATAAAATGCTGAATTATACAATTTTTTTTCATGAAGCTAGAGTAAACACTTGCTGACTTTATACAGGAACAAGAACAAGAACAACCATTTCAGTATGATCTGTGGGCATCCGAATTCAACAGACTGATTACATAGTAGCAACTTAGAGAAATGAGGTCTCAGATTCAATCTCTTTAGATGTCTTTTATATTTGATTGATTCAATGCTTAAAGACTGATTCTCAAGCATAGGTACTACTGAAACGTGTGTTGAAATCAAAATGAGTGAACATGAATGAATCAGCATATGTACATCTGCTCTCTAGGAGATATAATTACAAGTTCATGAACCAGTTATGTTAATTTCTGGTAGTCCAATGAAAAGTGCTTTCAGTATAAAAGCTCCATCTTCCTTTCACAAGAGACAGAAATATAAAATTATAGTATAACATTATGTTGCATATGTACGGTTTAAAATATTTTTAGTTACTTATTTTTTGCTTTTTGGGTCATACGCAGTGATGCACAGGGGTTACTTCTAGCTCTGCACTCATTAATTACTCCTAGTGGTGCTCAGAGAACCATATGGGATGCTGGGAATTGAGCCTGGGTCAGCCATGTGCAAGACAAATGCCCTACTCGTTGTTCTATCTCTCCAACCCCAGTTTTAAAAATATTAACCTAAACATTATTGTCCAGAGTGTGCGCTACTACCACCCTCCTTTACTATCCATTGGGGAGGTAAGGACTCTCAAAACTTCATAAGAGCATCTGCACATCATCAATGTTGGCCATCCTGGTCTCTTTCATGATTTTCCAGGCTCATTGTCTATGCTGTAGCACTGTAGTACTGTCCTCCCATTGTTCATCAATTTGTTCGAGTAGGCACCAGTAACATCTCACAACAATTGTGAGACTTGTTGTTACTGTTTTTGGCATATCGAATAAGTCACAGGGAGCTTGCCAGGCTTTGCAGTGCAGGTCAGATACTTTCGGTAGCTTGCTGGGCTCTCCAAGAGGGATGGAGAAATCGAACTCAGGTTGGTGGTGTGCAAGGCAAATGCCCTACCTGCTGTGTTGTGAATATCAGGCCATGTAATCATTTCTTTTCTTTTCTTTTTGGTCACACCCGGCAATGCTCAGGTGTTACTCCTGGCTCTGCACTCAGAAATCACTACTGGCAGTGCTCCAGGGACCATACAGAATGTTGGGATTAAACTCAGGTCAGCCCCATGCAAGGCAAATGCTTTACCTGCTGTACTATTGCTCCAGCCCCCATAGAGAACTTTTTAAAACCTACTTCCTGAGATTTTCTGCCAGACTAGTTCCAACACGATTATGTTATCTTATTTGTTTTAATTATTTTATTTATTTAAGAACTATGATTGACTAAACTATTGATAGTCTATGCTAGTAGAAAATAATTTCAAGAGACAGAGTGAAAAAAACCCACATTTTATTTAGGAAATATGAAGGAAGAGAGATAGAAGGGAACACATTCTAGAGTGAATATGACATTTTAGATACCATTATGAAATAGAGGAGTTACACCACTTAAATTGGAAAGTATGTTCAAGAAGAGAGTGTGATCTACAAAGTTAGAGAAAAAAGGCACATGCAGAGTAGCAGGTTGTGGACTCTGAGACTAGTAGAGAATGTAAGCCATAAAGGAAAGAGTTGTGCACCAGGTTACTGGGGGTGTGCAACTCCGTCACAAAATGAAGGGTACACTTCACATCTCCAAAGCGAAGTTTTGGAGATTTTCATGCTTCCAAGCTTTGGGCTCTTTTTTAACGCTGGAGTGATAGCACAGTGGTAGGGTGTTTGCCTTGCACACGGCCAGCCCAGCCGAGCTGGGTTCGATTCTTCTGCCCCTCTCGGAGAGCCCGGCAAGCTACCAAGAGTATCTCGCCAGCATGGCAAAGCCTGGTAAGCTCCCGTGATGTATTTGATATGCCAAACACAGTAACAACAAGTCTTACAATGGAGACCTTACTGGGCCTGCTTGAGCAACTCGATGAACAACGGGAGGACAGTCTAGTGCTACATTGTAAAGTAGGGGCTTCTGAATCATGCCTTTTTGGTTTCTGGTTGGTCTCCTATGGGTCCTTGATAGACTTGAATTGGTTTTGACTTTATAATTTTTTTTTAAATTTTATTAGTGAAACACCATGAGCATCACAAAATAAACAGAAAAATCTTTGCACTCAGAATTCACTTACTGTGTGAATTAAACAAATATTTGTTTTGTTTTTATAAATACTATGCTATATAGAGAAGAAGCAGGCAGGCAAGTAGTGAGTCCTCTTGGCAATGAACTTAAAACACATTTTATTTTACAGCCCTTTTGGAAAATAAAATTTGTTTTAAGTTCATTGCCAAGAGGCCTCACTACTTGCCTGCCTGCTTCTTCCCTATATAGCATAGTATTTTTTAAAAAATGAATATTTGTTTAATTCACACAGTAAGTGAATTCTGAATGCAGAGATTTTTCTGTTTATTTTGTTATGATTTGAAATATATACATGTTATTTTCACTGTTGATTTTAATGTGTTTTTACATTAAAATATTAAACATAAAATTAGTTTTAAAATTTGGTAAACATGACCAGAGACAAGTTAACAATATAGAAATAAATATATATAGTATGTATCAAGGACTTTTCATCTCATATATTTAATATCAGTAGATGAGTATACACAATAGGTATTATTATTTCCATTGTAGTCATGCATATCTTAACAAAGATAAGTTCTGGGAAATAGATCATCAGGCGTTTTCTTAGTTTGTGAAGGTCATGAAATCTAACTATGTAACTATAATATATAGCCTATAGCATGGTAGCACGGTCCTCCCATTGTTCATTGATTTGCTCAGCAGCCCCAGTAATGCCTCCACTGTGAGACTTGTTACTGAGTTTGGCATATCGAATGCATCAAGGGTAGCTTGCCAGGCTTTGCCGTGTGGGCAAGATACTCTCGGTAACTTGCTGGGTTCTCTGAGAGAGGTGGAGGAATCGAAGTTGGGTTGGTCAAGTCAGCTGTGTGCAAGGCAAAAGTCCTACAGCTGTTCTCCAGCCCACAGCACACCTAGGTAATATGATATCACCTATTGATATTCCAATCTTAGATTTAGGTAGTCATTGACCAAACATAATTAAATTACAGCACTTTTATGAGTTATTTAACCAATAACCAGTAATTAGTGGAACAATATTATTAGAAATAAATATATAGTATGTATTATTTTATACCATATAATATATTATATTATACCATATAATTTCACTCATGTTCATTCTTTCTGTCTGACTTCATAACTTTAATAAAACCTCCAGTACTTGTGAGTTGCTTTTTTACCACAAGGAGAAACTATATGTTTTATAATTGCCACCAGAAAACAATTGTGGAAGGTCAGAAGGGTGAGTATCATTTTTATATTGCAAGTGAATAAAATAAAGCTCAGAGAGGTTGTGATTTCCCCAGAGTCACAAAGCTTATAAGGGCTTCTACTAAAACAATGATCTTGTGATTCTAACTCATGTTGGTCCTTAATTTGTATTCTGGGAATAATAATACCTATTTCATATTGTTGTATGAATAATCAGAGTGCCCTTTTCAAAAACGTGTATACAATAAATGTTTTCTTTGCAGCTAGTATTGTACCATGCTTGTAATATAATATACATTAAATGATGATGGGCACTGATTACATCTCTTAAAAAAGGCAAATTTATCTTTTAAGATAGACTTATATTACTGTAATACTTCTGCTTGTGCTGAGCTTTATTTTCTTAAGCATGTCATCTATTTTTATCTCTCCCTATGATCAAGCTTGACTATTAATGGTTCAACTTGATCATTGCATCATTGCTTATGTTAGGAATATGCATATAAATTTTTGAAATTATACTTACGAATCCCTGTTAATGTCCAAGATCTATTTTCTGAAATTAACATTTATAATAACTAGTAAATCTCCCAGAATATATATAAGTAGCTTGAGATGCTTTGTCTCTTTTTCTTTAACCATTTAGCTACCAAATCTAAAATAATAAATAGTTTAAAATTTAAGCTAGGTTTTTATGTTTATTTGTTGCATTTCATCAAGCTTAACTATAGTGTCATCTTCTTGAGACTTTAGTAATCTTCAAACTTTGATAGATTCAATGCATCGTCTAATATTTTGCTTGTGGTAACCATCTGGGTCTTGCTAAATGCAGTGTCACTTGAGTCCCATTTTGTGCCATGACATCACAGAGTAAAAATGCTTCCTTTAATTTTTTAAAATTAAGACTACCCAGTGATATTCAGGATTTGGTCTGGTATTACAGGCTGAGACATCAGATCAACCTTTGAGGTTATTGTATAATCTCCAGGTGGCTAGAGAGCGCCCCAGCAGTTATCCCCCTCACCGTCCCGGTTGGCTGGTCTCTGGCCTCTCCACCCCTGGGGGCAGCCCATGCCATGGGAGGACAAAAGAGGAAGCCAAGCTGGTTGGTGATCAGTTGCCCTTTATTCCATTCTCCCCACGTGCCTGTTCCAGTCTCACTAAGATTCCTATTCCAGACTCACACCACCCCATATTCATTCCCCTCTCCTCCTGTCTCTCCTGCTCATCTCTCCACACTCCATCTCACAGCTTGGACTCTCTTTTTCCATGTGTCTGCTCCTGTGTTCTTCTTCTACATTCTTCTCCCTCTGTTCTGCTTGCTAGTCTCTCCAAGCTCCATCTTGCTGCTCTGCCCTCACTCTCATCTCTTTCTAACTTCCCAGTCTTTCTCCAACTCCCCAGCACGGGTGGTAGAAACTACACCCAATCTGGTAGCAAAATCAATTTAAGAAAGCCCTTCCTTTGCTCAAGGGCAAAATACCACTTAAGGTTTTTTTTTTTTTGCCTTTCCTCAGTCCAATAACTTAATTAACGTCTTAATTAACATCTTAATTCTACTCTTTAATATTAGTTATTTTGTATGAACACAGTAAGAAATATATTGAGCTTGTAGGGTGGCTCTCCTGGGAATATCTAGCCACCAACAAAAATTACATTGCTCAGGCCAGATTAATCTTTCCTAACCCTAGCAGGGTCTGAATCTAGTTATTGCTTTTTGGATCATGACAGAATTTGTCCATGACCATGCTCCTAACCTATAGATAACAATTGTGGCACTTTGGCCAGCCACACCCCCTTTTTTGTATTAGTGAATCACCATGAGGTACAGTTGTAGACTTACAAACTTTCATGTTTGTGTTTCAGTTATACAATGATCGAGTGCCCATCCCTCCACCAGTGCCCATTCTCCACCACCAATGATCCTAGTAGCCCTCCCACCCCCACAACCCATCCCCCCACCCCACCCCACCTCTGTGGCAGGGCATTCCCTTTTGCTTGCTCTTTTCTTTAGGGTGTTGTAGTTTGCAATAGAAGTTTTGAGTGGCCATCATGTTCGGTCTATAGTCTACTTTCAGCACGCATCTTGCATCCTGAGCAAGTCCTCCAAACATCCTTTTCTTGGTGTTCCCTTCTCTATCTGAGCTGCCTTTTCCCCCAGCCTGTGAGGCCAGCTTAGAAAGCCCTGGAGCAGACTGCCTGGTACTTATCTCAATTATTCTTGGGTGTTTTCACTCCCATTCTGTCACTTTATATTCCCCAGATGAGTGCAGTCTTCTGTGTCTGTCCCTCTCTTTCTGGCTCATTTCACTTACCATGATACTTTCCATGTAGAACCACTTGTATGTAAATTTCATTATTTCATCTTTTCTAACAGCTGTGTAGTATTCCATTGTGTAGATGTATGAGAAAATTTCTTTAACCAATCATCTGTTCTCGGGCACTCAGGTTGTTTTTTTTTTTCCAAATTTTGGCTATTGTGAACAGTGCAGCAATGAACATAGAAGTGCAGATGTCATTTCAACTGTACAATTTTGCCTCTCTGATATATTCCCAGGAGTGGTATTGCTGGGCCAAATGGGATCTCAATTTCTAATTTTTTGAGAATCGTCCATACTGTTTTCCAAAAGGGCTGAACCAGTCGGCATTCCCACCAGCAGTGAAGGACACTGGGACACTGAATTTGTATTGTGAGTTAATATTGCCTTTTCCCTCTCCTTATGTCCTTTGAATAGTTTAATGCAATGTCTTTTTTGTATAGATACAGAAAGACAATTTTTGAGGGACAAGCCCAAAATGAACCACCACCAGAATTAATTTAGCTTAGCTTAATAGGAACCTGCATTGCAAAATAACTGGTTTTTCAAGGAACAGATCTAGATAAGCTTTTTCAGATCTACTTTACAGGAGCCTGCCCTGTGAAATAATTGGTTTTTCTGCCCCTGAGCAAGGAATTCAGATACAGGTACTCCAAGGGTGGGGGTCAGACCAGATAACTGGATGTCTCTCACAAGACCCATTTTGCAAGACCCAGGACTGCCCTAAAAAAACAGGACATTCCTAAGCACTGACACAAATGCTGATCTTTAAACTACAGGCTAAGAAGTGATGTACCCTTAATTGGATTGGTTAGAAAAGTATCTGTTATTACAAATCTATTGGCTATGAAATGTGCGGGCTCTGCTGTAATGGTCGGTGAAGGCCTATATAAGATCTCCTTTGAAGAAGTTTGGGGTCTTTACCCAACCTGCCGGACCTGCGTATCTGCGTAGGCGGTTGGATCCTGGCTAGCCAGTCTTACAATAAACCCTGCTTGCTGTTTGCAATCTCTTGAGCCTCTTTGTTGTTAAAGGGAGATTTCGATCCATGCCCTAACAAATTAATATTGTGCTTTGTAACTTAGGATTTAATTGGGTTTAAATATTATTCATTCCTGGGCATCTAGTTTCTCAACTTAAGCCTCAGTTGCCCTCACTTCCTAGCACCCCCCCCCCCCCACATCCCCCAAGAAGAGTCCCGATGTGGGACTGGATGGAACCAGGGAAAGCAGTAAGCTATGTGCTTCCCTGGCATCAAGATGGGCCAGGCCAAGGTGCAACGATTCTTAACTATAAGTTAGGAGTTTGATCATAGACAAATTCTGTCTTGATCCAAAAGTAACAGCAAGAGTAGGACCCTGCTAGGGATAGAAAAGACTATCTGACCTGAGCACTGTAGTCTGAGATTGAGATAGGAGAGCAATTCTATAAGCTTAAAGTATTTCTTTTCTGTGTCCATACAAAATGATTTATATTATGTATGCTTACATGTTGGTTAGACAAGGAAAGGAGAAACACACCCAGGGGATTTCATTCTAGGGTGGGTTGATCTCTCCTAGAAGTGGCTTTCCTGTGTGTCCTGACTAGTTTGGTTGAGGCTGAACATTTTTCCCTCTCAAACTGCCTTCAGTAAATAATTTCAGTATATTTTAAGAGGAAGTTTCCCTTTTCTCACAGAAATCTCAGGTGCTGGCCCGGCCTGATCTTTTGGATGTAGATTCCAGGATCTAGGCAGGTTAGTCTTTGGGATACAAAGCTCAGATACTTGTCTTTGGGATGTAGATTCCAAGCTCTAGCAGCCTGGTCTTTGGGATGCAAATCCAAGTGCTTGTAGTTTGTGAAAGTGCTTGTGAAAGGTTTCAGTCTTGGTTTTGTATCTTCTTTCTGGAGGCCAAAAATACTGGCCTGTAAAGAAACAATGTATGTTTTGCTGCCTTAATATTCTTTCTGTAACTCCTTTTGATGACATCACTGTATTCCTCCCTTTTGAAGTACCATGATCTATATAAGGAGATTTTCTGGGCTCTCTAGGGGGCACAGACCTGAGAGAATAGGAACATGCTGAGACAACCAAAAAGACAGGGGGGTGGGGTTTTATTGGGGTTCTTCATGGTAAAAAATAAGTTTTGGTAAAGGGAAATGTGCTTGATATTTGCATGACTGAGACCTAAACCTGAAAGCTTTGTAACCTTTTCCATGGTGATTCAAAAAAAAAAAAAAAAGACAGGTCTGAGAGAATGGGGACACAGGCTGAGAGAATCTACAGAACAAGTTCTTGAGAGAACCTGGGCCCTCCATGACATAAATTTCTTCCTTGTAATAAACTGCTACTAAGACCAACCAGCCTGACCCTCATTTCCTTCCTTTGACTGCCCATTGCCATCTACCTCCCTGGGGTGGGGAAAAGGCCTGAGACTACCAAACGTGAGAGGTGGGAAACCTAGACCACCACTGGTCTTTTTTGTGTTTACACAAAGCATCAAGATGAGAAGGAGGAAACCACTAGGAAATAGCATAAGTGGAAAACAATAT
This sequence comes from Sorex fumeus, assembly GCF_029834395.1. Taxonomy (NCBI): domain Eukaryota; kingdom Metazoa; phylum Chordata; class Mammalia; order Eulipotyphla; family Soricidae; genus Sorex; species Sorex fumeus. The sequence continues at coordinate 38,437,064 of NW_026606111.1, forward strand.
GAACAGAAATAAACAGCATGCCAGAGAATTACGAGATGAGTCAAGAGGAACAATGTAAGAATGATCAGAGTCCCCAAATAGATGAAGGCAAATAGATGAAGAAACAAGAAATCATCAATAAGAACTTCTCATAGTTGAGGATTCTAGGCATAGAGACCCAAGAGGACTGAAGGATCCTAGTGAAGAATAAACCCAATTAGGAAAACTCTAAGACACATTGTACTCAAAATGACAGAATTGAAAGATAGAGACAATATTGAAAGGAGCAAATTCAAAAAAGGAATTTATATGCAGAGGACAAAGAAGAGTCCATAAAATGTACAGCAGATCTCTCAAATGAGACTCTATTAGCCAGAAGAATATGAAAATATATAGAACTCAATGAAATCAACACCTCACCAAGAATACTCTATCCAGCTAGATCATCATTGAAATTTGAAGGAACTATACATAGCTTCATGTACAGGCAACAGTTTGGGAAATTCATAGCTTTGAAACCAATTTAGTAAGATGAATTAAAACTCCTTTAAAGGACAGCAGAAACTTCATATCATGTGAAATTAAGGATAGCACTCACTGATGGTACATGTGACTATCTTCTACTAGATTAAGAATGGTTAAGAACATTACAATTAAAAGTCAATCAAAATTGACTTTTATTTATTTATGATAATTATATTTGACATTCCTTTAAGTTTTATTTGACCAAGTAATATGAGATAAATTGATTAAATGCTTGCTTAGGGATTTAGACTGGGGGTGAGTATGAGGGAACTTGAGAATATTGGTGGATAGAAGAGGATATTGGTGGAGGATAAGGGAGGTAGTTGGAACATTATATGCCAGAAACAATTCTATTATGAAAAATTTTGTAAATCCTCATGTTGTAATAAACTTCCTGAAAAATAAATATAGAACACAGTAAAAAAATTTCTTTACTGTGATTAGTAATAATGCCATGGCAGTAGTTATTAAAAATTTATTTATGGGTTTAAATTTTGGAACAAAAATTGTCTTACTAATGTTGTATAAAAAGGACATTTTGTGTATTTTTATTTATTATTTTAGTGAATAAATTAGATCACTTCTAACTTTCCATATTACTCTGAATATTATGCTTATGTGATGAACAAAAAGCCATTTGAATCACTTCTTATTAAAAGGTATTAGTTTTAGTTTTCCTTTGCTCATATCATCACATTAATCTCTGTTGTTTTAAGCTATTAATTTTTTATTATCTCAACAATTGACTATCTTTGTAATAACCAATATACAGATATTCATGATTATTTAATGCTAAAGTTAGTGTTGCTTTCTATGTAAATTATGACTTATGACATGATAAATGTTAACTTGTTTTTATTACACTTCAAGTATCTTTAGAGATATATAGCTATCTCTAAAATAACTAGACATACACAATGAGAAACACAAAACTGTATTTCTATGGCAACTTAGATAAGTTACAAATACTGATAAAATATATAGTGAGTTTAACAAGTGTGTAGACTTTGCCTAAGACCTTGGTCAGGATGAGTTTTGTAGGTTACTATGGGCAACTGACATGTATCTAACTGATTTGTTACCTTTAGAAAAGTAGTCTTCTTGGTGATCTCATTCAGTGTATGCAAAGAATCAGTTGGTATAAATATTATGAAGTTCATCTATAGGTATTCAAGTCTGCACATTTATATATTTGTAGAGGAGCATAGATGGTATTTACTCACCTTAAAGTGGTCTTCTATGTTTTATAGTGTACTAAATGAATATATTATATATAGATCTTTAAAGTGATCGTTTTAAAAATTTTGAAAATGATTTCTATTTTCTGATGTGGGTTAATTTTATCACTTTTGGTAGCAAATGACATTTATAAAGATCTTTTACCTTTTTCTTCTGTTGCTATCATTTTTTAAACTCCCAATTCTATTTTGAAATTCTTAGCAATATTTTTCAAGTGAAATATCTTCATACACAATCAAATAAGAACATAATATCCTTATAGCTGCCAGATTCCACATAGAAAATCTCTGATCAGTTGGGGAAATATCTCCAGTGATTAACCTTTGTTTTTGACTACACAACAAATTCCAAAGCAGTGGGGAGACAGAATTGTGAGGAAAAAACTTGGGAATAAAAGAAAAAAAGAGAGTAGGAGCTTGTTGAGAAAGTCTTCAGCTAAAGATAAAAGTCTAGCACATGCAAAGGATTGTTGATGTACCACAAATCTCATAATATTTTTATTACTTTGGTAATGGTTTCAATACATGAGTATATCTGCACTTGTATAACCTCATCAAATTTTGTGCATTAACGTGTGCAATTTTTAAAATATAAATTATACTGTGAAAAGGGGCTGGAGCAATAGCACAGTGATAGGGCGTTTGCCTTGCATGCAGCCAACGTGGCCGACCTGAATTCGATTCCTCCGCCCCTCTCAGAGAGCCCGGCAAGCTACCGAGAGTATCTCGCCTGCACGGCAGAGCCTGGCAAACTACCCATGATGTATTCAATATGCCAAACACAGTAACAACAAAGTCTCCAATGGAGACGTTACTGGGCCCGCTTGAGCAAATCGATGAACAATGGGAGGACAGTAATACTGTGAAAAGAGAGATATATTTATGGTAACTTCATATTTGAAACAAAACATTCTGAGGTTGGAAAGATAGTACAATCCACCAGAATACATCTTTATATGCAGCAGTTCTGGCTTTGGGTCTCCACAGTGTTGTGCTACCCTAATCATGAACAGGAGTGACCTCCTAGCTCAGGGTTTGGGAGACGCCCTTAAGAACTTTGATATGTGAGCCCCAAACAGAAAAAGAAAATAAAAATAAGTCATTCTGATGAATTTTTTATAGTTTGAGATAGATTTTTATTTATTGTTTCATTATGTTATTTTGTAATCCTTTGTCTCCTATTTTTGTCACATTCTCTCAACAATTCCTTTCTGTTCCTATAGTATCTCTTACTTTTTATAAGACAGCTCCAGTGTGTGTGAGGGAATTGGGCGAGAGGAATGGAGAGTTTATAAATGTGTGTCTGCATTCATTTATGCCTTTATTTTTATAGAATGGACTTTAACCTGTCAAGGATCACTGCAGTAACAGCTTTTTCTGAAACAAAGAGAACATTGGAGCTGAATTTTAGTCTTATAATTAAAGCAAAGAGTCTGTGAATACCTTCAGTTGAAGTGGGTTCTACTATGTTAATCTTACTAAGCATTACTAGTGAAAATGAGATTCCGCATTAGATTTTACTCTCAGAGACTTAAAACCCCTAACTAGGAATAAGGAAGTTGAAAAGATCATTCTCTGGGAATCTCAGTACACATTTTTTTCTAGCCTTTGCAGTTTATCATTCTGTATTTTATGCTGTTCACATCTACATCCTTTTGTCTCTCTTGAGTGTCTTATTTGGTTGCTCATCAATGAACAAAAGGAATGAACAAGGGTTTCTTGAATTTTTATAGCTATACCCAGCTTTCATTTTAGTTTTGACATTGTCTTTGAAACAAAATGATGAATTCAAGTGTTAAAATGTTTTGAGTCCCAAACATTCCTGTGAATTTCCTTCCTTCCTTTATTCAAAGCACCAATGTTTTTTGTCTATTGTCCTTCTCTATTATGGAGTCTTGATACATTTTCACTCTGTATATCCTTGTCTGTGCTAACTCTTCTTGTGTTTCATCTTCTTTTGTTAAGCTGTTTTATTTCTGAGATTGAATTCTCAACCTTGTGAAGAGGAGGTGCCCTCACACTTATTTCCCTTTATTTTCTTTTGAGAATGGTCACAGCATGCACTTCAGCTGTGTAATATTTGGCAACTGAGTTTTGAATGCAGATAAGTTGTTCTTTTTTATTGCATCATATTTCTTAGTTCTAGTTTTGTCTTCAGTAGGGAACTTACAAATCAAAGCTTTTGTAAGTAAATTAATATTGATTTATTTTAATCCAGGTTACTCTGTTATAGTATCTGTTGGAAACTGATATTTTACTCTATGAATATTCTATTTGCTCAGCATATTTTATTGCACATTTAATTATAGATGTCTGGCATTAAAAACCTAAGTAAATGGCCTAGATACCTACCTAAAAAATATCTTGCAGACCTAGGTGGGTAAAAAAATATAAGCAAATATTTTTTTGAACAGAAGGAATGGAAATAAAGCAAATAATAATAATAATATCCAATGTAACTTTAAGAGACATGATAAAAGAGAGAACCCACAAAAGATGTAAAAGAGGTACCAAGTAGAGTTTTTAAGAATAATTCTTACAATTATGCTGGCAGGTGATATTATAGTTAAGTTATTTCAAGCTTTTAAAACTATAACGGTTATAAATTTCAGTTGGCCTGTGGGAGGAAAAAAGGAGATCCCTGCAAATTCAGAATCAAAAAAGCTTGAGACTGACTGGAACTGCTTCCAGTAATTTGAATAACAATAGAGATGAAGAACAGTAGACTAATATAATGGTGTGTTTGAATAGAGTGATTTGAGAGTTTTTAAAGAGAAAAATAGGGAATAAATGCAGGATGCATTTTATAAAGCTTCTAAAAGTTCCTACTGTAATTCTCACACTTAAGGACCATTGTAACTGCTGTAGTAGAGAATGTATCTTTACTTTAGAGATGTTTGTTTGTATCAAAACTCTGCCATTTCTCATTCTATGATCATGAATCATTATCTCAGCTATGAAATGAAGGTACTAACTATGCAGTCATGTTACAAGAAATAGGGCTGTTGACAGGTTGCATGTACACAGACTATACACATTAAATGGTGACTCTCATTCTTGTTATATCTCAGGTAATAGATTCAGTGCATATTAGCATTTGTCATTACAAGCCAATCTTTAATAAAACTTTTCTTTTTATTTTGGTTTTCATTTAATATATTAGTTTTTTTCTAGCTGCATATATCCTTATAAAGGTTCCATGCAATAATAAAATTTTTTCTTAACCGTTTCTAAGTGATGTCGGTGGGCCCCACGGGTGACTTATGTGAAGTGGGGAGGAGAAAGACGGTCACTTTCTCCCCACCTGCCTCTGCCACCCGAGACCCTGGGTAGGCTAGGACTGGTAAAGTCTGCACTGAGCACCTGCTTGGCATGGGCCTAAGCCCCACAAGGTGGCCGACAAGCCACACCTGAAGTCCGCTTGATCTTCTAGGCATAGCAGTTAATCCCTGCCACCCGATTGCTCGGGGAGTCACGGACTCAAGTTGGGGCGAGAATTCGCTCTTTGCAGGAGAGGAGAGACCAGTCCCAAGCCTTACCCGAGGTTTCTGGGGTTTTTGTCTAGCTCGCAGAAAAGAATTTCAGGAGTAGACGAGCAGTGAAGTAACAGGTTTTATTTGGAGGCTTTTGGAAAGGGAGAGAAAGGGATAAGCAGATAGTAAGAGAGAGAGTAACGCGTCCAGAGGGAACACGGGCTTCTCCGAGGGTGGAGAGAGCTCCAAGTGGGCTCTCGAGCTGGCTCTTATAGATCCTTCTGACTCAGAATGTTCTGGAATCTCCTTGGGGCTGGGTCGCTGGAATTAACTGGATTGAAAGGGGGTTCGAGAACCTTCTGATTTGGGTTGTCCTGGAATCTCCTTAGGGCTGGGTCGCTGGAGTTAACCAGATTGAAAGGGGGGTTTTCGGAAAGGAGGAATTTCATGGGGAGGAGGCCCATATTGCAGAGAGCCTTTCCCTATCTACCTGCCTACATCATAAGGAGAAAAATAATTTGCTATCAGAACCCCCTTAACAATGCATTGATCTTAGAGGAACTATGTAGAAAGGCATCTGGCTAGAAATGGTGAAATAAAATGGCTAGAGGAGAACACTGAATAGAGTAAAAACAGATGAGTATAACTAATCCTTCTCTACTTCAGGTATCCATTTCCTTACATATTTTCCCCTTTTCCTATGTGATACTTTTTGTTATCTGGGAAAGTCAAAATAGAGTACGATGGTCTTGCTCTTAATGCTTTGGAATTTATGCTTGACCAATTACACTGGATGCACAAGAGAATTTACTGGGTTAGGCAAGTATTTTTAAGGACAGAGTAGGGTGGATTTTGGAGTAAAATTTTAGAGCATGACAGGCAGGGGAGAGAAACCAATAAAATAGGCTAAAGTGGTAGTTTTTAACCTTGAATGTATCACAGTAACTGAAAGTTCTTTGAAAAAATTTGAGGTTTAACCTCCACATTTATATATTTTATTTAATATAGTAAGACTGCATAGGATCTAAGCACTCATATTAATGAAAAACAATTAAGGTGAATCTAAAACCCAGCTAGAACTAAAAGTTGCCGTTGGTTTTCTTTTTTTTAAATATAAGCATGAATATTTAGAATAGAGAATTTTCCATATTTGATACAAGGCCAAGGTTAGTAAAATTAGGAAAATAATATGGCTTTACTATAAACACAAATATGCGCACACCTGCTCAAACACACATATTTGTGAGCATGTTACAGATGCTATTATAGATACTTTTCCTGATCTTTGGTGAATGATCTTAGGTGAAGGAGGTTTCCTTACAAGAATGATGGAGATATTTTTAAGAAATAAACATGTTCTCATTATATTTTGACCCAATTAAATATTTAAATGTCAACTTTAGAATCTGAAGAGGATTAGGTGCCATTATTGTATATTTTGCATGAAAATAGATACTTCTTCAATATCAATGAAAACTAACAATTGGTAGTAATATATAATAAAGATGAAGAGATAAAAATACTTGAGACTCAGTTATCAGAGGTTTAAGTTATAGAGAGGATCAGTCTCAAGGATACTGGTTGATAGGCAGCAAATAGGCAGCAACCTTGGAAAAGGAAAAGAATCTACAAAACTTCCTCTCTCAGCTGGAGAAATGCAGGGTTATCACAATGAAAGTTTTAAACCACAGGAAATCAGGTGGTTGACCAGGAACAAAGTAGGGCCATGACATCTGAAGAAAGACCAACAAGTAAGAACAATGGAGAAAGACCAATATCACACTATATGAAGCAAAGAGATACAAATTAAGCAGTTATTAGAAAAAATACTAACATTAGTACTAACTTTAAATAAATATTTATTATTATTTCTGTGCAAGCAATAAGTAATATGAGAATGCTAGTACACAAATGTAGTTATAAAAGGATCCTAACGGACTTGCAAGCTAGTTTTAAGAACAATACTGAAGAAATAGCTTTAAAAGATGTAAATATACTAAGTATTGGAGCCAATGAAAATGACAATGTGATACAAGCTGGATCAAAACAGAAACAGCTTGAATTCAGAGTTAAAGAAAAATAGTTCAGAATTAGAGAGAAAATAGTACAGAACTGCACAAATAAATGGAATTTATCGCATGTATCTCAAGTATCTGAAATGCTTATAATGCTTTGTTTATATGCTTAATTAGTTAGATAATTTTGATATTATTTTGGTGATTCATGAATTTTGTTTGCCTTTTATGTAAGAGATTATGTGTTTTATCTTTTTCTAGACATTCTGATACCCTTTTATGTACTTTTTCTTTTTTGAAATAAGAATTGGGTTATACCCCAATTCTCAGGATTACTCCTGACTCTGTGCTCAGGGATCACCACTGGCAGTGCTCGGGAGACTGTATGCTATTTTGGGGATAGAACCAGGGTCAGCAGAATGCAAGGCAAGCATCTTATTCATTTAATATCTGACTCAGCTTATTTATTTTTCAAAAATAGAAGCAAAGTGTTTATTTAGATTTTAGATTAGTATTTTTTTGCTCAGGCATTATATATGATCTATTAGTTTGTAACAGTCAAAGTCTATATGATAGGTGGTAGATTGGTGTATATCAGGATATATATGTATATATATTTATGGAATTCCCCTTAATAAGACTGTTTTGTTAATCTTCGTTCTGGGAACACAAAACTCAGTCAGTGGTCAGAGACTATATATGGCTCTTTGCTCAGGTATTACTTAAGCTATTGCTCAGAACAATGTGATTGCATCAAACAGGCTTGGCTATATGTATTATCTTTCTAGCCCTCAATAAGTCTCTTTCGGGTGGTAACTTCAAAAGGACCACGGAGTCACTCTCTTCTATGCTTCATGTATGTCAGGGGAATTGAAGGTTTTGTTTGGTCCCTGTGATGTAGGCTGATCAGACCAACACACTGGTGCTCAGAGGACATTGTAATGGAAGATGTACTCAGGGCTAAGCACAGATAAGTCATGCCTTCCAGCCCCTTGAATACTCTCCCCTTCATATATATTGACATTAGTCTGGGTGGAAAATGTGTCTTCAATGTCCTTGATATTCTGAGTTTCCTTTGGACCTTCAGTGAGTTGTAGACAGGCAGACTTAATCCTGATAATAACATTATTCCCATTCAACACCACCACATAACTCTAGTGTCTTCAGTGGTGTATTTCTGGTACGAATGATGTCACCTTTTCCTTATTCCAGTTTTCTTGAACTTGACATACCATTTCCTACTGATCCCAGTATAATGGCACAGCTAGTTGATGCTGGGAGGATTTGTTACTATGTTTGACTGATGCTATATATTTACTGTAAAGCTATTGATAACAAAACTTTAAAGGTCTTTGAAACTTTGAACATAACTTTGGTGCAGCTCATGACACAAAGATAATTCATATTGTAGATATATTTAAATAAATTTGCATAAAATACACTTTTTAAATTATGTTACATGTTTTTATTTCCTAAGTATTCCCAGAAATGATAACCCTGAAGTCACAATATTCTTCTCAGAACAGCTTTTCTATATTCTGGTATTCTTTGACAGAACAAATGAAAATAGTAAACATAAATAAAAAATAAGATGACATTTATTGATGTCTGATGTGCTTTTTGTACTTAATATATTTTATGCAATTCAACTTAGAGACTTATGTTAACTACATAGTATATAAATTTAGATAAAAAATATTCCCAAGATTGGGGCGGAGCAATAGCACAGCGGGTAGGGCATTTGCCTTGCACTCAGCCAACCCGGGTTCAATTCCCAGCATCCCATATGGTCCCCTGAACACTGTCAGGGGAGATTCCTGAGTGCAGAATCAGGAGTAACTGCTGTGCATCACTGGGTGAGACCCAAAAAGCAAAAAAAAAAAATTCCCAAGATTATTAAAGTAGGTAGAAGTGCTAGGATGTAGGGCACCAAACATGCTAGAATTGTACCGCCTAAGTTTATGTTCAATATTTTATAAATTAAACAGAAAACCCTTGAAACAATTTGCTCCAGATTTCCATTCTGAGCCTACGGTTGTATTTAAAATATGATGTAAAATATTTTAATTTGAATATAGATGGATCATGTTTTTTTTATAGTATAGAACTATGTGTTTTTACTGAAGAATTCAACTCTACATATTCATTTTATATAAAGAGATTAACTATTAGAGTTCTATTTATTATCTTATGGTTATTTCATGTTTCTTTCTCTTTTTTTTCAGTTTATGCTACCTGATCTTTCATTTGCATAGTTTTTCTTAGTGATCCCTTCATTTATTTTTTTTCCTTTTAAGTGTTTCTGGTTTCCAGGGCAATAATACAGTGAAAAATTGAGAATTTTTTTATAATGATAAGATAGATATTCAGGCAGAAATATTAGGTCAAAGTAAGTGCTGCAAGCTGGAGCAACAATACAAGCAGGTAAGACATTTGCCTTGCATGTGGCCAACCCTGGTTCAGTCCCCATCACCACATATGGTTTTCTAAGACCTGCCAGGAGTGATCCCTCAACACAAAGCTAGGAATAAACTACATACCACACTGTATGGTCCCAAACCAAAAGACATGAGATATATAATGATTAAGATGTCAATTCTTCAAGAAGTTATATCAGACGCCACAGCACACATATAACAAATTAGGTGCCCACATATACAAAGTACTTTTGAACAAACTTATAGGGATGGGTTGAAAGTAACATAACATCAGCAAATAATCCATACAAAATTTGTCAAAGAAATAATGACATAAAATAAAATAGTTATGAGATGAAATTAAAACATATATTCAGAAATTATACTAGAAAATAAATATACATTTTTCTCAATAGTACATTGAACAGTGGCTCGAGGGCCTTTTCCTTGCACGCTGCCAGCCCTGTTTAGGTTCCAAGCATCCCATATGGTCCCCTGAGCACTGCCAGGAGTAATTCCTGAGTACATGAGCCAGGAGTAATCTCTGTTAACCATTGGATGTGACCCAAAAAGAAAAAAATAATTGAACATTCTCTAGGGTGGATCATATAGTGCAGAATGAAGATGTGTTGTTCTCGTTTGTTTGTTTGTTTGTATTGTTTTGTTTTATTAGTGAAACACCATGAGGTATAGTTATAGATTTACAAGTTGCTGTGCTTGGGTTTCAGTTATACAATGATCGAGTACCCATCCCACCACCAGTGCCCATTCTCCATCCCCACCAATCCCAGTATCCCTCCTACGCCCCCATCCCCCATCCCACCCTGCCTCTGTGGCAGGGCACTCCCTTTTGTTCTATGAAGATGTGTTTTTAATGCGGAAGAGAGTGTATAGCAGCTAATGTGGTTGCCTTGAATGTAGTTGACCCTGATTCGATCCCTAGTACTACATGAAGTCCCCCCAGCCCTGTCATGAATGACCCTGGGCACAAGCACAGAGCCAGGAGTTATGCCTGAATACAGCCAAGTGTGATCCAACTGCCCTGAAGAAAAAAAAAAAGAAAAAGAAAACAAAGAAAATTATCTTTTTTTTCTACCATATTTGTATTTGAGTTTATCATGTTTAAAATTCTTAATGATTTGTTTTGGTGCTTGAGAGATCACATCTATTGCTAGGGAGCAAACCAAGTTCATACATGTACAAGACTAGCCCTAAGCTTATTGTACTCTCTTTTTTTTTGCTTTTTGGGTCACACCCGGCGATGCTCAGGGGTTCTTCCTGACTCTGCACTCAGGAATTACTCCTGGCAGTGCTTAGGGAACCATCTGGGATGCTGTAATCGAACCCTGATTGGCTGCGTTCAAGGCAAACGCCCTACCCACTGTGATATCACTCCAGCCCCCCAAATGTCTTTTTAAGTATATGAAAATTAATACCATCACAAACATTTTCTGATCACTATGGTCCGAGACTAAAATACAACAAGCATCAAAATGATTAGAAGCTGAAGTATGTGAATATTAAACAATAAGTCTGAAGAGCTTCAGTCAATGGAGAAGTAATAAGAATCATAATAAAATCACAAGATAAAAGAGGAGCTATCAGTTCCCTTCGAATGTAGGAAAAGTGGGATTTCACAGAGACTTAAAGTCATATAGGCCAACTATCAATTGTCAAGAAAGTTCTCAAACAATCTTACATCTGAATGAATTAGAAAAGGTAGGAAAAACAGAACCAAAGTAAGGAAAAGAATAATAAAAAATAGAATTGAAATGGAAAATAAGAAACTAAAAATGAGTGAAACCCAGATATGTTTTTCTCCAAGGATCAATAAAATTTATAACCTCTTTGTTCGATCAAGGGAACACAGGCAGAATTTATATTATAGCAGAGCTATGAAAGCTACTTAAAGAACACTACAAAATAAAAGAAAAAAAAACATGCTTACTGAAATAAGATCAATTGAAGAGAAAGCAAAAAAATGAGAGAAATATACAAGAGAAAGTCCAAGTGTAGCCTAAACAGAAAAACAGAAGTGTATAGCAGTTGAGCTTTACTGTTACTGTCACTGTCCTCCCGTGGTTCATCGATTTGCTTGAGCAGGCCCAGTAACGTCTCCACCGTGAGACTTTTTGTTCAATATGCCAAGTCTCACGGTGGAGACGTTACTGGGCCCGCTTGAGCAAATCGATGAACACACACACACACACACACACACATACGTGTGTGTATATATATATATATATATATATATATATGTATATCACTTAATCACTTAATCACTTAATCCCCGTTATTCATCGATTTATTCGAGCGGGTGCCAGTAACGTCTCCATTCATCCCGGTTGCGTGCTAGCGTAGCCCAATGGTATCTGTTCGTTTTAGGAACATGTAGAGCCTCAAACCAATCATTTAGGGTCTTGACGAAGAAGTCTGACCATCTTATAGGTGGGCGTCCACGTGATCTTTTGATGTCTCGTGGAATCCAATCAGTAATGGCTCTAGTCCAGCGGTTGTCTATAAACCTCATTACGTGTCCAGCCCATCTGATTTTTGATGTCTTGGCAAATGAGACAGCGTCCCTGATTCTTGAGCGTTGACGAAGATCAGAACTCCGGATTCTATCTCTCATTTGAGTGAATCGTGATATTCCAAGCATAGTTCTTTCGATTCCTCTTTGAGAGACCCGAATAGTGTTCTCATCCTGTTTTCGTAGGGTCCAGGTCTCTGAGGCATATGTTAATGCAGGAAGAATAGTGCTTGATGTTTGGTGTTATTAGAACGATGTCATCAGCAAAGCGGAGGTGGTGTAGTTGCCGACCATCTATCTTCACTCCCATGTTTTCCCATTCCAGCCGTCGCATGATGTTCTCGAGGGTGGCACTGAAGAGTTTTGGTGAAATGGTATCACCCTGCCGAACCCCTCTCTTGATATGGATGATTACTTCTTTGTAGAATGGTGAGATCTTGGTAGTGAATCCGCAATAGAGCTCATGAAGGATCCTGATGTATTGAGTTTGTACGCCCTGATTGGCTAGGGCTTCTATGACCGCTTCCGTCTCAACAGAATCAAAGGCCTTCTTTAAATCAGTGAACGTTAGACAGAGTGGCATCTTGAACTCCCGAGATACCTCAATGAGCTTGGTTACTGTGTGGATATGGTCGATGGTACTGAATCCTTTTCGGAATCCAGCTTGTTCACATGGTTGTCCTTCATCTAGTGTTCTGCTAATCCTATTCAGGATGACTCAAGTGAATAGTTTGTAGATGACAGACAATAGGCAGATTGGGCGATAGTTGCCAATGTCGTGGATGTCTCCTTTCTTGTATAGTAGTACAGTCTTGCTGGTTTTCCATTGGGATGGAACCTTGCATTCAGACAGGTAGCGTGTGAAGAGTCGAGCCAATGTATTGATGAGTACTGATGGTAAGTTCTTCAGGTGTTCAGGTCTGATCTTGTCTGGGCCAGGTGCTCTTTGTTTCTTTACCGACGAGATGGCATGTTGGATTTCGGAAGGGAGAACATTGGGAACGACATATCCATCATGTGGTATGTGGTATGTGGGCAAGTGGATGTGGCTATTAAAGAGATCTGAGTAGAAGTCATGAATAATCTTCTCCATTGCCCTTCTGGAAGATGTGATAGATCCATCATGATGTCGGAGGGCAGTCATCTTGGTTTTGTAGTTGGTGAAGGACAGGCGGGCATTACGAATGTTTTTCCCAGCTTCTGCTGCATCTACCAGTACTGCTGCTCTCCTGTTTTTGAGGTCATCCTTGATGGCTTCTCTGCACTGTTTTGCCAGTTCGGACGTTTGCTTGTGGTTGCCTGAGGCATGTGCCAAGCCACGTTGGCGAATAAGTTCAAGAGTGTTCGAAGAAAGACGGTTTTTTGTGGTTATCTCTCTCTTGGCATTCCTTGCACAATCATGGAGGTGCTGAATCATTCGATCGTATTCCTCATCAATGTTGTCAATGACGGCATCTTCCCATGTTGCCGCAACAGAGCCAAAGAGTTCCCAGTTGGTGGTTGTTCTGGGAGTCCTCTTCTTAAACCTTGCATTCTTTTCTCCTCATTCTGTGAGGTAGAATTTTGCACGAAGAAGACGGTGGTCTGATCCCGTTTGGAATTGTGGGACAACAGCAACATCGGTTAGGCAAAACCGCCGATGTGGTCTATTTCATTGTGGAACCGTCCATCGGGAGACTCCCATGTCCAACGTTTAGATTCAGCCTTTTGGAATTGTGAGTTACCATGGAAGGTTTTGGTTGACATGATGAACTCAGACAGTCTGTCACCCTGTTTGTTCCATTCCAGGCCATGGGTTCCGATGTGGAGTTCATCGACTCATCTTCTTGGTCCTATCTTGGCATTAAAATCATCGACAATGATCTTGTAGAAGGTGTGATCTTCTTTATAGAATTTCTCCAGCTCCATGTAGAATTTCTCAGTTTCTCTTTCACCATAACTGGATATTGGTGCATAGACAACAAAGATAGAAACTGCTGGTAGTGAGCCACATTTATTCAAGTGTAATCGTCCGATTCGGGTTGTTAGGCATTCAAATGAATCAATGCTCGTGACTAAGTTTGTGTTGACAAGGATACCGACACCACCGACGCCTCTTTTATCACATGTTCCTAGGAACAGTTCTTCTCCAGTGTCGAAAACAGCATGATGGAATTGATGTCTTCTCGTTTCGGTCAGACCAATGATGTCGTACTTGATCTTTCGTGCTTGTACCATAAGGTCTTCAATGGATGCAGCAGATGCCAGTGTACGAGCATTAAAAGTACAGACAATCATTTTTGTTTTTCTGCGTTTTGGTAGCCTATGTCTGCCTTGGTGTTTTATCAGCCTCTCCTTCCATATCCTTCTCGACTCTGCATATTCAGGGTTAGGGAAATGAGATCCATTTATTACTGGATTTGGCATATCAATTTGGTCTATTTGGCATAGACCACGGATAGCTTGCCAGGCTCTGCCGTGCAGGTTGGATATTTAAGGATATTCAAGGTACCCTGAAAATTTAGAGAAAAGTAAATAAATAGTCACGCGGCTATTTCATATATATGTATATATATGAAATATATATGTATATGTATATATTTATATATATATATGTATATATATGAAACAAATTCCAATTAAGAACACTTACTCAGCAAGATACTATGTAGATTTGCAGGAGAAATAAAGAACTTTTCAGATAAACAATATTTTTTAGTATAAGCCAGTTTACTGAATCATATCAAGTTACTAATACAAGGCTATATAAGATCAGTTTTTATATTTTATATTTGCTTCTTCCTAAAATTAAAAAAAGTATCTATTTTAAAATAGAGAAAACTGACAACAATTGATACAATTCTAGAGGTGAATTTGATCAGATAACCAAGTTCTGATATTAAAGTCGATAGGATACAATTCTATAGTTTAATTTGATTAGATAACAAAGCTCCAATATTAAAGCTTATTAGTATAAAAATTAATTTTAATGTGAAAAATCTGACACATCAGTCACAAAATTAACAAGGAAACGACAACCTAAATAAGGAGTTTGATCTCATGGTCTAAACAGAATTTCACTTGCATTTCATACACTAAAATTTAAATATATGTTCTCAAATGCATTTGAAGTATTCTCCAAAAGAAACCATGCATTGGGGATACAAAGCATCTACAAATATTTTAAAATCATATTAAACAAGGTTTTTGGTTATAATGTTGTATAAAACTGGAAATCAGCCATCAGTCGGGCCCTCCTCCTGCCCTCCCAAAATATATAAAGACTGAACAACTTGCTACTGATTAGTTTTTGAGTCAAGGCATCTTAATTGTAGTATGTTAGGTTTAATCTTTTAAGTATATTTACATTTTTTGCTGGGCTGGAGCAATAGCACAGTGGGTAGGGCATTTGCCTTGCACGCAGCCGATCTGGGTTCAATTCCTCCGTCCCTCTTGGAGAGCTGGGCAAGCTACTGAGAGTATCCCGCCCACACGGAAGAGCCTGGCAAGCTCCCTGTGGCATATTCAATATGCCAAAAACAGTAACAACAAGTTTCACAGTGGAGATATTACTGGTACCCGCTCGAGCAAATCGATGAACAATTGAAGGGCAGTGCTACAGTGCTACATTTTTTGCCATAATGAAAGGGTCATATCTTTGTCAGACACATTCTGGAGTGCGTATTTTTTGTACTGTCTGGTCCATGTAATCTATTTTTCTTTACTCCAATAACAAAGATTTTGATTGTTGAAGATTTTCAATGATCTTGATAACAAAAACTGTCTCACTTGTTCTTCTTTAAGAGTGATAATCTTGATTCTTTGCCTTTGCATTTTCATATACATACATTTACAGTCAGATTACTAATATTCCATAACAAATGTCTTCTTTGATTTGAGTTATATTGTCTTTCACATGAATGTGAAAAAATTTGTATGACTGAGAATAACTTATTTTATGAAGTAAACATGTAAATTGTAATTTTAGATCTTTCCATTAATTTGTGTTTTGTGGGTAGAGATTTTGTGTATTTAAAAATTTCTACTTAACAGAGACACAGCAGTGAATTTCTGAAGACAGCAGCTCGCCAGAGATCTCTCTGGGCCCCATGTTGATTCCATGGGGGTGGGGGAGGACACCTTAGATGGAGCGGATGTGCCCTCTTTACCCACTCCAGATGAGACCTAGGTGACCACAGGCTTCCAGAAGAAAAACCCAGGTATGCCGGATGAGGGACTGAAGATTTCCGACCACATGGCAGAGGCAGGGACAGGCCGACCCTTCCCATTTTCTTGACTGCTTGGGATCCTGGCTCTCATGCCCAAAAATTCCCTCTGGGCACCATCTCAGCACATTAATGGCCTTGATCCAGAGACTCACAAATGAATCTCACAATGGAGTAGCTCCCCACAGAGATGTCTCTGAACCCCAATCATTTACAAGTTTAGAACTCTAGGAGCATGTGGCCAAAAAGCAGCTGATGCTAGATGGTTTATTTTCTATTGCTTGTTACATCTAGCATCTGCCTGCCAGTGAGAATGATGGTGGGAAAATTCAAAATAATGGTGATGAGAAGTTGTAATGGTGGTGGGATTGTTGTTGAAATATTGAAGGTTATCAATTAATGTGAACAACCTCATGAAAATAAAATTTTAAAATTTTAAAAAATTGCTACTTAAAATGTTACTTAACATGCATGTTTCAGCAACATGCAGCTGTGTTTAGGGCATATTTCTGCTCTATACTTGGGGTCACTCCTTGCAGTCTGGGGACCATATAGGTCCTGGTGTAAAATTCAGATAGGCTACATGCAACACAAGTGCTGTAGCAGCTGCTTTATCTCTCTGACATTTCAAAATTAATTTTTAAATGCAGTTAAACAGTTCCCTTTTCAGAAATTAAATTGATTGTTAATGTGCACCCAACCCATTATATGTAGCTGTAAAGATGTATTTTATGCCTGGTGGCTCATTATATGATCATTACTAATTATTTTAATTAAATGATACTCATACATATAAAATTGAAACTTAAGATACTAAAACAGTCCTTATAAACATTTGTTCTTGTGTTTCAAAATTTTTGATTTAGTTGTTTTGAAATTATTCAGTACATTTCTACTTCTGGCTTTTTATTTTTTAATTATATTCTGTTCATGCCTGGTAATTAGAACTATGAAATTTTAGGAAGCCAAAAAGTTAATGAATTGTCTGATCACACTATTTGACCTCCAGTTAAAGTTTTTTCCTCAAGTCATGGGAATTTTTTTTGCCCTTTATTTTATTTTTCTTGGCTATAATACGTTTTGTTTGTGACGCTGATCAAGCATTAGTGTATTTTTTGAGTACTATATGAAATTGTACTCACTCCGTATGCCATATTATTAGTATATGAATTGAAATTAATAATATTTTCAACATGTTATTATGTCCTTTCTCTTTAAAATTTCTAGATGACATGATTGTGAGAAATGTGGATTATAATTTATATTTTTAAATATATTTTATAATTTATGCTGAATTTATCTACATTTTAATTTTATTAAAATGAAAGATGTATTTTCTATTTTAAGGTATGTGCTGCATATTCAGACTATTGAAATGAAAATTCAGCAAGATGAAAATTAAAAAAATTAGATTAAAAATGAAAAAAATTAAAAATTGTACACCATTGCAGAATATCAATTTAATTTTGCACTGTAGCACTGTCTTCCTATTGTTCATCAGTTTGCTTGAGCGGGCCCAGTAACGTCTCCATCGTGAGACTTGTTGTTACTGTGTTTGGCATATTGAATATGTCATGGGTAGCTTGCCAGGCTTTGCAGTGTGGGTGAGATACTCTTGGTAGCTTGCTGGGCTCTCCGAGAGGAGTGGAGGAATTGAACCTGGCTCAGTCGGGCTGGCTGCATGCAAGGCAAACACCCTACTATATAACTGGTGCTAACACCTCCAGCCCATGTTATATATATATTTTTGTATTTGTAATATAAAGTATTTTAAGAAAAGAGGTAACTGACCTAATTCTTCAGATATATTGTTTATATGTTTCACACATTTTCTTTGAGAGGTTCTAAGAGTTTTTAAATTCAGATGTTAATTTCATCCCTCATTATTTCAATTCAGAAAAGTTTGGATTATATGCCATTCAAATTTCTTTAAAAGCTATTATGAATCTATCATATAAAATTTATAGAAAGTTGTATTTTTGGCTTATTCCAGCAGTTAGCAGAATAAGTTTCATGAGTTTACTGCCTGCTGTGTAAATTAGCACTTAACTTTTGTTGTTTTATAACTATAGCTTTTAGGCTGCCTAGGGTGTCCTTTAATTCCTCCATTATGGAATTTGTTGAGAAAGATGGTAGTGCATGAAATGTAGCTTTTTTAGACTCAAACAATGTGAAGAACCGGCCATATGCATATGAAAATTGATTATATTGCATTTATGTCTATATTTAAACTGCTGGAAAGAGGTATGACTACTTGGAAATTTTTATTTTCTGGCAGAAAACATCCAGTTTTGCTAACCAAATGTGAATTTGGTTGATTGCTTTGGAAGTAGAGCTGATTCAACTGAATTTGGTGACTGACAAAAGCAGGACCTGAGGGACAGGACCTTGATGACGTAAATAGGATATACAGATGCAGAGACTCCTGTACCATATTAAGGCATTCCTAAGAGTAATGAGAGTAAGAACAGTAAGTTACATTTCGTTTGTACTTTCATCATACCTGCCTTATAAAATCCCAACATTTCATTAAAAATTCTTCAAATTTGTCTCAATACCTTGAACATTGAAAGCTTCCTGAGATGAGATAATATACTAAACTCGAGTATTTTGTATGATCTGAAGTTGATGCCCTTTAGCCTTGGTTGCTTCTTCTGTGCGATGCTACTGCTTTACTAGAGTCAAAATAAACTCTACCTCTACTTCTTTCTGAGGTTCTACTCCCACACTCAGAAAATTTCTCCCCTCTTTCAGAATTAGGTGTTTTCATTGAATCAGAGCTCTGATACTTCTGATTTTTTCTCTTTTACTTTCTACTATTTTTCTTCTTTTGTTTATGCTCTGTATAATAGATATTTTATCCTGCAGAGAATATTATATTTATGAATTATGTAGCACACAAGTTTGAGTTACATAGAACTGTCACTATGTCCAACTATCACACTCTTTCATAGTCAATTTAAAATTTAGTTTCAGTATTTCATTTTTGGTTTTGGGGGGTTCACATGGAGTGCCCAGGGCTTATTCCTAGCTTTGTGTTCAGAAATTACTCTTGGCTGTGCTCAGAAGACCATACAAAATGCTGTGATAAAACCAACAAGAATTGATCATAATCCCTGTCTTACATCTCTAGACCTCCTATTTTATTTTTATGATTACCTTATTATGACTATTCTCAACAATTTTTCTGTCCTTTCTTTCATATGCACTTGTAAAAGCTCTAACTTTATTTGTTCCAATCATCTATATTTTCTAGTCTCACAGCAGAAACATTGACTTTTTATGGGGAAAAATATGCACCTGAAATTACTGGTTTTGCTTTGATTCTTCCAAACTTGAAATATATTTAATATACATAGCAACATTTTCAGGTTTCAGTAGTAAATTTGCTCTCCATTCCTTACAATATTTAACATGTCTTTTCACTTAACCTACTCACACTCTTATGTACTCCACAAATTCTGAACTGATAACTTTTCTCATAAGTTATGAATCAAATAAAAACAGGAATTTTTTCTTTTAACCAACCCAAATCAACAAACTTATTAGCATCTTTTACTATCCTCACTCATATTTCACTCTTTTTATAATTGCAATATGTCCTTGTCCTTTTTGGTGTATCTAAATTTCTGACAATAAATAAATTTAACAATGGGTTCAAGAGTGCCCTGCTGTAGGAAGCTGTCCAAGTTGGATCCTAACTTGTATCTCAAACTGCTGGTGTTAGACTCCAGTTGCATACATGGCTGGACTGGAATAAGTGATCTGGAAAAATTATTAATTTAAGTAATTATTTTAATATTGCAATTGCCTGGTGCCTTTGTTTAAAATTTTGGTGATTTTTTTGTGTGTGATCAGAACTACACCACAGTAACTTAACGCTTATTTACATAAATTATCCATGTTCCATTAGGTTTCATTATATGTTTTGTTTTGCTTAATGTTGCAGTTTCCAAGAATCTGTTGACAATGCCAAGTGGGTATTTATTGTATCTTCTGTTTACTCTTCAACCCTCTACAGTTCGAATTCTTTTCTTACTCTTCTACTGCCATGCAGTGGTAGTCATCAGCTGCCAGATTATGAAGCAAATCGGGAAGTTCTCTGTTTTCATTTTACTTGACGTATTAGAGGTACTTATAACAGTTGACTACTGTGTCACTGTGAAAAAGTTTCTTCTTTGGGCTTGCATGAAATTATTTTCTTCTGAATGACTGTGTTTTCTATTCTTACTGCACTGTATCTTTAATTGTGACCTTCACTTATTCGCACCTCAAATATTTTGAGAACTCAGAACTCAGATGCAACATTGTCTTACTTCTTGCACGATTCTGTCTTTTTTAAATATTCTTGACTAAATTTGCAGTGCTCAGACTTAAGACTCCTGGTTCTGTGCTGAAGAAAAACTCTAGGTGGAACTTAGGGGAACTGTATCCTTACCTAGGCAAGGCAGTTACCTTAATTCACTATCTTTTCAGCAACTATTCTCTTTATTTTAATTACCTTTTATTTTTTATTTTTAAAAGCTTTTTATTGAACTCTCATGAGATACAGTTACAAAGCTTTCATATTTGGGTTTAAGTTATAAAATGAATGGATATCCACCCCTCCACCAGTGCACATTTTCCTCTACCAATGTTCCCAGTATCCCTCCCCATCCCACCCATTCCTCTGCCTCTATGTCAGACAATTTCCCCTATATTCTCCCTCTACTTTTGGGCATTATGGTTTGGAGTACAGATACTGAGAGGCTGTCATGTTTGGTCCTTTATCTATTTTCAATACACATCTCCCATCCTGAATGATCCCTCCAACTTCCAACCATCATTGTCTTAGTGATCCTTCTCTATTCCAGCTGCCTTCTCCCCCAGTCATGATGCAGGTTTCCAACCATGGAGCAATATTCCTGGCCCTTGATTCTACTGTCCTTGGGTGTCATTCTCATATTTTGTGATTTTATATTCTACTGATGAGTTCAGTTATTCTATTTCTGTCTCTCTCTTTCTGACTCATTTCACTTAGCATGATACTCTCCATGACCATTGACTTCTAAGCAAATTTTGTGACTTCATCTTTCTGAACAGCTGCATAGTATTCAATTGTGTAGATGTATCAAAGTTTCTTTAACCAGTCGCCTGTTCTCCGGCACTTGGATTATTCCAGATTCTGTCTATTGTCAACAGTGTGGCAGTGAACATACAAGTGCAAATGACATTTCTATTGTGCTTTTTTTGGAAACTTGGGATATAATCCCAGAAGTGGTATTGCAGGGTCATGTGGAAGCTCAAGTTCCAGTTTTTTAAGGAATTCCCATATTGTTTTCCAAAAATGCTAGACCAGTCGACATTCCCACCAACAATGAGAGTTCATTTCTCCCCACATCTGTGCCAGCATTAGTTGTTCTTGTTCTTTTTGATGTGCATCAGTCTCTGTGGTGTGAGATATCTCATTGTTTTGATTTGCATCTCCCTGATGATTTTGAACTATTAAGTGACGTAGCTATTGACATAGTTTGAATATGACCTAAAAATGCATAACACATATATACTCTTAAACCCTTGTGTTCTGTGCTATAGATTTAAATATTCAGCAACCAGATTGATATTGTCTCTTGGATATCTGCAGTTACCCAAATACAAGGTATTCAAACTGCCACTTTATACATATTCCACAATTCTGACATGTTATTTACAATAGTTATATGAAAACCACATAATACACATAGTATTTCAAACATAACTATGACTCTTGCTTGATAGCATACTCTAGTTTATCCTTCTTTCTTTCATCTATCTGCAAGTTTTATTGATAGAAATATACAGCACTCTTGTGTCTGCTATGTTGGCAGTATTCTCTTGACTGTGATATAGCACAACAGGTAGGGCATTTGCCTTGCATGTGGCCGACCTGGCTGACCTAGGTTCGATTCCTCTGCCCCTGTCAGAGAGCCCAGCAAGCTACCGAGAGTATCTCGCCTGTACAGCAAAGCCTGACAAGCTACACATGATGTATTCAACGTGCCGAACACAGTAACAAGTGTCACAATGGAGATGTTACTGGGCCCGCTCAAACAAAGCGATGAACAACTGGAGTGACAGTGCCAGTGACAGTGTATTATCCTTATGTATCTGTAACCTGCACAATCATCCTTGATGGTTTTTTTGTATTCACTAACATTTATCACAAAATAAAATTCTCTCCTACCTCGTTAAGGAAAATCATTAATATCTTTCATTTGGATGACTACTATAGTTTCCCAATTGACCCTGTCATATTTTACTTTATTTATTGTATGATTTTCACATATATCGGTATCTTAAAAATACAGGTAGTATCATATTGCTATCTTGATTAGATGCTTAAATTTGTTCAAATTTTCTTGCATGATCTTGCCCTTATCTATATGTCAGATATCTTGGCCACTATCTTGTTGCTTGCCTCTTTTTCCAAGTTCTCTCCTATTTTCAACCATGCCTAAAGAATCCTTTCTCTTTCTAGATGTCTCATTACCTGGTTTCCTTCAGTTAAGAGCTAGAATAACACTTCTGAGAGAACATTCTTTCCCTAAACAACTCAAGAAGCATTCCCTTTTTTTTTTTGTCATATCTCTCTTCTATTGAGGAATGACTGTTCACTTCACAGAATTTATCATAACTTGTTAATGGAAATATCATAAACTTTACTTGTTGTACAACTTCTGTAACTCTAAGATAAAAAATAATCGACTTTTATCTTTTTTATGTTCAAGACTCATCTCATAGGACAATATCTAGGATAGCTGCTCACCAGATAAGAAGTTAGATACTTATTGAATAAAATATGGCATTGCACAATAGTCACTAAAGTATTATTTTATCCTATTTAGATTTAAACTCAAGAAAATTAGGTCACGCCCAAAGATATATAATTGGACCGCATTTTGTTTGATCCAGGTTCTGAGAGTCAAAGATTATTTCTGTTGGTTGTTTTTGATATAATTTCTAGCTTGGTTCAGGAAAATTATGTCAATATCTTATAGAATCATCAATTTTCAAAAGAAAAATGTCAAATTAGGATCTAACATGTAATATATGCTTTTAAATATATTGACAATTTTGTATAACAAGACAGCTGGTTTACGTTAGGCAGAGTAATGCCTTTCTCTAGGAAACAACCAAGGACAGCATTGGGGAGGGCTTGCTAGATAACTGTCTTTAGCATAAGAAACAATTCACTAGGTCATTAAACTATGGGGTTAGAAACAGAGAAAGAAAAAAAAGGTATTTGGACCAGGACTAGAAGTCAATTGAATTTAAGTGAACTTGGCAAATACTCAAGAGCAGAAAATTAGTTATTATAATCAGGGACTGAAAGATATGCAGTAAGTCTAAGTTAAGGTCAAGATTTCCTTCAACAGCTGAGGCTCAGTGGTAAAGCACTCACCTTGCACATGTAAGATCCTCAGTTTATGTCAGGCTGCGTGACATTCAGACTGAATTAGAAAATAAACAAACTATCAACTAAACCAACATAAAGTAAATTAGTATAACGGAAGCAGTAATCAGAATAGAACTATGACTTTCTATGCTTTGCTAGAAAAGTCTATTTTGAAAATTCTGGTGTGCAGACAAATTTCAAAGAATTTCAAGAATCAAGTCTCACATATTTGTAACAAATCCACAAAATTGCTTTTCCAGAGGAGGAGTTTAAAGTTTATGGTTCACTGCTAACTAGTCTTCTTTCTGATTGTTTCTAGCTCCTGGATTGTTGTTAATGGTTAATTTATTTGTCTTCATCCATTGTTTTCCTTGACTAGAAGAGGCATTATCCTCAACTAAATAAATAAAAAACTAAGAAGTAGAGAAGCAGCAGAAAGAAATGAATTTTGGGGCTTGACCCAGCCCACGCTCCTGGGTAGTAGCACAGAACTCTGAACAATTCAGTGATCATATAGCTGACTTTGGAGAAGCTTTCCATATCATCTGAATGCCTTTGGTGTGCCCACATAAATATTTTAAATAAAATTTGTGTCAACCAGTTTAGCCCAGTTTTTTCCCCTCTATTTGGCTTTTTTCCCCCCTCTAGTATCGCATAGGTCCTCAATTCCATATTCTTTGCCCTGAAATCAGATGCAGCCTACACAAACCTTCCTAACGTTGGTCTTGATCAAACATTTTTGTTTAACTTAGAAGAACTGTCCCTCAGGGGTGGACAGTCTGATCCTCCAGGGTTGGACGAGATGGTCTGTTACGGAGGAGCGATGGTCGTGGCTTGCCTCACCCAAACTGCAGTTACTGAAGTCCAGCAAGCGCGTCCGGACTTCTGGAGGGGTGTGCCCAAGGCATGGCCATGAAAACCCACCACAGACAGACAGACAGGCCTCGGGAAAGACAAGATGCGGCCTAGAGAGCACCGAGGTGCCTTTCCCAGCTCTAAACCTACAGAAACACAGAGAGGCTTTGTGTGAATTCCCGTGTGTGCCAACGTGCCCGTGGTGTGGCCTCTTTTTCTTTCTTTTTTTCTCCTGCTTGGATAGCAGCCAGATGTCTCCTGGCCTCTATTTTTTTTTTCCTTTATCATATATATATATATATATATATATATATATATATATCACGAGCATGATCATCCTGTTGTTCATTGATTGCCTCGAGCAGGCACCAGTAACGTCTCCTTCGTCCTAGCCCTGAGATTATAAAGTGCCATATTCAAGGCTCTTTCAGGCTTAGGAGAATGAGACCCATCATTGTTACTGGTATTTAGCATATTGGGTACACCACGGGGAGTTTGCCAGACTCTGCTGTGTGGGCAGGTTGCATTCGGTAGCCTGCCATGTTGTCCAAAGTAAGAATGAGATAATAAGATGTCTTATTATCTTATATATATCTTATATATATATGTACATATATATAGTTTTTAAAATTTAAATTTAAAATTAGTGGCTGGAGCCTCTGCCCCTCTCAGAGAGCCTGGCAAGCTATTGAGAGCATCTCGCCCACATGGCAAAAGCCTGGCAAACTCCCCATGACATATTTAATATGCCAAACACAGTAACAACAAGTCTCGCAATGGAGACGTTACTGGGCCTGCTCGAGCAAATCGATGAACAACGGAAGGACAGTGACAGTGATAGTTTTTAAAATGAAGCACTGTGAGATACAATTACAGTCTTATACACTTTAGTGATTAGGTTTCAATCATACAATGGTCGAGTACCCATGCCTCCACCAGTGCCCATTCTCCACCACCAATGTTCCCAGTATCCCTCCCACACCCCCACTCCTAGCCTCTGTAGCAGACACTTTCCCTCTTACTCTATCGTTTTGGGTGTTGTGGTTTGCAACACAGGAATTAAGTGATCATCATGTTTGGTCCATAGTCTACATTCATCTTGTCTTTCGAGCAGTCACAAACACTCTTTGACCAGTGAAGCTCACTCCCTCCACTCAGGCTACAATGGGGCTTGATCATCTTTTCTAAAAAGTGAGAGAAAATGTTGGAAAAACTTAAAGCACCAAATAGAAACACATTTTAAAACACTAAATAGAAATGAAAAAAATATATAATTTTAATGTTATTTAGTCCAATGGCACATCCGGTAGGGCGTCTGCCTTGCATGTGGTCTATCTGGATTCGATTTCTCCATCCCTCTCAGAGAGGCCAGCAAGCTACTGAGAGTATCACGCCCGCATGGTAAAGCCTGGCAAGCTCCCTGTGGCGTATTCAATATGTCAAACACAGTAACAGCAAGTCTCACAATTTGTTGTGAGATGTTAATGGTGCCCACTCCAGCAAATCAATGATCAACGGGAGGACAGTGCTACAGTGCTACAAAATTAGTACTTTCAATAACAGCTAATTGAAGAAAACAGAATATTTGTAATATTAGGATATTCTTACTTTAGATGAATGCCATATGTACAGTGAATGATTTGTGTGTGTGTGTGTGTGTGTGTGTGTGTGTGCGCGTACACATTTAGTTTTATGATAACAAAGCAACTTGTACAGTTTTTAACGTTTAAAACTGAGTATCTTTCCTTTCCAGTGAAACAAAAAAGAAATTTAAAAATAAAACAGGAACAAAATTACAATACAGAATGTTGATTCCAAATAAGATCCTACAGGTTCTGCTGATTCTCCTATTAAATGGCAAGGCTCAAGTCATCATTAGGAGAGAATTTTATTTTAAAAGTGTCACCTTAAACTGCAAAGATGTCCGTTAAACATCACAATTAAACACGCCAAAGGAGAAACCATGTTGTCAAAATGCCCACTTAACCCTCCCAAACATCTCAAACCCACCCTTTTGCTGACCTTCTATAACCCCATTTTTTAAAAAGATTTTTTTCTTTTTTTTTTTAAACAAGAGAAAGTAGACAGATACATGTTGGTAAATGCTAATTGTACATATTCACACAGAGACACAGTGTCATCTCTGAGCCCAATATACACAGAGAGGAGGAAAAACAACTAGAATTCTATACACTATTACATAGGGGCCTGGCCCCTCCAGCTTCAGCAGAGCTAAAGGTGCAGAAGGTCTTTCTTTTTTCCCACAGTGCATGGTAGTGTGGATTCCATAAAGTCTGTATAGAGAGGAGAAGTGATAAAAATTAATTTGGAACAGAAACCAGTAGGATTTCCCCACTGAATTCTGTTCAAGGTATTTCCCCAAATTAAGTTGAGAACCATGGTTTAAAGGAGAGAAAAGAGAACTCAAAAACAGGGTGGCTGAGCACAGAGAGTTGGTGATGGGGTGGGGGAAGGGAGAGAGAAAAGGAAAAAGACTGCAACTTGCTCCCAGGGACTGGAGAAAATTTAAAAAAATTGGAATCCGTCAGTGTTCCATTAGTCATCTTCTCCTTCATCCTCCCCTCCTTCCTCTCCCTCGTCATCATCTTCATCTTCTTCACCTTCATCTTCATCCCCTTCTTCATCAATATCTTCTTCCTCTTCATCATTGTTGTTATTTTCTTCTCCTTCCCCTTCTTCATCATGCATGTCAGGAACCAGTAGTACTGCAATGGGTTTGGCCAGATGTCGTCTTTGATGACCTCGCCGAGCTCATCTGCACCATCATCCAAATGGTCAGTGAACCAAGTGAAGAAGCTCTCGGGTTCCTCATGCTGTCTCTTCCTGCTGGCTTTATTCTGTGTTTGACGTGAGTGTTTCATCAACTCCTTTCTAGATTTCCATTTGATTTCAGTGCCCTTTGAAGATGGATCACCACTCTCATTCAGATGAAATTCTTTGGAGAGAACTTTATTTTCAAAGTAAGGGTTTTCATCAAAATAAAAATCTATTCTGGGGGCTGGAGCAATAGCACAGCGGGTAGGGCATTTGCCTTGTGGCCACCAGGATTCAATTCCCAGCATCCCATATGGTCCCCTGAGCATCACCGGGGGAAATTCCTGAGTGCAGAGCTAGAAGTAAACCCTGTGCATTGCAGGGTGTGACCCAAAAAAGCAAATTAAAAAATTTAAAAAATATATCTATTCTGTAACCTGAGTTAGTATCTCCAAATTCTGTCACTTCAACTCTTGTCAAATAATGCAGTGCCTCTTCATTCTCCTCCCCATGCAGTGCAGACATTTGTGGATGGTTGACAAATGTTGTTACCCAAATGTTGGGGATTTTGGTGATCAATTCCGACCTCTTCTGAAAAAATAGTTGGCGGAGTTTGTTATATTTCTGTTCTACTTTCAAAATCTCCTCACTGGCTTGCTCATTAAGTCTATTTCATTTTGTACTTCATCAATATGTCCAATCGCTTCCTGCTGCTCTTTTTCTCCCTTGCTCCCGTGCTCACGCCCAAAGAGTTCGAGGCATCCTCAGCCTTGAGGTCAGCAGCACCTCGGGGTCTCTTGGTCTGTGGCTGCTGCACAGGCTGGCGCTTGGGGGTCATGCTGGAGGGCAGGTGGGCGCGGGCATGTGGGTAGCAGAGCTGGATGCTGCTCTGGCCGCCTACAGTGAATGTTTTAAGAATTTATTTTTCATTATGGTGATTTTGCATCACAGGCTACCTTAGTTAAACTATTTGTTATTTTTTTTTTCAAATAATATCAACTTGTTAAAATTGCAAGAAGCATGAAGTTATAAAGGAAAGCATTAAAAACTACGTAAAGCTATATATCATACTTATTATCCAAAGTTCTTCATTCTTTTTGTTTGTTTTCATAAAGTAAATCTTTAATTATCTTTGCTACCCCTGATGGTTAATTTTATGTGTGAACTGGGATGGACTATGGTACCCAGATTGGTTTAATCAAAGTGATGCCTAGATGTTTCTGTGAAGGCATTTTGGTGATGTGATTGATACTATAATCAGTTAACTTTAAGTAATGGAGATTACTCTAAATAGTTGATTGACTTCATCTAATTAGTTTAAAATTTTAAGGACAATAGAATTATGGTTTACTAGAGAAGGAATTCTTTCTCAAAACAGAGAACTAAAAACTCTTCCTGAGTTTCTAGACTGCCTTCACAGTTCAGGATTGAGAACCTCCATAACTGTATGAGCTGTTTTCTCCTTCTTTGGAAAATTCCGATTTTCTACATTTTTAGATCTTACAGGCACCTGTAATTTTTTGGATATTCAAATATGGATGCGTTAAAGATTTCTGTAGAGGTAAATGTTTTTTTTTCATGATGGTTTTAATAAGTTTCCTAAGAATTATTATATTTTAGACTTTCTGTTGTAGCAATAGCACAGTGGGTAGGGCATTTGCCTTGCACGCAGCAGACCTGGCCGACCCAGGTTCGATTCCTCTGCCCCTCTCAGAGAGCCTGGCAAGCTACTGATATTATCTCACCCGCACGGCAAAGCCTAGCAAGCTACCATGACATATTCGATATGCCAAACATAGTAACAAGTGTCACAATGGGGATGTTATTGGGCCCGCTTGAGCAAATCGATAAACAACAGGAGGACAGTGACAGTGACAGTGACAGACTTTCTGTTGGTAAAGCTATTTTTTAGGAATAGATAAAGGCAAGTTTTCAGTATGGATGATGACATTATCTAAGCTATGCATAAGAATTTGTACTCATTTTCCTCCTAGATGAATTATTCTCAGTTGCCTCCAGTGCTACTGATACAAGGGAAAATGCAAGTCAAGCATCCAAGAAACTCTGAATTAAAATGAATAGCTTGCACATTTAATTGATTGTGGCATGCATAAGTAGTGGTTTGCATAAATTGTTGCTATACATTTTGCCATATTAACACACAAAATAGTTTTGTAAATTTCATACTTACACACACACAAACACGCAAACACACGCACAATGTAGGCAAGCAGATAGATAAGGAAGGGTCCCTTCCACAAGGCAATGACACTAAATTTCCTGGAAAGTAATGATATCAGTGGCTCTGAAGTTGCAAAAAGCCAACCTTGCAGAAAAACAGGAACTAAGTCCTGATAAAACTATTACCTGGCCAGCAACAGACCCAAAGAAGGATGGGCCCTTCTGGGGTGGAAGCTTCAGCAGAAACAAAAGGCTAGGAAAGGAATTTTAAAGAAGACCATTGACCACTCACAGTTCTATCACCCCCCCAACCTCCCTAGCAATAGATGGACTTTTACCTAGGTAGAAGCCCCACAGTGGGGGAAAGGTTGGAAAAATCCTATAAAGCCCATCTTGAACAAAGGAAGAGTGTACATATGCTGCCCCAGCCCATGTGCTGCTGGTGCTGATATGGATGAGCACATATGTCGCCTGCATCGCCCCTCTTAAGATGTGTACTTTCATGCTTTCCTGTCTAATGCTGGAACGTGTAGGGGCTATCTGTGCCCTTGGAAAAGCCCTGGTTCTCTCTTGAGCCTATTACTCTCCACTCTCTTACTTTCCTCTCCCTCCTCCCCTTCAAAACCTCCAAATAAAATCTGTTTTACTTCATTGCTTGTCCACTCCTGAAATTCTTTTCTGTGAGGTGAAGAACTCAGTAACTGTGGGTCCCCGGTGGCAGAGGCGGATTGGGAGAAAGTGACTGTCTTTCTTCTCCTGCTTCACATAAGCCACCTGTGGGGCCCACTGACATCACACACACATTCATTTAGCTGAAATTTCACTATCTCAAAATTTCATTATCTCAAAATTTTTGCATCTCAAAATTTTGTAATTCATTGTATATTGTTTTATTAGCTATTTACATACTCTGTTTCCTTGTGGATCCAGTGAATTTTTACATCTTTGTCCAAAGGAACTACTGATTCTTTCACATTACTATTATTTTATAATAATTCTTTGTTTATAATAAGAAACCAACAAAGATCCTCAAAATTCTCTAGCATGATTAAGCGAAATGAGTCAGAAAGAGAGGGACAGACATAGAAAGATTGCGTTCATCTGGGTAACAAACAACATAAGAGACTAACACCCAAGAGCAGCTGTGATAAATACCAGGTTGTTCACTCCATGGCTTAGAAGCCAGCCACACACTGTAGGGGCAAAGGCAGCTCAGATAGAGAAGGGAGCACCAAATAAAGGGAAGATCCGCCCAGGATGGGAGATGCATGCTGAAAGTAGTCTATAGACAGAACATGATTGCCACCCAATGTCTCTTCTGCAGACCACAGCACCCAAAAGGAGAGATAGAACAAAAGGGAGTGCCCTGACACAGAGGCAGGGTGGGATGGGGGATGAGAGGGGTGGGAGGGATACTGGGATTGGTGGGGATGGAGAATGGGCACTGGTGGTAAGATGAGTACTCGATCATTGTATAACTGAAACCCAAGCACAACAACTTGTAAGTCTACAACTGTACCTCATGGTGTTTCACTGATAAAAAAAAATTCTCTAGCATGATTCGATTACATTTATATTATTGTGGTTTATTTAATTTTTCAATTGCCTTTTGACCACCAGTAACTGTCAGTTATTAAGGTTATTGTTGAATATAGAAAGATAAATAGGAACTAAAACACAATCACATACTAGTTTTAAGTTATTTTATTATAAATTTTTGTTTGTGTGCCTAAGCACAAGCTCAGAGCTCATACATGTGAAATTATTGCTCTACCACTTAGCCACATATCCAACCTCAAAATTGTGTCTTAATGGATCCAAAGAATTAAATCACATATACTTGTTTTAATATACTTATTTTAATATCTCAAAGTAATTGGACTTTATGTCTTGTCATATTTTCTTTTCTTTTGGAATTATAATGCTTCACCATATACAAAATTTGCATTTAGTACAAAAAGTAACAGATTTTCTAGTATGAAAGTAAGACTTATTGGGCTATATTTCTCTGCATTTTAGTTTCTAAAATGCTTAAGGACAAACTGTTCATCCAGTTTAGACAAATATTTGTTTTTATATTAATATTATAAAATAAAAGTAGCATACTTTAGGTAATTTTAAAATATTAAAGGGCTCTCTCTTGAAAAAGTAACACTCATATGTCATGATATACTATACTGAGAACATTGATTTCATATTTATATGATTATATACATATGTAATATACATACAGTTTACAAATACTGGCAGCTTAGTTTCATCTGTAAATTAAATAATGAATTAAGGTAGAAAATAATGTTTCATAAAAAGGTTTTATGTACAAATTTTTAAAAATCAGGTTTGTTATGCAAGGGAGAGTAATAGAGAAAATACATTGCATATTTCACATAATTGAAATATAGTGTCAATGATTTAGTCTAAATGGGAAAGAATTAAAGGAAATAAAGGTAGCAGTTTATAGCAAAAATATTCACTAAATGGCTAAGAGTCTCTTTGAAATATATAAAAAGGAGAAAATAATTTGAACAAATTCTATAAGTAAAATTAAATATCCATTTTGCCTATATTGTGTTTATTTTCTTTAAATAATAGCCTTTATGATTATTTTTGAAGACTTCATTGTTTGTTTTCCAGATACTTCTTAGAGTAATGGAACAGACTGAAATCATAATAAATCAGCTATTCATTGTATCACTGTCTTCCCGTTGTTCATTGATTGCCTCAAGCAGGCCCCAGTAATGTCTCCTTCATCCTAGCCCTGAGATTTTAAAAAGTGCCATACTCGAGGCTCTTTCAGGGTCAGGAGAATGAGATCCATAATTGTTACTGGTTCGCCTTACAAGCCGCCAACATGGCCGACCCGAGTTCGATTCCTCCGCCCCTCTCGGAGAGCCCGGCAAGCTACCGAGAGTATTCGATATGCCAGACACAGTAACAACAAAGTCTCCAATGGAGACGTTACTGGGCCCGCTCGAGCAAATCGACGATCAACGGGAGGGCCTTTACCTTTGGCATATTGAATATGCCACGGGGAGTTTGCCAGACTCTGCCGTGTGGTCAGGATACTTTTGGGAGCCTGCCAGGTTCTCCAGCGTAGGAACTAGATGATAAGACGTCGCGCGGCTGCAAATGCAGCTTCCGGGAGCAGGGTCTTATAGTCTCTGAGTCTTGGCTGTTGATAGGATTACAAGGCGACGGAAGGCGGGGGGAGCAGTTGGTGGGTATAAGTCCTACATACTGGAAGATGGGTTATCTGGGTGGAGGAGGCCCATGTCTCAATGCAAGCAGGCTTGGAGATCTACGCCCTGGATTCTGCACACCCGGGTTCCTCTGCTGGTTCCTTTATGCATGAGGCTTGTCCAAACATGTGGAGAGTAGTCTTAAGCATGGCTATGACTGGAACCGGAGGTCTTCAGCTGCCGAGTCTCTGCTCAGCTATTATAATCACTATTTGAAGAAAGCCCTAACTTAAAAAGAAAGGTATGGAGATAATTTTGCCTTCCTATGTGGTTTTCAATATGTGGCTTCCTTTAATTATTATGGTAATTGTGAGGGTGTGAGTTGTTTCAGGTCTTTATTACTTATCTCTCAAATACTCAAATCTAACCTGTCTGCAGATTGGTCTCTCTAAATCCTTTCACTGCCTTCACTGATCAAACTGCATACTTTAGCTCAGCATTCTTATATGTCTGAGGTATCGCTGGTTTTTAATTGGAAGATTTAAAATCTTATTCCCTCTTCAAAATAAGTTTTATATCCCTCTTTGTGAACCTCACAGTATCCTCTCTTTACTGTCTTCCACCCCCTTCTGTCCTACCTGATCTCATAAAATTTAAAAGCATGGATTGCTGTTTGTTTGTAATCTGAGTCTTAATAGTGTATAAAGCAAAAGAAGTAGATTGGGAACCAAGGCTGAAACGGAGAAAATGTTTTCCTAACGATCTGAATGTAGAGTTTTTGTCAAACCTTTTAAAGTTTGGAATGGAATAAAGCAAGGAAACAATTATCATTAATTCATATGGATATTTTTAGTATCCCAATACCAATGACTAGCCTGCAAAACCATATTAAACAATACACAAAACCGAACATAACACTAATATATAGTAAAGACAAGAATGAATATATATATATATATATATATATATATATATATAGCTTGGTCCTAATGAAGGAATTGCTGTTGTCACGTTTGGGATTTTTGTATTTTGTTTTAAAGGAAAAATAGTCATAATTTATATCAGTTGCCAAAAGCAGATAAAAATGCCTCCCATAAAAATGATGTTACTTAGCAAAAAAATATTGAAATGCAATGGATCCATCACTGTCACTTCACTGTCCTCCCGTTGTTCATCAATTTGCTTGAGCGGGCACCAGTAGTGTCTCCATTGTGAGACTTGTTGTTACTGTGTTTGGCATATCGAATACATCATGGGTAGCATGCCAGGCATTGCCGTGCATGTGAGATACTCTTAGTAGCTTGCTGGGTTCTCCAGGAGGGGTGGAGGAATCCAACTCGGGTCAGCCATGTTGGCTGTGTGCAAGGCAAATGCCCTACCTGCTGTGCTATCGCTCTAGCCCTATTATCCCTAATATTCTCCTCCTCCTCAATTGTGCTTTTCCAAAACAGGAGAATGGAATCAACAATCTCGAATGTAATCTAGAATTCCATGGGGATATTAGTCCCTTCCTTAGATGCCTTATAGACATTTTTCTTAACTTTTCCCCATATCTTGATTTCTAGAGTCCCTTCATCTGGGAACCATGGGTTTACCACATAAACTACTTTAAAGCAGGATGGGAGTTTCTTGACCCAGAATGGATCCATATATTTATTAAATATGGAGGTAAGAGAAGCTGAAGAGAAAGCACAACAGATAAGGAACTTGCAGTTGGAGAACTGGGTTGGACCCTGGGAGCCATATTGTTCTCAAGCCCTCTCTGCAGAATCAGTAGAAAGCCCTGAGCACTGCTGGGTGTGCCCTCCCCTTCCAAATTAAAAAAAAAGAAAGAAAAGATAAGAAAAGAAAAGAAAAACAACATGGAAGTAATAATGTTTAAATAAATAGATTTACACACAAAGACAAGAAGAGCAAAGCAGTAAGTTCAACGTACATATACAAACAACTGTAAGAACAGCAAGATATGAAAGAGGAAGTCAGTGCAGCTGTCAACAGTGGCAAGAGAGTTTGTCTTGGAAAATCTTTTCAAAATATTTCTAAAGGTAATTTTTAAAACATTGTAAGTCATGATTTTTGCGACCACAAATTACTCAGCATGGGTAGTTTACTTAGGTTTTGAATGAATTTAATAAATCAATTCATTCCTGTTTGCAGAATGATGACCATTCAGCATAACCGAATGTAGACCAATTCTATTCTCCTTTGGACTCTAAACTTTCTGATTGGCTCATTTGTAGTAACATTTTTCATGGAATCATCAATATTGGCCCTCCCGTTGATCGTCGATTTGCTTGAGCGGGCCCAGTAAAGTCTCCATTGGAGACTTTGTTGTTACTGTGTCTGGCATATCGAATACTCTCGGTAGCTTGCCGGGCTCTCCGAGAGGGGTGGAGGAATCGAACTCGGGTCGGCCATGTTGGCCGATTGTAAGGCAAACGCCTCCAAATCAATATTAGAAACTGAATAATATACAGTTTCTAGTTCAAGTTTTTCATTCTAGAACTGAAAGCATTTTATAAGGCCAGTGATGAAGGATATTTAAAAAGGACATAACAAGTCCAATCTTAAGAATGTTTTTGGCCCCCCAGCGCCATCTTTGAAGCCTTAAGCATAAGAGAAAGAACACATGGAGGGTGCGGGATCCCGGAGGAAAAAAAAAAAGAAAAAACAGGTTCCAAAAAGAGCCGAGTTCACCCGCAAGTTCCAGATGGAGTAGGTGCCGCATCCCGCCTCCCCCAGATGGAACCCCGGTGACCAGAAGCCTCTACAAACACAGCTCGAGTATGCGGGAACGAGGACTTTTTCTCAAAACCGCGCGGCCGCTTACGCGGCCGCGCGACATCTCTCTATATGCAAAGTGATCAATGAGAAGTAAACCACCCAATCTTTCTCCCTGAAAGTCAGAGTTAAGTTTGGAGCACGGCCACAGCCCCAGAAACACAAGGACTTAATGCAGAACCCAGCAGCTTAGAGCAGAAAAGTGAAAGGACTATGCGTTAATCCAGGCCATCAAGTCTGCCGGAGGGGAAAGGGTGTTGCCCCATTCGCCCTCTCTTCTCTGGAAAGAAGGATGGCGGCCGCATGGGAGCCTTGTGGACAGCAGGTATGAGCCGGGGGTGTGGGGGCGACTAAAACCTCATGGGAAGGGGGGCGTTCCGGTCCGTCCTTCACGCCCTACCGAGGTCACCAGTTGCCCCCCACGAGCGGCTCTCCAGCACGGCCACGGCCCCAGAAGCACAAGGGCTTAATGCAGAACCCAGCAGCTTGGAGCAGAAAAGTGAAAGGACTATGCGTTAATCCAGGCCATCATTTCTGCCCAGAGGGGAAAGGGTGTTGCTCCCTTCCGCCCTCCTCCCTCTGGAAAGAAAGATGGCGGCCACATGGGAGCCTTGTGGACAGCAGGTATGAGCCGGGAGTGTGGGGGCGACTAAAACCTCATGGGAAGGGGGGCGTTCCGGTCCGTCCTTCACGCCCTACCGAGGTCACCAGTTGCCCCCCACGAGCGGCTCTCCAGCACGGCCACGGCCCCAGAAGCACAAGGACTTAATGCAGAACCCAGCAGCTTGGAGCAGAAAAGTGAACGGACTATGCGTTGACCCAGGCCATCAAGTCTGCCGGAGGGGAAAGGGTGTTGCCCCATTCGCCCTCTCCTCTCTGGA
Organism: Sorex fumeus; assembly: GCF_029834395.1. Taxonomy (NCBI): domain Eukaryota; kingdom Metazoa; phylum Chordata; class Mammalia; order Eulipotyphla; family Soricidae; genus Sorex; species Sorex fumeus. Next base: position 38,473,512 of record NW_026606111.1, read on the forward strand.
AAGAAAGATGGCGGCCACATGGGAGCCTTGTGGACAGCAGGTATGAGCCGGGAGTGTGGGGGCGACTAAAACCTCATGGGAAGGGGGGCGTTCCGGTCCGTCCTTCACGCCCTACCGAGGTCACCAGTTGCCCCCCACGAGCGGCTCTCCAGCACGGCCACGGCCCCAGAAGCACAAGGGCTTAATGCAGAACCCAGCAGCTTGGAGCAGAAAAGTGAAAGGACTATGCGTTAATCCAGGCCATCATTTCTGCCCAGAGGGGAAAGGGTGTTGCCCCATTCGCCCTCTCCTCTCTGGAAAGAAAGATGGCGGCCACATGGGAGCCTTGTGGACAGCAGGTATGAGCCGGGAGTGTGGGGGCGACTAAAACCTCATGGGAAGGGGGGCGTTCCGGTCCGTCCTTCACGCCCTACCGAGGTCACCAGTTGCCCCCCACGAGCGGCTCTCCAGCACGGCCACGGCCCCAGAAGCACAAGGGCTTAATGCAGAACCCAGCAGCTTGGAGCAGAAAAGTGAAAGGACTATGCGTTAATCCAGGCCATCATTTCTGCCCAGAGGGGAAAGGGTGTTGCTCCCTTCCGCCCTCCTCCCTCTGGAAAGAAAGATGGCGGCCACATGGGAGCCTTGTGGACAGCAGGTATGAGCCGGGGGAGTGGGGGCGACTAAAACCTCATGGGAAGGGGGGCGTTCCGGTCCGTCCTTCACGCCCTACCGAGGTCACCAGTTGCCCCCCACGAGCGGCTCTCCAGCACGGCCACGGCCCCAGAAGCACAAGGACTTAATGCAGAACCCAGCAGCTTGGAGCAGAAAAGTGAACGGACTATGCATTGATCCAGGCCATCAAGTCTGCCGGAGGGGAAAGGGTGTTGCCCCATTCGCCCTCTCCTCTCTGGAAAGAAAGATGGCGGCCACATGGGAGCCTTGTGGACAGCAGGTATGAGCCGGGGGAGTGGGGGCGACTAAAACCTCATGGGAAGGGGGGCGTTTCGCTCCGCCCTTCACGCCCTACCGAGGCCACCAGTTGCCCCCCACGAGCGGCTCTCCAGCACGGCCACGACTCCAGAACACAGAAACCAATTTCTTAACTATCTGACTTTCAGTAGAAATATTTCCAGGGTCAATAGGTAAAATAGCAGAAATCCAAAACCAACATTTAATTCTTGAACCCAGCTGTAGAAAGCAAATCACTTCACAATGCTTTTTCAGCATGTCTGATTTGGGGGGGGGGGGTAAACTCTAAATAATAGTGGTGAATCTTTTATTGAAACAATCTAATCAAAGCGGATAGAGTGTTAACTAGAATTCATCTGCCTCACAGGGACGGGGAGGGGTGGGGGGTGGGGTTTTATTGGGGTTCTTCATGGGAAAAAATAAGTATTGGTAAAGGGAAATGTGTTTGATATTTGCATGACTGAGACATAAACCTGAAAGCTTTGTAACCTTTCCCACAGTGATTCAATAAATAAAAAAAAAAAAAAAAAAGAATGTTTTTGTGGAAAAATATATGGTAGTTTAGTCTACCAAAAGAAAAATTCATATATAAATATAATGTTTTAAAATATTTTAGATATGAATGTGAAAAGAGACTATGCAAGATGCTCGGTATAAAGATATTCAGGGTGATAACACAATGGGCAAGAGTACATCTCTTGCATGCACGCGGCCCAGATTTGATCCCCAGCACTGTATATTTTCCTCAGTACTACCAGAAGTAGTTGTGAAGGTTCTTGAACTATGAGGTGAAACTGGTATTCCTAGTACCTCTGACCTGAGCAACACCACGATCCAGAGGCTGAATACTGAACTATCTCGACTAACTGGCAGTGTCACTGGAGATGACTCCAAGGCTCTCTGAACATTGCTTGAGAAGCCATCCACCCTCTCCTCAAACTGCTCCATCCCCCCAAAAAAGGAAAAATGTATACAAAAATCATACTATTAAGTTTCTGCCGGGTTAGTATTTTGCAAGTATTACTTCCCTCAGCAGGAATAATTATGGAGGTTTTGAATGACCTAAATGTGCTGGTTTCTAATTTATATCACAGAGGAACTGGACCAGAAAAGTGTCAGGAACTGCATTCTGATATGTGTATGCCATTCTGTATGATCCAGATTCTTTCTGAATTAACACTTTGCTGTTAATTAAAGTGTGTTGGGAGGATGGGGTCTTGGGTCTTACTCAGTAGTGCTTCGATCATACTCCGGACTTTATGCTCAGGAATCACTCCTGGTGATCTTTGGTGATCTGGGGATCATTTCTGGAGATTGAAGCAGGGTCAACCACAAGCAAGGCAAGTGCGTAATTCCATGTATTATCTGTTGACCCCTGTTTGTTTTATTTGAATGTGTTGTCTCCAAATGCCTACAGATTTTCTGCATGACTCATTATACTGTGATAGAAATTTTTTCTCCACAGGGTTCCACTCTTCATCACAGCACTAACAAAATTATGAAAGATTTTAATAATATTTGTTTAAGAGTTATAAAATCAACAGCCACCAACTAAAAATGAATATTAAAAAAGTGTTTGAATCTTTGCATATGTTTTCTACAAAACACTAATTGATAAAAACAAGATGTAAAATTAAATTCACTACAAAAACACATTGTTTGAAGAAACATCAAACACTGCTGGAGTCTATTTTGTCTTAGGCATTGGAGTTACAGAAACAGTTGGTATTTATCCTATGACCTCCTAATTAACTTGTTAAGACATACCTACAGGAGGTATATTAAAAATTCAATGATGTGAAATAGGTTTCACATAGTCTTCTCCAGAACTTTGATAAAAGTTTCGCCCAATGGGTGAATAAAAGTGAATATCAAGAATAACTATTTTAGAATTTTCAAGCAAATTTAAAACTTTCCAGGGTAGGAAATATAACTTGAACTGCTTAAAATACAAAGTTTAATTGAGTCTTTTTATCTAAGTTTTTCTAAAGCAAGAACAAAATAAAGACTAACAAAAATGAAATAATTGTATCCAATGTATGCCCTTTCCCAAATTAATGTTAACAGTTCTTGGCAGTAAGAAGAATGCTGAGTGACTCTCCATATTACTCCTGCTCTAACGAATAAGAAGCTGCGAGCTGTTTCCCCTCCCGTTTGCAAGTTACGGGGAATTTAGTCAACCACAGAGCTTTATTTGAGGTTTGGCAACTCTGATACTATTATTCAAGCTGTGTAGTATCCAAATATGATTTTTCTGGCAGGTTGGAAATTCTGTAGCTTGTTTGGAGACCATGGAGGGCAGGTGTTAGAAACACTGAGAAGTATAAAGATGAGTGATTGGAGTTTATTTTTCGGACAGTTAAAACACATTTGTGACTCTACTTGTACTCTCACTCTTACCATTTGCTGGGTATGAAATTTATATGAATATCTTCCAATGCTAACAAGGGACTAGATGGAACTCTGGAGAGCTGTATTTAAACAAAAGTGGAGGTGAGAAATTCTCAGTTACATGAAGAGGAAAGGGAAGTCTTTGAGGAACACCACATACTCCTATTGGTCACACTTCTTCATTGCAAAATTAGGCAAACAGGAATTGTATTGCAGTTATTTTTGTAGCTAGTAAGCCAGTTTTGAATAACAAAAACTTAGGAATGTCAGCAGTGAGGAAAAATAACCAGTCTCAACACAGAACTAACTGGTTCTGAATCAGAAAAATAACTACTATTGTCTCACACAGTCTGAATCATAAAACATCAGAGCAAATTCTAGAACCTCTCAGGCTATTCTGAACAATCATAGCCTCTGCTTGCAGGAGGAGCCCATCTCACAATTAATGATTGCTGTTTCCTGAGTTCTTCTGACAGAACCAAGGACTTATCTACCATACTGTGAACAGTCATGCAGCTGTCAGTGTTCCAGTCGGTTAGTGTTTGATGGTATGGATTAGTAAAGGAAGGACAATTGAAAAAGTATGTTGGCACAGAAAGCTGAGTTAATAAAACACCTGTATCTACTGAGTACTAAGAAAATCAGCTTCAGACATTTTAACAAGAGGAGGCCACTGGCAAATCACAATGCCTATGAGGTCAAACAAGCAACAATTTTATGTTACCAATACTAATACATTTGAACCAAAATATATACACTGCACGGTTTCAGTGCCCTTACAATTTTTCTTCTTCATTTTATGGTACTGCATTTTGTTCAGAGTTGAAACATTTTATATTTAATGTAGCTGGTTGGGTTTAGTTTGACCATCCAGCTGCACTTTGTTTTCTATTTGTACCGTCTGTAATTTTCTCTTTTATCCTCTTTGCCTGTGATCTTCATGGACTGATTTTTTTTCCATCTCTCCTCTCCTCGACCCTTCCTTCTCTTCCTTGACCTTTCCTCCCCTTTCATTCCCAAGGGCTGGAGGGAGAGAGAAATGGAAAGTAGTGTGTTTTTGTTTTGTTTTTATTTGTTGTGGTGCCAGATTTCAAACCTAAAGTCTCAGGTATACATATTTGACCACTGAGGCATATAATCACTGCCTCTTTGTTTTTAATTAATATATTTAGTTTTATATTATATCTTATCTCTACTATTGGTGTATTCCCATAGATTTTAATTTTATTTATTTATATATTTTACACAATATGGTTTATAATACGCATCTGAACATATCACAGTCTACTTTCAAATGATATGTCACTGACTTAATAACCTTATAGAATTTTATTTTCTGCTCCTGTCCTTTGTTATACTAAAGATAGTTTGTATAGGAGTCAGAGCAACAGTACAGGGGATAAGGAAACAGCATTGCACATGAGTGTCATAGGTTTGATCCCTGGAACCACATATAGTTTCTTCAACACCATCAGCTTGCATCTGAACTTGCAAAATAGTGCAGAGAAGCAATCAAGGGAGACCTCAAAGAGAGAAGAGCAGCAGTGCTGGCAGATGTGGAAGTAGCCAGGAAAAGCATTGGCAATGCCCTCCTGTCCTTCGCCAACTACAAGACCAAGATGACTGCCCTCCAACATCCTGATAGATCTATCACATCTTCCAGAAGGGCAATGGAGAAGATTATTCATGACTTCTACTCAGATCTCTTCGATAGCCATGTCCATCTGCCCACATACCAAATTCCGCAGGATGAATATGTTGTTCCCAATGTTCTCCCTTCTGAAATCCGACAAGCCATTTCGTTGATAAAGATGCGAACAGCCCCAGGCCCAGACAAGGTCAGACCTAAAACCTGAAGTATCTGCCATTGATACTCTTCAATATACTGGCTCAGCTCTTTACACACTACCTCTTACTTTCCCTCCCAATGGAAAACCAGCAGTACTGTAGTACTTACTGTACAAGAAGGGAGACATCCACAACATTGGCAACTATCGCCCAAACTGCCTATTGTCTGTCATCTACAAGCTGTTCACTTGAGTTATTCTGAATAGGAGTGGCAGAACACTAGATGAAGGACAACCATGCGAGCAAGCCAGGTTCCACAAAGAATTCAGCACCATCGACATATCCATACGATAACCAAGCTCATTGAGGTTTTTCAGGAGTTCAAGATGTTGCTCTGTCTAATGTGCCATTGATTTAAAAAAGACCTTTGACTCTGTTGAGATGGAAGCAGTCATGAAGCCCTAGCAAAACAGGATATTCAAACTGAATATATCAGGATCCTCCATGAACTGTATTACGGATACACTACCAGGATCTTACCATTCTACAGGGAAGTGATCATTGATGTCAAGAGAGTGGTTCGGCAGGGCGATACCATTTCACTGAAACTCTTCAGTGCCACCCTCGAGAACGTCATGTGACAACTTGAAGGGGAAGGAATGTGAGTGAAAATAGATGGTTGGCAACTACACCATCTCCTCTTTGCTGATGACATTGTTCTAATTACACCAAACATTAGCCAAGTGGCACAAATGTTGGCTGACTTCAACAGTGAGTGTGGAAAGGTCAGACTACAGCTGAATCTCATGAAGACAATGTTTATGAGAAATGGTCTTGTTCCTGACATTCCATTCACTCTCAATGGAATGACCATCTCTGTATGCAACAGTTATGTGTACTTATGTCGAGAAGTCAACATGACGAATGACCTGGTACCTGAGTTGCTCAGGAGGAAGAGAGTGGCTTAGAACGCGTTCAAGAGCATTGAATAAATAGCTAAGAGGACAAAGAACCTCTGGCTTCGGGCACATGTCTGTGATTCCACTGTTCTTCCTGCATTAACATACGCCTCAGAGACCTGGGCCCTACAAAAACAGGATGAGAACTCTATTCCGATCTCCCAAAGAGGAATCGAAAGAGCTATGCTTGGAGTAAACCGCTTCACTCAAATGAGAGAAATAATTCAGAGTTCTGATATCTCGTTGATGGTGAAGAATCAGGGATGCTGTCTCATTTGCCAAGGCATCAAAAATCAGATGGGCTGGACATGTAATATGATTTGGAGATGACTGCTAGACTAGACTGGATCCCACGGGACATCAAAAGATGGCATGGCCACACACCTACAAGATGGTCGGACTGCTTCGTCAAGACCCTGAAAGATCGGTTTGAGGCTGTTCGTGTTCCTAGAATGTGCAGACGCCATTGGACTACAATAGAAAGCGACAGGGATTAATGGAGATGTTACTGGTGCCCACTTGAGCAAATCGATGATTTACGGGATGTCATCAAGTGATCAAGTGATCTTTAATTTTCCTCCCCTCCTTTTCCTGCAACACATGTGGAACTGAAAGATATCATATTACATGACGTAAACCAGAAAAAGGATAAACTAAGGATGATATCACTTATCGATTGTATTTAGAATAACTGAATGAGAAAATGCAATGGCTTAAAAGGGGGGTGCCTAGAGCATAAGCTTTCAATCCTTTCTTTTGCATTCTGGTAATTCTGCTGTGAAACAATTTGTTAATTTCTGCTTTTACTGGCCACCTGTAAAGACATGCTCAAAAAGAAGCGAACATATAACTTAACTTTTAGTATCAGCTTTTAGTAAAGAGAAGGTTTAAGTTCTTGACTGGTTCAAAGCAGTAGTTTGGTTTGCTATCTATTGAGCTTGGTCATGGGATTGTGTAGAAGCAGCACACTTTACATTTTATCTTGGTTACATGTATGCAACTAGAAATTACATTGATTTATAGCAGTGAGAGTGCTTAAAATAATGTCATAAGTTCCCTTCCATTTAGTCAGCAGTTGAGTAAAAGGGGATTGGTTTTCAGGTTTTTAGTATCACTCAACCACTAGTCTGAGTTCTGGCTTGGTCACTTCTTTATTTGGGTGAATTAAAACAGTGTTCCTATGTTCTTGATATACCTGTTTCAACTATGCTGAGTTAATAACATACTAAGGTATTTTTAGACTCCGTATTTTTCAAAGGTCCTACCAGACTATAGTTTAAGGATTCCAAGCTCAAATTTTCCCATAGGAGCTATTCTGTATTTTAAAAGGGCTGCAGGCAAGAGTGAAATTGTCTTGACATAATTTTCCTAATAATATTTTTTAAGGTGTAGATTAAATTTATCCACGTTTCCTGATGTTTGGAGTTGTATGTATGGAGTTGGCTGAATGGAGTTAGAATTTATTTCTAAAGCAGAGACTAAATCTTGAGTGACTGGTAATGGTAATTCAAAATATATAACTCTTTCCTTAAGTGACATTTTGGAAACTTCTCTGGCTTTCTCAGAACAGGTAGGCGATGCCTCTATTCACCCAGTGAAGGTGTCAGTAAGAGGAGATAAACATTTAGGCTTTTGTATGACATCAAGTCTCCAGACCCCCTGCGTAGATTCCTTAATGATGAACTGGTGGTGTCAGATGAGGAGGCCCAAGATTATTCTCAACTCTGAGTTACTTCTCTTACTGACCTATTTAACCTTATTCCATGGAGGATCATTTTTACTAGTGTTATTAAAATATCTCTTTCCAAGTGAGAAGCCTCATGCAATCCTCTACCCATTTTTCCACTGCATTTTACCAGGAGTTGGTAGTTCTTCTTGTTTGATAAACCATACCATAGTTTTCTTTTGAAAACCTGTTACAATGTCCATAATTTATATTCTTAATAATATTCTTGCTTGATAGAAATTTTCTCTGGATGGATCCTAAGTCCCATAATTGAATCAAGGACAGTTTTCTGATCTTTGGCATTTTTAAAAAAATTATCTCTATATCTTCTTTGTTGACAGCCTCTGCAGTGCATAACTGCTATTTCTTTGGGGTCCTGAACTTTTTACAGTAAAAATTTCTTAATTAATTCTTTAAGAACTCTTTTTAACTATTTTTTATCCTCTTGACTTTCATGTTGCACTGCAAATATGTAAGGTTGTCAGCAATTTAATTATGCTGTGTCTTGTTGTTCTACTTATCCTCATCTACTATAGCATTTAGTCTCATAAATCTGAAAAAAATATGTTTTTCATGGAATTTTATGACATTTTAGTAGTTCTTTTTTCACATATTCTTTATTCCATTGCTCTGGTTCTTCAAGTATTAATTGATAATTTATACTTAGGCCACTAAGGCTTTTTAAAATTATTTTAACTTTTTTCTGGACTGAGACAGTAATCTATACTCATGGGAACCAGAGGCACTCCAGATGATATTTTGCCTACTTGTGTTGGCCTGATCATTCAGTGATTGGGTCCAGTGATCTGGCGCTGCTGCTCAGTTCTGCTTGTTAGGGGCCTAACAGGGTTACACCCTGCTCTGATCAGTGTGGTACCAGAATCAAACTCCAGGTCAATGCAATACAAAGCATGTTGAGCTCTATTTCTAGTGTCCCAGTTCATTTTTAATATTTAGTCTCTGACCTTATTTATCTAATGGGTTCTTCATTTACTATCAAAATAATTTGGTATTTTTTAATGTGTAATTAGCAATTACTTCTATTTATTGCCTTTAAAAATATCAAATATTACATTTTTAAAGTATCAGATACTACATTTTAACATATTAAATTCTATGTGATTAGCTTTATAGATTGTATTTAGTCTATTTTGTTCATGCATACTTTAAATTCTGCAGTTGAATTTCAGTAGCTCTTTCATTTCTGGGTCTAATTCTGTTGAATTCCACTTAAATGAATAGTTTTTTTATATTTTCCTGACTTTTTTATATCTACAACTTTCATTATATTATGTACCTTATCAATTGTATATTATTTCTAGATATGTACTATTTAAAAATATTAAATAGCTTAGTGATAGTGTAGTTTAGTGATAGTTTAGTCCTATGTTTTAGGTATGGACCATATGTATGTCTACTTCTTCATGAATACGTGAACTCAATTTTGCCTGATGGGACCTTGAATTTTCCCAGCCTTATTTGAACTTTGGGAATTATCCAGCCTGCAGCATAATTTTTGTTTGCTCAGTTTTATTACATTTTATTCTGGGTACATGCATATTAATATTAAACACCAGACATAAGGTAAACTCCAAGCATATCTTTGAAACTCTTTTTCTGCCTATATTTACTATTGTGAAACCTTTCTATACAATATAATAAATCTCTTCTATCTCCTGGAACTCTGATCTTTGTTTTCTCAACCCAACGTGACTACTATATCTTTTGTTTGTTCATAGAAAGTTCCTCCAGGAAGAAAGAATGTTTGTTTTCTCTCTATTTCTCTCTCTCTTTCTTTATCTCTCTCTCACTTTCTCTCTCTCATAAATCTAAACCACATACGATTTTGTAAAAAATTATACAATTTTAGAAATGATTGCTTCGTCTTTCTGACCTGTTTTATGTCTGTTTATAGTTTAGAAGTTTAGCCTGGTCCTCCTTACTCTATATGTAAAGAAGAATAATTCTATGAGATAATGTTATATAATGAAGTTATATATTTTAAAAATCTTACTTTTACATTTTGATGGACATCAGGCTTTTGATGAATAGTATCGATGCAGAGAGATCTTTCAGAAGACTCTTACATTTATGAAAGTGTAAGATATTAAGTCATGATGATTCTTTGGGATATTATGTTTTTAATATATTTTGTATAAAGAATTGGTTGTCTTTAGGATGAATTTATGAGATGGGACTGAGAGTTCATTGATGGTTGTAATATGGCAGAAAGAAGAATAAGGGGTATCAACAATTATTTCTGAAATTTTATCATAAGCTATAGGAGGAGTGATATATGAGAGGCTTAAGGAGGATAGACAATTTGAAGTTCTAATTTTAGACACGTTAATTTTAGTGAGTATACCTGAAACCCTCATTATATTGGCAAATACCAGCTCTTATACAAATATATATTCTGAAGAAAAATATTTTGGAAGGTTGAATGTTTTTGGAATCTTTCTTTATACTGACTTATATAGTGAATTTTCAGATGGACTATACTGTCGACTTTCCAATATGTTCCAATTGTTTCTAAGGTGCATCTTGGGGGACAAATATTCTGTGGACTATTTCTGCAATTTTGCTCTGGGCAAAGGGAAGTCAGTGAATGTTTTAAGGAGAGTTACACAGTATAATATTTAGAAGGGCTATTTTGGCAGGACTATGATTTGATGAGAAAGAAGCTGGAGGCTTGGAGAACAGATGGGAGCCCATTGATATCAGCACTTAGACATTTGGGGATGAGGGACCAGATGAAGGATGACAGTAGGAATCAAAATAAATATATCGATGCAAGAAGAATATGTGAAAGATAAAAACACCAGAGAATGATGTTTTTTTAATATAAAACATAAGTGAGGCAGATTATGCAAAGGTTCAATTTGAAAAAATTATGTAGATCTTATTTAATATGTTACAGTGTAATTGCAGATTGTAGGCTGATTCTATTTATCTATTGCACTGTAATAAAACAAAGTAATTTCACTAACATTATACGGCTAAAATAAATAAATGATGAAATAAATAAATGAATAAATGTTTATATTTAACAGCTTCCTAATAAAATACCTGAGTTAAGAGAATATGAATAATTACACATCTTGATGCTACTTGCCAATAACATGGTTTTTGTAATGGGAACGAAAGTAACATTAATTTAAGCATGATAGTTGGGGATTCAGAAGAATTTATGGGGTAAAAATTTATGTTAGATAACGTAAGTAGTTCATGCCATCCTCACTCCTGCTTATTCTCCAGGTGAGTCCTAAGCAGTATCAGCATGGAGCCTGGTGGGAAATCAGGGCCTCAGCCTTAAACTCCCATTCCAATCCCACCCTAGAGAAGCCTTGGGTGTCAGTATCTGCCTGCAGCTTCATCACGTCATCCCCAATGCTGACAACAGCCATAAAGTAACCAAAAGGAACCCTAATTTCATCCTTCACTGCTTGAATTCCATAACATATGGCAGTATGCTGCTGCCATGGGAGCATTCTGTTCCTCCAACTTCATTCTGAAGATACCAATCCTCATGAGGAAATCCACAACCCTCGGGTGTCCTCTTCTGTCTCTAGTAGTTGAATATATAAGAGCATCCTCACGGGAGTGTAGTTAAAAAAAATTCATCCAAAAGAACGGCAAAAACAATGGAGAAATTTCATAACTGCCCAACAACCACGAGGATTGAAGTTTTCTCTATCAGGAATTACAAGCTCTATAACTGCTCAGATAAAGACTTTAGAGACACCATGATGCAGATGTTTAATGAGCTCAAGAAAACAATGATATATATATATATATATATATATATATATATATATATAGCATGCACACAGAAGTAAGCAAATGATAAACTAAAGAGTATGGTAAGTGAAATTATATATACATGATTTTATATATATTTATATAAACCTATCTACCTATCTATATTTTATAGTGTGTCACACATCAGAAATGTGACAACAGCTGAAGAAAAATTTGGTGAGCTCCATGATGTATTGTAAGGAACTTCTATAAATAGAAGATGGAGAAAAATTGAACATAAAAGAACAGTACACCAGAGAACTAGGGGATGAGTTCAACAGGAATAATGTAAGAATAATCTGAGTCTCTGAGGGATAACGTTTCTTCTCTACAAGGAGAAACTTATAAAGAACCAGTAGTTCAAGGAATCAGAAAATATGTTTCCAGAGCTGAAGACTACATACACATGTATCCAACAGGCCCAGAGGATTCCAGACAGGACAGTATGTTTGCATAATTAAATTAAGTATTGTATAAATTGGTATAATATAGACATAATAACTACCAGATAAAATTTCATAATTCATAATTTATTCATAATTTTACTTCTGAAAGCTATAGCTTCTAACACTAGAGAGACTTTTAAGAACAAAATAATGAAGCAAATGATGATATAAAATTTAAAATGCTATGGTCCTCATGGTAGATTATACTTCTATAGTAATAAAAGAAATGATGATGCAGAGGCTAAACACAGCATACACATCTCCAAGTAACTAAAAAATAATACCCAATTTACTCATGCAAGACACCATATTTTATCTATAATATTCTCTATACTTCACAATAACCATAGAAGGTGAATATAGTATACTGTTTGCTCCATGAAGAAACTAAAATTTCAATGTTAACATATCAAATAATTATATTAAGTTATCTGCAGATTTGTGCAAAGTGACAACTTGAATTTAGGTGACTTTTGTTACTCTGCTTCGCCAAGACTTGAAAAAACATTACATTCATAGGTCTGATTAAATAGTGTAAGTAGTAGAATGCACGCACAACTTGTGCAGGTCCCTGTTTTTGAAGCGGTATGTTGCATACTGGTATGTGCAGCTGGATGAGTCCCATGAACCCCACACCTCCATGTCAAGCAGTGCATATCACTGGTTGAGCACCAAGTTATTTGGTTGCACTGCCAGGCTGATCATTTCCCAAAATGACCCTGGCCCCCCAGCACCATTGGGTATCTTAATATAAATAAGGTAAAAAGGTAAAGGTAAAGGTAAAGGTAAATGCTTAATATAAATAAGCATTTAAAACTAACAGTCCTTATATCAGTTATTTTCACCTTATCTGCTAGAGCAATGGCAATCTACATTAATTTCATGCAGCCATGGAAAAAATCAACCCATGGTATGGGTTAACCCATGATATGCTTGGGTTAAATGTTAATAAAATTTTTTTAGATGGGAAAATTTATAATAAGACTTAGAAAATCATTGCTTTACATTGTTCTTTATGTTAAAAATAATTCTTTCATAACATATACATATATATAGAGAGAACATCTTGTTTATTTCAGATTTTTTACAATTAGGCTTATTTTTGTACTTTTCCTGATGAAAGACATATACAGGCTTTTTATTTCCCTATTTAACAATGAATACTTGTTTTGCGAGTGCAGAGTCTAAATGTTCATTCTGAGCCTACAGTATTGTTGCTTAACTATATTACTCACCTGACTAGTTTCGCTATTTATAAAAGTTCTCAAAATTAAATTAGAATGACATTGAGATCACTTAAAGGTTTTAAACTTATGATTAGTGTTGAACGAAAAATGAAAAATACATCAATATATTCAGTCTTCAGAATTAGTAACAGTGATAAAAGAAACAAAAATAAGTGGGAGCTCTTCATAAGTAAAGGTAAAGGTAAAGGCCCTCCCGTTGATCATCGATTTGCTCGAGCGGGCCCAGTAACGTCTCCATTGGAGACTTTGTTGTTACTGTGTCTGGCACATCAAATACTCTCGGTAGCTTGCCGGGCTCTCCGAGAGGGGCGAAGGAATTGAACTCGGGTCGGCCATGTTGGCTGCATGCAAGGCAAACGCCCTACCCGCTGTGCTATCGCTCCGTATTCCTATGAATAAAAGCAATTCAAGCACTGATGAGTATAAGGAAGTCTAAAGAGATAATTTTATGATAGGAAGTGTGGAAAAAATCACCAGAAATAAATTCTGTGCGGCAAGGAGGAGGCTCACAAGTCTTAGTAAAATAATTAAAAACAAGATGTTTTCAGGGAAAAATAACCTGGAAATAGTATTATCAGAAAGACCTACGGTAATAGAGTAAAAACAAATTAGAAATAAAGTTGAAATGTGATGGCACAGGAGAATATTATTATGATTTTAGAACTGTCTATGGAAGCATCCCATTATATAGCAGGAGAGAGCGGTGCCTCTTCACAGGGCAGAAACAATCACAATTGGAATAATAAATAACACTTTTGTTTGGGAGATCTCATTACCAGAAAATTATAGTCAAATGCAAAAAATACAGAGAATAATAATAATAGTGGTTAGGAAACTGCCAGTATTACTTCTAGTAGAAATGATTAAAAGAATTAAATAGCTTGGTAAGGAGCAACTAAGAGGATGGGCATGTTTACAATTGTATGGAGATTGGAGATTGTTAACCCTACAAAAAGAGATGTCGACTATTTAGCAAGTGTAAAGGGCTGTAATTAAAAAGTTTTGTCAGAAAAGAGTAAAAGGATTGAGGCAATGGACATAAACCCATTAGTACATAGCCAAGTTTACAGTTTTCTGTTTTAGCTTCCAAGATTTTGTGCATTTCTAAGAATTTCATATATTATATTTCCCCCCTTATTCCCTTACCTGCTTATAGTTTTTATACGTTTCTTTTGAGCCATAGTTCTATATTCCTTTGTGTCAATACATTTTATGTATCATCTGTGGGCCTTACCCACTTATATACACTAACTTCAAAAATTTATGTTTCAGCCTTGAGCTAGCAATCATTTTGTAAGCGCTGGAAGCAACCTTTTCTTCACAAATGTACCTTCCTTTAATCCACAGGGATACCATAGTTTCAGGTGCTCTGTAGGCATTTCTGTAACCAGAATTTCTCAAGTGTTCTAATAAAAGGTTTAAAGAGAGGCATGGCCATTGGTAACTCATTTTAAATGCCTCATCATGACATTCAATGTTTCATGCGCACCAATTTTGTCTTAAACTGAACTTTAAAAAGGCTTGGATTTGAGTTATAAATACAGTGAAATGTAGGAAAATAAAATAAAGAATCCAACAATTGGGGCATGATATTATTGAGGGACATTTCCTTCTTTTGAAAAAGCAGCATGAGTTTTATGAAATCCTATCATCTAAGTTTTATTAAAAAACAACTCTGAGAAACAAAAGTGGAAAGAAGCTTTAGAAAAAATGCTATTATCCTCAGTGGCACCCAGAAATAGATCTCCAAAGAAGATGAAAATGAGAATAATGAGGACAGCAACACTCAAGGAAGGCTGAAGTACCTTTATTTTGCCTGTGTTCATAGCTCTTTGATCCCTCAGGAAGAATGTTCTCTTAATCAAGAATTAAAATATTCCACGTTTATAAAATCCAATGTCATTTCCAGGAAGTCTGAAGGGTGATGTGGGAGAACTCATTCCACAACTAAGAACAACAGAGAAATAACATTTTGATTGCTTCTTTTATGCCTTAGAAAAATATTACGTTTACAGATAGAAGTTATTTCCTTTCTTCCACAAATTCTTGCTTTTTCTTTCTTTGCTGGTTCTATTAATGTGACTAGTTTTAAGATACTGAATTGTTTTGACTGGCTGAAATGTTACTCCTCTGTGCGATATAGGGTATATAGAGACTGCCCTTTCTAAGTTCAGATGATGTGTGTGATATACATATGGTGCCTGTGGCCTCTTCTCAGAGTGGAGATAATGAGGACAAGTTGTTCTTACTTGTGGCAAATTCTGCTCTACCCTTATATTAGGTTGACATTTTCCAAAACACAGAATATACCTTTAAGTTTTCAGTGGTGTTGAGCTGTATGATAATAACTAGAAATATAACCAACAATTCCTGATTTTAGAGAAAAAAAATCTTCTCTTACCTGGGTATATACTTCTTATCTCAGGCTTCTATTTCAGTTTAATATAAATATGTAGACTGAGCCTGTGTCTTAAAATTTTTGCTTGGTCCTGCCTGGTAATAGATCTTACCATTTTTGCTTGGGCCAGATTAAATTGCACTCTGGAATTAAGGAAACCATTTCTAAAACTCTTGATCTACCTGTTTTACCTTGCTAGAACTTCACTGATAGAATATTGAAGAAGGATGACATTAAAAGTACCTTTTTACTTGCACACAAACCATGATTTTATGTATTTTTTGACTAAAGGAAATGAGGGCTAAATCTAAGAATGGTTATGATTGTGAAAATGATAACCAATGCCTGAGATAGTGGCATTAAAGTTAATGACTCAGGAGTTAGATGCCATGAGAATCAGGCCAAAGCCTTTCTTGTAAATAAATTGTAATATAAGCATTATATATTATTACATAACATAATATTTGGACACACTATATAATGGATCTTCTTTTTTCAATCCGATGTAATCATATTATTATTATATCTTAGAAACATACTTATGGAAAATATGTGTTCATATTCTCATGGTTCATTACTCATATCCATACATACATGAGTGATATATTTAAAAATTGATATTTGTAGAGATGCCAGAAAATTAAAGAAAATAATATTTCTATAAATAATATTTCCCAAATTGGAGCGTTACTGTTATTATGTTTTTAAGCCTTTCTCTTTAACTTTTTATTTATCCTAATGGTGATTATCCTCATTTTATCTATTTTTAATATTACTTTTATATTTTAAAATGATAATAAATATTTCATGTTTTTCTAGAAGCTGTGTATACATTATTTAAAATACTTTCAGAGTCAACAAAATGAATAATTTTATAATTTAATTCATAATCAGGGATTTCTATTTCTGTTATTTTAATAGTTTTCTGCCAAACCTTTGAGAGGTAGTTACATTTTTAAATGTCCGGTAATTTTTTGTTCAGGGAAATATTTCTGATCATTAATTTTGGCATTAAGAACATGAAATGAAAAAAACAGTGTCATTACAACAATATCCCCCCCTCAAAGAAAATTTTGAATTATGAGTGTACATGACTTTGCTTTTGAGTATTATATATGAACATGTGAGTTTGTTTATATGAATACTTGTGTATCTTATTTTCAGTGTTAGTGTGTATATATGTTTTCAAATGTATGTTTGTTAAATGTATTATAGATACAAGGATTTAAGGTAGGACCATACAAGACAATTACCATGCTTGTCTTCACAGACAGATGAATAGGTCCACTAAATAGAATCTTTCAAATATATTCACCATTCAGCAGACTTGACAATGCAATGTTATGGTTTTGTATATGTGACACTTGTCATGGACTCCTTTTGATACCCAGTTTTATTGACATATAACTTTGTAAGGTTAAGGTATAAAATATTATTTCACACACACAGACACACACGTATATGTAAATATTGGCATGGTGACTATGGTGTGGACACTTTATTTAGTGTAGATATTTTGATATATCTGTGCTCAATAGAGGATGAGAGGAATACTATGCACTAAAATATCAAAGCTCTATTGTTAGTTATTTGATTGCTAGAAGCTATCTCTGAATCCCTACAATAAGTACAGCATAAGAATAAATGAATTTCCTAATTTCAAGAGGTTGCTAAGAAAAAACAGCTTTAGTACTGTCAGCAATGTTGGTGCAGCACAGGTAGGGCTCTCAGCTCAGAGTAGTGAAAACCAGAGGTGAAGGTGGAGGTTTTACATAGTGACTGTGATTTGAAGGCAAGCCTAAGGTATTGCAAGTGGACTGTCAAAAATATTGTAGGAATGCTCAGAATCAGTACAGTTTATGATTCAGAAACTGAGATTGATTGACCTCACTGATAACTTTCAGGAAATTGGGTCATGTGACCAAAACTATAGTAATCAACCTTTTGTTCGTAATAGTGTCCCTGAATAATACTTATAATTTTATTATTATCAATATTCATGGGCTGGAGTGATAGCACAGCAGGTAGGGTGTTTGCCTTGCAAGCGGCCAACATCGCCGACCCAAGTTTGACTCCTCCGCCCCTCTCGGAGAGCCTGGCAAGCTACCGACAGTATCTCACCCGGAGGGTAGAGCCTGGCAAACTACCCGTGACGTATTCAGTAAGTCAAACAAATAAGTCAAACAAATAAGTCTCAAACTGGAGACATTACTGGGCCCACTCGAGCAAATCGATGAACAATGGGAGGACAGTGACAGTGACAGTGACAATATTTATATGATAATGTACCATGATTTCTTGTTGGGTGTGCCTCCAAACAAATGGTGAAACAAGTATTTGCACGTAAATATTTACACAAGTAGTTTACGTGGAAGATTCCAAAATTCCCAAGGGAGGAGCCAGGGAAAATGAGATACATAAAAAAGAAAAGCCAATTAAGGGGTTGTACTATGTGGATTATCCAGTGGAGGCTCAATTCTGCTGTGAAGACTGAGAAAGCCACCTTCAGGAGCCAGTAAGCCAGTTGAGATAATAGTGCATATCTTTTTTTTCTTTGAGTGGTGCTCCAGGCTCATTAACTTTTCTGTGCCTCCAGAAAATACTCTTGCAGCTGAGCAGAATGATAAGGACAGAAGTGAGGGCATTTGAGGTATAAAATTGTTAGATGATTGAAAATTACACATCATGACTGCTGAGCCACTCATGGGGACCACGGGGTAAAGAATAGAGACAGAAACCATGTCACTTGCTATTTCACAATAATGTTATCATGATGGTGTTCATAATTAGGTTTGTCATTCTTTTGCTTCTATCCATTTAAAAATCACTAATTTTATAGTAATAGACAATAAAATTATTCAAAACTTTTCTCAATCTTTGTCCCATAGCATCTCTCAAATAATCTAGAGAACAAGGTAGTAGGAAGATGCATCTGCCTTGTGGGGGAGGTGGTGGTATTCTACAAAGATAAAGGTCATTTCTGGTATCAATTCTTCCTCTAGGCAAGAAGAAATATTGAAACAAATATAGGCATGGATTATTAAAAGAAATGCTGTAACATGAATAGTCTCATTCTGAGGATACCTAAATGACCATGTGTTTCGATTCATCGTTTTGAAAATTTTCATCTAAGCTTCAAGTCAGTTCTGAATGTCAATACCTATTTACTTACAAAGGCTTTTATTTGTTTAATTTTATACTTCCCTTTCAGTATAGTTTTAATAAATCACACAATAAAGAGTTTTAAATTTTTTCATGCAATATATTTTATCTTAGTCTATTTCAGTAAGAATTTTGAAGAAAAATAAAGAGAACATAGTTTATACTTTTTCATCAAATAGTCAAATATCAATGCATAAAATTCAGCTTCTATCTATAACATTTGGCTGAAAATATGTCTAGAATATTTAACAAGTATATACAGGTAGATATGATCAGCTTCTTTTATTTTTATTCACTTAACTCACTGATTTTTCTGCTGAGATGAACTGTTACACTGCACATAACGAACAACTCCAACTTCAATTTATAATACAGAGATCTCAAGCTAAAAGTCAAATGAATAATTTCTCAAATCATTCACATATCTAATAGTGCCCTCAAATTTGTTGTTTCTCAATAAAATAAAAGACTAGCATCACTATCTACCTATAGCCTAAGTTAAAAACCAGTCATTACATCACATCATTACATTACATATAATTCTTACCATGTTTTACCTATATTCAAAAATCTTCTAGTTTTTTCCTCAAAATATGTCCCTGAGACTACACAGTCTATCTAAAAACTATATTTCTCTCCTTTTTTTGTGGGGGGTGGGGGTGGGACACACCTGGTGGTTACTCTTGGCTCTGCTTTAGAAATCACTCCTGGCAGGCTTAGGGAACATGTGGTGCTCTAAGCACCTTACCCATCGTACTAGCTCCCTGATCCCAATTCCTTTAATAAACAGGTTGCTGAATCTTCTAGTCTTTGGAAGTTTTAATATTTCTAAAGGTTTTCTAAATTTTCCTGGCCTAGAGCCATAGCACAGTGGGTAGGGCGTTTGCCTTGCACACAGCCAACCCAGGTTTGATTCCTGGTTGAATCAATGATGATACTAAATCTATTATCTATATCATATAAGTCCCTCAGAACCAATGTTGCTGCTGATGCAAAAGATATTGCTTTTATTGATTACCTTTTCTCCTTTATATTAGGCTGTGGAAATCCAAAATCAAGTTGTATAAGAATACAGATTCCCAGTGCTTAGAACACTGGCAAGATGATCTTAGTTACTGTTGCCGCTGTCACTGCTGTTGAAGCTAAGACCAGTGCTACATCTCTTCAATTATTTTTTCCTTGATATATTTTCTGATCATTTATTTAAGTACATCCTTGATCATGTATGGCAACCTGTGTTTTAGAAAAATATGTATAGAGGTAATACTGAGACAAATATTTTTTTTATTTTATTTTTTTTAATTTGTTTTTTTTACAGTTGTAGATTTACAATTTTTTGTGCTTGGGTTTCAATTATACAATGATCAGATACCCATCCCTCCACCAGTGCCTGTTTTTCACCACCATGGATAATATCCCTCCCACCCCCATCCCCCCATTCCCCCCTGCCTCTGTGGCAGGGCAATCCCCTGTGTTCTCTCTCTCCGTTTGGGTGTTGTGGTCTGCAAAAGAGGCATTGAGTGGCAAACATGTTCAGTCCATAGTCTACTTTCGACATGCATCTCCCCTCCTGGGAGGATCCTCCAAACATCTTTTATTTGGTGCTCCCTTCTCTATCTGAGCTGCCCTTTCCTCTAGGATACCCGGCTGACCTCTAAGTTATGGAGTAATCATCCTGGTGCTGATCTCAGCTATTCTTGGGTATTAATCTCATACTTTGTTACTTTATATTCCCCAGATGAATGCAATCTTTCTATGTCTATCCCTCTCTTTCTGACTCATTTCGCTTAGCATGATACTTTCCATACTGTACCATTTGTATGTAAATTTCATGACTTCATCTTTTCTAACAGCTACATAGTACTCCATTGTGTAGATGTACCAAAGTTTCTTTAACCAGTCATCTGTTCTTGGGCATTCAGGTTTCTTCCAGTTTCTGGCTATTGTAAAGAGTGCTGCAATGAACAAACAAGTGCAGATGTCACTTCGACTATACATTTTTGCCTCTCTGGGATATATTCCAAGGAGTGGTATTGCTGGGTCAAATGGGAGCTCAATTTCTAATTTTTTGAGAATCCATTCTGTTGTCCAGAAGGGCTGAACCAGTGGACATTCCTACCAACAGTGAAGGAGTGTCCCTTTCTCGCCACATCCACACCAGCATTGGTTGCTTTTGTTCTTTTGAATGTGGGCCATTCTCTGAGGTGTGAGATGGTATCTCATTGTGGTTTTGATCTGCATCTCTCTGATGATTAATGATGTAGAGCATTTTCTCATGTGCTTTTTTGCCATTCAGATTTCTTCTTTGAGAAAATTTCTGTTCATTTCATTGCCCCATTTTTGGATGGGGTTGGATGTTTCTTCTTGTGGAGTTTAACCAGTATTTTGTATATCCTGGATATCAACCCCTTGTCAGATGTGTATTCAGCGAATATCCTTTCCCATTCTGTAGACTGTCTTTGTATTTTGGTCACTGTTTCTTTGGAGGTGCAGAAGCTTCTTAGTTTAAGATAGTCCCATTTATCTATCTCTGTTTTCACTTGCTCGGCCAGTGGCGTGGCATCTTTGAAGATACCATTAGCTTCAATGTCATGGAGGGTTTTGCCAACTTTATCTTCAATGTACCTTATGGTTTCTGGTCTGATGTTGAGGTCTTTAATCCATTTTGATCTTACTTTTGTACATGGTGTTAGGCAGAGTTCTGAGCCTATTTTTTTGCATGTAGCCGTGCAGTGATGCCAACACAATTTATTAAAGAGGCTTTCCTTACTCCACTTCACATTACTTGCACCTTTATCAAAGATTAGATGATCATGTGATTGAGGGGAGATGTCAGTGTATTCAACCCCTGTTCCATTGGTCTGCAGTTCTGCCTTTGTTCCAGTACCATGCTGTTTTAATTATTACTGCTTTGTAGTACAGTTTGAAGTTCGGGAGGTTGATTCCTCCCATTTTCTTTTTCCCAAGAATTGCTTTAGCTATTCGTGGGGGCTTATTGTTCCATATAAATTTCAGGAGTGTTTGCTCCATTTCTTTGAAGAATGTCATGGGTATCCTTATAAGGATTGCATTGAATTTATACAATGCTTTCGGTAGTATTGCCATTTTGACAATGTTAAGTCTCCCAACCCATGAGCAGGGGATATCTTTCCATTTCCTCATGTCCTCTTTTATTTCCTGAAGTAGCATTTTGTAGTTTTCTTTGTACAGGTCCTTTACTTCCTTAGTTAAGCTGATTCCTAGGTACTTGATTTCCTGGGGCACAACTGTGAACGGGATTGTTTTTTTCATGTTGCTTTCTTCTCTCTCACTGTTTGCGTATAGGAAAGCCATGGACTTTTGGGTATTGATTTTATAACCTGCAACTTTACTATACGAGTCTATTGTTTCTAGGAGTTTTTTGGTGGAGGTTATTGGGTTCTCTAAGTAGAGTATCATATCATCTGCGAATAGTGAGAGCTTGATTTCTTCCTTTCCTACCTGAATGCCCTTAATATCTTTTTCTTGCCTAATCGCTATTGCAAGTACTTCCAGTTCTATATTGAACAGAAGTGGAGAAAGTGGGCATCCCTGTCTCATCCCTGATCTTAGAGGGAAGGCTCTCAGTTTTTCCCCATTGAGGATGATGCTTGCTGTAGGCTTGTGGTAGATGGCTTTAATTATGTTGAGGAAGGTCCCCTCTATACACATGTTGGCTAGGGTTTTCATCATAAAGGGGTGCTGGATCTTGTCAAATGCTTTCTCTGCATCTATTGATATAATCATATGCTTTTTATCTTTTCTTTTGTTCATATGATGGATTATGTTGATTGATTTCCGAATGTTAAACCATCCTTGCATCCCTGGGATGAATCCTACTTGGTCATGTTGTATGATCTTTTTGATGAGTAGTTGGATTCTATTTGCTAGTAGTTTGTTGAGGATCTTTGCACCTGTGTTCATCAGGGATATCGGCCTGTAATTCTCTTTCTTTGTGGTATCTCTGTCTGCTTTTGGTATCAGTGTGATATTTGCTTCGTAGAAACTGTTTGGAAGTGTTTTTGATATTTCAATTTCGTGGAAAAGCTTAAAGAGCATTGGGAGTAAGTCCTCTTTAAAGATTTGGAAGAATTCACTAGTGAATCCATCCAGTCCAGGACTTTTGTGCTTGGGGAGACTTTTTATTACCATTTCAATTTCCTTGATGGTGATAGGTCTGTTCAGGTATTCCAGGTCTTCTTGGTTCAGCCTTGGGAGTCTGTAGGAGTCTAGGAATTTATCCATTTCCTCGAGGTTTTGATGTTCCATGGCATAAAGCTTCTCAAAGTACTCCCTGAGGATCCTCTGAATTTCTGTGGTTTCTGTTGTAATGACCCCCTTTTCATTTCTGATTCGGTTTATTAGGGTTTTCTCTCTCCCTTTCTTTGTGAATTTTGCTAGAGGCTTATCGATCTTGTTAATTTACTCAAAGAACCAGCTCTTGGTTTCATTGATCTTTCGGATTGTTTTTTGGGTTTCCATCTCGTTAATCTCTGCTCTGAGTTTTATTATTTCCTTTCTCCTGTTCGGGTTGTGCTCCTTTTTTTGGTCCTTCTCCAAGCTCTTAAGCTGTGAGGTTAGGTTACTTATGTGTGCTCGCTCCTCCTTCCTGAGGAATGCTTGTAGAGCTATAAACTTTCCTCTTAACACAGCCTTTGCTGTGTCCCATAAGTTTTGGTAACTCGTGTTCTCATTTTCATTCGTTTCTAGGAATCTTTTGATTTCCTCTTTGATTTCCTGTCTAATCCACTCGTTGTTCAATAGTGCACTGTTTAATTTCCAGGTGTTTGATTTAGTTTTCTGTTTTTGTGTGTGATTTACTTCTAATTTCAGCGCATTATGGTCTGAGAAGATTGTTGATACAATCTCTACCTTCTTAATTTTATGGAGGCATGTTTTGTGGCTCAGCATGTGGTCTATCTTGGAGAATGTTCCATGTACGCTTGAGAAGAATGTGTATTCAGCTTTTTGTGGATGAAGTGTCCTATATATATCTACTAAGTCCCTTTCTTCCATTGTTTCCCTCATATGAAGTATGTCCTTGCTAAGCTTGAGTCTGGTTGATCTATTAAGAGGTGACAAAGCAGTGTTGAAGTCTCCCACTAATATTGTGTTGCTATTGATGTCTTTTTCCAAATCTATGAGTAGTTGTTTTAAGTACTTGCTGGTCTCTCATTAGATGCATATACATTTATTATTGTAAGTTCTTCCTGTTGTACAGATCCTTTGATCAATAAGAAATGGCCTTCACTGTCTCTTATGACCTTCCTCACTCTGAAATCGATGTGGTCTGATATAAGGATGGCTACCCCAGGTTTTTTCTGGGAGCTGTTTGCCTGTAGGATTGTTTTCCAGCCTTTGACTCTGAGTCTGTGTTTGCTTTGACTATTGAGATGCGTTTCTTGCAGGCAGCAGAATGTTGGGTTCAATTTTCTAATCCATCCTGCCACTCTATGTCTTTTAATTGGTGTGTTTAGCCCATTGACACTGAGAGAGATTATTGTTATGGGATTTTGTCCCATTGTTCTGTTAAAATTTGGTGTATTTGAGGGGCCTTTCTTGCCTTAAAGTAGCCCATTTAGTTGTTCTTGTAACCATGGTTTTGAGTCTATGAAGTTCCTGAGCTGTTGTTTGTCTGTGAAACTGTGTGTTGTTCCTTCTATTATGAATGAGAGTCTTGCTGGGAAAAGTATTTTGGGGGAGGCATTTATTTCATTGAGTTTTTTCACTATGTCCCACCACTGTTTTCGGTCCCTGAGGGTTTCATCAGAAAAATCAGCTGTGAATTTTAAGGATGCTCCTTTCTAAGAGATTTCTTTCTTCGATGTTGCTGCTTTCAGAATTTCAGACAAATATTTTAAACTTCAGATTAGACCTCTGCTACATTCTGTTTTGAGTAAAATATTTGACATTTTTATATGTCCCATTTGAAAATCACAACTTAGTAAGAAAGGAATTTGTATAGTTACTTACTGGAACCACTCAACATTTCTTAAGAGAGAATCTCAAATTCAAGGATAGCCTGTGGATGTGACACCTTTTCCTGCCGTGCCAGGGATACAGAAGAAAATGGACACCTTAGCTGTACTTCATATACACAGTACCTGGCAATGATTGGTTATTTCTGGAGATGACATTCTTCACTTATGTCACCTACTCTGTCACATCTTACAACAAAATTCCACTTCTTGGAATGTTTACTCTCACCTTTAGTTTTGCTTGGAGAAGCAACAAATGTAAAAGACCCTATGTAGATATTGTTTCCAATGAATATGGAAGTCTGAGATGCTCAGATGAACTTATTATTTTTCCCAATTCTTTCTGTGTTTTCAGTGGGTGTTACCTAAAACATCACACATAACTGTCTCCAAAAGCTCTTAAACACTGACCACTTGATCCAGGAATAAGGAGATTATAATCCCCAGTGATCATTCTGTGGCATCACCTTACTGTATTACTTTTAGGATTCAGACTCCACGCTAGGGAATATCTGTAAATTAGTCACTGTCAGTCTTTCCATCATATCCCACGAGGTCATTGTATCCAACTATTCCTTTAGACAATTAGGCACCCTCAGAATCAACGCTTCTCTCATCTATCTTGGCACACTACCACAGAGGGACAGGGAAGGGGCATCGAAAACTGAAACCAGGGTTTTCTATGAAGACATGGAAGGACACTTCTTTTCCTTGTGTCCTTAAAGTTAATCTGAAGAAAATGTAAGTGATAGCTATCTGGTGGTTTTTCTAACCAATTAGTACATTTACTCTATTGATTTACCCTCTTAGCCTTAAAACAAAATTTCAATTTGATTAATAATTCTCCTAGAGTGAGCATCTGGGCAATTTCTGAGATTTCTCAAATTTTCATAAAGCTGACATTGGAAATCTGTTTTGTGTACTTTTCTTGTTATATCTCACCATCCAGATTCATAATATATTGACATTTTGATAGATAATACTTTTATTAAATCTCCATAATTTTTCTTTACGGTTATACTCTAAACCCTAGAGAATGATGAAGAAACTCCAGGCTCAAAAGTTTATATCCCCTCTGTGCCACTTATTAATTATATAGTTCTTGGCATGATTCTTATGGTTCTCTTTTATCCCAAATAGACTCTTCTTTAACATAAAATTAAGAACAGTATGTGCTTTTTAAGGTAATAGTGGGGCTGAATGAGCTAATGCATAAAAAGTACTAAGAATAAAAGTTGGCGCGTAATGCATGCTCCATAAATGTTAGCTGCTATTATTTTTACTACTTTTGTGTGGATTACTGCAGAATTATCTTAACTGGTCTTCTAATCTTTATGTAGAACTTTTACATCCTATTTTCCAACTGCTGTCAGAGAGTTTCTTTGTAAAATTTAACTGTGATTATGTTGGTTGTTCTGCTTAAAACCTTCATTATACAGAAGCCTAGGTTTAATCCCTAGCATCACATGTTATTCTGAACACTGAGCCATAGTAGATCCTGAGCACTGCAGGTATAGCTCATAGACAAAATGGAAGAACTAAAAGACTAAGAGCATCAGGAAGGGGCTATTGAAAGGCCACACATACCACAGCATATATTGATACAAAAGTTATGTTCTGGCACAGATTGTTCTTTATTGTTCTTAAAATGTTCATTTCAATGCAGGTAACTAGCCTCTGTCTTCTTTATCAAATACTATCCGATGCCATGGAAGCAATAAATTATTTAATATATTTTTTTCTTTTTTGGGTCACACTCAGCCATGCTCAAGGGTTACTCCTGGCTCTGCACTTAGGAATTCCTCCTGGTGGTGCTCGGGAGACCATATGGGATGCCGGGGATCAAACTTGAGTTGGCCATGTTCAAGGCAAACACCCTACCTGCTGTACTATCGCTCCGCCCCCTCCCCCAAAGTATTTAAGTTTTGAGTCTATGAATGTCACAACTTTTCCTGCCATGCCAGGGATGCAGGGGAAAAAATAAACTTCTTTGTCTTTAAGTCTCTTGAAAAGAAAAATGAAATTAACTAATGGAGTCATTTATCCATGGAATGGGCCCAATTGTCACTGAAACCTGTACTGATTAGGATTGCTTTAATGTGTCTGCTATGTTGAAATCTTTTGGTATTCTTTATTAATTAAGATTCAGAATAAATGAAAACACCTCTTAAAAAAACTTCATTAGATCTTCATTGCTTTTATCATGGTGTTTCAACTCCTTATGTCAGCACACAGGCCCAGAATTATCTTGTGCTATTTATCTAGTACTACGTCTGCCTTTCCAAAACTTCTGTTGATCTTAGGAGAAAATTGTATTTCTGTAAAGCATCATACTCTTTGTTTCTCCTTAGGGTTATGAATGTTCCTGTTTGTAAAACATCTTTTTTATTTAGGCTTATTGAGAAATTGATCCATTTCATTGTGAAAGTCTAAGACATACAGCATGATGGTTCAATTTATATTTATTACAACATGATTGTTTCAATAAGTTCAGCTAGCATCCATCTTCTCTTATAAAAAGAAAATAAAAAGAGAAAAAGTCATAGAGTGAAAACACTTAACTTTTCTATATATAACTGCTTTCAAGCAGGATATTATCACCTATAGTAATCATACTATATGTTATATACTTTAGTAACCACAAATCTGATCTGTGTTTATAAGTTTCGGGATATTTAATTCAGATCCTATATTTGAGTGTGAACATATAGTATTTAACTTTATTTGACAATTCATAGATAATAAAGGCTTAAAGTTTAATCCATGTCACAAATGGCAGAATGTCCTTGTGTGTTTTATTAAGACTGGATGTGTGTGTATGTGTGCGTGTGTGTATGTATGTGTGTGTTTCACAGTCTCCTAAACCATTTATTTATCCATGGACATCCTGTTGCTTCCTCAAAATACTTTTGACCTAATTTTCCTCTCTTTAATTTTTTCTCAGTTTTCAAAACTATCAAAAACATCACAAACCCCAGGAAACTCTGCCTCAGTAGCCCTTTTAAAAAGATTTATGCTACTATATGGTACTATAATTGTCCCATTCCTATCAATTGTCTTGTCAATTCATAGTTTTCCAAGGACAAAGAACATATAATGATCTGTGGTGTTCATAAAGTTTGGAAAATATGCAAAATGGATGTTTATTGAAAAATATCTGTGAGAATATAAATGAATTAGCACCACCACCACAAAAAAGGTATGAAACACAGAAGTAGAAAAGTAGCTGAAAATTTCTCTTCCCACTTGGATGCCACCTTGCATTGATAGGAGGATTAAGTGGCTCTTAGAGAGTAAGGATTTTCTAAGAAATTTAGAGAGTATGTACAAAAAAGGATTTGGAACTCTCAGATGTTGCTGGCATAAATTTATATTTTGGTGGAGCTGTAGAAGATAATTAATGGTCTGAAACTGACTCACATTCAGGCTTTGGAAACTAGCCAGTTTACTTATTTGTACTCCAGAATATCTTTGGAGTTTATGTTGATTGTCAGTTTTACTCATTGGGAGACAAAAGAGCTTATAGTTTCTTTCCCTTATACTGTTCAACAAATGAATGACTCAGATTTATATGTTTAACATATAAAATAATAGCTATGTTACACAATATAATGATTAAGAAAAAACAGCTGCAGTCTATAAAAAGAGACCTTAGATATATATTATCTGAAGGTTATTTGCATGATTCAATATTTTTTATCTTACATAAATTTCTTATTTGCATAGTAGTTTATTTATGATAGAAAAACATATTATTCAGTGGGTAAAAGCCTTTGTATCTATTGAGAAAATATGAATTATAAACCTTTCTTCTAAGCATAATTCCCAAGGTCATATTTTACCTAATGATCACTTTATTTAAAAAAACTTAAAACTACAATAATAAAAAATAATTTTCTATATGGTGTATTATCCAATTTGACTGAATAGCTTTATGCTCTCCCCATAAACATAATAAAATGTTTTATGATATATGGTCTGTAACTTAATTATCAGCTTTTTAATAATACACAGCATTTGTAAATTGAAGAAATGGTTTAAGGGAAAGCATTGAAAAGAATACCATAAACATTTGTAAGTATAAATTTGTAAACATCCAAATCTTAAATAGAACTTTGTTGAAATCCAATTCAACTTCTTATTCTCGTTAAATTTGTGGCATTTGGTGCTAGTAACAATAATTTAAGTACACCTGATGCTACCTGTATTTATTGGAGTAATTTATGTTGATATTATGCCATTAAATTAAAAATAAGGCATGATGAAGGCAGTATCAGGCAATTTTTAATTTGTAAAGGTTTATTTACCTTTATTTTTTTATGGTATTCAATGAATGGAACTTTGAGAATATAATTACTAAAGAAACATTCTGTAGTTATATTCTTAGACTGGGAAATTGAAGTTACTTTTAGAAGGAAGTAGTTCTAAATATTATAACACCATTACACAGGATATGTGTATTAGGTATTTGGGTTAACATTTCAGAAACAATTTATTGCAGAGGGAGTGAGAATTACCATTACTAAATTTTTGGATTGGGGTTTCTATGAATTATACATCATGGATTTATTGAGATTATTTAGCAAGTATGGTATTGAAGAGCTACCATTATATGTGTGAGCTTTCAATTGAAGAATTTGTATTTGCCCCAAATTCAGACTTGATAGAGGATAGCTGATACTGGTAGTGGATTTTGAGTTGAAACTATGGATCTCTGCAATGTTATTAAAAGCTTTGTAAATTCATAGTGCCTACTTTATAGAAGTAAATTTTGATGAATACTGGGAAAAATATGATGATAAAGACACCATCTATCTAAGTTTAATATTTAGAATACAAGAAAAAAGACATACTTTATCCTTCCCTCAAACAACTTTCAGTATAGAGGAGAGACACAAAATTGCCGTATGAAAAAAGAAAGATTTGCCTTAAAACATGTTAAAATGGATATCCTACTTTAGTTGATAAGGAATAATGATATTTTCATTGTTTGTACTAGTCAGGAGAGGTGGAATCTATAGAAAGAATAAGTGATAGTACAGTGGTTGGGGCACTTGCTTGAATACTGGTGTTCAATCCCCAGAAACCCATATGGTTCCTAAACCCTGCTAGGTGTGATCCCTAAGTGCAGAGCTAGGAATACATAGGGTACTACCAGGTGTGGGCCAAAAAAAAAATGAAAGAAAAAGAAAAGAGAAAAGGAATTATATAGATCCTATCCCTAAGACAATAACAGAATTGAAAAATGCTGAAACAGAATATTCACTGTATGAAATTTAGTGAGAGATGAGCACAGTTATGATACCTCATCAGACTATCTGCATGGTGGTAAATTGAAATAGGAATATGGGACTATTTGTTTTAATGTCTTTCTTTTTTGTTTTAGCCTTACTAAGATTCTGGGTTTTATTTTATCCTTTTGGGGGGGGCGAGAGGGCACACCCAGAATTACTAATGGGTTACTTCTGGCTCTGAGCTCAGAAATTGCTCCTGGTAGAGTTTGGAGAACCATATGGGATGCAGGGGATCAAACTGGGATGGCCACATACAAGGAAAGCACCCAATCCACTGAACTATCTCTTCAGACCCAGATTCTGTATTTTAAATCAAGTCAGAGTAATTGGAGGGATTTTTCAAGTTAATATCTTGATTAAAGTAATATTCAGTGTCAGTAAATGCTGGCCTAAACCTCAGTATTTGAATTGTCTATAAAAGAGTAACAGTCTAAAGACAATCACTGTTGGTAGAGAAGTACTAATAGAGTCCTTCAGTTTGATAGTATCTTACATAGCAGATTTCCAGAGTCTTGACTGAATCTTCACTGCTTCCTGCCGGCGACTTCTTTCATCAGTTTTTATGTGACTGACAGTGAAACAGAACTCATTTTTAGGTAAACAAAATATTCTGTCTTTCTCTATAGAAAAATAATAGCAATTTTTTAATTATTGAAGACCATAAAGAATAAATTTCTATAAGAAAGTCTCTTTTCAGGTATTTTACTACAATCATTTTGTACTTTGCTGTCACTATCACTATCACCCCATTGTTCTTCAGTTTGCTCGAGCCATCCCAGTAATGTCTCCATTCGTCCCTGTCACGTGCAAGTGTAGCCCGATGATATACTGGGGGCTCCTTCAGGGTCAGGGGAATGAGGACCATTCATTGTTACTGTTTTTGACATATTGAGTACACCATGGGTAGATTGTCAGGCTCTGCCTGACTTTACTATACCTCTAATATTAATCTCAATCTTCCTTAGATCACCTTAATCTATAAACTTCAGTGATCCTTAATATAGATAATACAGTACCTTTATCTTATAACATAAAATATATGTCATTAATGCACACATTAGCACAGTTTATTTTTGTCTAAGAATACTATAACATTTTTGACAGGCATATTAAATGTTTCCTATAATAGTAAAGGGCTGGCATATATCCAAGAAATTACAATGTATGCTAAATAGGGGTATTTAACACCAGTTTGTTTTGTAAATTTAAATATTTTAAAGCTGAGATAATTATGGTTTATAATGCTGCAAAGCATCATGTGTCTAGTTTCTACCTCAGCAATTTTATATAAAAAATGTGACCTCTACCATGTTTTATCACAAGTCTTTTAGAACCCACTATGTGCTCCAGTTCTTGCACACCTCCTCTATGGTATCAAGATTCTAATTTCAGAGTGTAGGATTTGCTCATTTGCTCTGTTTTTTTTTGGGGGGGGGTCACACCTGGTGATGCACAGGGGTTACTCCTGTCTCTGTACTCAGGAATTACTCCTGATGATGGTCAGGGGACCATATGGGATGCTGGTAATCAAACCCGGGTTGGCAGCATGCAAGGCAAACTCCCTACTCACTGTGCTATTGCTCCAGCCCACTCTGTTTTTTTTAAATATTACACAAATTACTAAAATTATATTGTATTTTTCCATTCTGTGATTATATATATATATACACACACACACTTGTGTGTATACACACATATATAGGTAATAGAAATTATCACTGTATCACTGTCATCCTGTTATTTATCGATTTACTCGAGCAGGCACCAGTAATGCCTCCATTCGTCCCAGCCCTAAGATTTTAGCAGCCTCTCCTTACTCATCTTTCTCAGTGCAGCCATATTGGAGGCTCTATCAGAGTCACAGGAATGAGACCCGTTATTGTTACTGTTTTTGGCATATCGAATATGCCACGGGTAGCTTGCCAGGCTCTGCTGTGTGGGCAGGATACTCTTGGCAGCTTGGCAGGCTCTCCAAGAGTTACTGTAGCACTGTCCTCCCATTGTTCATCGATTTGTACCAGTGATGTCTCACAACAAATTGTGAGACTTGCTTTTACTATTTTTGGCAGATAGGATTCGTCACGGGTAGCCTGCCAGGCTTTCCCCTCTATGATTTGTTGCCTACTGTCTGAACCCCATCAAGTACGATGTAGTATTTATGGAATATGGGTAGGGAGTGTCTTATGATATGTCCAGAATATGTTCACTCATATGTAAGTTTCAGCCCAAGTGTGTGGAAAGTGTCTTGGAGCATGGCAGTGGTTGGGTAATGGAGGTCAGCTGCCAGGTCTGGGTCCCTTGAGGTGGGGAGGGTTCTCACCTGCCCCCCACAAAATAAAATAAAAATAGAGGGTTTAGAGAGCCATTTCAAAAAATATTTCAGATGACCAATAGACACACAAAGGATTTTCTACGTAGTTTATTTTATAATTTCATATTCTAATTAAGTCTCTTATAAAATTTGAATTTATCTTCGTATATGGTGTAAAATATTGGTTTGTTTTCCTTTACATCTCATATCGCTGTCTAGTTTTCTTAGCTTCATTTATTGAAAAGAATTTAGTTTCTTTGCTTATTTCTTCAGTCCTTTGTCGTAAGTTAGTTGTTCACTTATGTGCATGCTTTAATTTTTTTAAATTTATTTTTGAATCACTGTGAGAACAGTTACAAAGATTTCAGGTTTAAGTCTCAGTCATACAATGATGAAACACCCATCCCTTAACCAGTGCATATTTTCCATCACCAAGAACCCCAATATACCCCCCCATCTCAGCCCTCCCCATGCCTGTGAGGCAAATGATTTCCACTTAACTCTCTACTTTGATTACATTCATTATTTCGACAAAAGATGCACCATCATTATTTGGAATTCCCCCCCCAAAATCAGACCCACTGAAAAGACATTGTGAGGAGATGGAGCAATAGTACAGTGGGTAGGGCGTTTGCCTTGCACGTGGCCAATCCAGGTTAGATTCCCAGCATCCCATATGGTCCCCTGAGCACTTCCAGTGAAGAGCCAGGAGTAACCCCTGAGCATCTCTGGGTATGACCCAAAAAGCAAAAAAATAAAAAAATAAAAAATAAAGAAAAGACATAGTGAAATAATTTGGTTTCTATTGATGATTATGAAGACCATATGATGTCTTCATAACATCACCACTATCATGGCCACGCAATTTTGGATTTCTGATAATTTACTAATTAAATCTGGAGGAATTTCTGCCAAAAACTGCTGGGTTCTGAATTAGGTTCATGTGCCAAAGAGGTCATGGCCGTCGTGGAGAGCTACTTGTGAGAGGAAACTCGTGGTCTCGGTGGGGTGGGTAGGATGTGCCAGTTCTACTCCTCATTTCATGAGGCCACAGTTGCCCCATCACTGCTGGCTCATAACTGGCTGTCCAATAAGCTCTGAAGTGGTGGCCACCATGCTCCCGGGGGGTGGGGAGGAAGGGGGAAGAGACAGAACTCTTTCCCTCCCAAAGGGGCACGGTGCCATAGCTTAATGCATAGTCCATTCACATTTCTGCGAAAAGATGCTGGGTTCCGAATTAGGTTCGTGTGCCTCCGGGGCCATAACCAAGAGCCACTTGTTGGGGGCAACTCGTGGTCTTGGTGGTGCGGGAAGTGCAAGCTTCAATTTTAACACTCAATTTCTTTCCATTTATTTCTATCTCTTTCTAGTTAAGCACCATATTGTCCTGATACATAGCTTTATAGTATAGTTTGAAATCAAAAAGCACCATTTCTAAAATTTTGTCCTTTTTTTATCAGCATTAATTTGTTTGTTTGTTTCCATACAAATTATAATTTATGTTCTATTTCTGTGAAGAATAACATTAATATTTCAGTGGAAATTGCATGGAATTAGCTGGAGTGATAGCACAGCGGGTAGGGTGTTCGCCTTACAAGCGGCCAACATGGCCGACCCGAGTTCGATTCCTCCGCCCCTCTCGGAGAGCCCGGCAAGCTACCGAGAGTATTCGATATGCCAAACACAGTAACAACAAAGTCTCCAATGGAGACGTTACTGGGCCCGCTCGAGCAAATCGACGATCAACGGGAGGGTCTTTACCTTTACCTTTACCTTAGTTTATTGTTTTAGGCAGCATGGTTATTTTGACAATATTGGATATTTCTTTACCGTAAAATAATAATATTTTTTCATTTCTTGCATCTTTTTCAATTTCATTGTGTCTTACAGTCTACAGGTTCATCAATTGCTTGGTTAAATTTGAGTTTTAAAAGAAAAACGTCGGGACATGGGCATGTGGGGGACTCTAGTGTTTGGTGACTGAGAGCCGCCTCTCAGGTCAACAATGACAGCAGTGACTGTCAGATGAAGGACTGGGGGAATGGAGAAACAGGAAGTGGGCCCCAGGCTGGTCAGTAGTTCATTTATTTCTCTCTCCTCCCCCGTATAGTTCAATCTGTCCTATTACGGCACAATCATAGATGTAGTTTAGTCATAGTCCCAGTCATCATAGTTCCATCATCCTAGTTTCCCCATAGATCTCAAAGTCCTCTACCTCACATTTTTCTTCCTTCTCTTGCCATAGTCTTATAGTCTTCTACTTCCAGTCATAGTCATCATCTAGTCCTCCTTCTAGTCCTCCTATTTCATCATAGTCCTTGTATTCTTGTCCTCAAAGTCCCAAAGTCTCCAAAGTCTCATTTCTCATCCTCTTTCTAGTTGTTGACTTTCTAGTCCCCTCTTACCCCTTATAGCATAGTTATATAGAAATCATGAAGGGTAGGGATACACAAAGGTGGGGTTGAACATTATCATAACAACAAAGAGATGTAAAACCATTCCTTCAGGAGATTAATTCAAGGACAAAATATTATCTGAGGTTTCAGGTCTCCAGGTCACTAGGAGATCCACTCAAGGGCAGGATTCCATGCAGGTGTATTGCTTTATCCTTTTCTTGGCTAGTAATACATTTAAACAACCATAGTAAATTTACTTCTTATAATATTTCTAGTCATTTTCTATGAACAAAGTAAGAGATATGTTAAGCTTAAAGGTTGGCTCTTCCTGGGGACATCTCACTGTATATTCCAAACCATAGTCCTCAGGCCAGGTTAGTCTTTCCTAACCCCAGCAGGGTCCTTATTAAGTTACTCCTTTTTTGGGTCATGACAGAGTTTGTTTCATGACAGTACTCTTAACTTATTATACTTATGACTCTTAGCTTGTCTTCTTTCGATGCCAGGGTAGCTTACAGCTTGCCCTGTGTCCATTCAGTGCCTTCATCGAGACCCTGCTTTGGAATGATGGGAACTAAGGGCAACTGAGGATTAAGTCAAGTAAATATGGATGCCCAGAAGTAAATATTATTTGGAGTCAATTAACTCCCATGTTACAAAAGGGAAGCACCAACTGTCTTCCTTCATCTATATAAAAAGGGCATTGTTAAATAATCCATGCAAATGACATAAAGGAAAGGGAAAAGCAATATAGGATTATTAGTGCTTGAAGGAATTGGGTGTGCCTCAGGGGCACTGTTGTGGGAGTGACTCAATAAACTTTAAGCTCCCTGAAAAGGACAACCCACTGTTATACAACACTTAAATATATTCCTTAATATTCTAAAATTCAATTGTAATTAGTGTTGTTACACATTGCCTTTGATATTAACTATGGGTTTGCTACATACATCCTTAATTATTTTTGGTTTGTTCTTTCTATTATATTTTTAAATTGTAAATGTATGCTAAATCTTACCAAATGCTTTCTCCTGCATCCACTGAAATAAGTTATATTATTTTTTTCCTTCAAGGTCAATTTGTATATGTTGAAGCCTTGTTATTTGATCCTTGGAATAAATTACACTTTATTATGGTGCATTATATTTGTATGTATTATTGAATTCAATTTACTAAGTATTTTGAGGATTTATAGAATATGAAAATTCAATATACTCAAGTATACAATTGTAAATTTTTATTTTTTAATTTTAATGCTTTTATGTAAGAGTGTGAAATTAGAAAATATGGACACCAGATTGGAGGTTATACTAAAATTTACTTAAGGGAATGGATGGAGAATCTTGGCCATTTTAGTGGTAGTGGGGTAAAGTAAAGGACCAGTGTCTGATTTGAGGTCACTAAACAAGTCTTTGAAATCACCTGAGGCTCTAACCAGTCACAACTTGAAAGTAAGTTCATCCATTTCTTATATTTGAGGCCATTCCATTCCATTGTTTATTATCATCTCTCGACATATAAATGTTCATCTTATTTTCTCTTCCACTTTTTCTTCTCAATTGTTTTCCTACTCATCTTTCATTGTAAACAAGTTCCAGTATTTTCAATTATTTGAGAAAATCTTTCTGTCTCCTCTTTCCTCAAATCGACCCTGATAATATTCTTTGAGCTCTGAAACAAGGATGCTTATATAGTCTTCCCTAACTTGCAATTATGGATATAGGAGGGAAAAAAACATTGCTTCCCTTAGTTGCCAGTGCTTTTTCATTCTACATTCCATGCAAGCATTTCTTCTTTTCACATTCAGAGCATTTGTTCCATACCTAGTTTTGTATCATACCATTCACATATTCAGTCAGTTGACATTTAATTCATCCTCTTTTTTTGACCAACAAAATACAATTCACATTTTTTACTATTCACCTATTTTACCTCCTTGAACATGTAAGAGGAAAAGGATTTCTTTTTCTGCTGGACCTTGGAGAATAGCATTAAATAACAATGAGGTAGTGATCAATTCTATTGTCCCATTGTGCCAACTATCAACCATTAGAAGAAATATCTGTAAACTGAAAGATGTTCATAAGCTTCTTATCAGTTAATTACATGTACCCTTATTAGTGTCCTATGGGAATACTATCCTTTAAGGTTAATATACTATAGTTTGTCCCTTCCACATTTAAAGGAGAAAATTTGAGGCACAAAGAGAATAATTAGTATTTCCTAGTCGCACTAGATAATAGAAACTAGAATTACACATATATTTTTCTTATACACTTACTAGTGAACCAAGTAACAACAAAGATACATTAATGAAAGAATTACAAGAGTATTAAAAATGCCCTGTAGGTATAATTTAAATATGTTATTGAAATTTATAATTTAATTGTATTTGATGGAAGTTGTATATGTACTGTAAAGAATGAATTTTGCGTACAATTTCTTGGATGATCTTGCATTCAGAAAATTGTTTCAAAGCTTACTTAAATGAAGTTGAATGGCTGACATGAGTTTCCATCTGCAATTTCTAATGTGTTTTGATATGAAAAGAACTGCCATGTGAAACTTGCAATTAAAATAAAGTAGAATAATATTTTTTATGTAAGCTCTGTAGCAGAAGAATCTTAATGGTGGGTAATAAAATGTTGAAATGAGATATATTTTAATTAGGTAATAATACCAAGCTTTGTTTATTAACTACTCTGAAGGTTCTAATGAGCTGTGAATTTCTGAGGGCTCTTTGGCAAGAAAATGAGAACATTTAACAATTTCCACAACTAATCTCATTATGGTGAAGTCAGCCTTGCACATGCTTATTTAAAAATGGAAGAGAAAATGAAACTTCTTCACTGAAGAGTTCAGTACAACTGCTTGTGTTCTTTCCTGTTTTGAAAAGCTCTGAATTTCATGCATCAGTCTAAATATTTGGTCACAGGATCAAGATAATCAAGAAGAATAATGTTACTCAGAGCAAAATTTTTAAAAATCTTGCTGAATAAGATTCTGTTTCAAATATTTCCTCCTATACATTACTTAGAAGTATATGATAACTGATATATTGTATTCCTTGTGCCATGGAACTGTAATAGTATCTCCCAGACTTCTAATTCAAAAAGAGAAAGTTGGAGGTGCTGTTTTGAGGGTGACCAGAAACATACAGGTCACTGAGCTATCTGTACAGGTAAAGGATTTTAACTGACACATCTCAGCATCTTTCAGCACTTTCATACATTTTCAGCTACATAATGGGAGTTAATATCAGTCCATCCTATTTAAACTCTATATACAATATTTACTAAAATTAGTTAACCAAATGTTAATTTACTATTTATAAATTGTTATTTCTTCGATGTATAATTCCTTTATTTTATTTATTTATTTATTTATTTACTTTCTCAAAGTTGGAAAAGCAAATGGGTAGCTATATATTCTCTTGATATGTGGGCTATTGAAATATAATTTTGTGTAAAGACTTTCTCCCTGGATGCTGAATGAGTAATAATAATAATATAATAATACTAACAAAGTACTTATACCAATTCTTTTAGTTGATGTTATAACTGAAAAAAAACCTGCATTGTCATGAAATGCATTCACTGTTGTTTCCCACATTAATTCTTTTCTGTATTGTCAGTGATTTTACTAGCAATAAAAGAAGTTTATCTGGTGATCTTAGGATAATGGTTCCACAACTATACAACATAGGAACAAAATATCACTTGTGCTCCTCATCATGCAGTTATTTTATACAGTATAACAGGATTTAGAATTTGTGTTCATCTCTCTCTCTCTCTCTTAATAGCTCTCTTTATATATTCTTATACTTAGCATTTTATATTGTCATTTGGGTTGGAACGATAGCACAGTAGATAGGGCGCTTGCCTTTCACACAGCTGATCTGGCTGACCCAGTTTCGATTCCTCTTCCCCTCTTGGAGAGCCCAGCAAGCTTCCCAGAGTATCTCGCCCACACGGTAAAGCCTGGAAACCACCCGTGACGTATTCGACATGACAAACAGAGTAACAAGTGTCACAATGGAGACGTTACTGGGCCCACTCAATCAAATAGATGAACAACGGGTGGACAGTGACAATGACAGTGTTATTGTCATTTATTTTATAGGGGGTTCAACTGAAGCAATGATATTCCATTAGTATTTTATCAGTAAAATATCATTGAGAGATAGCTTTCTCAGGAAATATTTTTCTGGAAGTCATTGCCAGATTATATAAGAAAAAATGTAGATAAATTTATCTGTATGCAAAGTTCATAGTATTTGCTGAAAGCCGCTGGGACAAGTCAAGACTGAATTTCAGTGCTATTAAAAGCAATGATGGTACTATTGGCTGCTTTGCTGTTGTGGTTGATGATGTCACTGAGTAATTCTCAGTGCTAATGGAAATGGGGTGGCTACATGCAAGGCAAGCACTTTAACTATTGTTTTATCTCCCTGAACCTACTAATACACATTCTTCTTTATTTGAAATGCATGGTTTATGTTATGTTGACTGACAGCTATGACATACTTTCCAACTTTGGTACTGCTCTTCAGAGTCTATTTGAACTGAATCAGGATTTTAAGAAGCTGAGATAGAAATAAAATTATAACTTTATAAACAAGTCGATGTTAATTATAGAACCAGTTATTTATTAAGTAAATTTATACTCAGAGATGTAGCAGACAAAAATAATAACAATAATATCTACAGTATCTGCTTTAGAGACTACTAGGCATTGCTGTTAATAGACCACATCAATTGATTTGGTTTACTCAGATTGCTAATTTCCCTATTAATTTGGTTTCTTAGTGTAATTCAGAATATAATTTGAGGTAATAGTTAATATTTTAGATTTCTTTGCATAATACAAAGGCATAATTACCCATAGTTACCCAGGTGTAACTTTGAATATAATTCTATGACTTTTGTAAAATACAGTAACTTTCTGACATAGTTTTTTATTCACACACATGGTAAATTGGGAGTGCAAGGCCTATCCTATAATATTGCAAGAAATAAATAATATGCTAAACAGAATAATTAAAAGTAATACATTAAGGGCTGGAATGATAGCACAGCGGTAGGGCATTTGCCTTGCACGCAGCCAACATGACTGACCCGAGTTCGATTCCTCCGCCCCTCTTGGAGAGCCTGGCAAGCTACCGAGAGTATCTCGCCTGCACGGCAGAGCCTAGCAAGCTCCCTGTGACGTATTCAATATGCCAAACACAGTAACAACAAAGTCTCCAATGGAGACGTTACTGGGCCCGCTCGAGCAAATCGATGATCAATGGGAGGGCCTTTACTTACTTTACTTAAAAGATATTCATTATACTGGAATTCAGCAAGTGATAGTGTCCTTCACTGACAAATAGAAAATGATACAACATTGTGACATTGTACCGTGTGTTGGAGAAAAATGTGTTTGTTTATTTTGTAGCCACCAATTCTGTCAGAGTTAAAGGCTGAATAGTTTGGCCTCAAAATTTGTTAACGTATGTTTTCTAGCCAACAAAGAGAGGATCTAGGGACATAGATCTGACTCTTTCCTGGAGCGTGTACTTTGCACATATGATAATCTGAGTTTGATCCTTGGGTAACATGCAGAAAAATTAAAAAAATAAATGGCTTGGAATGCAAACTATATGATCAGAAGGGAGCCCAGGAGGAAGAGAGGATATAACCTTTAAAACTTTTAAAGACTGTTGAAAATGCTGAGTCAAATAATAAGTTATGTTTTTAGTAAAATCGCAGAGAAACTGCAATCATCATATTTCCTGCATATTCCCTAAGAAAGCATGGATAATTTAAAAACTATATACAGACATATAAAATGTAAAAATTTTCATATGTTTGGGAGTCAATCACTAGCATAAATCAAAGTTATTTGATTTACTTGTCTTTTGGAAGAAAATCTGAAAATTTCAATCTTTGCTTCTTTTAAGTTCATTTTTGTTGCAAAAATTAAATTTGGTGCATTATCAAAAGAAAACAAGGACATAATTAATGTGCAGAGACACTTTTTTTTGCTTGTGGAATGATCCTATATGTTTTGTAATCTCAACTTCATAGGATATGGAGTTTACAGTATAAGCTCTAAATTGGAATTTCATAAATGTAGTATTTTAGTGGTCCTAATGATCCAAAAAAATTGTGAATACTTTTTAATTTTTTGTCCTGTTGAATTTTACTAAATTTTATTTTTGAGTTTGACCTAAGTTACTTACACTGGAATTCAGAATGGATTTGGATTTAAAAAACTAAAAATTATTCAGCATCAACAACTTTGAAAGTCATAATATCAAAGCAGACATCTTTTTATTATCAAGAACTTGAAGCATCCTTGTCAGAGACCAACTGGTACATGACTGAAAACAACTCTCATGCCTGTTTTGAGCTGTCCTAGGAAGATGTAGAGTTATTGTAAAGTAAAATGTAAGTTGATTGATATTGCATTATCTAATAGGAGTTTGGAATTTAGTTGAAAAATGAAGAAATATAATTAAATGTATTCAGTTTTCAGTTTAGGAAAAATAATTGATTAGAATAGAATTTTCTACCTCATTCTATGAATGGAGTGACAATGATTGATCTGAAATTATTGAAGTATCTATTAGCTACATTAATTTACGGAGAACAAATTAGTATGCTTTTCTGATATCAATTCAATAGGTTAAGTCTAATGTTGAAGAATGCTCTTCTGTACTATAACTGAAGGGATGATTGCAAAGCCAAATGTGCCAAACTAAGTAAGGAAATATATTCTTAATAAAAATATAAATAAAAGTATTTTTCTATAAATTAACAATAACATGTTACCCTCAGTTTCTCTCAATATAGAAATATTTATTTTGCCATTGCAAAAGTTTACTTAATTTATCCCTTAAAAATAGAAAGAACAGGTACAGCCCGCCCCCAAGGGCCTGGTTCCCTCTCTGGGCATGCGCAGCTAGAAACAGCCCCTAGACTGCCGGTTTTCAACCCCTGATCTGCGTGGGACGGGCAAAGAGGCCCAGCTCTGGGCAACAAAGCTGAACGGCTCCAGTTCCAACAGGTACAGCCCGCCCCCAAGGGCCTGGGTCCCTCTCTGGGCACGCGCAGCTAGAAACAGCCCCTAGACTGCCGGTTTTCAACCCCTGATCTGCGTGGGACGGGCACAGAGGCCGAGCTCTGGGCAACAAAGCTGAACGGCTCCAGTTCCAACAGGTACAGCCCGCCCCCAAGGGCCTGGGTCCCTCTCTCGGCACTTGCGCAGCTAGAAACAGCCCCTAGACTGCCGGTTTTCAACCCCTGATCTGCGTGGGACGGGCACAGAGGCCCAGCTCTGGGCAACAAAGCTGAAAGGCTCCAATTCCAACAGGTACAGCCCGCCCCCAAGGGCCTGGCTCCCTCTCTGGGCACGCGCAGCTAGAAACAGCCCCTAGACAGCCGGTTTTCAACCCCTGATCTGCGTGGGACGGGCACAGAGGCCCAGCTCTGGGCAACAAAGCTGAACGGCTCCAATTCCAAACAGGAGGCGTTCCCAACTCCTCGCCCAGTGCCAAGGACTCTTTCTGGAGCCACGGCCGCTGAAGCGGCCGCGAAATATTTTCCCACTACATATGCCATAGGAATCATAAGCTAACTTCTTAGATGGAATCTTCTCTATTTTAGCTCAGCCACTAGAAACACAGTAGCCAATAACTCATAAGCCTATCTTAACTCACACTGCATATC
This sequence comes from Sorex fumeus, assembly GCF_029834395.1. Classification (NCBI taxonomy): domain Eukaryota; kingdom Metazoa; phylum Chordata; class Mammalia; order Eulipotyphla; family Soricidae; genus Sorex; species Sorex fumeus. Next base: position 38,516,093 of record NW_026606111.1, read on the forward strand.
AAGCAGAATAGTAACAGTGAACGTGAAGGACTAAACCACACCTCTCACAATGGTAAAGCAACGCAAAAGCCCACCAAACTTTCATATTGAAGAATCTAGCCCAGATAACACCAACAGTACTGTAGTGTTAGACAACCTCTCTGACAAGGAATTCAGAAGGGAGCTACTTAGGATGCTTAGGGAATTAAAAGAAACAATGGAAACCAATGCCAATAGAAGACAAGAGGATCTGAAGGCAGAAATGAGGAAAATGCAATCAGAAATGTCAGACCAGAAAAATCTCGTAGGCGAATTGAAAAGCTCAGTGGAAGGCCTCAGCAGCAGAGTAAGAGCGGCTTAGAACAGAATCAGTGAGCTCGAAGATGAAGTTCAGAGACTCTCCAGAGAAGAGCAGAAAATGGAAAAGAGACTCACAATTCGGGAACAGATGGCAAGAGAAGATTGTGATGAAGCCAAGAGGGGTAACATAAGAATTATTGGAGTCCCAGAGGGAGAGGAAGAAAACCTCGATGAAGAAGAAACTGTCAAAGAAATCATTGCTACAACATTTCCAGAGCTGAAGAAAACTTGTGACCACATTCAGGAGGCCCGAAGGGTACCAACTAGAAGAAATCCGAATAAAAATACCCCAAGACACATTCTGATCAAACTGACCAAAACCTTAGACAGAGACAAAATTCTGAAAGCAGCAAGATCGAAGAAAGAAATCTCTTACAAAGGAGCATCCTTAAAATTCACAGCTGATTTTTCTGATGAAACCCTCATGGCCCGAAAACAGTGGTGGGACATAGTAAAAAAACTCAATGAAATAAATGCCTCCCCCAAAATACTTTTCCCAGCAAGACTCTCATTCATAATAGAAGGAACAACACACAGTTTCACAGACAAACAACAGCTCAGGAACTTCATAGACTCAAAACCATGGTTACAAGAACAACTAAATGGGCTACTTTAAGGCAAGAAAGGCCCCTCAAATACACCAAATTTTAACAGAACAATGGGACAAAATCCCATAACAATAATCTCTCTCAATGTCAATGGGCTAAACGCACCAATTAAAAGACATAGAGTGGCAGGATGGATTAGAAAATTGAACCCAACATTCTGCTGCCTGCAAGAAACGCATCTCAATAGTCAAAGCAAACACAGACTCAGACTCAAAGGCTGGAAAACAATCCTACAGGCAAACAGCTCCCATAAAAAACCTGGGGTAGCCATCCTTATATCAGACCACATTGATTTCAGAGTGAGGAAGGTCATAAGAGACAGTGAAGGCCATTTCTTATTGATCAGAGGATCTGTACAACAGGAAGAACTTACAATAATAAATGTATATGCACCTAATGAGAGACCAGCAAAGTACTTAAAACAACTACTCATAGATTTGGAAAAAGACATCAATAGCAACACAATACTAGTGGGAGACTTCAACACTGCTTTGTCACCTCTTGATAGATCAACCAGACTCAAGCTTAGCAAGGACATACTTCATTTGAGGGAAACAATGGAAGAAAGGGACTTAGTAGATATATACAGGACACTTCATCCACAAAAAGCTGAATACACATTCTTCTCAAGCGTACATGGAACATTCTCCAAGATAGACCACATGCTGAGCCACAAAACATGCCTCCATAAAATTAAGAAGGTAGAGATTGTACGACAATCTTCTCAGACCATAATGCGCTGAAATTAGAAGTAAATCACACACAAAAACAGAAAACTAAATCAAACACCTGGAAATTAAACAGTGCACTATTGAACAACGAGTGGATTAGACAGGAAATCAAAGAGGAAATCAAAAGATTCCTAGAAACGAATGAAAATGAGAACACGAGTTACCAAAACTTATGGGACACAGCAAAGGCTGTGTTAAGAGGAAAGTTTATAGCTCTACAAGCATTCCTCAGGAAGGAGGAGCGAGCACACATAAGTAACCTAACCTCACAGCTTAAGAGCTTGGAGAAGGACCAAAAAAAGGAGCACAACCCGAACAGGAGAAAGGAAATAATGAAACTCAGAGCAGAGATTAACGAGATGGAAACTCAAAAAACAATTCGAAAGATCAATGAAACCAAGAGCTGGTTCTTTGAGAAAATTAACAAGATCGATAAGCCTCTAGCAAAACTCACAAAGAAAGGGAGAGAGAAAACCCTAATAAATCGAATCAGAAATGAAAAGGGGGTCATTACAACAGAAACCACAGAAATTCAGAGGATCCTCAGGGAGTACTTTGAGAAGCTTTATGCCACGGAACATCAAAAGCTCAAGGAAATGGATAAATTCCTAGACTCCTACAGACTCCCAAGGCTGAACCAAGAAGACCTGGAATACCTGAACAGACCTATCACCATCAAGGAAATTGAAATGGTAATAAAAAGTCTCCCCAAGCACAAAAGCCCTGGCCCGGATGGATTCACTAGTGAATTCTTCCAAATCTTTAAAGAGGACTTACTCCCGATGCTCTTTAAGCTTTTCCACAAAATTGAAATATCAAAAACACTTCCGAACAGTTTCTACGAAGCAAATATCACAATGATACCAAAAGCAGACAGAGATACCACAAAGAAAGAGAATTACAGGCCAATATCCCTGATGAACACAGATGCAAAGATCCTCAACAAACTACTAGCAAATAGAATCCAACTACTCATCAAAAAGATCATACACCATGACCAAGTAGGATTCATCCCAGGGATGCAAGGATGGTTTAACATTCGGAAATCAATCAACATAATCCACCATATCAACAAAAGAAAAGATAAAAAGCATATGATCATATCAATAGATGCAGAGAAAGCATTTGATAAGATCCAGCACCCCTTTATGATGAAAACCCTAGCCAAAATGGGTATAGAGGGGACCTTCCTCAACATAATTAAAGCCATCTACCACAAGCCTACAGCAAGCATCATCCTCAATGGGGAAAAACTGAGAGCCTTCCCTCTAAGATCAGGGACGAGACAGGGATGCCCACTCTCTCCACTGCTGTTCAATATAGTACTGGAAGTACTTGCAATAGCGATTAGGCAGGAAAAAGATATTAAGGGCATTCAGGTAGGAAAGGAAGAAATCAAGCTCTCACTATTCGCAGATGATATGATACTCTACTTAGAGAACCCAATAACTTCCACCAAAAAACTCCTAGAACCAATAGACTCGTATAGTAAAGTTGCAGGTTATAAAATCAATACCCAAAAGTCCATGGCTTTTCTATACGCAAACAGTGAGAGAGAAGACAGCAACATGAAAAAAACAATCCCATTCACAATTGTGCCCCAGAAAATCAAGTACCTAGGAATCAGCTTAACTAAGGAAGTAAAGGACCTGTACAAAGAAAACTACAAAACGCTACTTCAGGAAATAAAAGAGGACATAAGGAAATGGAAAGATATCCCCTGCTCATGGGTCGGGAGACTTAACATTGTCAAAATGGCAATACTACCAAAAGCATTGTATAAATTCAATGCAATCCCTATAAGGATACCCATGACATTCTTCAAAGAAATGGAGCAAACACTCTTGAAATTTATATGGAACAATAAGCCCCCACGAATAGCTAAAGCAATTCTTGGGAAAAAGAAAATGGGAGGAATCAACCTCCCGAACTTCAAACTGTACTACAAAGCAGTAATAATTAAAACAGCATGGTACTGGAACAAAGGCAGAACTGCAGACCAATGGAACAGGGTTGAATACACTGACATCTCTCCTCAATCATATGCTCATCTAATCTTTGATAAAGGTGCAAGTAATGTGAAGTGGAGTAAGGAAAGCCTCTTTAATAAATTGTGTTGGCATCACTGGACGGCTACATGCAAAAAAATAGGCTCAGAACTCTGCCTTACACCATGTACAAAAGTAAGATCAAAATGGATTAAAGACCTCAACATCAGACCAGAAACCATAAGGTACATTGAAGATAAAGTTGGCAAAACCCTCCATGACATTGAAGCTAATGGTATCTTCAAAAGATGCCACGCCACTGGCCGAGCAAGTGAAAACAGAGATAGATAAATGGGACTATCTTAAACTAAGAAGCTTCTGCACCTCCAAAGAAACAGTGACCAAAATACAAAGTCTACAGAATGGGAAAGGATATTCACCGAATACACATCTGACAAGGGGTTGATATCCAGGATATACAAAGTACTGGTTAAACTCCACAAGAAGAAAACATCCAACCCCATCCAAAAATGGGGCAATGAAATGAACAGAAATTTTCTCAAAGAAGAAATCTGAATGGCAAAAAAGCACATGAGAAAATGCTCTACATCATTAATCATCAGGGAGATGCAGATCAAAACCACAATGAGATACCATCTCACACCTCAGAGACTGGCCCACATTCAAAAGAACAAAAGCAACAAATGCTGGCGTGGATGTGGCGAGAAAGGGACACTCCTTCACTGTTGGTGGGAATGTCCACTGGTTCAGCCCTTCTGGGAAACAGTATGGACGATTCTCAAAAAATTAGAAATTGAGCTCCCATTTGACCCAGCAATACCACTCCTGGGAATATATCCCAGAGAGGCAAAAATGTATAGTCGAAGTGACATCTGCACTTGTTTGTTCATTGCAGCACTCTTTACAATAGCCAGAAACTGGAAGAAACCTGAATGCCCAAGAACAGATGACTGGTTAAAGAAACTTTGGTACATCTACACAATGGAGTACTATGTAGCTGTTAGAAAAGATGAAGTCATGAACTTTACATACAAGTGGTACAATATGGAAAGTATCATGCTAAGCAAAATGAGTCAGAAAGAGAGGGATAGACATAGAAAGATTGCATTCATCTGGAGGATATAAAGTAACAAAGTATGAGATTAATACCCAAGAATAGCTGAGATCAGCACCAGGAGGATTACTCCATAACTTAGAGGCTAGCCGGGTATCCTAGAGGAAAGGGCAGTTCAGATAGAGAAGGGAGCACCAAATAAAGGATGTTTGGAGGATCCTCCCAGGAGGGGAGATGCATGTCGAAAGTAGACTATGGACTGAACATGTTTGCCACTCAATGCCTCTTTTGCAGACCACAACACCCAAAAGGAGAGAGAGAACACAGGGGATTGCCCTGCCACAGAGACAGGGGGGATGGGGGGATGGGGGTGGGAGGGATATTATCCATGGTGGTGGAAAATGGGCACTGGTGGAGGGATGGGTATCTGATCATTGTATAATTGAAACCAAAGCACAAAAAATTGTAAATCTACAACTTTAAAAAAAATAAAATAAAATAAAGGGAAAAAAATAAATAAACATAAAAAAAATAGAAAGAACATGAATAAATTTACATTCTTTGTTTTAAAAAAATCTTATTTAGACTAATGCAATCAGAGCAAAACAAGACTTGGAAACTTACAGTGTATATAATGAGCAATATTTTCTAGGAAAATGTCTATTAATTTAGTCATTTATTCAGTCAATACATTAGTCATTCACTCATAAAACATTTATCAGATAGCTACTTTGGACAAAAAATGTGATAACTCTGAATCATATGAACAATAAATAAATTAGTTTGTAAAATTTATAATAGGAAAGACAGACGATAAGTAATATATAGATAAGATTGATTGCAAAAGGTAACAACAAATTCAACTAATTTTATTAAGCAATAATGTGAGTAGTAATAACTGGAAAAAGATGCAGGGGTAGTTATTTTAGACAGAAGTAAGTCTAAGAACAGAGAAGTTCTCTAAAAGTAGGTAGTACTTGAGACTTAAAAGATGAGGAATCTTACCACTTCTCCATTTTTTTCCACTAAAACTGACAAAAATACATTTTTGTTCCGTTTCTCAAGTGAGAAATAAGTAAAATTGAAATGCATAGTCATTCCTTCCCCAATTAACCAATGGGTAATCTTCTTAATCTACATCTCTACAAACGTCTAGGAACCTTCCTAAGTGATTTGCTTTCTACCTATATTCAGGTAAAGCCTTTGGCAAGGCAGGCAATATCTTTTCTAGAGTAACTTCATTTAGAGTCATCTTCTACCTTCCTTTTTTAAGTGTTTACCAGAGGCCAAATGTGTTTACCAGACATGGCAAAGAGCCAATGTCTGAATGTTATAGTATGATACCAAAGATATAGGGTGAAAGGAAGGTGATAAGAGATTTTAATAAAGCTTTTGATTGTATTGCAATTTATCTAAAATGCTATATTATGATACCAATTTTTCTCTTCTCATCCAAATCCCAATTATTTTTAATTATTATTATTATTATTATTTTTCAGTTTGGCACTGTGACTTACAAGTTATTCACAGGTGAGTTTCGGGTACACAATTTTTTTCTTATGTATCCTATCACCAGAGTCAACTTCCCTCTATTAGTTTTCCATTTACACTCCTGACTCTGTCTATCTTCTTGACTGGCCCATTTGTAAGTTTGGTAGCGACAATCAATTGTTTAGTGTTCTACTTCTGCCCCTGGATTGAGTGCCTTGTCCTTTTGTTACTTTTACTTCTTCCCCTTGTTCTTTCTGATTCATGTGGACTATGTTCACTCAAGCATTGCATATTCCACAAGAAAGACAGGTTTATTACTTTTTAATAAATATAGCAATAAACACTTAACTTTACCATAAGTGAAATAAATATAGCTGTTTCTATGTCACAAAGTTCATAAATAACTTTGGTCTCTTAAATTCCACATCTGACTTGTTCCAGGGTATTAACAATAAGTTGCCATAAATTTGTTATTGTTGATCAATCATTTTGAAAAAAAAAGATGAATTAGGTAATATACTTTATAATTTTTATAAATTGCCCTGGGCAGATGTTTTATTTGATGCATTGAGATTCTGGGGGAAAAAAGAAAACATCTACTTTTATAGTAATTTTTGGCATTTAATTTCTCTTTCCCTAACTTGACCCAGTCACTTCATCTCTTGAAGTCATGCTCTATAAAACTGTGTGATCTAATATCAAAGGCCTTGTATCTCATCATCATGTAAAAAGTTTTCCATTTCTGACAGACACATTTTTTTAAATAAATAGATTTTATTTAGAGGTTGTTTAAGGTATGGAGGGGGAGAGAGTGAGAGAGAATAACATACTCAAGAGGGAACATGGGCTTTTCCATGGGTGGAGAGAGCCCCTACACACATCCTAGCATTAGACACGAAGCATGAAAGTACACATCTCAAGAGGGAAGATGTGGGGGAGACATGTGCTTTGGCACCACATGTGCTCGGCCTTGTGGGCACAAGCAGCACATGGGCTCCAGCAGCAGATGCGTACCCTTCCTTTGTTCAAGGTGACCTTTACAGGGTTTCTCCAACCTGCGCGCACATGGGGCTTCTTCCCAGGTAATAGTCCGTTGCTAAGGAGGTTACCAGGCAGGTTGGGAGTGGTGCTGGTCTTCTTTGGGCTGAATCACTAAAGTTAGTCAGATTGAGGGAGAAGTCCGAGGGAATTCAAGGGGAGGGATCCAACCTCCTCAGGGTCCACTGCACTGCTCAAGGTCTTATCCGTATCCACAAAGTGGATCAGCCTTGGAATTTTCTTTCCAGAACTTTTGCTGGCCTGTTCCATTGTCCAGGTACTTTTCCTTTCTACCTGCCTACATCATATGATATAATATGACAGACACATTTTTAAAAATAAATGCTATCAACTTTGTTCTGCACTGCACTCTTTTTTGTACTACTGGCCATTCATACATTCAAGAAATGTAAGTTTACAACTTCAAATACTACAGTGCAAGTCTATAATAAACCTCTAATATTTGTTGATTTTTAGTCTGAGATTCGCCAGTGTTGTAGTCTATCAGTAGATCATTTTCCCCTAGAATGTAATATATAAATTTCTTTTATATATTGTCCTTAGAATCTTAAGTCCTCAGATTTTTATATAAAGTCCTCAGAATCTTAAGTCCTCAGAAGTCTACAAGTGCCAGTAAATCATATTTTGACCTGTCAGTTCAAGAAAAGGCCCTTTAACTAATTAATTGTACATGCCATAGACCTTTTCTCTTCTAAGAAAAGCTTGGACTTTTGAATAAATCATGTGTCTGCAGATGTAACTTGAGCACTAATTTGTATTCTGAGAACTGATGAGGAAGTTGATTTTTTAGTAATTGTACAGTGTGGTAATCTCATATAGTTCCAAGAATTTCAATTTCATTTGATGTATCTGCATGCAGATAAAGTATTCTTTCAATCTCAAATTAATTCTTTCAATTTGTTTTACCTTAGTATGATTTCATAGGGTAAAAAATATGAATTCTTGTATCTGCTTTGGATTCTTTATAATTTAGCAAAATATCATGAAGAATGGCAGACTTTGCTAACTTTAGGCACAAGTGAGCTATTACCTTATACCTAAAAGCTATGAGTCCCACATATGTTACCTGTATCACATTGAAGTACTTTTACTCTTCTCTTCGAAAAACTAAAGCATGTTGTAGTATAAAAAAATTTTCAATAAATGACATATTTGGGTATATTTCAGATAAATTATATTCAAAATCATTCCTTCCTTCCTTCCTTCCTTCCTTCCTTCCTTCCTTCCTTCCTTCTTTCATTCTTTCCTTCCTTCCTGCTACAGTTTCTACTTTACCTCATTCAGGTACTACTAATAATCTCTTCATCATTTCTACTATGCATATCAGTTTTGATGATATCATGGTCATGAAGTCATGCAAAAAGAAAGCAACAATTGCGAATTATTTCTTTCATATGTAAATTACAAAAATATAAAGGAATAATAAATGGATAATGGCTACAAGCTATGAAGTCATTAAGAGGATGTAGTGGGTGGTAGGTGGGTAACATTCATTGATGGATGGACCCTGACACTTTGGTGATAAATACGATATTGTAATATTGTACACCTATAATTTTTATTAATAGTCTTGTAAATAATTTTGCCTAAATAATTGTGCAAAAATCTCTTTGTAAATCTTTGTCCTTTTATACTCCAGATCATAATCACGATCATGACCATCCTGTTATTCGGCGATTGCCTCGAGCAGGCCCCAGTAACGTCTCCTTCATCCTAGCCCTGAGATTTTTAAGAAAGTGCCATATTCGAGGTTCTTAAGGAGAATGAGACCCATCATTGTTACTGGGATTTGGCATATTGGGTATGCCATGGGGAGTTTGCCAGACTCTGCCATGTGGGCAAGTTACATTAGGTAGCCTGCCAGTTTGTCCAATGTAGGAATGAGATAAAAAGATGTCGCGTGGCAGCCAAAGACCTCCAGATTATATAAGAATTTTCCTTGTCTTGTTTTCAACTTTATTATATATACTGCTGCAACATGATGATATAGGATAGCCAAGGGAAGGCTAACCAAGGGACAAAAGAGGGTACAACCTAAAGATCAAGACTAATATCTTTACTTTTTTATTGTTATTATCTTTATCAAATAATTAAAATTCATAACTCCTAAATAACTTATAAACATGGGAACTGATTCCATGATAGACAAAACATTTTACTGATGAAATCTCTTAGTGTTCCATCCTTAATGGAATTTCTAATTTCCTTCTTAGCATATGTAAAAAGGATCAACTTAAGCACTTTTGACATTTAGATTTCTAAAACAAAACAGGAAGACTATTTAGATTTCACCCAGAATTGTCAAAAACAAACGAAAAGATTACACACTATCTCAACAAACACACAAAAACTCTCCCCTCAGCCTGTGCAGTACGGTCTTAGTGATAGAGTTCTTCCTTTAGTAAGAAGTGGTAAATGGTCAAATGGTGAATTTCTCCTACACTGAATTTAAATATCAACTTGCAAGTGGGCCCGAAATGACTGGAAATTATTCTCATGGAAGAATAGGGTCAGGTGTCTGAGTTTCACATATGAACATAGTCCCTCTCTGTACTATTTGTGTTTGCTTCACTGAACACTTATGATCTCATATTTGTCTACATAATGTTAGAGATTGGAAAAGATTCATACTAGTTAATATTTAAATGATTTTATTTCTCTATCCATAGAATGTTTTTTCTTGATTATCTTATCATCCCATTTTAACTCTACCAATATAAGAAATGCATATTATTTCTCACTCCCAGTTTTCTTGGTAGGTACAAGTCTATTGTACATATTTTGATGCAAGGTAACCTAGTTCATGGGCATGGAATAGTTGACCAATTTTTTCTGCTTTGTCATTTTCTCATTTATGTTTGGAATTTTATTTAAACACTTACAAAGTTGTTCAAAATACAGTTGTCTCAGGTAGTCAGTGTTCCAACACCACCACCACTGTGATCTTCCCTCTCGCAATGTCTGCAGTGTCTCAGTCACCCTGTACACTTGTACCCTTGTAGCACGTAAAACTTTATATTGCTTGTTACAACATATATCTCTCAATATCACAATGGGGCTACTAAAGTTATTGAAGACTTAGAGCTGGTAGATGCTACTTGAGCCTTCTACAATATTGTTTTTGCTCATTGAGCTTAGTGGGCTTTCAGCCTTGAGTGTTCGTGCTTCCAGAAACCAGATTTTGGGTTCCCTCTATTGCCATGATACCCATTCAGTAGGATCATATAGTATGTACTATGCACATACTATATATATATAGTATAATATGTATACCATATTATATGTATAAGAAATCTTAAAAATTATAGTCTATAAAATGGCATATGCCTGAGACATGTAATAAAGATTACATATGGAAATAAGTTAAAGAACATTTGTCATCAAAATATGTTTTTAACTAAAAACAAACTGTAGTACAGATACTCATAATCAGTACTTTGAGAAACTCAAATTTATTTTACTATACAAAATTAAAGAACTTTAGGGGAACAGAGAATGCAGGGTTGGGTGAACTCACATCAACTCATAGTAATATCATTTGAAATGTTAAAAAATAGAAAATTATATAAAGATAATTTTGGAAAACATTAAAATAAAACACAAGTCAGAAGAAAATTCATGGAACTTTCATAAAACCATGACTAGAATATAGGGAGGGGGGAGAATTTTAAAGTTTTTACTTCCTGACCTGACTGTGCCATTTTCCTATAAGGTTACATCTATCATGATAACTTGGCTAAATGCACTGAAGAGACACATTCAATACTGAAAAAGCAGTTAGAAATTTAAGGAGGGAAGTCCTCAGATGCATGAGAAGCAAAGGGGCCCACATTCTGAGCCCAAATAACTGCTGACAGTTAAATTAGTCATGTACAGGGGAGATCTTAGAAGGCTCGATGAAAAGAAAGCTGGAGACTAGAGGGTGAAATATAGTATATCACAGATTCAGATCTCTGAATTTGATAACTTTCTTAACTGACTGCATTCTTCAATCAAGCTTGTTCAGTCAGTAGAAAGATTGAAGTGACAGAATGCAAGAACAACAGCCAGAAGAGCAACTGGAAATTAGTAAGTTCCCTGAAAGAATAACAGAAAGCATACACTCTTGTTCTGCTTACATTTTTAACTGATAAGAAAAATTGGTACATGTAAGGTAAAAATGCAGCAATAGAAAGTCATAAAACAACAATTTTTATTATAAGCAACTGTATACAACTAGGCCTGGAGACAAAGAAGGGAACAAGAAAATGAGGTTGTAATAGAGTTTGCAGTTTTATTATAGGTATCTACCTAATTGGCAAAAAATATTACCTAGGAAAACAGAACAGACCTTGAAATCACTCTAACATATTACCTGCAAAATTTTTTAAACCAAAAATCAAACATCTAAATAAACAGCTAAATTTCGCAAATAAAAGTAAGAAGAAAATAAAAGTAGTATATATAAATTTACTTCAAGGAAACAGATGCTGCATTTGTTAGAGTTAGAGCATTTAGGTGTATAATTTTGTTAAAAAATAATGAGAGGGAAATATCTTTAACACCTTCAGTAATGTGTTAGTACAAAGGCAATTCAAAATTGTGATGTGTGTGCTTTGACTTGTCCCCAAATTTGGCAACTTGACTCTCAAAACTGTAATATCAAATAATAAAAATAGAGGGAATCAGTCTCAAAAACAGAAAAATGAAAATTATTATTACTATTATAATTGTTATATTTGGCATGTCAAATACATCATGGGGAGCTTGCCAGGCTTTGTCATGTGGGCAAGATACTCTCAGTAGCTTGCCGGAGTCTCTGAGAGGGGCGGAGGAATCGAACCTGTGTTGGCCACGTTGGCCGCATGCAAGGCAAACGCCTTGCCCACTGTGCTATTGGTAAAGGTAAAGGTAAAGGCCCTCCTGTTGATCATCAATTTGCTCGAGCGGGCCCAGTAACGTCTCCATTGGAGACTGTGTTGTTACTGTGTTTAAAGATGAATGCAAAGATCAACCAATTGAAGATACTACGGCTAATATAAAATACTATTAACATCAGGAAAACTGGCAAAGTTGCTGCTTCTTCTGCTAAATATGAATTCATTCTTGGCTACCATTCGAGTTCAAAAGAATGGCTGTCCATAATTTGCTATAGAGGAGATCTTAGGAAAATAAATTCTGAGAGGGTGAGTCTTTCAAGGCATAGAGAACCTTCTATTGTTTTTCAGCTGTTGTGGTGACCACACCCTGCAGTTGTGGTGGCCATCAGGGTCACCCGCAGTGGCTCTCAGGGTCACTTGATGCGGAGACCACCCAGGGACCAGGTGTGCACTCAACTGCTTGCTACAGAGCCCTCACCAAGGGTGACATTTTTGACAATGAGGGGGAAAGTTACTGTTTTTTTTTAAATCAAAATTAATTATAAACTCAAGTCCTAAAGATAATGCTTTAAGCTGGATATTAAAAACATTTTAATATTCCACTGTTGAACAATTTGGATACCTAGAATTAAGAAGCATTGACCTGCAAAACTCCTTAGAGCCATGTATACAGCCTTCCAAACAAATTTTCCAACTGATGCTTAAAGATGTCAGCTGAAAAATAACCAGACTCATAAACCCAGTCTGGAACAAGCCAAAACGTTAGATGAAATGTTAACTAAGAAGATATGAAAACAGATAGATAGAATGATAGATAGATAGATAGACAGATAGATAGATAGATAGATAGATAGATAGATAGATAGATAGATAGATAGATATTTAACGTATCTTTAAGTTAGTCCACAAGAACTGGCTGACATCCTGAAGTATGGAGACTAGTGAGTTTTAAAACCAATCAGAACATCATTGGCAAATAGAATTGAAAAATGAGTATCATGCTATTTCCCATTCCATGAGCTATCTTTTCCAGTTATGATTACCGCTAAACCCCAAATCCAGTATCAGAAAATACAGAATTTACAATTTTTTTGTTTGTTTCTTTTGTTTTGGGGCCACACCGGTGCTCAGGGCTGACTCTTGGCTCGCACTCATTCCTGGCAGGGCTCCTGCACCAAATGCAGTACCTAGGTTGGACACCTGCAAAGCAAACACTGGGCCTTGAACTTACAGCTTGTGAATTGCCATTTCATAAGAGGTTGAAACACAGCTTGGAAAAACAACTAAAGAATAAACATTTAATTACATTGTTTTTGGCAAAAGTAAAATTATTCATAAAATAAAGTATTCTAAAACATTCTTAACTTTTCAACTTTTATGCTTGTGTATAACACACATGGTTAATTGGTAAAGCATGCTTAGAGTTAAAAAAAAACCCATAAAGCTATGTTACTGGGGATCTCAGCCCTGGAACCCTCATGCCTTTGTTCCTCTGCTGGTACCTTCATGCGTGTGGAGAGTGGTCTCAGCATTGTGGTGGCTGGTTCTGGAGGTCTTCGGCTGCTGGAGCCCTGGTCAGGGCAGGGAGGGAAACTCAACCTGCTCCCCTCCAAGGGGCCCCGGCGAGGACAGCCAGGTGCGGGGGCAGGAGACTCTGTGCTGTTCTCTTCTGGGATCTGGGTTTTATAGTCTCTGGGTCTTGGCCATTGATGGGATTACACAGCGCCAAGAGACCAGTTGGTGGGTGTGACCCCTGCTGAGATCTCCAAGCCTGCTCAGATCGGGGCTGAGCATCCTCCACCCAGATCCTCCTTCTTCCAGTAGGCAGGGGTCACACCCACTAACTGGCCACTTGGCGCCGTGTAACCCCATCAACGGCCAAGACCCAGAGACTATAAAACCCAGATCCCAGAAGGGTGCGGCTGCACTTGCGGCCACACAACATCTTATTATATCATCTTAACTTTGGACAAACTGGCAGGCTACCGAATGTAACCTACCACACAGCAGAGTCTGGCAAACTCCCCGTGGCGTACCCAATATGCCAAATACCAGTAACAATGATGGGTCTCATTCTCATAACCCTGAAAGAGACTTGAATCTCAGGGCTAGGATGAAGGAGACATTACTGGGGCCTGCTTGAGGCAATCGACGAACAACAGGATGGTCTTGATGTTACTGGGGCTGCCTGGTAAGAAAGGCGAGAGACAACTGCGTTAGCATCAAGAGAGCATTGTAAGATTTCAAGGCAGAAGGATCCAGAGCATCCGATTTGAACTCGAGAAATAAAATCCTAGATCTGTGAGGCGGCGGGGGAACATTCAGAGACTGAAGTGGATTTTCAAGATTCCCGGTTCCTGCATTGAACCTGGAGCATCCTATTATCACCCCCAGGACAAAAGGTCAGCAGGGGGCCAGAGGGAAAGGTGAAAAGTTACTGGTGCCTGATCGAGCAAATTGATGAACAATAGAAGGACAGTGCTACAGTGCTATTATAATTACTATGTTTAGGGTCACTGCTTTTGGTTTTGCTTGGGTTTGAATTCTGGATCTGTGCTCAGTGAGCACTCTTAGCAGGTTTCAGGAAATCATATGTGGTTCTGAAGTTCAAATCTAGGTTTGTCAGGCTCAAGGCAACAGACTGCCGTACTATCTCTCTGACCCCTGAAATTTACTTTTTCTAATTGTAATTATACAGCTGAAAAGTTATAATTAATGAAATAAGTGTAATTAGTGATAGATTTAATAGTAATTTTCTGCTGACAATAGGTAAAGGTAAAGGCCCTCCCGTTGATCGTCAATTTGCTCGAGCGGGCCCAGTAACGTCTCCATTGGAGACTTTGTTGTTACTGTGTCTGGCATATTGAATACTCTTGGTAGCTTGCCGGGCTCTCCAAGAGGGGCGGAAGAATTGAACTGGGGTCGGCCATGTTGGCCGCTTGTAAGGTGAACGCCCTACCCCCTGTGCTATCGCTCTAGCCCGCTGACAATAAAAATATTACTAAATTTTAAATGAATGAACAGAAAAAATAAAGTTAAAATAAAGTAAAATAAACTGACTGTTAATTATCTGAGGAAAAATATCAAATGAAGAGATATTTGAAGAAACACATAGTTAATTGAAATCACCAAAAGAAAAAGGTACAGGAAAAAGAAGGTAAAAATAAACATTGAAGACTGAATGTGTCCAAAAGGCTCCAAATTTGATGAAAAAACATTACCTAAGAACTTAAAAGAACCTTGTGTTAATCATAAATAAATATACTCCTTGACATATCATGATCAGATGTTGAAATTTATGGCAAAAATGATAATTTGTAAATCAACTAGGGAAAATGATATATTACCATACTAGGGAACTATAGTATGATTAATTCCTGACCATTTATCAGATTATAAAAACCTGAGGACATCAGAAGACCATATTTAAAGTGTTAGAAGAAGATATAATCAATAACCTATATCCAGTGAAGCTATGTTTAAAAATAAAGATTAATATATATTATTTTTTTTAGTAAAGAGCTCACTGTCTGCCAGCCTTCTTTGTAAATAGTCTAAAAGTCTTCAGATTTTAGAGAAGCCATATTAGGTAGCAGCATGAATCAGTGTAGGAATAACAAGCATAGCTGAAGATTAAATATTATCTCAATTATTATATCAAATTTTGGAGAGAAATAACCTTAGCTACACAAAGAACATCATTGTGCTAAAGTGGGATGGAAATTAGTGGCAAAGATAGTTGTATTTAACTCGTTAAATCATGCACTTAAAATTCTATTTTTTTACAGAATATGTAATGACTATAATAACAAATAGCCTTACTGTCACCAGCTAGGTTCCGACATGTAAAATCCTATCTACTAACAAGACATATGTATATATTGGAGAATATATGTAAATGTATCCTTGAAATATATTATTTATATTACTCATTTTATATAAATATGTTTTCTAAGCATTTTTTAAATTTATTTATTGAACCACTGTGGGAAAAATTACAAAGCTTTCAGGTTTAAGTCTCAGTCATGCAAATATCAAACACATTTCCCTTTACCAATACTTATTTTTCACCACAGAGAACCCCAATAACCCCCCCCCAACTCTCCCAATGCCTGTGAGGCAAATGAATTCTAGTTAACACTCTATCTACTTTGAATCGATTCATTGTTTCGACAAAAGATGCACCATTATTATTTAGAATTTACACCCCCAAATCAGACATGCTGAAAAGGCATTGTGAAATAATTTGTTTTCTACAGCTGGTTACAAGAATTAAATGATGTCGCGCGGCCGCAATAGCGGCCGCACGATTTTGGATTTCTGGTATTTTACTTATTAACCCTGTAAGTATTTCTGTTGAGAGTCAGATAATTATGAGATTGGTTTCTGTGCTCTGGAGCCATGGCCGTGCCAGAGAGCTGCTCATGGGGAGCAACTGGTGACCTCGGTAGGGTGTAAAGGACGAGCCGGGAATGCCCCCCTTCCCATGAGGTTTTAGTCGCCCCATCATGACCAGCTCATACCTGGCTTTCCACAAAGCTCCCAAGCATCTGCCATCTTTTTTTCCAGAGGGAAAAAGGCGGAAGGTACCAACACCCTTTCCCCTCCGGGCAGGCATGGTGGCGTGGATTAACGCATAGTCCATTCACTTTTTTGCTGCAAGCTGCCGGGCTCTGCATTAAGTCCTTGTGCTTCTGGAGCCATGGCCATGCCGGAGAGATGCTCGTGGGGGGCAACTGGTGACCTTGGTAGGGCATGAAGGACGAGCCAGGAACGCTCCCCTTCCTATGAGGTTTTAGTTGCCCCATCACGACCAGCTTGTACCTAGCTTTCCACAAAGCTCCCAAGCATCTGCTATCTTTCTTTCCTATAAATGTATTTTAATTATATTTATACTATATGGAATATTTGTTCTTGAACATAATATTATTTATTTTTTATCAAAAAACTGATTTACAAAGTTATTGGTAGTTGAGTCTTAGGCAAACAATATTTTAACACCAATCCCACCACCAGTGTCAACTTCTCACCACCAGTTTTCCTATATTCCATTCTTCCCCTCTGTTCCCTCCCACTACTATCTCATCTATGTCTGCCACCTTGACAGGCACATTTCAGAGTTAACTGTTCTTAGTACAAATCTTATGTATTGGTGTTGAGCCTGGACTTTAGATATATAGTTAAACCACTTTTCCACTTCAATAGCATGATGAGGCCCCTCAACACTGTGCCCCACCTTATTTCCCTTTCTCATTTTCCTCCTCCCTGAATATTTTTTCTTCTCTGTCCTTTTTTCTCCCTATTCTCTGGGGTCAAGGATGATCTAGACATCTTCCCTTCACTGCATTACATAAATTTGTAAGTTATTCTATGTAACACAGATAAGTGAGATTATCTTGTTAGCAGTGAGATCAACCTTCTTCTGGCTTACTTTACCAAACATTATATTTTTTCAGATCCCAAAAAGCTTGCACCATATTTCATGATTTCATTTTTCCATTAATCTGCATATTATTTCATTGTGAATATTTCCATACCTTCATAATTCGCTCATCTGTTATTGGAAAACTGTTTATTCCATATCTTGGTTACTGTACTAAGTGCTACAATGAATAATGGTGTTAATATGTCCTTTCGAATTTTTTTTTGTCTTGTGGATAGATGCCCCAAAGTGGAATTGCTGGATCATATGACAGTTCAATCCTAAGTTTACTGAGAACGCTCCATAATATTTTTTACATAAGTAGAATGAGACAACATTCCCACTAGCAGCAGATTAGATTCAATTTTTACCACATATCTGTCAGTTCAGATTGTATTCACCATTTTTGATGTGTATCATTCTCAGTGGCCTGAGATGATATTGTATTGTCTTCTTAATTTAGATTTCCCAAATTATAAGTGATTCTGAGAACTTTTTCATATGTCTACTGGTCATCTACCTGTTTTCCTTGGTAAAATCTTTTAAATTATATGGTGATTCATCACAAAACTAATTTTATTAGTGCCAGCTAAAAAACATCACTGGCCTGTAATAAGGATAAACAGTTCCTGGGCATGGATTCCAGTTTCCCCCATTAGTTGTTCTGAAACCTGGCACAAGTTACTGAACTTAAATCTCAGGCTGACTTACTGGTTAAATGAAGGATCAGTGATCTGCTCCATAGAAGTATTATTAAAAATAAGATGTCAACAGATATAAACTCCTTATATAAGTGCCTAACATAAAGTCAACATGCAATAACATTATTAGCCATGTTATTTGTTGTACCAAAGATTTTATTAAAACATAAAACATATTATTAGAACAGTGACCTATCATCATAACTGCTGATCAATAATAAAATAGTATTATGTTCATCCTAAAGTATTTATGAGTAGGAAAGTTATAAGAGATAATCAGAGGTATATTATAAGAGAAATACAATGCTAATATAAGAATCATAAATGTGGCTAGTGAAATTTTTACTGAAATTTCTTTACAAGGTCAATTATTTTTCTAACTACCTACCTGCCTAAAGGATGGAATTTTGTATTTCACTATATCCCCCTTCACTCATTTCTCTCTTCTATTATCTTTGATATATAAACAGTTCTTCTCATATCAGTTTATTTCTTTATTTCTACAGCTGGAGATTTTTCTTCTAAACTAATATGAAGGGCTTGGGTGAAAAGCACAGAGAGATCTTTCTAGGGGATGATCTGAATAAAGAAAAGAACTTGGGAAATACTTGAGAGAAAATGCATAAAGGAGATAAGCTTTCATTCAGGAGAGGCTTGGAATAAATTCACTCAAAGAGCAGATCAGGCAATAATAGAGAGAAGAGAAAGAATAAAACTTAGGAATATTGATAGAACGCCACTTGTCAGCTTAGGCATAACTAAAAACTGTTGTAAAGATTAACCTTTTTTTTTTTTTCATTATTAGTTACCTAGAAATATTTACCAGTGGAAAGGATGTGTCAGATTGCTTTGAGAAGTGTAGTTTTTCTTGTGGCCGGAAGAGTTGAAGTAAAAAAGAAATCTATACAGAGAAAAATACTACGCTGCTGGCAGAAATGGAAGAGCTATTAAGGAAGATGTGAAAACTCAGCCTGTATGTTGAGTGATAAAGATTATGAATATTAAAGAAAAAATTATATAGGAATTATAAGCTATTTAAATAATAAGTGAAAATGTGGATAACTGTTTATTTTTAAATGTGATAGATCAAGATAGCAATGTTAATGTATGTATATATAAAATTTTTATAATGAAGACTTTTATTTTGGATCAATGTACGCAGAACACTTGATTATTGCATACACTAGACTTTTTCTAATAAACTTTCAAAACATATTTTGCCTACTATATGTTTTAGTAGGCAAAAAAGAAAATAAAATCACATATTTTTCCTTTACCCATTAGAATTATATCTGCTAAAATAGAATAAGAATTTTCTTAAATTTCCTTAAAATTTCCTTAAGATAGGGCTCTTCCTTTAAGATCCACAAAAGTTTCATCCTAATCTTAATCTGAAACAGAGTGAGAATTTTTTCAAATTGCCCTAAAATTAAGATAGAGCTTTTCTTTTCATTTACAATCCACAGATTTTCATCTTTACCTTAATCTAACAAATAGAATAGATGTAGAAAAATGTGTGTGTGTGTGTGCGCGTGTGCGCAAATGGTGGGAGTGGTGGAAATGGCAAACAAAGAATACTTACAATTGTACAGAATAAATTAAATTCACATTGTTTTTTTTTCTTGAAGGTAGATATTAAAGAAAGAAATAGTAAAAGACCATCATATTAGTGTAATTACTATTTTTATGAGACATCTGCCACCAAGAATGTCCCAAGGCTTTCCTTATTTAAGAAAATATACATAGGGGGCTGGGGCGATAGCACAGCAGGTAGGGCGTTTGCCTTGCACACAGCCAACCTCGGTTCAATTCCCAACAACCCATATGATCCCCTGAGCACTGCCAGGAATAATCCCTGAGTGCATGAGTCAGGAGTAACCCCTGTGCGACACTGGGTGTGACGCCAAAAGCAATATATATATATATATATATATATATATATATATATATATATTTCGACTTGAAGTTGGTGGGTCCCCATGGGTGGTTTATGTGAGGCAGAGAGGACAGGACAGAGTCAGTTACCTTCTCCCAATCCACCTCTGCACTGGGAACAATTGGGAAGGTTAGGACTGTTAAAATCTAGAAAGTCAATAAACCAAACACAATGCCCACTCAATACCTCTATTGCAATGACAACACCCAAAAGGAGAGAGAGTACAAAAAGGAATGCCCTGCCATAGAGGTGGAGGTGGGAATGGGGTGGGGGTAGTGGGAGGGATACTGGGATCATTGGTGGTGGAGAATGGGCACTGGTGGAGGGATGGGTACTCGATCATTATATGACTAAAACACAAACAAGTTTGTAAGTATGTAACTACCTCAATGTGATTCACTATTAAAAAAAAGAATTATTAGAAACTCTGTCACTGTCACTGTCATCCCATTGTTCATCAATTTGCTCGAGCAGGCACCAGTAACGTCTCCATCGTGAGACTTCTTGTTACTGTGGTTGGCATATCCAATATGCCATGGGGAGCTTGCCAGGCTCTGATATGTGGGCGGGATACTCTCAGTAGCTTGCCGGATTCTCCAAGAGGGACAGAGGAATCGATTAGAAAATAAATAAGTAAAAGTAAAAAAAAATTACTATTTTTTAAATAAAAAAAAAGTCTAGAAATTCAGTTCTAGGCCTTACTCATGGTTTCTAGGTACTTTGTCCTGTCTCTCAGAAAAGGATTTCAGGAGGAGACAAGCAATAAAATAAAAACAGATATTATTTGGAGGTTTTGTTTTGGTCTATGGTTCTCTTTGTTTTGGAAGAGAAAGGAGAGAGATAGGGAGAGAGAGAGAGAGAGAGAGAGAGAGAGAGAGAGAGAGAGAGAGAGAGAGAGAGAGAGAGAGAAACTCACTCAAGGGAGAATGTGAGCTTCTCAGCTTCTCTAAAAGCAGAGAGCCCCTACACACACCCCAGGATTAGATATGAAAACATGAAAGTACATATCTCAATTAGGGAGACACGTGTGCTTGGGTGCCATATGTGCTCGGCTGGGCAAAAGCAGCACATGGACCTAGGCAACATACATGCTCCCTTCCATTGTTCAAGGTGGCTTTTTTTTTTTGAAGTAAAGAACTTTTTTTTAGGAACTATACAGGATAGAACAAAGGAGACACATTTCAAAATGATCTCAGGCTTCTTCGGAGAGAGTAGAAACTGACTTGTAAATAAATCATACACTCCTCGAGTGACACAAGTGAATAGAGTAAATCCCATAAAATTAAAGAAATAAAGGAGGAGGGAGGCATAATTCTGATATTACAACAAAACAATGAGGACAGAATAGCTATAGCAGATTAGAAAAAAATAAATGACTTTTTAATTTTTCTCAGTACAGAGAAAACATTGACTTAGGAGGCATATCTGACGAGGTAGCTTTTATAGGGTTTCTACAACCTGCCCTAACAGTGGGTCTTTCCAGGTAGGTAAGATCTGTTGCTATAGTGCTTGCCAATGGGGTAGAGGAGGGAGAGGTCTATGGTTCTCTTTGAAAATCCTTTTGTTCCTGCAGGAGCTTCTCTCAGAGGGTGTCCAGTCTTTTCTGTGTCTATTACTGGCATCAAGTGAGGGTCTTGTCAGGCCTGATTCTGTGTCTGTAGCCTTGGCACTATTGGTTTAATTACATCCTTGGAATTCCATAGCCATGGAGCACCTTCCCTGAATACTTACCTACATCAGACTGTTCTTCAAATATCTTTGTCTCTTTGACTCCAATATTTTCCTGTTCTTTCCCTGTTCCTGTTCCAGTATTCTCTAACAACATTGACAACTCACCTCGATACTAAAAAAGTCTCTTAATTAGAACAAAATGATTTAATTGTCTTACATTTTGATTATTACAACCCTACTTGTTATTCCTTTTGTTTACCTTATATTTATTTATTTATTTATCTTAAATTTTCCATATTTGAAACATTAATAAATATTTATTTATTCTACCAATTCATAAAATAAGTATGATTTGAAAACTTCCTGTTCCCCAATGATTATATATTTTTAAATCAAGTTTTCTCTTCATCCTAAGATTAAATAACTCTCTAAGTGCTGATAAAATATCAGAGTATTGCAGCTAGAACTAACTTAAACCATAAGAAGTGCATTTCATGATGAAAAAGAATAAGACGCTTTGAAGGAAGGTTTAAATAATAAATGCAGTGTGGTTCAGGGAAGTTGAAAGCCAAATTAAAAGGCATATATAGTCCACCATTTCTCTGCATCTCCACCATTTCCTACCAGTGTCATGATATATTATCATGGAATAATATTCTTATTTACTGAAGTCATTATACATGACAAACCACATTGTCACGTGGTTTCATATTACCTTCCTGGTTCTCTTGAAGAAAGTCTAGTCCCTTGAATTTACTCATTTATTTTTTTCTAGCTACTTTTATTGAGGCAGCATGCTTACAAAAATTTTTATGTTATTGTTTTTTAACTTCACTGTTACTACACCATCCCCACCATCACGGTGTCAATAGCTCAACCACTGTTCCCAGGTCTCTTTCAAAGACATCACTGCCTCTCCCCATATCCTCTTCAGCCTCTGTTCACTGTTGTGTTGGCAATATCTTAGGGTTCTTTTTTCCACTGGATACTGTCTAGTAGCTTGTTTTGTTGCTTTGTGCTCCACATATTAATGAGCTTATCCAATTTTTGTCTTTTTTCATTTCAGACTTCTCTTAGCATGATAACTTCCAACTTCACCCAGTTTGCAGTGATAGGTACAATTTTATCTTTTCTCATAGCTGAGTAGAATTACTTTGTATTTGTATTACTTTATCACTGCATCAGTGTCATCCCATTGTTCATCGATTTGCTCAAGTGGGCACCAGTAATGTTTCCATTAGTCCCAACCCTGATATTTTAGCAGCCTCTCCTTACTCATCTTTCCCAACGCTGCCGTATCGGAGGTCAGGGGAATGAGACTCATTATTGTTACTTTTTTTGGCATATTCAATAGATTATGGAGAGCTTGCCAGGCTCTGCCATACATAAATAAATAAATAAGTAAATAAAGAGCATATATAAATATAAATATATGTATTTAGGAGGAAGGAATCATGTTCAAATTTTACTTTAACTATATCATGTATCTAATATTGAATGCATTTGGGTGTGGAGAAAGAAACAATATTACTCCTGTTAGACTTCTACTAGTCTGTACTGAACATTTATTGTGCACCAGGTATATGTAATTATATACCACAGTGATGTTGTTCAGGTCATGCCATGCTGGAGTTTATGCTGGCACCCTTGCCAGTATCTATGTACCACAATTTAATTATCCACTCATCTGTTGTTAGGCACTTTGGCTATTGTATTAGCACTGTAATGAACATAGGTCTGCATTTACTCTTGTGAATTAGTGTGTTCATGTTCTTGGGTAGATGCCTAGGAGGCAATTACTGGGCCGTATGAAATTTCTGATCTTTGTTTTTGGAGAAGTCTCCATACCATTTTCCATCATAAGACTGAATCAAACAACAGTCCATCAACAGTGAATTAGGGTCCCTTTTTCCATAGCATAGGCAAAGTGTTAGGTGGCTACATACAGCTTTACTTTGAAGTGTCAGCAACGAGCAGAGTATTTAAGGTCCTAGAGATATTTTCTTTTTAATTGTAGGAATATTAGACTATAGGAAATACCTAATTGGCTGATTTTCACGTTATAGGTAGGCCTATGAGATAATTGTGTATCTCGAAATGATTCAATCATAATGGGTGAGAGGTTTTAGAATTATCCAATTAAAAAATAACTATTTCATTGAAAAAGCATTACCGTAAAAATTACAGGCCTAGTCTACACTTAATCAGAAAAACACTAGCACAAAACAGAATAAATTTTTGTTGTTCCTAAATAGTAGTACCTTTCTGTCTGTCTATTGGTCATGAAGACTGAAATCTCAAACAAAACAAATTACTAATTTTTGAATGTCAGTGGTTAATATATTGCTGCAGAGTGTATTCAATAAGAGTTCAAACATTTCCTTCAGATGGGGAGACAACAAAAGGTAAATGGTAGAAGCAAGATAAATACATAAGATAAAGTTAGGGAGAAATATGTCAAGTTTTTACTTAAAAGTCAGAACTGATTTTAAAGATGCTTTGCAAAATTATCTTGACTGGGATAAGATATGAATATAGAAGGATGATATACACTTAAGTTTAATTAAGCTTGTTAAATATTGTCAAAACTTGTTTTCTAGCTCGGTAATTTTAACTCTGACTTGTTATCTTTGTTTCTTTTATTTGTACTTACAGAAGAATATGTCAGAATTTCTTGGCTAAGGAAAGAAAGTTTTATTGACTGAATGCTAAGTTTTCTCTTCTGGATTTGCTATTGTGTGTCACAGCCCTCTTTAAAGGTCAGACCAATATTGTTTCTGGGGTTTTATAGTCCTTGACACCTACACATTTTCTTCAGATACTCCTGTTAAAAGAGTGAAAACCTTCAATATCACACTATAGTCGAATGATTATTAGAAAATACAACTCATAACAAATAGTTTTTCTGTGATGTATAATAAATTGTGTTGTGATAGAAAGTAGTCTTAGCCTATTTCTAGAACAGTACTTGTTCTCTTCTCAAGATAAATACAATTGAATCATTTGTACATATTCCCATATTGAGTATAAACTCTGATCATGGGGCTTTAAAACATCCCTTTTTAACTAAGAATTCTAACTGGTCATAAAACTTGATATTTTAATTTATAAAATTTCTTTGAAGAGCTAGATTTACTTCTTTTATATTTGAAATATGTAAATGAATCATAAGTGTTATTAAATTGATTATTTCTTCCCTCAAATATCTATAATTCTCATTACGATACAAATCATTTACACTTTTGTCGTTGTTATTGTATGTTTCTCTTGCATTCTGTCATTTTATGTGCATTATATACAGATAAAACCAAGCAATGAAAAACAAAATGGCTTTGAAGTTGAAAATAGATTACAGCTGGTTGGACATTTGCCTTGTATGTGGCAAGGTAAAACCTGGGTTTTGATCCTTGTACCCTTATGGTCCCTCAAACACTGAAAGCAGTAAACCCTGAATACTACTGACTGTGGCTAAAAATCAAAATGAAGAAAGGAAGAGGAAGAAAGGTATAAAGGAAGGAAGAAAGGAAGGAAGGAAGGAAGGAAGGAAGGAAGGAAGGAAGGAAGGAAGGAAGGGAGGGAGGGAGGGAGGGAGGGAAGGAGGGAGGGAGAGAAGGAGGGAGGGAGGGAGGGAGAAAGGGAAGAAGGAAGGAAGGAAGGAAGGAAGGAAGGGGAAGGAAGGAAGGAAGGAAGGAAGGAAGGAAGGAAGGAAGGAGGAAAGGATGGAGCGAGAGAGGAGTGGGGAGGAGAGAGAAAGGAAGGAAGGAAAAACGAAGGGAGGGAGGGAGGAAGGGAGGGAGGAAGGAAGGGAGGAAGGAAGGGAGGGAGGGAGGAGGGAAGAAGGAAGGGAGGAAGGAAGAAAGGAAGGAAGGAAGAGGGAGGGAGGGAGGGATGGAGGAAGGTTAAGGGAGAGAGGGAAAGAAGAATTACTTATGTTGATGTGAACTCATATTTTTATCCTTTTTTATAGATTAAAGCCTCATCCCTCTGTTAAAGTATCAACATTGTTGAAATTCAGCTACAGAAATATACATACTGCCAGAGCTAGACTTTTAATGCACTGGGGACTTCATTAGTAGATGTCTTCTTCTTTAGTTCAAAAATGGCAATGGAGAGTTTTAATACTCTCTAGTTCATTAATTAGCTTACCTCCAAGGATCATGTATAACACTGCTCAAACCTTTCTAACTTTTATTGATATGAGCATTTTTTACATAACTGTTTTCAGTTTAATGTATCCAAATCCCTAGTTAGATTTAAAGACTTGTAGTTTAGATCATATATGAAATCATGCTTAATGATTTCCTTTGTCATATTTGTAAGTAAATATGTATCTTATTTGTAAGTAAATATTTTGATTTTCTTTTACCTTTTATCCAACCAAGTATATTCTCCATTCCCTTACGTCTTTAGAGCACAGTACAATATAAAAATAAAGTTGCAATGAATTGGTCAATTCTGAAATTAATTCCACCTAGTGGGATATTAATCACAATAGAAACTTTTGACATTAAACTATATTTATCACATGGCATTCAAGGAATAGAAAGCTTTCCCAATAGGTAAGTACAAACACATTTCGTTTATATGCTCAATGACTCTATTTGGTTTTCTATAAAGGATTACTATAAAGTGGTTCATTTAAAGTATTTTTTCAAAGTATTGCCAAAATTTATTATGAATCATAAAGAATTAACTGACATTTATTTCCTAAAATTAGATTTAGAAATACTATAACATTACACTGAATATGTTGCAGAGATTTTTGTTGTTGTTGTTTCATCTCCAGTGTAAACACCTCAGTCTTAGTTGCATTATATCAGATGTTTAACAGCCTCTGATAAAACCTCAGAGAGAGATTAATTTCTCATTAATTTTTATTTGCTAAGAAAAGTTAGTTATGTTACTGCACATCAGCATAGGAAAAGAGTACAATGGATTAATATGAAAAAAATTATACAATTGACATTTAACCAGCATGTCTGTTGGATAATATTTTTGGTATGTACAGAGGTACATGATATAATAAAATAATCTAATCATCTAGAAAGATCAATCAGAATACATATTTACTTCTATGTCTTTAGAAAATTCTGACAATTCTATAAATCAGTCCATGTGGTCTTTATATATTTATAGAATAAAAATACAGAAGTTCCCTTCTATGTTTTAATGTATTTCCCCCTTATGCAATAATTTTCAAATTTGAATATTTCTATTTAACAAACTTTGAATAGAGTTAATAACAACACACAGAATTTATATTCTTTAAATTATGAATATAAAGTAAAATCACTAATATTCCTCTTGAAGGCGTAAGTATGTAAGAAAATATTTCCCTTATTTAGAATTCTACAATGGTATCTAAACTCTAGTAAGTACAATAAGTTTTCTTGAAAGGAATAAAATAATTAGAAGTATATATTTTATATTTGGTAGAAAGCTCTAGTTTTACATTCTATTCCCTTCTAGTTTTTTTTTTTATAGAACAAAATGAAATATAATGGAAAAAGTAACTAGTTACTTCTGTGTATATTTCCAGGCCAGAAAGAAATATTTGAAGATTTATTAGGTATTATGGTGTTGATAAAATTTCTCTAAAGAACATGACATAAAAATATGATTGGTCACTCTTTCTTATGGAAAACTTTGAGTATCTAATGTTACCACATAGTTTCCTTTTTATATATTTTACTTTTATTCTAACACTCCCATTCCCAGAAAATTACCTACTGCATTTGGTACCCATTTACTTGCCTTATGGATTGCATTTGTGGTTGATAGTCTATTAAATTACTGTGCAGATTGGATTCAGGCCAGTGGTTAAAATATTTCTATTAGACTCCAACACAATACGTGTATCTCTTACAGATTCACATCACTCTCTTATCGTTCAGAGTGAATCCTTCTGTCTGGTGAGGTTGAATTAGGCGCACACTCAATTTCACAGGTGAACAACATCCAGCAGTTTTTTTTTTTTTTTTGGACAGAATGTTTAGGAACAGAAGAGTATGCAGAGTGAGTATAAAAGGCTAGTATGTCAACCATAATTCTACCTAAAACATCTTATGTATCACTGATGAGGCAAAAAAGAGAAATTTCCCCTATCTTAATCGTTGAAAACCCTTCAATGTGACTGGAGAGATAGCACAAAGGGAACCCAGTTCCTCTCCCAGTACCACATGGCCTGTGAATCTTGGGGACATGGCCTCTCGTGGTCTTCAATTTTCGAGGGTGGGAGAAATACCACATTCTCAAGAGCTAAAGTTGAATCTTTCAACACTTATTGGCTTATCTGTCAGCATGACCTTAAAGCCCCTTGAACACTGCCTGAGAGCTCCCTCCAAAAAACAGAACAAAACAAAACAAAAACATTAGTGCGTCCTGATCAACTCTTTGAAAAGTCATCAAACATTTTGCTCTCTCTTGTTTAGACTAGGGCTGGAGTGATAGCACAGCGGGTAGGGCGTTTGCCTTGCACGCAGCCAACATGGACAACCCGAGTTCAATTCCTCCGCCCCTCTCGGAGAGCCCGGCAAGCTACTGAGAGTATTCAATATGCCAGACACAGTAACAACAAAGTCTCCAATGGAGACGTTACTGTGCCCGCTCGAGCAAATTGATGATCAATGGGAGGGCCTTTACTTTACTTACTTGTTTAGACTACTTCTCTTCCTCTTCTATGTGATTGTGGAATAAATTGAAAGAAGGCTTGGAATAGAAAAATTCTGGGTTCAGGATCAGTTTTATATGGAAAGGACATATCCAGCTCGACTATGCTTTCTTTCCTTTTGATGGTATGAAACCTCATATTTTTCAGTTAAGGGGGATATCTGATGAACACAGTAAGATGACCACTTTTTTTCTTATTTAATTGGCATATACTATTTCACCTTGGGATGCCTCATGCTTTGATACTAAATAAACTATCTTTAATTTGATTTGTGATACCTAGGGGACTATGAAAAAACTTGACAAAGTTTCTGTCTGGTATTACTATAAATCATTTCATTGTTAGACATCTTCAAGGAGACCAGAAAGGTAGTGGTATCTCTACAAATCAGAGCAAATGATTTGTCATAACCAGCTCCATCATGTGGGTGACCTTAGCCTCATCTTGTTTTTTTGATCTTCACTTATGTGATACATTTTTATTTACCCTGAGTAATCTTACACTCTTTGTAAGTAATGGGAATAACAGCAATTTTCCTAACTTTACTGTTTCAATTCAGTGATTATTTTGAATACATACTATTACTGAATATATATACATTGTTCAGGATGAAACAGGGTTAGGTTGAAAGGTGTGGTTATAAGAAAACTAATATTTTGAAACTCCAGTGTATATTTAAGTATGGCATTTATTAGCTTAACACTTATAATAAACCTGGAGAAGGATTTTTTATTTAGATTCAAATTAGTTGCCCAAAGCCTTAAAAATTTGAGTTAGTGTCAGAAGTATGATTCCAACCCAGATGTGGCTGTTTCTATAATATTTCTCTTTTGGCCATCTTTAACATCCTAATAAGGAAGAACATAAATAACATAGAGATAGTAGAAATTCAGCATGGGAATATTCAAGAAATTTTATAAATAAAGGAACAATACACTTGGGTCTGAAGATTGAAGAAACTTTTGTTGAGTCAAAAAGAGTTAAAGAAAGGTTTCGAGAACAATAAGATTAAAGATTCGGAAGCAGAAAAGGTCATTGGTATGTTTGGTCATGGAGAACAATTTTATGTAAGGGCTATGACATATGCCGAGAAATGTAGTGTTCTCAACTCAGTGGAATCTTGAGTGTCATGACAGAGTTGTACGATTACTCTCAAGGTTGTGCTTTCCAATAAGGAACTTATCATGAAGATGGGTTTGTTTGTACATATTGTGCTCTATCTTATGAAGTATGACTCTGTCTTATTTTCCTGGCCTCAACGGTTTTGAAATAATAGAGGGAAGCTTATATAGAGTTGTGGCAGTAATTTTTATACATGAAGAATAATTCAAGAGCCTTAATTTGCCATCTGCGTTTGGTAACTATTCTAAACTTTTTTCCTTTTTTGAATAGGAGAAACCTCAATATTTTACTCCTAAATTCCAGGGAGAAATGAATTCTTTTCTACTCCATAGAAATTTTTAAAGTAAGTTTTATTTAACCTACTTTATAGGTCTAGTTTTAAAATAGCTTTCTTCCATTTTTAACACTTCAAAAATATTTGTGAATTAACTTTCTCAATCTCTCTGGAATTCACACTAATTTTTATCCATCCTAAATAAAATACAATACATATTTAGGTTAATTGATTTTGCCTCGAAATTTTACTGTACAGATTAATATTTATAAATGTCTATATTGCTATTGTCTAGCAATATAATTTAGGCAATATCTAGAGAATGATTCAAGCTTACCACAGAAATAGATATTGTTATGAAATAAGTAATATTTAATAATAATTAAAATGTTGGTTAAAACAAAGTTTCTTTAACTTTGTTTTAATAATCACTTTGTCTTTGAAGAATAATCAGACTTTTGAAAATATGCTTTAGTAGAAAATGGAAACATCTATATTTGAAAAATAAATAACCTTTCTTGTACTCTGAACTTGTTAACACATTGGAAAAGTGAGGTTTTTGCACAGCCTCCATGGTTCATGGAGCTTGAACTCTCAATAACTATCTGCTTAGAGATGACAAAGAGTTGAATACACAGTTTATGTCTTGGCAAAGAAACAAGGCTCATCCATTCATATTTTTTCAATAAAATAATATAAAGGAATAGCTGAAAATGTTTGATGGACAACTTAAATTTAATATGACACTTAAATTTATCCTTTATTTCAAAAATATTTACTACCAGGTACAGTGTTTGTCTTTCACAAATTTGACCCAAGTTTGAACCCTTGAACACATTAATTTTTACACCCCAAACATCCAGGAATGATCCTCAAATAAAGAGTCAGAAATAATCCCCGAGCACAGCTAGGTTTTCCTATCCCCACCCCAAATTTGCCATAGTATACTCACCTGTAAAATGAAAGGCTATTTAGAAATAATTATGACTAATCTTCAATTCTATAATATATGACTTCATGATTCTTTTTAATATTTTATGAATAAATGTATTTTATTTTACTGTTTTATTTTGGGGAGTGGTTAAGGTCACATATCACTGTGCTTATGACTTACTCCTGGCTCTATGTTGAGTGAACAATTACATTATAGTTATTTAAAAGCACTCCTGGGGGTGCTTATGAAACCATATGGGGTGCCAGGTTTTAAACCTGGATTAGCTGTGTTCAAGGCAAATGCCCTACTACTCTACTATATCTTCAGCCCTGAAAATTAGTGTGAGTTCCAGAGAGATTGAGAAAATTAATTCACAAATATTTTTGAAGTGTTAAAAATGGAAGAAAGCTATTTTAAAAGTAGACCTATAAAGTAGGTTAAAGAAAACTTACTTTAGAAATTTCTATGGAGTAGAAAAGAATTCATTTCTCCCTCGAATTTAGGAGTAAATTTGGTATTTTTAAATACCAAATTAAATTTAACGTTTTTCTTATTGAGGTACTATTAGTTTTCACAGCTGTAGGTTATAGGGCTAAAATTTTATGTCCTTCAAAGTGGATTTAACTATACAGCAACTGCAACGTAAGCATAAGTATCTCCTCCTCACTGTATAGGAGACCTCCTCCCCTTTAGTTCTTCTTTTTAAATATAATAGAAGGCAATAAAATGTCAAGAGTTGTTATTCACGACTTTGCACCTATTTATATAGGACTGACATTATAACTGAAAGAATCAGACAAGAAGTATAATTGTATTTGAAAAGTTTCAGTTCTGTTACTGCTTTTGTGAGTAAACCAAGTTAAGACTTTATTCAGAATTTATGAGTTCACCTATAAATATCTGCAATATAGAAACACACTAATAGTTACTTAGTAGTAGCTAAAATTACTGATAAAATCTTTGACATAATACATTAGAGATCCTAAATATTGACAGTGGACAAGATGAATTAGATATCATCTAAAGGAATAATAACTGCCAATTAGTGAGTACCACTGACAGGCTTATTTGTGTACATTGTAACACTGTTTCTTAGCAGCATCAGTTTACATTGACTTAGAGAACACATGAGAAAATGATGATTATACAGATTATCAAGAAGCAGAGTTGAGAATAAAACCTTTGTATCTATACTTTGTATTTTGTTTATTATAAAATATCAACACTTCCGGAAGAGAACGGTGCAGAGTCTTTCACTTCCACACCTGCCTATTCTCACCGGGGCCCCTTGGAGCAGGGTGGGTTGAGTTTCCCTCTCCGCCCTGGGCAGAGCCCCGGCAGTTGAAGACCTCCGGTTCCAGCCACAGCCATGCTTAAGACCACTCTTCACACTTTTGGTCGAGCCTCACGCTTGAATGAACCAGCAGAGGAACCCAGGTGTGCAGGACCCGGAGCGTAGATCTCCAAGCCTGCTCGGATGATGACTGAGCCTCCTCCACCCAGATTCCCCATCTTCCAGCATGTAGGCCTTACACCCACCAACTGCCCCCAGTGCTGTGTAATTCCATCAACAGCCAAGACCCAGAGACATAAAACCCAGCTCCCAGAAGTGACAGCTTATTATCTAGTTCTTACTCTGGAGAACCCGGCAGGCTACCAAAAGTATCCTGCCCACTCAGCAGAGTCTGGTAAACTTCATTTGAAACATGGCATATTCAATATGCCAAAATCCAGTAATGACAGGGCATTCTGTTTTGTTCTCTCTCTCTTATTGGGTGTTGTGGTTTGCAAAAGAGGCAATGGGCACTGGTGGAGGGATGGGTATTTGATCATTGTATAATTGAAACCCAAGCACAAAAATGTGTAAGTCTGCAACTGTACCTCATGATGTCTCACTATTAAAAAAAAAGAAAAACACAAAAACCAGTAATGATGGGTCTCATTCTCCTGACCCTGAAAGAGCTTCATGTCAGGATTAGGACGAAGGAGACATTACTGGTGCCTGCTCAAGGAAATTGATGAATAACAGGATGACAGTGATACAGTGATCAACACTACTAAATATCTGCATATCCCCTTTCCTTATTTGCTCTAAGGAGCCCTGAGAAGCCCCTGAATAACTTCTTATTATTTATTAGCCTAATTATTGTAATGTGAACAATTATATTACAAAAGGTGAAAAATTATATTTTACGCAATATAATTTAAAAACAAATAAACAACAGCTAAATAAAAGTTATGCTCTGAGAAATTGTGTTTAAATTGTAGGAGAGATCAGTCAAGGAGAATCTGTCATTCATTTTTTGACAGCTGGCTTCTTGAATTCCTCCTACTTGCCTGGGTGTGAATCCATCTGTGTCTGTTGAAATGTCTGTTTAAATCTTCCATTTTCCAGGTCAACTAGTATGTCACAATCCAAAAGAAGTTGTCTAGCTCCATAATGTGACTTGACAGAAAGCGCCAAGAAATACTCTGTGAGCTACATATGGTTTGAGGGTTGTAGAATGAATATTATTCACTGTGAGATTCTGGAAGCAATGATATTGAAAAAAAAATGTCTCCCCTTCCAATTTTGTGTGTTTTCAAAGACATGAACAAGATTGCTTGGTTGATAATATAAAAGGTATTTCTTTATATTTTCAGTACAATAAATGTGATGAGAGAAAACAATCTCATAAATAAATAAGCTCATAAACTTTACTTGTATGAAAATTTTAACCTAAAGGAATTTGGCAGAGGGACAAAGTCACGTGGGTTCCGGGTCTGAGATCTCCAAGCCTACTCGGATTTGGGCCAAGCATCCTCCACACAGATCCTCCAAATTCCAGTAGGCGGGGGTCACACCCACCAACTGGCCCCCTGGCACCATGTAATCCCATCAACGGCATTCGCAGTGACGCGACATCCTATTATAACATCTTATTATCTCATTCTTACTTTGGACAAACTGGCAGGCTACCGAAAGTAGCATGCCCCCACGGCAGAGTCTGGTAAACTCCCCGTGGCATACCCAATATGCCAAATACCAGTAACAATGATGGGTCTCATTCTCCTAATGAGCCTTGAATATAATCTCAGGACTAGGATGAAGGAGACATTACTGGGGCCTGCTCGAGGCAATCGACGAATAACAGGATGATTTGTGATTTATGATTGTGATTGAAAGGAATTTGAAACATAAGGATACCTCAGTTCCTATTCCTCTTAATGTATATAAAATATAAACACTTTCCAGTTATATCATTGAGTAGTTTGCAAGAATATAGATCTGAAGCAGCCTCTTTCTCATTATTTCCATTACACAGTGCTCGCAAAAGTAATGAATTCAGAAGCACCCGTTATTTTGTCTTTTTCTTTTGTTTCTTTCTTTTGAGAAAACAATTGGAGTAAATGAAAATATTGATTTTAATTTGAGAAAAATATTAAGAATTTTCATAATAATTGATAGTTACATATGATATGTTTTTGTCAAAATAGAAAACGTTAGCCATCTAACTATGACATAGTTTCTTATAAGGTGGAAGACCCGGGGATTAGAGCAGTGTTCCAGAGGAAAATTGAGAGAATGGAGAGGATGTTCTTCTTTCAGGAGATGAATATTCAGAGAACTATAAATTGAGATTACTTGGTTACATTTTTAGTACAATTGTAGAAAAATCTCATTTGCTCTGTTGACATTCTGACTTACTATTTTAGGAGTAGATATAAACCTGGACTTCTAATTAAACTAGTGAAGTTGTTAATATAATACAACTTCCTGGTAAATTTGCTATCAAAAAAAAAGAAGCTTTCAAAGTGCAATTTATCATCAGTTAGAAAAATCTACAAGCATTACATAAACATTTATCAAAGTTTCTTCTTTTCATCCTTTCATGAGTTATTTTCCATACCTCCTACACTCCTCACATTGTTGGATGATGAGAGTAAGATTTATATCATCATCCTGTTCTCTTAGATATTAATCATATAAAATTGAGAATGTTGCTGAGTGGGTCAGGAAATGATGCATTTCTTTAAGACCTGTTTCTTTACTCCCTTCAAGTTCTTTCTACTTGAGAAAATTGCTATTCTATAAGCTAAATATAAAGAATTTAGTTGATAGAGTCTGCATAATCAGATTAAAAATAGATTTAAGGAAATTTTCTTTTCTCTTAGATGAAATCTGGATAAGAGGACAAAACCACAACATTGTCATCACGTAATTATAATGCCCAGTCAGATCTTTGTTCTGGGTCCTTATATTCTAATTTCAAGTTTTTATTGCCTTTTAAAACCCCTTTATCCATTTTAAGCTCTTCATAATCAAAAGACTAAATCCAATCATATCCCACAAGAAAAACAGAGATATACTGAAAGAATCTTCAACTACTGAGCTCCTCATATCTGAAGTCATTTGTATTTGGTCGTATGTATGAGGAATACTTCTAACCAGATATTTATACTTTTCTATCTCCACTAGAACTCTGCTATGATAGCTTCCTCCTCCTTTATGGTTTTCATCTTTGGTCTCTGGTGTAGGTCCAGCTTCTGCAGCCCTACACTTTTTCCATCATACTTCCAACTAATTTATATATTACAAACATTAGTTACAAGCCACATCTAATGATAAAACAAAAGAAAAATATACAAAAAAGCATTAATTTTGACATAAGAGTTCCTTAGTCACTTGCTCTCTTGCTTTCCCTGTGCCAAAGAAGTTTTATAAATTGTCTAAATTAATTCTCCCCATTCTGCCTTCATTAAGGAAAAATTTAGCAATGTCCACAGGTCTTAAGTAGAAAGTTTATAGGTTTTGACATTTACATGTATATCCAAACTAAACCAATAATGCTAGAAATTATACAAGTACACATACCACGATATATCTATTTATCTACATACTCATATCTCTCTCCATACACATACACAAACACATTAAATCTGTAAAACATTTCTATCATTCCAGAAAGATTGTTTATGCTGTTACTTAATAATTCCCTCATATGCCCTTTTTAGTATTCACCTGATTGTAGATTGTATTTTACTGTCTTTTATTCTCTCACTTTTAGAATATTAAAATTAAAAAAAAGAAGTGTAAGCACTGTATAAAATCTTACCTGAACCATTTCCAATTAAATTGACAATCTGTTGCCCATTAAGTCTCAGTATTTGAGAGTACAATTCCATCTTCAAAGATATTTTCCTTTAATACCAAATTGCAGCCTTACAAAATAGTAAATCAGTACTGAAGCAAAGATGTATTCTCAGGATCCATTCAAGAATTGCCTGTAAACATCTATGATAGCAAAAGAATCTAGTTAGAAAATCACATATTATATTTAAAGTATTTACTTTAAATTTAATTCCTGGACCCCAGTGGCTGCTAATCAGTACAGCCAGGGGAAAAACTGGAAGTTACCATATATAGCCCCATGCCCAACACTCTAAAGACAATATTAGGATCTTCAGAATGTAGAGGACAAATAGATTTTTTTATTTTTATTGAGACATTATCTCATTCGTATGTATATGTTTTAAGGACACAAAATCATGTTCCTTTTAAGTACTTTTTATCCTTTTATCTTCTCCTACTTTGCTGCTCTCTCTCTCACATGTGAGTGAGATTAACCAATATTTGGTTTTCCACTTTCTCTTTTATTACACTTAGGGTGATCCCCTTAAATTTAATGCATGTTATAGTAGAAGTCGAGATTTTAACTTTTCTTATCATTATCACTATCACTATTGAGCAGGCGCCAGTAATGTTTCCATTTATCTCTGTCACGTGCTAGTGTAGCCCAACGGCATATTGGGGGCTCTTTCAGGGTCAGGGAAATGAGGACCATCATTGTTCCTATTTTTGACATATTGAGTATGCCACGGGTAGCTTTCCAGGCTCTGCCATGTGGGCGGGATACTCTCGGTAGCTTGTCGGGCT
Organism: Sorex fumeus; assembly: GCF_029834395.1. Lineage (NCBI taxonomy): Eukaryota > Metazoa > Chordata > Mammalia > Eulipotyphla > Soricidae > Sorex > Sorex fumeus. The sequence goes on from NW_026606111.1 coordinate 38,552,890, forward strand.
TTTCAAGAGGGATGGAGGCTTTTGGGGCAGCCTCTAATCACCTTGACAGGTGTTCCCAATCAGGCATATATGTGGGCAGGATACGTTCGGTAGCCTACCGGGTTCTCTGAGAGTGAAAACTGGACATTAAGAGTTTTTCTGGGAGCTCTGGATCTTGGCTGTTGATGGGGTTACACAGCAGTTGAGGGTGTAACTGTCTATCTACTGGAAGATGGGGATCTAGGTGGAGGAGGCCCAGTCCCAAACCGAGCAGGCTTGGAGATCTCAGCACCAGGTCCCACACACCTGGTTTCCTCTGCTGGTTCCTTCATGCATGAGGCTTGTCCTAGCTTGTGGAGAGTGGTCTCAGCATGGCTGTGGCTGGGTCCTGGAGTTCTTCAACTGCCGGGGCTCTGCTCAGGGCGGAGAGGGATACTCAACCTGTCTCCCTCCAAGGGGCCCTGGTGAGGACAGCCAGTGCGGGGGCAGGAGACTCTGTGTTGTTCTCTTCCGGGAGCTTGGTTTTAGTCTCTGGATCTTGGTTGTTGACGGGGTTACATGGCAGTTGGTGGGTCTAACTGTCCAGCTACTGAAAGATGGGGATCTTTTCTTATAACGGAGTAATATTTATGTGTATATATTTTATTTATGGAACCCAGCTCCAGCAGCCAACCTCCACTACCCAACCACCGCCACCCTCCAGGCCGCTTTCTATGCGCTTGGGCCAAGCTTCACATATGAGTGAACATATTCCTGGACCACGCAGCTGCACACATCATAAGACACTCCCTACCCATTTTCCATAATTATCACACCATATTTCATGGGGTTCAGAAGTAGGCAGCAAATCATATGTACATGCCTCTCAGAAAGCCCAGCAAGCTACTGAGAGTATCCTGTCCACATGGCAGAGCCTGACAAGTTACCTGTGGCGTATTCTATACGCCAATAACAGGTCTAATTCCCCTGACCCTGAAAGAGCCTCCAATATGGCAGCATTGGGAAAGACAAGTAAGGAGAGGCTGCTAAAACATCAGGACTGGGACAAATGGAGACATTACTGGTGCCCACTCAAGTAAATTGATGAACAGTGGGATGACAGTGATACATTGATATAGTGATTTTATCTTTGAGACTTATTTTTTTTTATTTTTTCCCCCTTTATTTTATTTTATTTTTTTTTAAGTTGTAGATTTACAATTTTTTTGTGCTTTGGTTTCAATTATACAATGATCAGATACCCATCCCTCCACCAGTGCCCATTTTCCACCACCATGGATAATATCCCTCCCACCCCCATCCCCCATCACCCCTGTCTCTGTGGCAGGGCAATCCCCTGTGTTCTCTCTCTCCTTTTGGGTGTTGTGGTCTGCAAAAGAGGCATTGAGTGGCAAACATGTTCAGTCCATAGTCTACTTTCGACATGCATCTCCCCTCCTGGGAGGATCCTCCAAACATCCTTTATTTGGTGCTCCCTTCTCTATCTGAACTGCCCTTTCCTCTAGGATACCCGGCTGGCCTCTAAGTTATGGAGTAATCCTCCTGGTGCTGATCTCAGCTATTCTTGGGTATTAATCTCATACTTTGTTACTTTATATCCCCCAGATGAATGCAATCTTTCTATGTCTATCCCTCTCTTTCTGACTCATTTCACTTAGCATGATACTTTCCATATTGTACCACTTGTATGTAAATTTCATGACTTCATCTTTTCTAACAGCTACATAGTACTCCATTGTGTAGATGTACCAAAGTTTCTTTAACCAGTCATCTGTTCTTGGGCATTCAGGTTTCTTCCAGTTTCTGGCTATTGTAAAGAGTGCTGCAATGAACAAACAAGTGCAGATGTCACTTCGACTATACATTTTTGCCTCTCTGGGATATATTCCCAGGAGTGGTATTGCTGGGTCAAATGGGAGCTCAATTTCTAATTTTTTGAGAATCGTCCATACTGTTTTCCAGAAGGGCTGAACCAGTGGACATTCCCACCAACAGTGAAGGAGTGTCCCTTTCTCGCCACATCCACGCCAGCATCGATTGCTTTTGTTCTTTTGAATGTGGGCCAGTCTCTGAGGTGTGAGATGGTATCTCATTGTGGTTTTGATCTGCATCTCCCTGATGATTAGTGATGCAGAGCATTTTCTCATGTGCTTTTTTGCCATTCGGATTTCTTCTTTGAGAAAGTTTCTGTTCATTTCATTGCCCCATTTTTGGATGGGGTTGGATGTTTTCTTCTTGTGGAGTTTAACCAGTATTTTGTATATCCTGGATATCAACCCCTTGTCAGATGTGTACTCGGTGAATATCCTTTCCCATTCTGTAGACTGTCTTTGTATTTTGGTCACTGTTTCTTTGGAGGTGCAGAAGCTTCTTAGTTTAAGATAGTCCCATTTATCTATCTATCTTTGAGACTTATTTATCCATTTGCCTTTTGTTGAACATTATGTTGTTTTCATATTGTGTCTATTATAAGTACTGCTTTAATGAACATAGGTCTTCATGTATTTTTTTGAATTTGTGCTTTTGTATTCTTTTGAGTCAATTTATAGAAATAAAATTTCTGGATCTTATGGTAAATCCACTTTGGGGTGTGGGTCTTGGACCCTACCTGTTTGTAATCAGGGATTCCTCTTGGCTCTGAACTTCATTCCTAGTCAGCTCAGTGGACCATGCATGGAGTCGGGGATCACACCAGAGTTGGCTGCATGCATGGCAAGCACCTTACACACTGTATTACCACTGTATTATCACTTAAACCCCTTGAAAATACAATCTTAAGAGTCATCTTCTTTATACTGTTGGTAAGTGATTATTTTTAACTTTGTTATTGAGTCACCATGAACCACAGTAATTAATGATTGAATTTCAGGCAAACAATGTTCCAGTCATTCCAATCCCTCCACCAGTCCCCACCTCCCTCCACCAATATCCTCAGTTTATCTCCCATTCCCTTCACCAATGTCTTCATTTTATCTCCCATCCCTTCTACCATCCCTATGTTAGAAACCTATTCTTTCTTAATTTTCTTTTCTTTTTTTATGGCTTATATTACATTTACTATAGGATATCATGCCTTCACTTTACTGTTTTCTTCCCTGTTGTATCCCCTGCCCCACTCCCAAGTGGAAAGCTTTGCAGTAAAGATTGATCCTAATGTTCTTTGTTTCTGTTGCCTTTGGACATTTGTTAGTCCATTTCAATGTTTCTTTTATAGCCCACATATGAAACAAATCATTCTGTGTTTGTTCATTTCCCACTTCTAATTTCATTCAGCTTTGTACTCTCCTTATTCTCCAATTAGTTGCACATAGCAACTAATTGCATGATTTCACCTTTTACTTTAGCTCAATAACATTACCTTGTATATATACCACCGTTTATTTATTCAGTCATCTGTTATTGGACACTTATGTTGATTCCAGGTCCAAGATATTATGAATACTGTACAATGAACTTAGCAGTGCAAATGTCATTTAGGAATAATTTTGACTCAAATTAGATGTCAAGAAGTGAAAATGTCATGTTATATTGAAGCCTAATTTTTAATTTATTGAGAAGTATCAATATTGTTTTCTAAAGAGGCTGAACCAGTTGACATCATCATCATTGGATGAGCATATAATCTTCATCAAATCCAAACCAGCATTAGCTGGTTATGTTCTCTTTAATGTATATCAGCCTCAATGGTGTGAGGCGATATCTCATTATTATTTTTGTTTTAATTTTCCTCATAATGTGTGATGGATAATATTTTATATACCAATTGGCCATGAATGTTTTATTTGAGAAAGTGTTGATTCCTCTTTTTTCCCCCATGTTTTGATGTTGTTGATATTTTCTTATCAAGTTTTACTAGGGCTTCATTATTTAACATTATTACTTTTTAAGCTCTTCTCTACTGTAGCCACTTGCATTTCTGCCATGCCTTCTCTTGAAAGTCCCTCTAATGCCTCATTTTCAGCATATGTCAACATTTGCCACTGTGATGCCATCCTCAACCTACTGACATTCTCAGATCCTACTTAACGCATTGCCTTGTGTAATCCTCTTTCTTTCTTAACTCCAATATTATGTGAAGGTTGCTACTACAAATCTTCCAGAGCTGTTCTCTATGCTCCTACAGTACTCTCATATTGTTGCTACGTCTACCTCTTTGGTAGATTTTTTTATTTGCTTTTTCTGTGTTCCAAAAGTTTGTGATGGGCAATAATATGCATTCCTTATCTGAGCTCCCTTTCCCCCTAGCATGTGTGCTGGCCTCCAGTCCATGGAGTAAAATTCCTGGTACTATTCTCGGCCATTCTTGGGTGTTAGTCTCCTATTTTGTTACTTTATGTTCCCCAGATGAATGCAGTCCTTCTATGTCTATCCCTTCCTTTCTGAGTCATTTCGCTTAACATGATACTTTCCATGTAGTACCACTTGTATGTAAATTTCATGATTTTGTCTTTTCTAACAGCTACATAGTACTCCATTGTGTAAATGTACCAAAGTTTCTGTTGAGAGGATCCTCCCAGGATGGGAGAAGCATGCTGAAAGTAGACTATAGACCAAACATGATTGCCACCCATTGCCTGTTTTGAAAACCACAACACCCAATAGGAGAGAGAGAACAAAAGGGAATGCCCTGCCACAGAGGCAGGGCGGGAGGGGGGTTGGGGGGTGGGTGGGATACTGGGATCCGTGGTGGTGGAAAATGGGCACTGGTGGAGGGATGGGTATTTGATCATTGTATAATTGAAACCCAAGCACAAAAATTTGCAAGTCTACAACTTTATCTCATGGTGTCTCACTAATAAAAATAAAATAATAATAATAACAATAATAAAAAATATGTATTCCTTTTCCCTTAGTTGGCTTTTGAGATCTCTATTGATTGTATTCTCCTATCTTATAATAACACTGTGTTCTTGTCCCTCCTCTCAGCATTGGGGTCTGATATAGTGTGCTTGTCCACTGCAATTTATCCTTACCGAAGTCTGAGGCCTACATATCTTGTTGAACATTCAAGAGGAGGCTTTTAGATGAAGAAAGGGAACAGGTATAGGGGAAATATAATAACTTAATTGTGACTCTGCACTTTGTACTTTGAAGCTCTGACCTTCAGTTTGACTGAAAGTGAAACTTCACATTTCCTGTAAGTGAGTTAGTAAGAACTGTACTATAATCTAAGACTGATATCCTTAAAAGAGTAGAGAGTCTCTCAGGAGAAAATCAAACCTTCTAACATAGGCTCTTAGACTTTCAGCCTCTCAGAACTTTGAGAAAAAGATTTCTGTTGTTTAAGTCATTAGTTTGTGTCAGTTCATTTCAACAGCCTAGTAAACTGAAGCATGTGGAGAAAAGGAAGAGAGGAAGGAAAAGATAGAGTTTCTTCCATATTTTGTTCTATTTCTTTATAATTGAAAGGTGGTTAATCCTCTTGAGGGTACTAGCCTGGATTTGTTAAAGTCAGTAAGTATTTTCAGGAACAAATATATTATAAAGAATGTCATTTTTATGAGCTTGTTTGGAGGTTCTAGCAGGGGAGCACAGCTACCGGTGTACCCTCGACCGAAGACCGGTCCGTCTCTATCGGGGAAAGCCGTCCTCTTCGACCGAGCGCGCAGCTTCGGGAGGGACGCACATGGAGCGGTGAGGGAGGAAGGGGACACCCGCCTAGACAGCCAGATCAGCCGAATCAACCCTGGCGATCAATGGGGTGACAGATGTCGCAGCCAGATCGCCCTCACATGTAGTTGTTTTATGGCAACTACACCACCTCCGCTTTGCTGATGACATTGTTTTAATAACACCAAACATCAGCCAAGTGGCACAAATGCTGGCCGACTTTGACCGTGAGTGTGGAAAGGTAGGACTACAGCTGAATCTTACGAAGACAATGTTTATGAGAAACAGCCTTGTTCCTGACGCCCCATTCGCTCTCAATGGAACGACCATCTCCGAATGCAACAGCTATGTCTACCTAGGTCGAGAGGTCAACATGACAAATGACCTGGCACCCGAGCTGCGCAGGAGGAAGAGAGCGGCTTGGAACGCCTTCAAGAACGTCGAAGAAATAGCTAAGAGGACGAAGAACCTCCGGCTCCGGGCACATCTCTTTGATTCCACTGTTCTTCCTGCATTAACATATGCCTCAGAGACCTGGGCCCTACGCAAACAAGATGAGAACGCCATTCAGGTCTCCCAAAGAAGAATAGAAAGAGCTATGCTTGGAATATCACGTTTCACTCAAATGAGAGAACGAATCCGGAGTTCTGACATCCGTCGACGATCAAGGATCAGGGACGCTGTCTCATTTGCCAAGGTGTCAAAAATCAGATGGGCTGGTCACGTAATGAGATTTAAAGACGACCGTTGGACTAGAGCTGTTACTGATTGGATTCCATGGGATGTCAAGAGACCGCGTGGCCGCCCACCTACCAGATGGTCAGACTTCTTTGTTAAGATCATGAACGATCGGTTTGAGGCACTCCATGTTCCTGGAGCGAAGAGATGCCATTGGGCTACACTAGCACGCGACAGGGACAAATGGAGACGTTACTGGCGCCCGCTCGAGCAAATCGACGACTAACGGGAAGTTAAGTGATTAAGTGATTAAGTGACTACTTATTTATAGTAAGAACAGTTGAGAACCATTGTAATAGCAACCTTTAAATATTTCATACACAAATATCAATAAAATAACCATGCTGTATATTATTGCCAAATAATTCATTTATTTTTGAAATAGAAATTTATATCCTTTGATTACAACCTGTTCAGTTCCCCAACCTCTTGCCCTTGATAACTACTATTTCTATCTTAGATTATAAAGCTTAAATTGAAATGTATAAAAGAATTAGGCCCAAGACCTAACACCATAAAAGTGGTGGAAGACATATATAGTAATAAGTTTATTAAAATAATCTATTCTCTCTAGCTTGCTCCAAATACAGTACATACATACATATATGCACATGCACACACATATACACATGCTTCTACATGTTCGTTTATGTTAAATGTATATAATATGAAACTCAAGAACATTGTGTATATATTGGATTTGACAACCAAAGAAAAGTCTAAACAAAATGAAAAAGCAACCTACAGAATAGTAGTAAATGATTGCAAATCATGTATCCAATAGGTGTTTAATATCCAAAATGTACAAAATACTAACACAACCCAATAGAAAAAAAGCCAAGCAATAATTTATAGATATTCAAAGGAACTTAATAAACAATTTCTGAAGAAGACATGCGAAGGGCAAAAAGTTACTTGAAAAGTGCTAATTATCTTAAATCAACAGGGAAATGCAAATCTAACCACAGTGATGTATCACCTCATATACATTGGAATAGTTGTCATAAAAAAGACAGGAAGTAACAATTGTTGTTGAGAGAAAATGCAATGTTTATGCACTGTTAGTTAATATGCAAATACTATGGAAAACAGCATGGGGAAAAACAAAACTATAATATAATTTAGCAATCACTTCTGAGTATATATTCAAAGAAAATGAAAACTGGATATTGAAGAGGTATCTGCAGATTCATGCTTGTTTCAGTATTATCAAAATAGCCAAGGTTTAGAGAAAAGCTAAGTTTTATACACATATGAATAGTCTTTATCAAATAAAGAATATGTGATACATAGATATGTATATGTATAAATCACTTAATCACATAACTTCCCGTTAGTCGTCGATTTGCTCCAGCGGGCGCCAGTAACGTCTCCATTTGTCCCTGTCGCGTGCTAGTGTTGCCCAATGGCATCTGTTCGCTCCGGGAACATGAAGGGCCTCAAACCGATCGTTCATGATCTTGACGAAGAAGTCTGACCATCTGGAAGGTGGGCGGCCACGCGGGCTTTTGACATCCCGTGGAATCCAGTTGGTAACAGCTCTAGTCCAGCGGTCGTCTTTAAATCTCATTACGTGACCAGCCCATCTGATTTTCGACACCTTGGCAAATGAGACAGTATCTCTGATTCTTGATCGTTGACGGATGTCGGAACTCCAGATTCTTTCTCTCATTTGAGTGAAACGTGATATTCCAAGCATAGCTCTTTCTATTCTTCTTTGGGAGACCTGAATAGCGTTCTCATCTTGTTTGCGTAGGGCCCAGGTCTCTGAGGCATATGTTAATGCAGGAAGAACAGTGGAATCAAAGAGATATGCCCGGAGCCGGAGGTTCTTCGTCCTCTTAGCTATTTCTTCGATGTTCTTGAAGGTGTTCCAAGCCTCTCTCTTCCTCCTGCGCAGCTCGGGTGCCAGGTCATTTGTCATGTTGATTTCTCAACCTAGGTAGACATAGCTGTTGCATTCGGAGATGGTCATTCCGTTGAGAGCGAATGGGGCGTCAGGAATGAGGCTGTTTCTCATAAACATTGTCTTCGTAAGATTCAGCTGTAGTCCTACCTTTCCACACTCACGGTCAAAGTCTGCCAGCATTTGTGCCGCTTGGCTGATGTTTGGTGTTATTAAAACAATGTCATCAGCAAAGTGGAGGTGGTGTAGTTGCCGACCATCTATCTTCACTCCCATTCCTTCCCATTCCAGTCGTCGCATGACGTTCTCGAGGGTGGCACTGAAGAGTTTCGGTGAAATGGTATCACCCTGCCACACCCCTCTCTTGACATCAACGATCACTTCTTTGTAGAATGGTGAGATCCTGGTAGTGAATCCGCAATATAGCTCACGGAGGATCCTGATGTATTGGGTCTGAATGCCCTGATTGGCTAGGGCTTCAATGACCGCTTCCATCTCAACAGAATCAAAGGCCTTCTTTAAATCAATGAACGTTAAACAGAGAGGCATCTTGAACTCCCGAGAAACCTCAATGAGCTTGGTTATCGTGTGGATATGGTCGATAGTGCTGAATCCTTTGTGGAACCCGGCTTGCTCACATGGTTGTCCTTCATCTAGTGTTCTGCTAATCCTATTTAGGATGACTTGAGTGAACAACTTGTAGATTACAGACAATAGGCATATCGGGCGATAGTTGCCAATGGCATGGATGTCTCCCTTCTTGAACAGTAGTACGGTCCTGCTGGTTTTCCATTGGGACGGAACCTTGCATTCAGACAGGTAGCGAGTGAAGAGCCGAGCCAGTGTATTGATGAGTACTGACGGCAGGTTCTTCAGGTGTTCAGGTCTGACCTTGTCTGGGCCGGGTGCTGTTTGTTTCTTTACCGACGAAATGGCGTGTCGGATTTCAGAAGGGAGAATGTTGGGAAAGACATATCCATCCTGTGGAATTTGGTATGTCGGCAAGTGGACATGGCTATCGAAGAGATTTGAGTAGAAGTCATGGATAATCTTCTCCATTGCCGTTCTGGAGGATGTGATGGATCCATCAGGACGTCGGAGGGCAGTCATCTTGGTCTTGTAGTTGGCGAAGGACAGGCGGGTGTTCCGAATACTTTTCCCAGCTTCTGCCGCATCTAGCAGTACTTCTGCTCTTCTCTCTTTGAGGTCTTCCTTGATCGCATTTCTGCACTGCTTTGCAAGCTCGGACGTTAGCTTGCGGTTGCCTAAGGCATGTGCCAAACCATGCTGGCGAATTAGCTCAAGAGTTTTCGAAGACAGGCATTTTTTTGTGGCTATCTCTCTCTTGGCGTTCCTCGCACATTCATGGAGGTACTGAACCAGTCGATCGTATTCCTCGTCAATGTTGTCAACAATGGCATCTTCCCATGTTGCCGCAATAGTACCAAAGAGTTCCCAGTTGGTGGTCATTCTGGGAGTTCTCTTTTTGAACTTTGCAGCCCTTTCTCCCCGCTCTGTGAAGTAGAATTTTGCACGAAGGAGACAGTGGTCCGATCCCGTTCGAAATTTTGGGACAACAGCGACATCAGTCAGGCAAAACTGTCAATTGAATATGATGTGGTCTATTTCGTTGTGGAATCGTCCACCGGGAGACTCCCATGTCCATCGTTTAGATTCTGCCTTCTGGAACTGTGAGTTACCATGAATGGTCTTGGTCGACATGATGAACTCAGACAGTCTCTCACCCTGTTCGTTTCATTCTAGGCCATGGGTCCCGATGTGAATTTCTTCAGCTGATCTTCTCGGTCCTATCTTGGCATTAAAATCACCCACAATGATCTTGTAGAAGGTGTGGTCTTCTTTATAGAACTTCTCTAGCTCCATGTAGAACTTCTTGATTTCTCTTTCATCATAATGAGATGTTGGTGCTTAGACAACAAAGATAGAAACTGCAGGCAGTGAGCCACATCTATTCAAATGTAAACGTCCGATTCAGGTTGTTAGGCATTCGAATGAATCAATGCTCTTGGCCAAGTTTGTGTTGACAAGGACACCGATGCCTCCAACACCTCTTTTATCGCATGTTCCGAGGAACAATTCTTCTCCAGTGTCGAAAACGGCATGGTGAGATTCGTGCCTTCTTGTCTCGGTCAGACCAATGATGTCGTACTTGATCATTTGCGCTTGTACCATCAGGTCCTCGGTGGATGCATCTGATGCTAGTGTACGTGCATTGAAAGTACAGACGATCATTTTTGTCTTCCTTCGTTGTGGCAGCCTAGGTCGGCCTTGAGATTTTGTCGGCCTCTCCTTTCTCATCCTTCTCAGTGCTGCCATGTCGGTGAAGCCTTCAGGGTCAGGTGAATGAGACCAGTTGTAGTTACTGGTTTTGGCATATCGAATACACAATGGATAGCTTGCCAGGCTCTTCCGTGCGGGTGGAATACTCTTGGTAGCTTGCCAGTCTTTCTGAGAGGGATAGAGGCTTTTGGGGCGACCTCTAATCACCCTTGTAGGTGTTACCATATTTGAACCCTATCAAATACGGTACGACAATTCCGGAAGATGGGTATTTAGTGTCTTATGATGTGTTGCGCGGCCGGAAAGCGTCCTGAAATGTGGCGACGGCTGGGTAGTGGAAGTAGTGTCAATATGTATAAAATTACACATAATACCTATTATTCAGCTCTGGAAATGAAAATTCTACCTACCATTTGAGATGATGTATATCACTTGTTAGAGCATTTTACTAATAGAGAAATATTACTGACATAGCTGATGTTCCTTATATCAGAATTAAAGTACTCTCTTTTTATTAAATTATATTAATATTGTCACTTTTGTGTCAAATATCCTGATCTTCAAAGAGCATATGCTTCTCTATTATTTCGTTCTCTTGTGAATCCTGAACTTACCTTTTGGCTACCCAGAATAACAGTGTTTTAAAGGCAACTTTCTTTCCTACTTTCCCACCTCTATGGTGTGTTAAGTGAATTGTTTATGGACTCTATAGAATAACTGCACATATTTTAAAAGGATTTTTGATAGAACCAAGCACCTGATTGTTGTTGCCTTCTAGTACTGGCTCTAAGTGTCATGACATCCTGGCCAAACACTTCAGTATTCTTAAAGAGTGTCAGTACAAAATTGGGATCAGTACAAAAGAGAGTCTTAAGGCATGTATGATGATTATTGCTGTGATTTCTGAGTAAGGTAAAAACAGCATCATGAATGTTAAATCGTGTTCTTTATTTAGGGAGAAAGCTATTTATTTAGTATTTTGCTACTATAGGAGTCTATTAATAATAAAGAGATGGTGAGTAGATTTAGAAATGTTGCTGAGATGGATAACTATACTGAATGAGGAGTGGTGTGAATTGAAAATGTTGTCAAGGTTGTCAGAGTTGGAAGAAATTATTGCCTAGGTTGACTGGCCTCAAAATCTGTCATTGTATATCCATGTATCTTTTCATAATGTACTATCTAATTCAACTGTTAGCTGAAAGTGTGGAGACATTTACAAATAATTCAAAGATAATTCTCACTGAGTTTGCATGCTTTCTCCATTCATTGACAATTCAGAATGTCCCTATCTCTTACACCTTGTTTCTGTGTGAATTCCCTATCAAGGGTGGAAATCTATGCATGCATTTGTGATCTCATATGTGAGAGAGAGATACCTCTTTATTATGACAGTGTTCATAGTTGATATTTGGCTTGAATTTTATCCTTAATATCAGCTGTTTATTTTCAAATGAATCCAGCTTCTGGACTTAACCAACTTTCTAATGCCCCTGTAACATTGTTTCTGGCAGCTGAGTAAAAGCATAATTATGTTCCTTTTACCCATATTTTGGCCAATTTTGAAGAGCAGCTTGTTAGGAGGAGTTTGGGTTCCTATTCTGGTTCAGACAAAATGGAGGCATCAACAGAGGTCTTACAACTTGTTCATCTACGCTCATCACTTTATGACACCTAAACCCTAAGGCAAGGAAGGAACTGACTTCTTGTAGATTTTTCGCTGTCTGAGCAGATGGGTGTGATCTTCAGCAGCCAGTAGTGCACATATGTTCATAATGTCGAAAGGAGAATCCTGAGCCAAGAATGACTGTAAAAGCCAATCTCTTCATACTTTCTCTGTCAGGTGGCAGCAGTAAATATATGGCCCTCTGTAGGATTAGTCACATAAAATGAAACTCACAGTTGTATATAAAGGGATTAAAAGGAGGATACCATGTGTAAGAGAGTCTGATATAGATTCAATCTCAGTGGGAACTGTTGGAGAAAATCCTGGACAAAATTTTCATTAGGATACTATCAAATTGATCAGCATGCATTTCCAACTGCATTCCCTGACTAGCACTAATACGAAACCCCACATGACCAAGCTTAAAGACTATGAATGTAGATACTAAAACAACGTTATATTCAACTTTTAACTGCCTATTATATATAGTACTCAAATTTCTAAGAGTGACTTCTTTAAGTGATTTTTCTCTCAGAATGTTTCAACTAGTAATTATTTTGTTTGGTTTTTCATGACAGTATTTATTTATGAAAGTTGTGCAAAGAATAGAATGTAATTATTCTTTCAAAACTTATAGTCTATGATGACATAATTTTGCATATTATAATGCTATTGAATATCTGATGGGATAAGAATACTCCACTAGGTTTTCAATAATAGTGAGTTTTCTGCTGTGTACTAATTGAGTGAGAATATAAAGCTCTTCTTTGCGACTAAAAAATTAACCATTTGTTAGAAACATATACTCTCACAGGTAACATAATGCTGACATTATAAATATAGTTTTACTTTAAAAATAAGAAATACAGGGCAACTGGAGCTCTTGCCTTCTATGCATAAAGTTTGAAGTTTAAACCCTCAGCACTGTCTGACCCTCAGCCTTGCACCACATGGAGTAGCCCTAATGGATCCTAGCACCACTGAAATCAAGCAGTATGACATTGTCAGGGCCAGTACTAAATGTTAGATCCATACCAATCTAACAATATGGTCTGAGTTTGGACGTGAGCCCTGAACATTACTAAAGGAGACCCTACCCCCCAAATTGACAAAAAAATTCATTACAAATTTTATGTTCATTATAACCATTTAGTTTTTAAATTTTTTTAAATAGAACGTTTCCTGTTATTTAAAGATGGTGTTCTAATTACTCTAAAACCAAATATATACTTTGATTCCTGCTATATAGGGATGAGATTGAATGATGGATCCCAGTCTTTATAAAACTTAGTTTTCTTCTTTAAAAAATGAAAGTAAGCACTAGCTGAAATGATATAACTATTACTGTCCACAGGGTTCATAGAATTAGACATATCACAATTTTACATAACTCTGAATCACAGCAGTTACTGTCAACCCTTTTTTTCTTCGCTTTGCAAAGGAGCTGGCCAACAATCTGGAGAGCATGCAGTTTGGCACAAATATTTACCAGGTTATCCACTCTACTAAATGAGAATTTACTTCCATCAAAAGCCATCTCAGATAATCAATGCACACATTTTAAGGTATAATGCAGTGCATGCTTAAATGTAGCTTCATTCATACGTTGATTAAAGTTCAGTTAAGGTAGACAGGAGTCATACAACTAGACTTGGTAACTTTCTTTGGAAATTTCTGTTGCTTGCCAGTCACAAACTTTTTAAAGTTCTATTTCTAGACTTTAATATGAAATAGAAAAACCAGCACTGCTCAAAGATAAATTGTTGCAATACTATGTGTCTGAAATGCTTGGTAAGATTTTAAGTGGCTTTGTCTTATGTATCATTATGAACTGAATGCATGTATGTATCCTAGTAAAAGTCACCTTTTGGTATCCCAATGCCCATTGTGATAGTGATCACAAAAAATGGGATTTTAGCACAGCGGTAGGGCGTTCACCTTACAAGTGGCCAACATGGCCAACCCGAGTTCGATTCCTCCGCCCCTCTCGGAGAGCCCGGCAAGCTACCGAGAGTATTTGATATGCCAAACACAGTAACAACAAAGTCTCCAATGGAGACGTTACTGGGCCCGCTCGAGCAAATCGACGATCAACGGGAGGGCCTTTACCTTTTTGTAAGGTTATTACATCATGAGGATGAAGCCCTAAAATTGCTATAAGTGCCCTTGTAAGAAAAGACATGGGGCTGGAGAGTCAGTACAGTGTTAGGGCATTTGCCTTGCACGTGGCCAACCTGAGTTTGACCCTAGTATCGCCTCTGGTCCCTTGAGCACCGCCAAGGCCAAAAGTGATTCTTAATCTCAGAGCGAGGAGTATCCCCTGAGCATTGTCAGGTGTTGGTCCCTGCACAAAATACAAAAGACATGAGAGAATTGGCTTTTGTCTTCTCTCTTCTTTCACTCTCGTTTCACTCTGTCTCATTCTGTTTCTCTTTTTTTCTCCCTATCATGTATGAAAACCAGAAAGATGTCTTTCAGTAAAATGCATCGAGTATGACATCTATCCTAATACTGTACAGCTTACTTCCAAAACTTCAGAAATAAATGTCATTTGAACAATATAATGCATGGTTGCCTCATAGCAAACCAAATTAATAGTACACTTTTTTTTTTATTAAAGGAAAACAGTTTTTAGTTGAAAGAAATTTAGAGAAATGTGAAGGGAGGAAAATACAGATAAGTGCTCAAAGGACAACATGGGTCTTGGGTGTCTCAGAGGGGAGAGAGTAGAGAATGATTTTTTGACTTCAGCCAACTGCTGTGGCCTGGTGCTCTTGCATACATAAAAGTTAATCTACTCATTGTGTCAGAACAATGGGGAAATAAAAAAGGACCCTGAAGTCTTGCTATCTTTATGATCATTTCATATTCTCCCTTTCTCTCTCTCTCTTTTTTTTCAAGTGAATCACTGTGTGATACACAATCACTCTCACAGTCTTCTCTAGCTTCTTCATGCATTACCTTCTTATTTATTTATTTATTTATTTATTTATTTATTTATTTATTTATTTTGGCTTTTATTTTGACTCATTACCCATCCCACCCGCTCACTCCTCATTTATCTACCTCCATCACTGTGAAGCCATTGAGTATTGAAACTTATTTTTATGAAAACCCAACATTTATTTTATTTTTAAAAAATTTTTATTAATGAAACACCATGAGGTACAGTTGTAGACTTACAAATAATTGTGCTTGGATTTCAATTATAAAATGATCAAATACCCATCCCTCCACCAGTGCCCATTTCCCACCACCACGAATCCCAGTATCCCTCCCACCCCCAATCCCCCCCTCCCGCCCTGCCTCTGTGGCAGGGCATTCCTTTTTGTTCTCTTTCTCCTTTTTGGGTGTTGTGGTTTGCAAAAGAGGCATTGAGTGGCAATCATGTTTGGTCTATAGTCTACTTTCAGCATGCTTCTCCCATTCTTGGAGGATCCTCCCAACATCCTTTATTTGGTGCTCCCTTCTCTATCTGAGCTCCCTTTTCCCCTTGCATGTGTGGCTGGCCTCCAAGCCATGGAGCAAAATTCCTGGTACTAATCTCGGCCACTCTTGGAAAATCCAACATTTGAAGCTAAATTATATGTTAACTCTGAACACGTCTTTATAGGTTCTGTAAAATTTATCAACATGCAAAAGAGAGGAAGGAAATCTCACTTTATGACCATTATTTCTTGTTTTCTGAAACACACGGCCTTTTTTTTTTATTTTATGGTCACACCCAGAGATGATCAGGGATTACTCGTGGCTCTACATATAAGAATTATTCCTGGTGGTGCTTGGGGAACCTTATAGGATGCCAGGGATGGAACCTGGGTCCGCCATGTGCAAGACAAACACCCTACTCACTGTACCATCGCTCTGGTCCACACTCTGCCATTCTTGGGTCAGGAAATGTTTTCATTCTTAAGATCATAATGTTTTAAAAATTGTATATTTGATCTATCTAGTCTGACAACTTTGAAGCTTCAAAACCATTTTCCATTAATACTAAGCCTGAGATTTCACATCCTTACATTGACAGGGTATACAACCTTTGGTCAGTGTGATGAAATTACAGTAAATAGACCCTCACCTATGTACCCTTAAAAGACTTAAGGCAGTGAAATCTCTATGGGAGAATGTTTCAGGCAGAGGAAAGGGTTAGGGCAATTGTAAATGGGCTTTTGGGAAATAATTTAATTCAGGAAGAAACTGCCTGGTTCTGAAGTAACCCAAAGCATGATGAATATATTCATTTTAGATGCAAATCTTGAGTTTATTGGAGACGGAGAAACAGGTCTGATCCCCCAAAATAGGTGGCTCCCTCACCTACAGGTCTCAAAGTCATGATAAAAATAGAACCATCAAAAGTGCAATGTGTTCCCTGGGTAAGACTTAGACTAACACTTAGATTTGCAGAGAACTCATAGTAGTCCTAAATAATTTAAAGGAATGATATATATAATTATATGGTGCCAGGGGACCAGTTGGTGGGTGTGACCCCTGCCTACTGGAATTTGGAGGATCTGGGTGGAGGATGCTTATCCCCGATCCGAGCAGGCTTGGAGATCTCAGCCCCAGGAAACGCATGCCTTTGTTCCTCTGCTGGTACCTTCATGTGTGTGGAGAGTGGTCTCAGCATGTTTGTGGCTGGTTCTGGAGGTCTTTGGCTGCCGGAGTCCTGGTCAGGCCGGGGAGGGAAACTCAACCCGCTCCCCTCCAAGGGGCCCCGGTGAGGACAGCCAGGCGTGGGGCCAGGAGACTCTGTGCTGGTCTCTTCTGGGAGCTAGGTTTTATAGTCTCTGGGTCTTGGCCGTTGATGGCAGTCTCCTACTCCCGCACCTGACTGTCCTCGCTGGGGCCCCTTGGAGGGGAGCGGGTTGAGTTTCCCTCCCCGCCCTGACCAGGGCTCAGAGCAGCCAAAGACCTCCAGAACCAGCCACCACCATGCTGAGACCACTCTTCACATGCATGAAGGTACCGGCAGAGGAACAAAGGCATGCGGGTCCCAGGGCTGAGATCTCTAAGCCTGCTAAGATCGGGGCTGAGCATCCTTCACCCAGATCCTCCAAATTCCAGTAGACAGGGGTCACACCCACCTACTGGCCCCCTGGTGCTGTGTAATCCCATCAACAGCCAAAACCCAGAGACTATAAAACCCAGCTCCCGGAAGCGACGTCTTACTATCTAGTTCTTATTCTGGAGAACCTGGCAGGCTACCAAAAGTATCCTGCCCGCTCGGCAGAGTCTGGTAAACTCTGCATGGCGTATTCAATATGCCAAATACCAGTAACAATGATGGGTCTCATTCTCCTAACTCTGGAAGAGCTTTAAATATGGCACTTTTTAAAAAATCTCAGGGCTAGGACGAAGGAGACATTACTGGGGCCTGCTTGAGGCAATTGACGAACAACAGGATGGTCGAGATCGTGTCGTGATCATGATGTATATATATATATATACATATATATATAGTCACATAATAATCTGTACTCTTTGTTTTTCATATGATTATGAAAGCATATGTTTTTGAAAGCACATGATTAGTACTTTCAAAAACATTAGAGATAGTATAGGGGTTAAGTCACTTGCTTTGCACCCTGCTGACCTTGGTTTGATCCCCTGGACCGCCTGGTGCAGCTCCTTAATTATTACTAAAACTCTATTCTACTTGTACATAGGAATGTGAGGATCTAATCATGCTTTTTTCCCTCCATATGGAACTCATACACTGTCCTTCTATGACTGTTCATGATATCTAATATTAATATTAGATATATTATTATATTTAGTAATAGGCTAACAATATACATGTGTGATAGTGTGTTTATGGAAGATATATGTTGGAGTTAGTCTGTGTGTTTGATATATTTTAATCAAAATTACAGAAGGACCTGTGATCATAAGTTATAAAATCTGTGTGGGCATATTTTATACATATACATAAAATATGTTTAATACCATATTCTTTTTCTGCTTGCATACTTTTTGTGTTTCATTGCCATTTCTTGTATATGTGTCAGTTTTCTAATTTTGTAACTAAGGTAATTCATTCACTCTGTTTCTTATGTGCAAATTACCAAAGGTAAAAAAGGTGTCATTTTATGTTCTGCTACTATGACAATTTTTCATCTTTGACTCTTGACTCATTAATCTTTGCTTTAGCTTTATTATGTTTTCCAAAAATTAGCTTTATTATGAAAATTTATTTCCTTTTCTGTGATTTTAAATTTAAGTAAACTATGGTAAAATTAGGCTGGAGCGATAGTACAGCAGGTAGGGTGTTTGCCTTGTACGCAGCTGACTTGAGTTCAATTCCTCCACCCTCTCAGAGAGCCCGGAAAGCTACCAAGAGTCTCTTGCTTGCACAACAAAGTCTGGCAAGCTATTTGTGACGTATTCAATATGCCAAAAATAGTAACAAGTCTCACAATTTGTTGTGAGATGTTACTGGTGCCCGCTCGAGCAAATCGATGAACGATGGGAGGACAGTGCTACAGTGCTAGAATTTCAAGAACTTTCCCATCCTAGTGAAACTTACCGCCTTGCTTGATTTCTTGAACAGTTTTCTCCCTGTCTTTCACTCTCCTCAAATCTCTCCAAATTTCTCTCAATAAAAACTATTTTGTTTCACTTTATTGCAGGTGTCTTGGTAAAATGAGAAGCAAGGGAGGTAGGCTCAAGAAAGAAGGGCTTCCACCTTTCTTCTCAACTTACCTTAGCCATGAAGGCTTGGAGGAAATTCCTGCCATGGATAATGAATAGTAAAGTCTACTGTGATTATCTATTCAGAACAGTGCTCATGTTCTACCACCCCATGAGCTCACCATCAAGCTGAAGCTCACTTGTTGCATGGCATGGAAAATAGTCCTTGACACCCAAGTTCTTGGGAGTCCTGGACTCAGGCTGGACCCAGGAATTTTCTCTTTGCAGGAAAGGAAAATCAGTCCTATCTTTGGTATAAGTGTCTGGATCCATTGCCTTTACCTCACAGAAAATAATTTCAGGAAGAGGCAAAATTTATTAGAAAAACATGAGTGGAGAGAAACAGGAATACATGCAACACATGTTCACAAGAGAACGTGGGCCTATGCAGAGTGGCAAAAGCAAGCACAGATAAAGACTTAGAGGCAAGCAAATGGGATATGTGTTTAAAGGGAAATATAGGCTTTATATGCAAACCAATACACATTTTATTGTTATTAGGAAACTTACTGAACAGTCAGAATGATTTTAGCACTTCTATAAAAGTCATATCTGGAATACCATCTTTGATTGAATTTCTGTATTATTGATCTAAAATTACATTACGCTTTAAAATAATATTATATAAATGACTATGATAACTAATATACTATGCTACAGCCACAAAACTTGAATGCTAATAACCCATTTTAGTTTACACTGACATTTCTAATAATGTTTATGACATAGTAATTTTCCAAAGACCTTATATCAACAGGGATAACTATCTTAACCTTAAATAGTTGAATATGTATGTAATGTTGGCAGCAGAATTTAAGTTGCCATGAATATTAAGTTGACTTATAAGTCAGGTCCAAAATTTGCAGAAGCTTTTCCAGAGGTTTCTCCCCTTCCCACTCTCTCTCCTTTAGGGAGTAAGTCCGGCGACCTGGGGATCATACTCCAGAGGACCGGGGTCGACTGGCCAGGACCCCGACATCTGGTGCCGTGGACAGGGGCAGCATGAACGTGGATAGCATGGATGTCATTGGAGCAAGGTATGACCTCCTGATTCTCCCGAATCTATGCAGTAAAATA
Organism: Sorex fumeus; assembly: GCF_029834395.1. Taxonomy (NCBI): domain Eukaryota; kingdom Metazoa; phylum Chordata; class Mammalia; order Eulipotyphla; family Soricidae; genus Sorex; species Sorex fumeus. The sequence continues at coordinate 38,572,857 of NW_026606111.1, forward strand.
AGCGACTGCATCAGAGATACACAGCTAATAATTCAGGTAGGGGAATGGATGGGTACTCAAGCTCTGCTCCCTGATAGTTAAGTGACCTATGAGAAGAGTCCTCCTTGAGTCAGGACTGTTTAGGTCAGTTCCCACTTTTGTTTTCACTCCTGCCCCTCTCCCCCGCCTATGGGGTGCCTGCCTAGCATCTATCCTTTTTTGGTATCTTGACTCATTCTTGCTGTGTGTCTTTTCGACTTCTGTGTTCTTTCTTCTGCCTCAGTGGTCTTTTAGCAGAACCATCATCTATCCTGACCTTCTCAAACTCCACTAAATATCATGGGCAACTCCATTCAGAAGGTGCCTCACCCAAGTCTGAAAGCTTTACGTTGTCTGCTAAAAAGCCAGAGGCTAGAATTTTCTGAGGATGGGGCACCTCAGATTTGGAGCACTATCCTTGACATGGCTTCTTGGGTTACTTCTGAGGACCTCTTCTCGTGGGACACCTGGGATCAGGTAGAAAAGCTTATAGAAGGGATAGAAAACTGATAACGGCCCTTGCTTTACTAGTAAAACACTTCAGGACTTCCTGAAAAAATGGGATATCCAGCATTCTACCAATATCCCATACAACCCGCAGGGCCAAGCAGTTATAGAGTGATGTAATCAAACCCTTAAAGTCCAGCTTTTAAAACAATAAAGGGGGAATTAGTCCCCAACAGCAGTTAGGACTTGGACTTTTTACACTCAATATATTAATTTTTTCAAAAGAAGACTCTCGCATGCCTTTTTATTGGCACTGGCAGCAGCAGGAGGCACGGCCAGAAATACTGATCTGATGGAAAGATCCCTCCACAGGGCAATGGAGAGGCCAATATCCACTCATTACCTCTGGTCGAGACTTTGGGTGTGTATTTCCTATTTTAGAACCCCCAACCTATCTGGGAGCCTACAAGGGACCTCAAGTATGTAGATCCTGACAATACCCAGGGGTGTGATGATGCCCTTGAGGAGGATATTCTTTATGTTTAATTTCTAGATGGCAGTTCCCATCTGGATCATGACACTCCTTGTAGTTACCGTGGATGCCACCAGACACCGGTCATACAATCTCATCTGGGAATTCAGTCAAGTGGGGAGCATCAGATTGATTGGTGGTCTCAATCACAGAACAACATTTGGTTGGGACCTTGTTCCCGATGATCAAATTTGATCTAGAGCATGTGTGGGATATGTCACTATGGATATCGAGGTCCAGTATCTAAAATGGGAATCCAAAGGCATTATTTTTATGTGTGCCAAGGAACAAGAAACTATGGGAAACGTGGAGGTGTATCAGACTACCTTTATAAGAGTTGGGACTGGACTTATTATTGTTGCAGCAAGGTGGGGGGGGGGGCATTGTGTGCCGCATTAGGGGAGGAGTGTTGCTTTTATGCTTACCACACTTGTGTCTGCCTTGGCTGGGTCATTCATTTTACTATTGCTACTTGTAGAACTTCAGCCATGTATTTTAAACTGCCTTGTTCAGATGATAAGAACCAGATTTGGGGCCATGGTGATGCTCAGCCATCCAGTAGATAAACTTACAGACTCTCGACCAGGAGATGCGGCATGGGTGCGTGGGGCCATGGAAGGAGTGCGATAAGGTGTAATATAGCTGCCACGCTGGGAGAGACACTGGGTTGGCTAGCCAGAGATGGGTAAGACCTCAAAGGAGGCAACCTAAGACAGGCCCAACCCCTAAGGCCTCAGTGTGAGGCTGCTGGGTGGCCCTCGGCAGTTGGCTCTTACATCAAACAAAAAGGGGGAGATAATGGGGTCTTAGTAGCTGGCTTAAGACTTTAACTAAAGTTCCTGCTCCTGAAAGAGCTGACCCTGTTTACAGGGGCACAGGGGCTTGCTTCAGCACTCCACACATGTAGACACTCTGGTTGAGGGTGAAGGATGTAACAGTTACCATCTGCCTGAGCTAATACCTGGCCCTGAAAGTGAGAGATGTGAATAATCGTCTGTATTGAGCCTGACAAGGTAAATGTGATACACATGGATTGCTCTCTCAAATGTATGTATAAAACCCTCTTCATGAGAGCTAATAAATGGATTGCTGCTTCACCACCAGCTTTCCCTCTCTGCATGGTTCTTTCTCAGTGGTGTTGGGAGTCCGCGGTGCACAGAGGGCCAAGACAGAGGCTTATCCCCTTCCCACTCCCTCTCCTATATCCTATAGGGAGTAAGTCTGGTGACCAGCAGGATCATATTCCAGAGTGCCAGGTTCTACTGGCCAGGACCCCGTTAGTGTGTAAATTAAAACCTTAAAAAAGAAAGCGGTATAATGGACAGAACTTTTGCTTTGTATTTAAAACTATGTTTTGTGTAATATGACTAAAAACAGTATAAAATAATGAGTAAATTTATTTTAAGTTTTTTCTATCTTTATAAAGGTAATTAGTTTTGATATCTGGAAAATAGTCAAGGTAAATCTAATCATATTAGTGAAGATATACCTGAATTTGGGCTGGAGCGATAGCACAGCGGGTAGGGCGTTCGCCTTACAAGCAGCCAACATGGCCGACCCGAGTTCGATTCCTCCGCCCCTCTCGGAGAGCCCAGCAAGCTACCGAGAGTATTCGATATGCCAGACACAGTAACAACAAAGTCTCCAATGGAGACGTTACTGGGCCCGCTCGAGCAAATTGACGATCAACGGGAGGGCCTTTACCTTGGGGCCAGAGCAATAGCACAGCGGGTAGGGCGTTTGCCTTGCACGCGGCCGACCCGGGTTCGATTCCCAGCATCCCATATGGTCCCCTGAGCACCACCAGGGGTAATTCCTGAGTGTAGAGCCAGGAGTAACCCCTGTGCATCGCCAGGTATAACCCAAAAAGCCAAAAAAATAAAAAAACTGCTTTGGGCTGGAGCGATAGCACAGCGGGTAGGGCGTTCGCCTTACACGCGGCCAACATGGCCGACCCGAGTTCGATTCCTCCGCCCCTCTAGGAGAGCCCGGCAAGCTACCGAGAGTATTGGATATGCCAGACACAGTAACAACAAAGTCTCCATTGGAGACGTTACTGGGCCCGCTCGAGCAAATCGACGATCAACGGGAGGGCCTTTACCTTTACCTTTTATCTGATATATATGATTTTACATAATATTTTTGTTTGTTTACTTTTGGTCACATCCAGTTGTGCTCAGGTCTTACTACTGTCTCTGTGATCAGGAACACTCCTGATCAGAAATTGAACCCAGGTCAGCCACATACAGGGATAGCACCCAATCAGCTGTACAATCTTTTTAGCTCCTCACATAATTGGTATATGTTTTTGTTGCATAGGGAGCAAATGATATAGTGTTGAAGATTTAAAACTAAAAATAGGTTGTTACTTGGTAGACATATTCTTCAAGTAATACAAGATAGTTTCTGAGATTTTTTTAGATGAAACTCAAATACTATTTCCTCAATATGGTTTTAATTTTTTACATTAAGATATAAACACTAGATTTTGAGTTCTAAATATTTGAGCAGTGAATGAGAGACTAATTTATCTTATTAGACTCTTCACTTTTCTACGTTTTTATCTGAACTTAATGGAATACATTTCATTAGTATTTCGGTAAGAGAAATATGTACATTTGTTGTGTCAATTTATGTGCAATTTTAAATTTCTACTCCTACTCAAGTCTAATTTAGTACATGCACTTGCTCTTCAACAAAGTATGTTCCAATGAACTTAACTACAGGTGTTGGATTTAAATCTAACTAGATTATTTTGCTTGGTTTAAATGGATTGGATCAATTGTGCCAATGCTGATGGCTGACCAAAGTAATTTTTTATATCCATCTTTTATACTGTATATTATCTATGAATTTACTTCTGATGTACTACTTTTTTTCTGGTTATATTTCATATGTTCAGTGTCACTGCATTACCATTCACAATATAACATAAAGTCTTTATTTTCTTTAAGTGTTTGTAAATAAAGGTAAAGGTAAAGGTAACGGTAAAGGCCCTCCCGTTGATCGTCGATTTGCTCGAGCGGGCCCAGTAACATCTCCATTGGAGACTTTGTTGTTACTGTGTTTGGCATATCAAACACTCTCGGTAGCTTGCCGGGCTCTCCGAGAAGGGCGGAGGAATCGAACTCGGGTCGGCCATGTTGGCCGCTTGTAAGGCGAACGCCCTACCCGCTGTGCTATCACTCCAGTTCAAGCGTTTGTAAATAAGCGAAGAAATAATAAAAAAAGGCAAAGGAATTAGAGATAATATTAACAAAGAGAGCACAAAAAATGAATAAAAAGGCAAAAAGAGAATAAACAGAGGGCTGAGGAGGATAATGATATTAGAGAAGCAAAAGATATAGAATGATGAGGTGTTTTCTTTTTTCCCTGTCAGTACTTTGAAATACATAGTGGCCCTGTACTATTCCAGAAGACAATGATGTTCACCTTTGTTATCATTTCCTGCCCCATCCTCAAAAGTGACACCACTGAGATATAGAAATTTTCACTTTAAGGCATTCCAATACGGCCTAGGAATTAACTCAACTAGCCAGAAATTTATGCCATCCCATTGGAAAAGAAATCTGTATTTGTCTGTGTGGGCATATATAACAAAATGCCATAAATTGGGTGACTTAAACAACAAAAAGTATTTTTTCATATTGCCCCAAACAGAAGTTTCAGTTCAAAGTATTATTCAGTTTGGTCTCCAAAGAGATCTTTTTAACTAGAAAATATTTATATTCTTGCAATGTCCTCACATAAACTTTATTCTTGTGTGTAATGCATGGTTGATAGGATTCATAACTGGGATACCTCACAGGAAAAGTGGTAGGGAGGCAGAGATTTCCCTTTCCGTTTTCTTGTAAGACAGAGCAAACAATATACCCTGAGCAGAACTGAGTGTCACAATCTCTTCCAGCCAATCCCCCAAAATATTACCAGTCTTATGGAGTTTTATCCTTATAATGGGCTGGAGTGAAAGCACAGCAGGTAGGGCATTTGCCTTGCATGCAGCCAATATGGCCTGTAGGATAACACTCTTGTCTTTCCTCAGGTAGCTTAGGTTTGTCAGGTCACACCCATCTAAGGACACTGAACTTGTATTGTAAGCAATGTCCTTTCTGTGTGGACACAGGAAGACAGTTAATATTATGCTTTGTAACTTGGGAGTTGATTGACTCCGAATAATATTTACTCCTGGGCATCTGATTTCTTGACTCAGTTACCCTTAGTTCCCAGCACCCCAAAAGCAGGGTCGCAACGAGGGACTGAATGGACCCAGGGCAAGCTGTGAGCTACCCTGGCATCAAAATGGGCCAGGCCAAAGAGCCACGATACTCAACTATAAGTTGAGGGCATGATCATGGACAAATGCTGTCATGATCCAAAAGTAAGTAACGACGAGACTAGGACTCTGCTGGAGCTAGGAAGATTAACCTGGCCTGAGGACTGCGAAATGTATAGTGAGATGCTCTCAGGAAGAACCAAACTAAATCTATATCTCTTACTGTGCTCATACAGAATGACATTGCTAGAAATATTAGAAGTAGATTTATTACAACTATTTAAGTAGATTACTAACTGAGGGAAGAACACACCCTTGTTGGGATCCCACCCTTGGGCGGATCTCCTAGTAATCTGAAGTAATCTCTGTAGATGAGATTTTATCCTTGAGTTAATCTCCTGGAGGAGTGGTCTTACCTCTCTTTGTTGATTCATCAGTATTCAACCCACCTTTATGTCACCGCCTGATGTGACTGCTATATAAACTAAGATGTAAGCTCGGAGAGGGAGTTAGAAGTGAGAGAGCTTGGGCTCCAGAGACCCAGAGTCAGAGCCAGAAGGAGAGAGGTTCCAAGATTGGGGCCCAGGAGATGAGGAGGCAGAGAAAGACAGGAGTGAAGAGGATTGGAATAAACTACTATTATATAGACCAGCCTGGCCCTCGTTTCTTCTACTGTCTGCCCTTGGCCAACAGCCGTTCTGATCCAGGCCACACACAGCAGCTCAAGAGCACCAAACACAGGTGGTGAGACAGTGCCATCCAGTGAGCCCGTGAACACACAACCTTCGGCGTGATAAGATTTTAGAGTGGCCGACCTGAGTTCGATTCCTCCACTCCTCTTGGAGAGCCCGGCAAGCTACTGAGAGTATCTCACCCGCACGGCGAAGCCTGGAAGATACCTGTGACATATTCGATATGCCAAACACAGTAACAATAAAGTCTCACAATGGAGACATTACTGGGCCTGCTCGAGAAAATCGATAAACAAGAGGACAGTGAGAGTGATCCTTATGATATATTTCACTTTAGCTTTTTCCAACTTCCAGCATTAGGAATTAGTAGGTAGTTCAACAAATGAATTTGGAAAGAGTGTTTTAATTCTGGGAATAACAAGGCCTTTAACTATACTGCCAAGGAAAAAAGGGAGTTTCAATGATACCATCATAGGTATAGACCAGAAAAAGTCTTTCTATTTTTCCATTTTTTTCAGCTTTTGTAATTAAAGCATCATCCCTTATAGAGTTACTCTTAGTTGATTTTAGACACACAATATTGTAGCATCAATCTCCCTCCACCAATATTCCTAGGCTCTTTATTTTTTTAATTAAATCACTGTTAGATACAGTTAAAAAACTTTCATGTTTGGGTTTCAGTCATACAAGGATAGAACACCATCCCTCCACCAGTGTACATTCTCCACCACTAATGTCCCCAGGATCCCCACACACATCTCAACCCTTCCCCTGCCTCTATGGCAAAAGTTCCCCCCATATTCTCTCTCTCTCTCTCTTTACTTTTGGGCATTATGCTTTGCAATACAGATACTGAGAAGCCATGATGCTTGGTCTATTATCTACTTTCAGTATACATCTCCCATCCCAAATGATCCCTTGAACCATCATTGACTTAGTGATATCTTCTCTATTCCAGCTGCCTTCTCCCCCAGGTCGTGAGGCAGGCTTCCAACTATGGAGCAATATTCCTGAACCTTTTGTCTCTATTGTCCTTCAGTGTCAGTCTCACATTAATGTTATTTTATTATATTCCACAAATGAATGTAGTCATTCTCTGTCTGTCCCTCTATCTGACTCACTTCACTTAGTATGACTCTCTCCATGACAATCCACTTGTAAGCAAATTTCATGACTTTATCTTTCCTAAAATCTGCATAGTTCTCCACTGTTTAGATGTACCAACGTTTCTTTAACCAGTTGCCTGTTCTTGGGCACTCGGGTTGTTTGCAGGTTCTGGCTATTGTAAACGGTGCTGCAATGAACATACAAGCGTAGACGTCATTTTGGTGTGCTATTTTGTACCCTTGGGCTGGAGTGATAGCACAGCGGGTAGGGCATTTGCCTTGCATGTGGCCGACCAGGCCAACTTGAGTTCGATTTCTTTGCCTTCAATTCCTCCACCCCTCTCAGAGAGCTCGGCAAGCTAATAGAGAGTATCTTGCCTGTACTGCAAAGCCTGGCAAGCTACCCATGACGTATTCCATATGCCAAACACAGTGACAACGAGTCTCACAATGTTACTGGGCCCCCTCAAACAAATCGATGAACAATGAGAGGACAGTGAAAGTGACAGTGATTTTGTACTCTCAGGATATATTTCGAGAAGTGGTATTGCAGGGTTATATGGAAGCTCAATTCCTAGTTTTTGTAGGAAATCCCATATTGTTTTCCAAAAAGAATGGCCCTGTCAGCATTCTCACCAACAATGAAAGAGTCCCCTTCTCCCCACACCCATGCCAGCACCAGCTGTTATTGTTCTTTTTGATGTGTGGCAGTCTCTGTGGTGTGAGATGTTATTTCATTGTTGTTTTATTTACATCTCCCTGATGATTAGCAATATGGAGAATTTTTTTCATGTGCCTTTGGCTGTTTGTGTTTCTTTTTTTTTTTTGAGGAAATTTCTGTTCATTTCTTCTCCCCATTTTTTGAAGGAGTTGGAGGCTTTTTCCTTGTACAATTATACTAGTCTCTTGTAAATCCTGGGTATTAACCCCTTATCAGATGTGTATTGGGTTAATATTCTTTCCCATTCTATTGGTTCTCTGTATTTTGGTTACTGTTTCTTTTGAGGTGAAGAAGATTTTTAGTTTAATGTAGTCTCATTTGTTTATTTTGTTTTCATTTGCTTGATCAGTGGTGTTTCATCCCTAAAGATGCTTTTAGCTTCAATGTTTTGGAGGCTTCTGTCTACATTTTCCTCCATGTACCTATGGATTCAGGTCTGATATTGAAGTCGTTATTCCACTTTGATATGACTTTTGTGCCTGTCATTAGACAAAGGTCAGAGTTAATTTTTTTGAGGTAGCTGTCCAGTTCTCCCAGCATCACTTGTTGAAGAGGCTTTCCTTGATCCACTTCACATTTCTTGATCCTTTATCAAAGATTAAGTGATTATATATTTGATAGTCTGTGACAGAAAACTCTGTTCCATTGATCTGCACATCTGTTTCTAGCACTATACCATGCTGTTTTAATTACTACTGCTTTGTGGCACAGTTTGAAGTTGGGGAAGATGATGCCAACCCATCTTATTTTTTCCCAAGGAATTTTTTGGCTGTTCATGGGGATTCATTGTTCCATATGAACTTCAAGAGAGTTTTGTCTATTTCATTGAAGAATGTCATTGGTATCCTGATAGGGATCACATTAAGAACGTATAGTGCTTTGGGGAGTATTGCCATTCCGATAATGTAAATCCTCTCTATTCATGAGCAGAAAATGTTTCTCTATTTCCTAGTGTCCTCTTTATTTCTTGAAGTAGTGTTTTGTAATTTTACTTGTATAGGTCCTTCACCTCTTTGGTTAAATTGATTTCTTGGTACTTGATTTTCTGAGGTACTATTGTGAATGAGATTGTTATTTTAATATCTCTTTCTTCTCTTTCATTATTTTTATATAGAAAAGCCATGGACTTCTGTGTATTGATTTTGTAGCCTGCCACTTTACTGTACAAATCTATTGTTTGTAGGAGCTTTTTTTTTGTAGAGTCTTTAGGATTTTCTAAGTGTAGTATATCATCCACAAATAGTGATAGCTTGACTTCTTCTTTCCCTATATGTATGCCCTTGATATTTTTTCATGCCTAACTGCTATGTCCAGAACTTCCAGTACTGTATTGAATAAGAGTGGCAAGGATGAGCAACCTTGACTTGTCCCCAATCTTAGAGGGTAGGCTTCTAGTTTCACCCCATTGAGAATGATACTTATGATACTTGCAGTGGGTTTGTGGTAGACAGCTTTGACTATATTGAGGAAAGTTTCTTCAATGCCCTTCCCCCCCTTTTTTTTTTGCTTCTTGCATAACATCCTGCAATGTACAGGGGTTACTCCTGGCTCTGCACTCAGGAATTACTGCTGGAATTTCTCAGAGGACTATATGGGATGCTGGGAATAGAACCTGAGTTGGCCACATGCAAGGCAAATCCCCTACCTGCTGTGCTATCACTCTAGCCCTTTCAATGCCCATTTTGCTGAGAGATTTCATCTTAAACAGGTGTTGGATCTTGTCAAATGCTTTCTCTGTGTCTATTGACATTATCATGTGATTTTTATCTTTTCTTTTATTGATATGATGGATTATGTTGATTGACTTGCAAATGTTAAACCATCCTTGCATCCCCAAGATGAATCCTACCTACTTGGTCCTAGTGTATGATCTTTGTAATATGTCACTGGATTTTGTTTGCTAGAATTTTGTTGAGGATCTTTACATCTGTGCTCATCAGGGATATTCGCCTGTAATTCTTGTTCTTTGTGGTATCTCTGTCTGCTTTTGGTATCCAGGTGATTTTTGTTTCACAGAAACTGTTTGGAAGTATTTCTGATTCTTCAATTTCCTAGAAAAGCTTGAAAAATGTAGGGAGTAAGTCCTCTTTAAAGATTTGGAAGAATTTACTAATGAATCCATCTGAGCCAGGATTTCTGTTTTTAGGGAGACTGTTCATTACTGTCTCAATTTCCTTAAAGACTATAGGAATGAAAGAATTTATCCATTTCCTTGAAGTTTCCTTGTTTTGTGCCATAAAAATTCTCAAGTAATATCTGATGATCCTTTGAATTTATATATGTTGTGACACCCCCCTTTTCATTTCTGATTCTCTTTATTAGGGTTTTCTCTCTTTCTTTGTGAGTTTGGCTATAGGTTTATCAATCTTGATTATTTTCTCAAAAAACCAGCTCTTGGTGCCATTGATCTTTTGGATTATATTTTGGCTTCTATATTGTTAATTTCTGCTCTAAGTTTTATTTCCTTATACCATTCTTCATTGGGCTCGTATAGCTGGTCATTCTCCAAGACCTTATGCTGTGAGGTTAGGTTACTTATGTGGGTTCACTCTTCCTGACTGAGGAATTCTCAGAATTATAAACTTTCCTCTTAACATTTCTTTTACCGTGTCCCCTAAGTTCTGATAATTCATGTCTTCATTCTTGTTTCTTTCCTGGAATCTTTTGATTTTCTCTTTGATTTCCTTTCTAGGCGACTAGTTATTCTGTATTGAGTTGTTTAATTTCCAGGTGTTTGATTTGATTTTTCTGTTTGTATGTGTTATTAACTTCTATTTTCAGCATGCCATAGTTTGAGAAAATTGTTGATACAATCTGTATCTTCTTAATTTTATGGAGGTATCTTTTTTGTCCCAGCATGTGGTTTATCATGGAGAATGTCCTATATACACTTGAGAAGAATATGTAGTCAGCTTTTTGAGGATTAATTGTCCTGTATATATCTACTAAGCCCCTTTCTTCTATTTCTTCTCTCAGATAAAGTATGTCCTTCCTAAGCTTAAGTCTGTTTGGTCTATCAAGGGGTGAAAGGTGTTGAATCTCCCACTAGTTTTGTGTTGCTATCACTGTCTTACTTCAAGTCTATAAATAGCTATTTTAAGTAATTTGCTGTCCTTCATTAGGTCCATATACATTTAGTAGCGTAATTTCTTCCTGATGTACAGATCCCTTGCTCAATAAGAAATGACCTTCACTGTATCTTGTGACCTTCAGCCTGAAATTAATGTGGTATGATATCAGAATGGCAACCTCAGCTTTTTTGAGGGAAATTTTTCCCTGTGGAATTATTTTTCAGCCTTCCATTTTGAAGCTGTGTTTGCTCTGACTGTTCAGATGTGTTTCTTGCAGGTAGCAGAATGTTGGGTTCAATTTTTTGATCCACCATGCCACTCTTTGTCATTTAATTGGTGCATTTAGCCCATTGATGTTGAGAGAGATTATTATTATGGGGTTTTGTCCCATCTTTCTGCTGAAGTTTGGTGTATCTGAGGGGATTGTCTTGTCTTAAAGTAGCCTGTTTAGTTGTTCTTATAACTATGGTTTAGAATCTATGAAGTTCCTGAGTTGTTTGTCTGTGAAACTGTGTGTTGTTCCTTCTGATATGAATGAGAGTCTAGCTGGGTAAAATATTTTTGGTTAGGCACTTATTTTATTGAGCTTTTTTCACTATATCCTATTGAGTGTCAAGCTCCCCATGGTATATTCAATTTTACAAAACAATAACAATAAATCACAATGGAGCTGTTACTGGTGCCCACTTGAGCAAATCTATTAACAATGGGAAGGCAGTGCTACAGCGCTATCCTGTTGCATGAACTGATACATATTGGTCATTTGGAGGCAAAGACATAAGACATGCAAGAGGAGTGTATAGATCACAGAGGGTCATGGCATCAATCTGGCTCATGAAACAAGAGCGACTGCCAGAGACCTCCTTTTATTCTCCTTTTTATCAGATACATCATACATGGTGTACAGCATATATGTTGCTATGTATTGGCTTGTTAGCTTTTTTTTTTTTTTACTTTTTGGGTCAAACCTGGTGATGGTCAAGGGTTACTCCTGACTCTGCACTTAAAAATTACTCCTGGAAGTGCTTGGGGGACCATATGGGATGCCGGGGATAGAACCCGGTTGACCATAAGCAAGGCAAACATCCTCCTGGCTGTGTTATCACTCCAGCTGGCCCCTGTTGTTGCTTTTTGGGCCATAGATAGGGATGTTCAAACTTACTCCTGGCTCTGCACCAGGCGTCAAGGGAACATGTGGGGTGCTGGGAATTGAACTGCATATATATACAGTTGTTTTTTGTATAAATATATAATCACCTATACTATACATTGATATATACAGTATGTTGGTACATTATTGTGCATATAATAAAATATAAATATGTATTTGTATATTAAAAAAGTATGGAACATATGCAATACATAAACATACTATGCTATTATGTGGGGCTGAAACAATAGCACAGTGGGTAGGGTGTTTGCCTTGCAAGTGACTGGCCTGGCCGACCTGGATTTGATTCCTCCGCCCCTCTCACAGAGCCCAGCAAGCTACCGAGAGTATCTCACCCACAAGACAAAGCATGGCAAGCTACCCGAGACGTATTCAATCTGCCAAACACAGTAACAACAAGTCTCACAATGGAGACATTACTGGACCCGCTCAAGCAAATTGATGAACAACGGGAGGATAGTGCTACAGTGCTACAGATGACTTAAAAAATTCTCCAAAATTAAAACATTCTTCATGTAATAAAAGTGCCAATAAATAAATTGTAGTCAGTTTACAGAAACTACCAGATACCTTCAACTAATTTGAGAATTCTATTATGGCTATAGCATTCAAAAACTAATATTTTGGCTGGTTCTTTAAGCCTGTAGTCTCCCTTGAACACATATCTCTCTTTCTTGTCGCTTTGTTTCTTTGGTAACCTATTTCCACTATGGAAAAATCTGTGTTTTCTCTAGAACACATACTTCTATATTTCCCTCCCCTAACTTAGCTTGCCCTAAACAGAACAAAATAAAGTTCTTGGTTCACTTTTTCATAAAAATAATTTCAAATTAGTGTTGTAAAGAAAGTATGAGTGAAGGAATATGTCTCGTTATGGATGACCCTGGCTTGATCCCCAGCATCACATGGTTCCCTGAGCACCACTGAGTGCAGACTGGAGGCTTTTGAGCACTGCCAGGATAACGCGGGTGAGGTAATTTCTAGCACTGAAGCAGAAGAACTAGGGCAACTCCTCATTCTCCGCCCCTCCCGCTGAAATTACATAGCTAACTGAGAATGTTTGGGTAAGACCCCTGCTGAACACTCCTTGTGATGTACCTCAAACCCGACAAAAGAAAAAAGTAAGTCATATAAAATCCAGGATGGTAATCTTTTTCAAACGAAAATTTCATTTTTAATTTTATTGTTACTGTTACTGTGTTTGGCATATCGAATACTCTAGGTTGAGTGTGTGTGTGGAGCACTGTAGCACTGTCTTCCCGTTGTTCATCGATTTGTTCAAGTGGGCCCAGTAACATCTCCATTGTGAGAATTGTTGTTACTGTGCTTGGCATACTGAATACGTCACGGGGAGCTTGCCAGGCTTTGCCATGCAGGAAAGATACACAGAAATGCAAATGTAGAGACCACATAGGCTTCTGAGATGGTCCAAGTCATAGAGAAAGAGAGTTTTTTGCTTTATTTTGTTTTTTTTGCTTGCCCTTTGTCCATTTTTAGGGGAGTTTATCCTCTCCCCCATCCCCAGTGCCAGTTTATGCTTGTGTTTGTCATTGTGCTTGGGAAAGTGGAGGTAGCCAGCATCTTGGAGCACCTCCCCCAGGGCCCTTTTGAGGACTCTGGAGGAAACAATAGTTGCACAGAGGTGGTAGCACCCTGGGGAAAAGGTGTTGAAGCTAGTGTGTGTGTGTGTGTGTGTGTGTGTGTGTGTGTGTGTGTGTGTGTGAAGTTGACATCAGGTTTCATTACTACATCCTTATAGCCTTAGCCAGAAGAGGGTAGATATAGATTGTTTTAATAAATAGTGAAAATCAATGTAGTATATAATAGACTATAACTGGTTTGACTTGAATAGTTCTAATTCATTTGTGAATAGAATATATTATCTGCAGGAAAAGTTGATACTAAAATCAAACTTGTATTGGGTTGAGATCCAATGAATTCTCTTCAGCCACATTTTTCAGTAATTTTTTTCAGTTACAAGGACAATGGCCGTTGGCATCATTAGAGAGCTGTGGTGACATTTCAACTTCAATTTGTGATGTTTTACTATTTTTTGAGCTTTCTTTTTTGTAGCATGAAGCTCCATCCTTTTTCCCTTAGGGTTTGACACAGAGGGCTCTAAATCATTTTGGATTTCTGCCTTTAATTTATTAGGCACAGTTTAATTAGTGCTTTGCATTGGACGATGCCTCATGTCAGTCTTTTTGATTGGCCACTCTAAGAAAAACTGTTGAGTAATATATATCGTTCATTTCATCATTCTTTCTGCCACTGTTTATTCCATCTTAAGCCCCATCACTACCTCCTACTGCCTGAGTACCTCTCTGCCACATGCAGGTTTCAGTGAAATCCGCTCCTGAAACTGATTGGATGTTCCTCCCTGTGCAAATGATTCTGTCCCTGTTTCCAGTCCTTGTCCACTGCTGTGTGGAAGCAATTAGTTTAATCAAATTGAGAAACCTCAGCTAATGTGGGAACAAACTGACTTTTTCCCTCTCTCAGGTAATCTAGTGCATTTAATGCCTTGACTTATAAAAAAAGCATGCATCTCTGAAGGCCCCTAAGGGACATATTTAGCCTGAGAAATTAGTTCTGGTGGGAAATGCATTTTTCCAACCCATAGGCCTAATTACTTTCTATAAATACTGCTCAATAGAGAGAGATAAGAAGGATGCCAGCATGCCCCCATGGTGAGAACTAAAATGTTTTATGCTGTTGGATAAGAGGGATAATGCTATAGATTTCTGGGTGGCCAAACTGGGTCTTCATTTATTCTTGTTGTCTTTATTCAAAATCTTTCACACATTGAAAGAAAATGTTGACAGTTTAGAAATTATGTTTTTGAATTTGCTTTTCTTGACCTAACATGATATAAGTGTAGAGGTATAATTAACATGTTCATTCCCTTTATAAATTTGCTAAATGATTTAGTTTATTCAAGATACTGGAGTTTGATAACTGATAAATTTTATTATTGGATGGGGGGTGGGGGGGATGCTGGGACCCATGGTGATGGATGACGGGCACTGGTGGAGGGATGGGCACTTGATCATTGTATAACTGAAACCCAAGCACAAAATTTGTAAGCCTATAACTGTACCTCATGGTGTTTCACTAATAAAAAAAGAAAAAAAATAAAAACTCTCAAATACACACACAAGGCCACATAAAAATATTTTATAGATGAATCAATAATCGGCCAAAGCAATAACACAGTGGTTAAGATGCTTGCTTTACTCATGATGACTCAAGTTTGAGCCCTATGTCCATATTTGTCCTTAACGTACTCCAGGAGTGATCCCTAGGCAAAGAAATAAAAGTAAGTCTTGAGCATTGCTGAATATGGCCAATAACCCACAAGGGAAAAAAATAGAAGAATCATGATTCCTAGAGTACAGTCAGAAACTTACTCCCAAATCTCCCTTCTCAATTTATACTCATCCAATTTATTTACAACTCACTGTAGTTTTGGGTAATATATTTTTATTTTGGGTTTTATGCTAATCCATATATAATAGAAGTACAGAAAATTCATCCCATGGCAAGTATTTCAATCATTAAATTTTGTGTATAATATATATTTTTATAGTCTACCCTTACCCAACTCAGTCCTGTCCCATGTGAAACTCTTTGAGAAATGGGGAAGGGAAAGAGTGTGTTAGGGTTGTAATATTTTCTTTTAGTTCATCTTGGTCTTAAACTCTATCATTCACCTATAGTTTTAACAGAATTTCATAATTTCATATAGGATGTGTTCCTCAGGTGTATTTCACAGGAGTTGGTGGAAACAAACACTTTCTGATATCAGGTGTTTCCCACCTATTATCATATTATCATATGAAATAATTCAACACAATTTTTCAGAGAATATTTACATGAAAGCGAATTTCACGCCCCTCCCCCACGCACACACACAAAAACACCAGTGATGAGATATATTCCTAGGAAAAATAACTTAAATATTGAAATGTAAAGGGTTTGCAAAAATATGCCTAGGAAATAATGATATAGCAGGAAAAAGAAAAACAGATTAACAAATACCTGCTGGCTGCAAAAATGTGCCAGGCAAGCATAAAGTAAGACTGCTTAGGGTCTTTTGGATGTAGAGACAATAATGGCAAAACAATAGGGACATTAGCTTTACATATTTAAGGATGCATGCCAATTAGCTATGTGAAATACCCCATCCTCTGATCTTCCTGTATCTACTGTATGTTAATATCTCTGTCAATGTTAATATCACTGTGAGCTCTCATGGAGAGCAATGTGCTGTTGAATAAATGGCCAGCCTCTGAGACCATTGATGTCTGCTCAGGGGACCCCATAGCTTCGAAAGTTCAGGTGTGTTCATTTTTCTCCTGTTTGTGTGTCTCATATTCTGCTACATGCTACCAGCCTCACTGGCCCAGGGTACAGGATCTATTTGTCAAGATTCACGACATGAGCTTTTCTGAACAGTAATTCTAGCTACTTATACTAGGTTGCTTTGGTACCTTTTTTTAGGGTTACACCCAGCGATGCACAGGGGTTACTCCTGGCTTTTCTCCCAGAAATGACTCCTGGTGGTGTTTGGGGCACCCTATGGGATGCTGCGAATTGAGCCCAGGTTGGCCCTGAGCAAGGCAAATGCCCTACCCTCTACACTATTTCCCCAGCCCTGCTTTGCTAACTTCTACTGCCCATGCTATGATGCATAAATAGGTGAAACAGAATAGAATGAGGAGTTGATCAACAGCTGATCCCCAGATGACCGCTGTCTGGTAAGTCCACAAACCTGTGAAAACAAATGCTTATTTTACATGATACCTATTTTGTAGTTGTAAAAACACAGCGATAAGTAGCTGTTTATGGTCATTGCAAATTCTGGCTTACTTATCCTCATGTAATGCCCATCTGCAAAACAGAAAATGTATATTGCTCTCATCTCTAATATCATGACTTTATCTCAAACATGAAGTTATCTGTGATCATAAATCTGTGATCAGAAACTGCTTCAGCAAATTTTCAGACACTTTAGAACCTCTAGGTATAAATCTGTCCTTTGAATTTATGAGTCACAGAATAAACGTTATTCAAGACTTTTCTGAAATCATGTTTGTGCTAGACCTGTTGGTGAAAACCAGTTGGGCTGGAGCAATAGCACAGCAGGTAGGGTGTTTGCCTTGCATGCTGCTGATCCAGGTTCGATTCCTTCGTCCCTCTCAGAGAGTCGGGCAAGCTACCGACAGTATCCTGCCCGCATGGCAGGGCCTGGCAAGCTCCCCGTGGTGTATTTGATATTCCAAAACCAGTAACAACAAGTCTGACAATGGAGACGTTACTTGTGCTCACTCAAGCAAATCGATAAATAACAGGAGGACAGTGACAGTAACTACTATGTTAATAGCAGTTATTATTCACGGTCACTGTCCTCCTGTTGTTCATCGATTTGCTCGAGCGGGCCCAGTAACGTCTCCAGTCTCCATCGTGAGACTTGTTGTTACTGTGTTTGGCATATCGAATATGTCACGGGGAGCTTGCCAGGCTCTGCCATGCGGGCGAGATACTCTCGGTAGCTTGCCAGGCTCTCCGAGAGGGGTGGAAGAATCGAACTCGGGTCGGCCATGTTAGCTGCGTGCAAGGCAAACGCCTTACCGCTGTGCTATCGCTCCAGCCCAACATTTATTATTGCAAAAATAAAAATAACACTTAACTCCTTTGAAAATGACTGTTATACAAAACAGAAAAATGAAGATTTTTAGGGGGCTGGAGAGAAAGAGCAATGGACAATACAGGAATTCTTTTTGCATATAGTTGATCTGATTTTAATCCTAACATATACGCTGGGATCACTTGTAGACTTTTGTAGTGATATAAATAGATGTAATCATCTTGGAAAGCAGTATGGTAATTCCTCAAAGATATAAAAGTTAGAGTTTCATATAATCCAGACATCTAACTACTTCTAGATATTAACCTAAGCAGTGCCAAAAATACTAATTTAAAGAAATATACATACTCATCCCCATTTTCATTGCCATATTATTGGAAATACCCAAGAGTAAGAAACGACATATAAGTGTACACCTAAGTATAATTAGTTGGATAAAAAAATATATATGGGATATATGTAGGGTATAATACTATTCAGTGCTGAAAAAGGTGAAATTTTGCAATTTGTTGCAAAAATGGATAGATTTAGAGAATGCTGTGTTGAGTTAAAAGAAAGGAATAAAGACACTATATGATTTCACTCATATGTGGTACATAGAGAAATAAAGAAACTAAAATAAATTTGGGAAGATTTGGAGTCATAACAATATTGCTCAGGGATTACTCCCATTTCTTTGTTCAGGGATACTCCTGGTACCCCTCCAAACACCGTATGTAGTGCCAGAGATTGAGCACCAGTAAACTGCATGAAAGTCAATACCATAGTCAATCAATATACTATCTGTTTTTGCCATCCCTGCCTTTTCTCATGACTGAAAGAATATTATAGACTATTAACTAAACTAATGGTTACTAGAAAGCAAGAAAGGTGAATAAAGTGAATAAAAGTAATCAAAATTGTAAGGTGAAAGAGAGCTATATATATAGTGGTGAAATTGTTGCAGTATGCACAGCCATTCAATTATAATCATATATGCCTGAACCATATATGTTATACTTCAGTAAATTACCTATAGCATTTCCTGATAGTCTTTCCCTGATTTCCTATTTTGTCTAGCCCTCTTGTGAGAATTTACTAAGGTCTACCTGAATGTATTTATATGATCAAGGTAAATTAGGCCATTGTCATTTATTTCAACCAAAGTCAAAAACTAAATAAGATCTATATAGAAAGCACACAATTGTTAGTAATAATATTGAATTGATTAATTTTCCTCAAAGCAATTTGTAAATGGTAGCCTTAAAAATTTTGCAAAATATTTCAATGCCTAGTATTGATTTTTTTGTTAAGTACACACAATTTATATATATATATATATATATATATATATAAATTGTGATTTGGTCATTTTTAAGGTGAAGACATATAAACAAGAGAGTTGTATTTAAACTTATTTTTACAGTCTTTATGAGTATAAATATATATAACATAATATCCTGAGGTTCATGACCTAAAAACTTTATAGGTACCATTATGAAACCATCTAATTTAAATATTTATAAGTGAGTTATTTAGAAAAGTAGAATAATAGCTGTATTCTTAAAATCTTATGGAGTTATTGACCTCAATGTCAACTCTTCCATATGGAATTGTAGCAATATAATTTATTAAACTGAATAATTGCATAAAATTTCTATAATAAATTGCACACTTTTATACTCTAGCACTTTGAAAAATTTTACACAGTTATTGCATTGATTTTTGCAAGCCATCATATTGTGGGACCCTTTGTTTTGGAACTGCTGAGACTAGTGCCAGAACAATTGGGTTAGAAAATTTGTTTTCATGAAGCTAAAGATTTCAGGTTCATTAATCATATGGTGTTTATATTTTTAAAAGGTAAACACATAAAATGGAAAGATTAATATAAGGAACCCTAATCATATAATATTTTGTTGACAATATGTTGTGCTATTTGGAAGAGATTGTAACCAGAAGGGAGTTTAGCCATTTTAGTAACTTACAGGCTGTTCTCTGCACAATGAAACCACAAAGGAAACTAAGTCAGTTTTACAACTTATTACATTTTTTGCTTGTTTTGCTTTAACTTAATGTTTTACTATTTATGACATCCATTAAATTTTCAGATAGCTTTGAATTGCAAGATTTAGAACATCCAATTATTTTCAACCTGCAGTCAATACTCTGGGAATTATGAGGACTTTATTATTCTGTGCTCTTTTAATCTTCCTGTTTCTATGTACTAACCTTTTATGAAAAAAAAACGTAGAATAAAATTACTGTTGTCTGTAATCTGTAAATTATCTCTTTCTATACTAAAATAAACAGTTTTTGTATTATTTGTTTACCTAGAATTTTAGAAAACAATATGGACTTCCACTATTCTCTTTAGAATTAAATTTGTATGCAAATATTTGTGGACATGAAAAATCAGTCAAATATTAGAGTCTATGTTAAATGTGGTTGAGTTTGGGAAAGTATTAGCATAAAGTTAGATTTCTGCAAATTCATGAAAATATTGAATAGATATATTTCAAAATGAAGGAAGATTGAATATGGATTATTCTATTTTGGGATCTAGAAGTAAAGGAATACATATATAGACTTGGCATTAAGCAGGTTGTGAGAAAAATAAGAAAAATGACAGTACATAACTCATATTCTTACTTGCATCTTTGTTCAGAGAGTAAGTTTCACATTCTAAAGGCTAAAAAATTTATATTGGCAATATAGGATTGAGCCTGATATTTTCCAGTTACCTTCAGGTCTCAGAAATTGCATGATCTGGTTCTTTCTAAGATATGCATTGAATTCCATTTTGTATATGTACCACAACGTTTTTTGTTTGTTTGGGAGGGTTTTTTGACAGAATCCCACCTGATAGTACCCAGGGGTAACTCCTGTCTCTTCCCTCAGGAATCCTGGCAAGTTGAGATTCTGGGGATTGAACCTGGGTCAGCTGCATGCAAGCCAGCACCCTACCCACTGAACTATCTCGCTGGCCCTATGATCCATTTATCTGTCATTGGGCATTTGGGTTATTTCCATATCTTGAGTATTGTACTAAGTGCTTCAGTGAACATAAGTGTATGTATAGTATTTCAAATTTTGGGGGGGGCGGATAGATGCCAAGAAGTGATGTTTCTGGGTCTTTTATCTGGTAATTTTATCCCTATCCATTTTTTTCGAGGCCTTCATATTGTTTTCCATAGAGGTTGAACCACATTATATTCCCACCAGTAGTATATTAGAGTTCATTTATCATGACAATCTCACCAATGCTGTTTTTAGACTTTTTGATATATGCCTTTCTTATGGGTTTGACATGGTATCTCAACGTTGTTTTCATCTGCATTTTCCTAATCATGAGTGATAATAAGCACTTATTACTATGATTTGGTCATTGGAACATTTCTCTTTTTGGAAAGAGTCCCATTGTGGAGGGAGGTCTTTTAATTTTTGCTGTTATTAATTTTTCTATGCTTTGTAGATTTTAGCTATCAATCCTATATCTAATGTATTGTGTGTAAATATTTTCTCCCATTTAGAATAGGTTTTTTTTGTATATTTATTTTAATTTTCTGTGCAAAACCTTTTAAACTTATAACAACATTTCTGTTCTTTTTGTCTGCCTCTATTGTTATCTCCTTGAAAACATCTTTGCACTCAATTTCCCGATAGAGATGCTGATTTTTAAAAATTTATTTAATGGATTCTGATCTAATATTGAGTTAATTCATTTTCACTTTTGTAAATGATGTGATATAAAGTTGTAATTTCATTTTTTAGATATATGGCTATCCAGTTATCCCAACACCACTTTTTTGAAGAGATGTGTGTGTGTGTCTGTATACGTGTGTGTGTGTGTGTGTGTGTGTGTGTGTGTGAGTGTGCTTCACTTCAGATAATTAGCTACTTTGTCACAGATTAACTGTTCATAAATCTGGGAACTTAATTCAGAATATTTGATTCTTTTCCATTGTTATGCAGACTTATCTTTGGTCACATATTATTTATATTATATAGTATTAATGTATTGCGATATATTATATATTATCTTATTATCTATAATGTCTCATATAGATATATACTATATATTATACTATATATTATTTTATGCTGGCTGGAGCGATAGCACAGTGGGTAGGGCTTTTGCCTTGCATGGGGCCGACACAGCTCACCCAGGTTCAATTCCTCTGGCCCTCTTGGAGAGCCCGGCAAGCAACCGAGAGTATCTCGCCCACATGGCAAAGTTTGGCAAGCTACCCGTGACGTATTCGATATGCCAAACACAGTAACAAGTCTCACAATGTTACTGGACCTGCAATAGAAAATCGATGAACAACGAGAGGACAGTGACAGTGATTATTTTATGCAGAATTATGCAATATTGATTATTGTAGCTTAGTTCAAAATTGTAGTAGTATAGTTCAAAGTTAGAAAATGCAGTGCCTGCAAGCTTAATTTTTTTCCCCATAGGATTGGTTTGACCATTCAGAGTCTTTTGGTTTCACAGAAATTTTAGTAGAGTTTTTTCTAAGCCTTGAAAAACATCATTAGTGCTTTAATGGGTATTACATGGAATCTGTGTAGTATTTTGGGTAGAACAGTCATTCTGACACCATAAAAACATAGATGATAAAACAATATAGTAACATTCAGGTTACAAAATTAATATACAAAAATCCTTGACCTTCTTGTATACAAATAATGAACAAGTAGAAAAATAAACTTAAATGACTATCCCTATAAAAATATAGACCCAAAGCATCAAATACCTAGGAGTCAACTTAACAAGGAAGGTGAAAATGTGTTCAGTGAAAACTATGAGTTTTTTTTTTATGGTGTCTTTAATATTTTTCATGTATGGTAACATGTTGTCTACAATAGCAATAGTTTAACTTATTTTCTTCCAATTTGCATCCCTTTTTATGTCTGTTTCCTCGTTTGATTGCTATGGCAAAGACTTTTAGAACTATGTTGAATAAGGATGACAGTGGACCTCTTTGCTTCGTGCCTGATAAAACAGGAAAGACTTTAAGTTTTTGACCATTGCATATGATATTGTCTTTGATTTGTTCTAGTTGGTCATGATTAACTTGCAGTATGTTCTTATATTCCTATTTTTCAGGTGTTTTGGTTTTGTTTGAGTTTTAAATTATGAACAATCTTGTAAAAAACCTTCTTTGCCTGAAATGATATAACCACATGATTTTTTTTCTTTTTGTTGGTATGGTATATTATGTTAAAAGATTTGCATATTTTGAAGCATTCTTGCATCCCTGGGATGAACCACTTTATCATGGTATATAATCCTTTTGATATATTGCTGGATTTGGTTTGCTAGGATGTTGTTGAGCATCTTTTCATTAAGATTTATCAAGGATATTGGTCTTTATTTAATAGTAGTTTTAGGTATCAGTGTAATATTGGCTTCATAGAGGCTAAAGGTAAAAGGTAAAGGCCCTCCCGTTGATCGTCGATTTGCTCGAGCGGGCCCAGTAACATCTCCATTGGAGACTTTGTTGTTACTGTGTCTGGCACATCAAATACTCTCGGTAGCTTGCCGGGCTCTCCGAGGGGGCGGAGGAATCGAACTCGGGTCGGCCATGTTGGCTGCTTGTAAGGCGAATGCCTTACCCGCTGTGCTATCGCTCATAGAGGCTATTATGGATTATTCTATTTCTTCAAATTTTTGGAAGCGCTTAAGAAGGATAGTACTGTTATTTAAAAGTTTAATAGAACTAGTGAATATTTCTTGACTTGGGATTTTGTTCTTGGTGAATATTTAAAATTACTGTTTCAATTTCTTTACTCAAGACTTGTTCTATTCAGGTTTTCTGTTTCCTCTTGCTATAATCTAGAAGGTTTCTATTATTTTAGGAATTTGTCCATTTCTTTCATGTCTTGAGCTAGTTGGAATAAAGTCTTTCTTAATAACATCTTATAATTTTTTTTATTTCTGAGATATCCGTTGCAATTTCTTCCCTGGTATCTCTGACCTTATTTATTCAATTTTTTCTTTTTTCCCCCCTTGGTAAATCTAGAGTTTTTATTTTCACTATATCAAACACCCAACTCTTTGATTTTTTTTTTATTGACTCTCTTTTGTTTACTTGTTTTCTGTATCATTGACTTTCACTCAAATTTTTTATTATAGCCTACCTTATACTTGTTTTGGGATAAATTTGTTGTGTTTTTTTCTTGTTTCTCTAGATTGGAATTTAGATAATTGATTTGAGCACTGTAGGATAACATTAGTTCATCCTTTCTCCTCCTTCTTTCCTCCCTTGCTGCAAGTAGTTTAGGTTTATTGGGTTACACCCATCACAGTGCTCCAAAGGCACTCCCATTTTTCTGAATTTATCTTTAACTTCTTCTTTGTCCTTTGCTTCCCATATCTTTTAGTCACTTATATCCCCAAATCAGACCCCATTACTTGTAAGGTCAGACTTTTCTAAGGAGTCTGCTGGACTTTGTAAGTGAAATATTGCTTTTCTCTTTTTCTTGTGTCCTTTGCATAGTTAGCTTTTGAGCAATGTCCTTTTTGTTTAGGCACAGGGAGACAGTTAATGCTATACTTTTTAGCTTGGGAGTTAATTAACTGGATGATATTTACTCTCAGGTAGCTGTCATATTTACTCAACCTAAGCCTCAGCTGCCTTTAGTTCCTAGCATCCAAAAAAATAGGGTCCTGATGAAGAGACTTGGATGAACCCAGGACAAGATGTGAGGTACCCTGGCATCAAAAAGGGACAGGAAAAGTACCATTAAACATAATAAGTTAAGAGCACGGTTATAGCAAATGCTGTGATGAACCAAAGAGAAGTGACTCTACAAAGACCCTGCTGATGTTAGGAAGAACTAATCTGGCTTAAGGACTGAAGTCTGGCATATATAGTGAGATTTCCCCAGGAGAGCCACTCTATAAGTTTAAAATATCTTTTTCTGTGTCCATATAAAATGACTAGAAAAATTACTAAGAAGTGAATTTAAGATGACCATTAAAGTAAATATAGACTAGGGAAAGGAGTATTACGCTCTTAGATGAAATTCTGCGTTTGTGTGGATCTCTTAGCAGGATGAGATCTTTGTCTTAGATGAGCTTCTCCAGAAGGAAGGGCTTTACATATATTGATTATGCTACCTCACCTATGTGGAATTGGTACACCAACCCTTAGTAGTTGTATTCTTAACAAGGGCTGTGAGATGGAACAGAATGAAGCTAGTATGGGAGAAAGTAGGAGATGAGAATGAGGGGCACGGAGAGGAGGAATACTGGCATTGAGTGATATCAGAAAGAGGCAGAAAAAGCCTAGAATGGAATAAATGGCAATTGATCACCAACCAGCCTGGGCCCATTTTCCTCCTTTCATCTATCACCACTGGTCATTAGGAATGGGAAAGCAGCTTGAGCACTAAATACACACGAAGAGCACCCCATACTTTTGTGAACACTCAGTGCACTTTCTTCCTGGTGTGTGTTCAAATAGCTTTAAACTCTCTCTCTTTGTACAACTTTTGCTCTGTCCTATAGGATCGGATAGTCGGTGTCTTCATTCTCATTTGTTTGAGGAATCTTTTGATTTCTTCTTTGAATTCCTTTTGATCCAATATTTTTAGCATCGTGTTGTTTTGTTTCCAGGTAATTGTTTTATCACTTTCATTTATGATTGAATTTCAGATTTTTGGCTTTGTGGTCTAAGACGACGATATGATTTCTGGTTTTGAAATATGAATGGTTCGGTTTTAGTCTATCACAGAGAATGTCCCATGTATAGTGAAGAAGAACTGCATTCAATTTGTGAGAGGTTGAGGTCCTGAATATGTATATTTGACCCAGTTCTTCTACCTCTTCATTTAGGAATTTTTGCTTCCTAAATGATATCTTGTCTGGTTAAGCAGTGGATTTAAGTCTCCCACTGCCATTCTGCTGACATCAATGTATCTCCTTGATTCTATTAGTAGTTGAGTTGTATACTTTGCTTTTCTTCATTTGGTCTATATTTATAAATGAAAGTTAAGACATTACTATTTTTTAATCCTTTAACCAGCATGCAGTGTCCTTCCCCATCCTTTCTTATCCTCTTTAGCTTGAATGCTGTTTGGTTTGAAACCAGTATGTTTGTCTCTTTTGCCTTTTAAAATTTTTGTCTATCATTAAACTGTATAATTTTTTCCAACCATTGACTCTGAGCCTGTGTTTATCATGGTTGTTTAAGCTTATCTTCTTTTATCAACACAAGATTGCGTTTTGTTTCCTGATTCACTGTGCTACACTGTGTCAGTTTATGGAAACTTTAAGATCATCACATCTAGAGAAATTATTTACCTGAAGGGATTTATTGCCATGCCGACCTATATATGACATGCCTATTTGTGGATCTTGGTTGCTTGTGCTATGTAATGTTTCCTTTTGTTGTTATTTTTATTTTTAACTCATACGTGGAAATGCTCAGGGATTTTTTCTGGCTTTTCACTCAGAGATCATTCATTATGACAAGAATGATATTGTACCAGGATCAAACCCTAGTCATCTGTGTACAGGTTCCTACCTATTGTACTATTGCTCCAGCCCCATGATGTTTTCTTTTTATGTGTGCCCTTTCAGTATCTCTCCATAACTGTATTAGACTTCAGATATTTCCTAAAAAGCTGTTTGTTTGAAAATGTTTTATCCATTCTGTCACTGACACTATTTCAGGGTGAAGAATTTTCTGCTGTAAGTTGCTTTCATTCAGTACTTTAAAAATATTCCATTATTTTCTTGCTTTTAGAGTTTCACTAGAGAAATTTGCTGTTAATTTTTTTATTATTTTTTTTTATTTTATGGCTGCAAGTGATAAGTGATGGCTGCAAGGAGTATCACTGTATTTTTGATTCTTTTCCTTTAGATTACAAAGTGTTTTAGTGCAGTGTCTCTTCGGGACTCTTGTGTTTGTGATTCCATCTTGGTCTTCAAGTTAGGAAATTCTACCCAATTATTTTTCAACTAGTTTTTCTTCTCATCTTCTCTTTCTGGAATTCCTATAATACTGAAACCATTCCTCTTGGCATTGTCAATAGTTTCACTTTTATTCTCTCCTATTTTTTCTCTCTTTTCTATTTTGTCCTTGTTGTTGTTGGTTGGGTTTGGGTCATACCAGCAGTGTTTATGGATTACTCATGACTCTTCACTCAGGGATCCTCCTGTCTCAGGGGGGTATCCAGGGTTCTGAGAATAGAACCTGGATCAGCAACATGCAAGGTATCGTACTGTGTTTTTGATCTGTCCTATTGTCCATCCTATTCTTTCTTACTGGTTATGTTTACTGTATGTTTGTGTGCACAGATTCACCATTTGACTTTATTCCTACTGCTTCTTAAGACTTACTACAGCATTTTAAGTTCTATTACTTCTATTTGGACTCTATATTTCATTTTTTATAAAATAAAATTCTCTTCAAGTTGATAATCTTTGCTAAAACATCATTTTTAAATCATTGAGCATTAGTTTGATTATTGTCCTAAAGGTTTCTTTAGGCATATAATAATACAGAGGTCTGGTGTTGTTGGAATGCCCGTGAGTGTTTGTGAACTTGTATTGGAGTATCTGTTTATTTTCCCATCATTTTAGACATTATGTTCCCATTTGAATCAGTGCTATTTATATCTAGATGGTATTCTTTGACTTGAATCTGGAATGGACAGGAGTCTGCAGGCTTTTGGGACATTTGTTCTTATAGAATAAGTGCTTAAATTCCATATTTTAATGGTGTTGTTGGATTATAATAATACAGGTGCTTTGGTTTTTAAAGTAACTGGCCACACACAAAGTCTCTGTAATCCACACTGAAGCTCAAAAAATTCTTTGATTCCCATTAGGTAGAGTCTGGGGCTTGTGGTTATAGTAGGTGAGTGGAACTAGATTGCTGCCCACAGATAACTGGAAAAGGTATCTGAGAAAGTTTCTGGCCGCTGCACTGGTGTCAGGGCAAGTGCTTCTTTGATTTGAAAGTTTACTTTGTTCAGTCAGAGAGACATTACAATGAGTAAGCCATTATATCCTTTTATGCACCAACTGGGTTCGATACTTGACACCATATGTGACCCCCAACATCACGAGGAATCATCTTTTTCCATATGACTGTGAGATTTTCCATAGCAAAGTTTCAGGCAAAAATAGAGATGTTAGCTCACATGAGTAATTTAAAAAGTATATTGTTATTAATTTTTAAAGGAGTGCAATAAAATTATTTCCGATAAGTTAATAATAGTGAGATGATTAGTAATTTTAGAAAACTTTCCAAAATCAATAATTTAAAGGGTAGATAACAAATACTTGTGATCAATGAAAGTAAACACAGATGAGTCATTGTATAGTGTGGCAGATAATATAGGTTGGCTTAAAAATCAATCTTTCTCGCCACCTAATTTCTTATTGGTTTATGTTTTATGGACTTTGAAGAAGAATATTAAACTCATTTGCAGTTCAAAATAGATATTTGGCATATTAAAATAAAATCTGTCACTGCTACTTTTTTTGCATTTCATCTTTTTCACCTCTTCTGGGAAAAAGATGTGATATTTGAAAACATAGCACTTACCAGGATGTAATAAATCAACAACTAAATGGGACCTAGTTTTAGCTACTATGACCAAATATGTATATACTATATACCCATAATAATAAATAATATATTGGATACAAGGAAAAGTTTTAACTTAATAATTTAATGATCACTTTTATACCTAATTTTAGTAAGCTCAAGTCAAAAATAATACATTATCTCATATCCTGTTAATAATTTTCATTTATACTTTAGCTACAGTGAAGACTACATTTTATGTTTAGACCAAACTGAAGAGCCATATTGCCAAGAATAGATGAACTAAAATCATGACAAAATAATATAAAATTGTTAACCACCTTGGGGCTGGAAGGATAGCACAGCAGGTAGGAATTTTGCCTTGCACAGCGAATCCGGGTTCGATGCCCAGCATCCCATATGGTCCCCCGAGCAGTGCCAGAGTGATTTCTGAGTGCAGAGCCAAGAGTGACCACTGAGCATCACCAGGGATGACCCCCCAGAAAAGGCAAAAAAAAAACCTTGTTAAGTAGATTATAAGAGAGGAGATTTAAGAAAAACGTAATTTGTAACTTGAAATTATAAGAGTTTGTAATTCAGAATGAGAGGTTAAGAATTTGAAAGATTACAAAGCATAGGATTTGACATGGGGCTAAAAGTTGAGATTTTTTAAATTTAATTTTATTTTTTAATAATGTTTACAAAAGTTCATTGCAGATAATATTCAAACATCAATCTCACTACTATACACATTCCAAACAACATAAGAGGAAAGTGTGTGAAGATTGTTGTATTTCACCCTGGAGCCATTTAAATCCTTGTATAACTTGATCACTTGACATCCCATTAATCATTGATTTGCTCAAGTGGGAGCCAGTAATGTCTTCATTTATCCCTGTTGCGAGCTAATTTAGCCCAGTGGTGTCTGCTCACTCCAGGAAAACAAAGAGACTCAAACCAATCATTCGGGGTCTTGATGAAGAAGTCTGACAATCTTGTAGGTGGGCAGCCACGTGATCTTTTGAAATCCTGTGGAATCTAGTAGGTAACGGCTTTAGTCCAGCGATCATCTCCAAATCTCATTCCATGTCCAGCCCATCTGATTTTCGAAGCCATGGCAAATGAGACAGCACCCCTGATTCTTGATTGTAATGGAGATTGGAACTCTGGATTCTTTCTCTCACTTGAGTGAAGCGTGATACTCTTAGCATAGCTCTTTTGACTCATCTTTGGGAGACCCAAATAACGTTCTCATCCTGTTTCAGTAGGGCCCAGATCTCTGAGGTATATGTTAATGCAGGAAGAACAGTGAAATCGAAGAGATGTGCTTGGAGCCGGAGGTTCTTCATCCTCTTAGCTATTTCTTCAATGCCCTTGAAGGCATTCCAAGCTCCTTTTTTCCTCCTGCAAAACTCAGGTGCCAGGTCATTCGTCATGTTGACTTCTCAACCTAGCTACAAATAACTGTTGCATTCAGAAATGCTCATTCCATTGAGAGCAAATGGAACATCAGGAACAAGACCGTTTCTCATAAACATTATCTTTGTGAGATTCGGCTGTAGTCCAACCTTTCCACACTCATGGTCAAAGTCGGCCAGCATTTGTGCTGCTTAGCTAATGTTTGGTGTTATTAGAATGATGTCATCAGCGAAGCAGAGGAGGTGTAGTTGCTGACCATCTATCTTCTTCCATTTCTTCTCATGCCATTTGTTGCAAGACATTCTCGAGGGTGGCACTGAAGAGTTTTGGTGAAATAGTATCACTCAGCCAACATGGATGATCCCTTTTTGTAGAATGGTGAGATCCTGGTAGTGAATCCGTAATACAGCTCACAGAGGATCCTGATGTTTTGAGTTTGAATGCCTGTTGGCTATGGCTTCGATGTCTGCTTCCATCTCAACAGAATCAAAGGGCTTCTTTAAATCGATGAACGTTACACAGAGCAGCATCTTTAACTCCCGAGAAACCTCAATGAGCTTAGTTATCGTATGAATATGGTCGATCGTGCTGAATCCTTTTTGGAACCGGACTTGCTCATATCGTTGTCCTTCATCTAGTCTTCTGCCAATACTATTCAAGATGAACAGCTTGTAGATCACAGACAACAGGCATATTGGGTGATAGTTGCCAACATTGTTGATGTCTCCCTTCTTGTACAGTAGTACAGTCGTGCTGGTTTTCCATTGGGACGGAACCTTCCATTCAAACAGGTAGCATGTGAAGAACCGAGGCAGTGTATTGATGAATAATGATGGCAGGTTCTTCAGGTGTTTGGGACTGACCTTGTCTGGGGCTGGTACTCTTCACTTCTTTACTGACAAAATGGTGTGTCAGATTTTGGGAGGGAGAACATTGGGTCTGACATATGCATCCTGTGGAATTTGATATGTGGTCAGGTGGATGTGGCTATCAAAGAGATCTGAATAGAAATCATGGATAATCTTCTCCATTGCCCTTCTGGAAGATGTTATAGTTCCATCAGGACATTGGAGGGCAGTCGTCTTGTCTTGTAGTTGGCAAAGGACAGGCAGGCGTTATGAATGCTTTTCCCGGTTTCTGCCACATTGGTCAGCACTGCTGCTCTTCTCTCTTTGAAGTCTTCTTTATCGCTTCTCTGCACTGCTTTGGGAACACAGATGTTCACCTGCAGTTGCCTGAGGCTTGAGTCAAGCCACACTGGTGAATGAGCTTGAGAGTTTTCAAAGAGAGGCATCCTTTTGTGGCTATTTCTCTCTCAACGTTCTTGCACAATCATGGAGGTGCTGAACTAGTCAATCGTATTCCTTGTCAATGTTGTCAATGACTGCATCTTCCCATGTTGTCACAATAGTGCCAAAGAGCTCCCAGTTGGTGGTCGTTCTGGAGTTCTCTTCTTAAACATTGGAGCCTTTTCTCCCTGCTCTGTGAAGCAGAATTTTGCATGAAGAGATGGTAGTCCGATCCTGTTGAAATTTTGGGACAATAGCAATATCGGTCAGGCAAAACCATTGATTGAATATGATGTGGTTAATTTCATTGTGGATCCATCCACCGGAAGACTCTCATATCCAATATTTAAATTTGACCTTCTGGAACTGTGAGTTACCATGGATGGTCTTGGTTAGCATAATGAACTCAGTCTCTCATCCAGTTCGTTCCATTCTGGGTCATGGGTCCTGATGTGGAGTTCTTCGGCAGATCTTCTCAGTCCTATCTTGCCATTAAAATCACTGACAATGATCCTATAGAAGGTATGGTCTTCTTTATAGAACTTCTCCAGCTCCATGTAGAACTTCTCAATTTCTTCTTCATCATAAATGGATGTTTGTACATAGACAATGAAGATAGAAACTGCTGGCAGTGAGCCACATCTATTCAAATATAGTTGTCCAATTTCAGTTATTAGGCATTCGGATGAATCAATGCTCATGCCCAAGTTTGTGTTGAGAAGGACACCGATACCTCGATGCCTGTTTTGTTGCATGTTCCTAGGAACAGTTATCCAGTGTTGAAAATGGAGTGATGTGGTTGAGGCTTTCTTGTCTTGGTCAGACCAATAATGTCCTACTTGATCTTTTGCGTTTGCTCCATCAAGTTCTCGATGGGTGCATCCGATGCCAGTGTATGTGCATTGAAAGTACAGACAGTCATTTTTGTCCTTTGTTTTGGCAGCCTAGTTCGGCCTTGAGATTTTATCAGCCTCTTCTTTCTCATTCTTCTTAACACTGCTGTATTGGTGGCTCTTTCAGGGTCAGCAGAATGAGACCCATTGTACTTACTGGTTTTCGTATATTGAGTACACTATGGATAGCTTGCTAGGTTCTTCTGTGCAGGTGGGATACTCTCAGTCGCTTGCCAGGAACTTCGAAGGATAGCGGCTTTTAGGGAAGCCTCTAATCGCCTTGCAGGTGTTCCTATGGTTCAAACCAATTCTCTTATATAGGTTCAAGTCCTTGTATAAGAGATTAAAAATACATATGTTAAACCCAAACAAATGCGTGCTGCTTTTGGTATACATCAGTGAACTAGATTATAAGAGGTCACAGGGACACATTTGCTGCTGTGCAGTACAGGATGTTCTGTGGTACTCTCTTCTGAGAGTTTAATTTTTTATAGATCTTGGCTGTTGATGAGATTATATGGTATCGGAGGCAGTTTGTGAGTGTGAATACCAAGCTACTGGAAAACTAGGGACGTGGAGGGCAAAGGCACAGTTTTGTTCTGAGAGAGCTTAGAGATCTCAATCATGAGTCTTATGTTCCTGGGTTTTTCCTGCAGATTTCCTCATAGGTGAGGCTGGTCTGAGCTTATGGAAAGTAGTCTTGAGTATGGCTGCTATTGGGTTCTGGACTTTTTCAAATTCTGAGGTTCTTCTGGGGTGGGTGGAGGGAATCTCAACCATCTCTATCTGACTTCCCCTGGTGAAGGCAGCCTGGCATGGGATCAGGTCATTCTTTAAAATATATTCTTACTGCATCTTAGTAAGAAATAGAATACACTAGAAAAGACATGCATGGGTCTCTCACTCCTGACTTCTTAAAACAACCAATTACAGGTTTTCAATGAATATTGTAAGACTATTGATATGTCAAATGTGATTTAAAGCATATAATGTTTAACATAATAATTACTTCTATATGCCTTGATGTTTTTATAAAATTAATTTCAGCTTTCCAGATTTTGCTATTAGATCTTATTGAAGTAAATTGTGTTTACATGCATGGTAAAAATTCTATCAGTCAATAATTTTGCATCAATACTTGCATGATTATTTAGCTTAAAGTTGAGGATTGCATTGGTTTTTATTATTTACCTATATATGTTTATGTAGATATATACATATACACATACATACATATACATGTGTATGTGTATTATGTATGTATACATATATATATTATTCACTCATGTTTTACCATTTTCCAAGATAAAAGGTTAGGTATATAAAGATATTAGGAGAAAAGTTAATCATCAGAATTTCTAAATTCAGTGAGTTCCATTATTGTGCCTTAAGGTTGAGATTATGGATTTATCTTTGTGAATGAATTTGAGGCAATTTATTCCAAAGAGAAAAGCAAGAAAACTCATTTAACAACAAACTGGTCTTTTGAATACTTAACCAATGGTCTTAGTAGTACTTTTAATTTAGAAAGGAAATGCTTAGAAGAGAGCCAGAATAACTTTTCTGTATAATATAGATTTGATCCATAAATTATTATCTTCTCATCTAGTGAAAAGTAATGTAAAGAAAAACTTTGAACTTTCCCAAGATCTACTGTGCTTGGTCTCTTGAAGACATAATACTCTTACAATCACAAGCATTTGTGTGAACATTAGAAGGTAGAAATGAGAGAGAGGCTATCTTTAGAGCTATACTGAGAGTTGTCACCAGCAAGTTAGGTTAGAGAATAATTACATTTCCTGTATGAATATTCCAGGAAACTTCCTAAATACTTCTTGGAGTAGATTCTATCGTTAGGATATGAAACTGGCATTTTGGCATAGCTACAGAGGCATATAGGAGTAGTATTTCCATATAAGATTTGTAGTCTGATTCTGAGCACCCAAGGTTTGATTTGATGCTAAAACTAATCTAATATGTTGAGCATGTTGAATTCTCTTTGTAATCCTTTTTGCCTGAAATTCTTGAAATGAATTTTGCCTTGGTCCATGGTGTTTCTTCATAACTAACAACTGCTAAGTTAAAAAAGGACCAGTCAGTAATTGAAGTGTACCCTGACAAAGAATAAAGGCTTTAGTTATGCCAAGATACTCCCATAATTAGTTCCTTAGTATATGAATCTACATCATCTGGATCTCAGTAGTTTGGCACAGTGTCTCCTGTATAGGCTTTTCCAAATTCTTTTCTTGATTACTTTAACTCTTTCTTTAACTTTAACTCTCAGAGATCTCTTCAAGACAGAATCAGTCTTGATCTTATGTCTTCTTGTTTATGATTTTACTTCTCATTTCTAATTTATATTTTAGAATTCATGCTTTCTTTTCTTCTTTTTAACAGAACACATATGTCTGATTACGCAAAGTCTCATTTTTCCATGAATTATGAGAATTTATAATGTAAGTGAAATATTATTCGTCTCTGGATCTATAGTTTATCTCACTGTTTTTAACTGAAACCACTTGATAATGCTTATTATATAAGTTCATATATAACAAAAACAGCATAAAAAGAAAATAATAATATTCATGATTTGGAAATAGTAAAATATTTTGATCCATTAATGTTCAGATATATTATGTCTTGAGGGAATATTTAGCTATGAACCTTATAGTATTTGCAGGTCCCTTCAAATATTTCAGAGAAACAGGATATATGTTTGAAATATGTTCCACAAATATAAAGATATATTATCAAATATATTTGATTAACATGTATGTACATAAAGTATGTATCTATATCATATACAAGTGTAATACTCATAAATAATGGTAAAATATCAAGATGGAAGCTAGGTTTTTATTGACAAAATTTTTTTGAAGGTTTAAAAATTGTGATAAAAAGTTTGGAAATTGAAATATTCCAAGGAGAACTGTGAATGTATACTTATTTATATACCACACATGCCCACTGACTCAAACTTTCTATATTTTTAAATATATACATATTATTCATAAGTTGAATATATGTGTATATGTTTATGGTGGATGATAATGATGATGGTCCACTACCATCCTGAATGAATAGGCAGAACAATAGATGAAGGACAACCATGTGAGCAAACCTGGTTCTGGAAAGAATTCAGCACAATCAACCATATTCACATGGTGACCAAGCTCACTGAGGCTTTTCAAGAGTTCAAGATGCTGCTCTGTCTAACATTCATTGATTTAAAGAAGGCCTTTGATTCTGTTGAAACTGAAGCGGTCATCAAAGCCCCAGCCAAATAGGGCGTTCAAACTCAGTACATAAGGATCCTCCTGTATTACGGGTTCACCACCAGGATCTCTTTATTCTACAAGAAAGTGATTATCCATGTCAAGAGAAGGGTTCTGCAGGGTAATACCATTTCACTGAAAATCTTCAGTGCTATCCTCAAGAATGTCCTGCAACCACTGGAATGAGAAGATATGGGAGTGAAGATAGAGGGTCAGTAACTACACCACCTCTGCTTCACTGATGGCATTGTTCTAATAACACCAAACATTAGCCAAGTGGCACAAACGCTGGCTGACTTTGACCGTGAGTGTGGAAAGGTCGGACTGCAGCTGAATCTCACCACACAATGTTCATGAAAAATGAACTAGTCCCTGACGTTTCATTTGCTCTCAAAGAAACAAACGTCTCCAAATGCAGCAGCTATGTGTACCTGGGTCGAGAACTGAACATCTTTGTGGTGGAGATGATGCCAAATTCAAAGGCAAACCTCTAAGTGAAAAAACTATTCCTTCACTACTTTTTCAAAAATATACTCCTGAAAAGAAAAAAACAAATCTTTTATTTACTTGATCAACTTTTTTAATTGGTACCCATGATATAAATTATAAGAACAGTGGTCAAGTTTTGAGTTAAAATGCTGCCTTTTATTCACCAATTAAAATAATATAGTAACCCCCATGTTTCTATAATGATATTGTTTCCTACCATACAGGATATTGCATGTAAATTTTTAAATATTATTGTAACGGCTTTAGTCTAAACTAGTTCACAAGATACTTCATTGAAGTAAGAACTGTGAGGAAAAAAGAGATTCATATACTCTTAGCATACCAAGTATGAAATTATTACCGGAATCATTTAAGATGAAAATTACCCTATTTGATGGCACAATTAAAAAGAGTACCATCTCATTCAGGAGTTTTACACCATTTACTTGAGAGAAAAGATTGTGGAAAGACCAGACACCAGACAGGTTAGTAGAATTAATCATTCGAAGACTGAAATAAGTGCTGAAGAAATTATACTTCTTAGGCTATAAAGTGTGTAATATCGATATTACAATGAGTGGCAGCTAGGTTTCACTGAATTTTTAAAACTAGTGGAATATCTTGGTTTTTACTAAAATTGCTTTTTATTATATTTCTGTATTCATAAACTGCATTGGATTTTTATATCTAACAAGAGATGTATCACATCCATGGTTAGATGTTGGATTTACAATTCATTGTGTGTATTACATTTTAGATGGAGTATTATTTAAAGTCTTCTTATTCTATTACTGCAAAGAAGCTTTTAGAAATTATCTTAATCGATTTGGAAATAATTATTCCTTATTGTGATTCACTGTGTTTTTTCTCTTAGAGATTATATATATGTATATATATGTATATATATATAAATCCGTATGAGATTTTTTAGAATATGAGAGGCATGTTTTCAATACTATACTGAATTTATTAATTTAGAATATACTTTGAGATAGTTCAATATATAATACATGCAATCACAAGTATCAAGCATTATTTGGTATAAAAAAATTCAAATATCAAATATTTGTTTAGTTTGAATATCATGCTGACCCACAAACACAATTCACTGGTATCTCATACTATAAAGAATAATTGGAAAAACATTTGAATCCTGTCCAAGTAAGTAAAATAATTGAGTTAGCAAATATTTCATAATTCTACCTAATTTTTAAAATAGTATAATTTCATAGAAAATTTATTTCTCCTTTTCTCTTTGCCTTTGGTCATCAGCTATTCCCACTGCCTACATGTTACTCTATAGTTAATTGCCTAATGTTATCTTCTCTCTCCCATAGTATCTTATATTTTTAATCTAGGACAAAGACTTCTACAAACAGTGGTGCCAATGGATTCTTAGCATTTATTGATGTCAAATGAATTTGTAGATTTATAGGAATAAATTCATACCATATAGATTGAAATACATCTCTCAAAATAAAATAATAAAAATAGAAAATATATGCATATCATATTATATTTAGGTATTAGGAGTTACAATGACATTAAATTAATATTTTAGATATAAAATGTGATTGCCATTTACCTTTTGTCAGAGTTCCAATTCTCCTTCACCACTCTCTTTTTTCATATGTTACCCTCCGAAGTCATATTCTAAAGACTATTCTAAAGGCAAAATCTCAGGGATTACCTTTATTGGCATTATCTATTCTTTTACATTTTTTCATACACCACAGACCCATGAAATTAACATTTGCCCTCCTAAATAATTTTGCTTAGCAAATACCTTCCAGTATCCATGTTGCAGTGAAATTCAAAGTTTCATCTTTTTTTTCCTTCTTAGGGCTGAGTAGTATTGCCTTGTATACCATAATTACTGTATCCATTCATCTATTGTGTACTTGGTTGTTTCTAGATCTTGGCAGTTGTAAATGGAGTTTTAATTGGCAGACGTGAGCATAATGTCTTCTCAAATCAGTGTTTTTATATTCTTTGGTTATATGACCAGAGTTTAATAGCTTGGTTATAAGGAAGTTATCTTTCATATTTTTGATAAGTCTCATATGACTTCTGCGAAGGATGACAGATCTACCAAAAGTGAATGAGAGTTCCTTTTTCACCACAATTTTGATGGTAGTGTCTTCTGACATTTTGAAGCGGTCCATCTCGTTATAAAGTAATCTCATCATCATCATCATCATCATTATCATATTATTATTATTATTATTATTATTATTTGCTCGAGCGGGCCCAGTAACGTCTCCATTGGAGACTTTGTTGTTACTGTGTCTGGCATACCGAATACTCTTGGTAGCTTGCCGGGCTCTCCGAGAGGGGCGGTATTTATTTGGTTTGGGGACCATAACCATGAATGCTCAGCATGTACTACTAGATCTGCACTCAGGACACTCTCCTGGCAATACTCAAGGGATCATATGATGGGGATCAAACCTGGGTTGGCTGGGTTCAGGGCAAGCATCTTAACTGCTGCACTATATCTACTCCAGCTTTGCATTACTATTTTGATTTGCATTTTTCTAATAGTGATGATTGCCACCTTTTAAGTCTTCCCCATCTATACATCTTTTGTGGGGGGGAGAAAATATCTGTTCAATGCTTTTTTTCCCATTTTTTAAAAATAAGATTGTTTTGTCTTAGTTCTACAAGTGTAATATATTTTAAATATTGCACTTTTGTCAGATTTTTGATGTGAAAATATTTTCTCCCATTCACTAGGATATCTTTATTTTAGCAATCATTTCCTTTCACAGTACAGAAGCTCTTTTGGTTTGATATAGTACCATTTGTTTAGAGTCTCTTATAGAGTTATTTTAGAGGCCATAAATTTCTTTAGCTATTTGTCTAAAAATCTATCTACCATTTCTTCTACTCTGCATGCTAACCTAGCTAGATAGAGTATTTTTGTTTATTTTATTCAGTGTCTTGGCTATGCTATACATTTACCGTATGAACTATTGGGTTTTATTTGCAAGATCTATTGTGAGTCTTGTAAGGTTTCCTTAATTGTATTTTCTTTGACCTTGCTGCTGTCAGAATTCTAATTTGTTTGACTTTTTACATTTTAATTACCATGTGTCTTAGTGTTTTCTGATTTGGGTGTATTTTCTTCATAATTATTTCAGTTCCTTGGATCTGAATAGATGTCTTTCACCAGCTTTGGGAAGTTCTCAGTTATAATTTCTCTTACCAATATATTTTTCTGTTCTTCTTCTTCCATGAATATTATTTCTCTTGAATTCATCCTGTATACTACTCAGGTTTTCTTTATTGTTATTACTTTTTGTATTCTTATGTTTTACTTTAAGTTTTCTTTAATCTTATTTCCAAGAATGCACACTGATTCATTTCTCATCTTTTGTCATTCTGCTGCGGAGTTCATCTATTGTACATTTTAGTTCACCTCTATATTCTTCAGTTCAGTGATTTCTGATTGGACTTTTCTCATAGTTCAGCTTTCTTTGTTGGGACACTTATCTATTTCTTTCCTTAATTCAGTGAGCATCCATACCATTGTCAATACGAAGTCTCATCAGGGAGGACAGAGCCTCTTGTAAATGCAGAACCCTTCCTGGGCTTTTGTCATCATCTATTAGTACAAGTGAACTCCTCTGCTCACTGTGTCTAATGCTCTGTGAGGTATTAGGTCTGGTTCTGTGCAGGTCTGAAGAATACCCTAAATTTATTGTTACAGATTTTACACAGAAACTATAGTGCTGAGATTGCTGTGTTGCTCCAAAACGCTCTATTTGTTTCAAAATGCTTGTGGGAATTAGTACTTACAAACTTAGTAGATTTGTTATTTAAAATCTTTTTCATCTCGAAGAGTAAAAAGAAAAGTTCTGCCTACCAGCATTTGCAGTTGCCAATTGTCATAGTTCCATAACTTTGGGTAGGATAACACACTACAGAATCTGATTTTCCAATGTCTTTGAGAAAATCTCCTTTCTGACTCAGAGCAACCAATAAGTTACAATTACAACTGTAACAGTTCTGTTGGTAATTTTTTAAGGCTAGTTTTGATAAGGCATTATCTATTCCTTTACTTTCTTAATTTATACTTAAATTTCAGTGTTATAAGAATTTTTTAGCATGACACGCTCTAGTTTTTCCAAATTTAAACAAAAATACAAGATTTCATATTTTATTATGGCTGCATAATATTCTATTGTGTGTATACAGCACAATGATTTAGTCACTCATCTGTTGTTGGACATTTGTTTATTTGCAGAACTTGCTATGATAAATTGCACTACAATGAACTTAGCTGAACAGAAGTGTGAGTATATCCTCATGAATTAATTTTCCTCAGGGTTAGATGTCAAAGATTAGAATAACTAGATCTAATGAAAGTTTATTATTGTTAATTATCATCCTTGATTTGAAACACACCTGGCTGTTCTCGGGGTTTATTCCTGGTTTCACTTCTCAGGGACCACTCTTGTCAATGCTTGTGGCAAGCATATGTGATGCTGGGGATAAAACCAGGGTTGTCTTCTTGCAAGGAAATTTCCTTATCTGTGTATTATCTCTCTGAACTCATAGAACTTCTATCATGTTTCTTTGTTTTAGAAATACATTCAGAGATTTTTAGGGACTATTCTTCGCTAAAACTTAGGAGCTTCTCTTGATGGTGCTCAGGTAACCAGGTTGTGTCAGGAATGGAAGTTAGGCTTTCTACTTGCAAGGCATATCACCTCAGTCAATTTTATGATTTTTTTCCCACTTCCATAAAAGCTGAGTCAGTAAAAGTGAATCAGAATTTCCTTTTATTAGATCCACACCAGAACCAATTATTTAAAAAATATTGATATAAACCATACTCATTATTGTTAAGTAATGGCTTTTTATTTGTTTTAATTTGTTTTTCCCTAATAATCAGTGATAGTAAACCTTTCATATACATTTAGGAGGCATCTGTCTTCTTCGAAGATTGTTGATTCTGCTCCTCACCCAATTTTTAAAGGGAATTTTGTTATTATTGTTGTTATTGTAGAGCTTTATGAGTAATTTAAATTTTAGTATCTTAGATTGTTAATTTTCTGTAAGATGTGTATTGCATTAATACTTACTCCTACCCAGTCTTTTAGTTTTAGCAGTTATGTCTTTTGGCATGTAGAATCTTTTTATTTTGACATGGTCCCATGTATTTACTTATTCTTTGTTTTCTTTGCCAGTGGGTCATCTCTCTGAAATCAATATCATAAAGAGTTCTGCTTATGTTTACCTGAATGTGTTTTATAGTTATAGATTTCACACTGAAGTCTGATATGTTTTGAATTATTTTTTGTGTATGATTTGAGATAAGAGCCTATTTATTTTTGCACAGGCCAATAAGTTTTTCCATCACTGATTGTTGAAGAGGTATTCTAACTCCATTTTATATGCCTTGCTTCCTTGTCAAACCATGTCAGTATTCAGAATTTTGTAACTAATATTTGATTTTCCTTGTTTTATCAGTTGAGAATTTTCCTGATTTTATATTAATATCAAATCCATTTCTTTACTTCATAGTTCTGAAAATGAAATAAGTACTATGTTACAGATTTTCCTAGACTAGAATTCATTTATTTCTTTATTTGCTTTCTCCATCAGGAGATATCTTTTGATGTCTTAGCAAAACATTATTCTGTGGTCTTGCAACATTTGCATCCATTAGCATTCCATTATAGATAACTGTAGTCTTTGCCTCTAGAATGGAGTGAATGAAAAATAACGTAAACTCCTATAACGGATCAGGTCCAGGTCTCAGTCTAAGTTTAAG
This sequence comes from Sorex fumeus, assembly GCF_029834395.1. Taxonomy (NCBI): domain Eukaryota; kingdom Metazoa; phylum Chordata; class Mammalia; order Eulipotyphla; family Soricidae; genus Sorex; species Sorex fumeus. The sequence goes on from NW_026606111.1 coordinate 38,614,217, forward strand.
CCTGCATCTTGTTTTTCTTATTGTAAAATACCTTGTGGTATGGTAAATATTATATATATTTTTATTTTGCTATCTTCAAAATCCCTTATTCCTTGAGTGTGCCAAGGTTGAAACCTAAATTGGTTTCTGTTTAGGTAAAATTTTCTTTTCATATTTAGTTTAGTTTTGTTTTGTTTTAGGGTCATACCCTGCAGTGCCCGGATGTTACTCTTGGCTCTGCACTCAGGACTCACTCCTGAGTCAGCTGTAAGGTAAAGGTAAAGGCCCTCTCGTTGTTGATATATTTTAGGAATTTTTTTTATAGGAATTAAAGAAAATTTTTACCAACCACACCTGGTTTTTGATCATATTTGCTCTTAGTAATTCTCCAATATCTTGATTCCTCAGAGCCGGTTAATGCTTTTGGAATTTATGGTCTCTGACTTTATTTTTGACATATTCTTTTTGGTATTTTTTTCCTATGAAGATTTAGGTCTTCTGTAACTTCTTTGCCTTTTCTCTAAGGACAGGATCTCTGCAGAAATCTAAATCCCCAGAAAGAAGATAGGTGGGAAAAAGCAAGGTAAACACAATATATTTTCAAATGGTGGGGAACAGGGAATATTTTTCCTCTTTTCTTTGTATTGATCAGAATGCAGGTAGATGCTAAAAAATGGAACACTATACGAATAACTTTTGAAATAAAATTCTTTATTTGCAGTTACTTGGCTTTTTCTCTTGTGTACTTTTTCTTTCTTTTTTGGTTTACTTTAACCTTGGTCCTTTTTTAAAGAAAACAATCATCACCAAGGGAAAGCTTTGTTGCTTATTTCATATCTTTTGTGCTTGAAAAGCATTAACATATCCATTTCTCTTCTAAATAGGATCTTCTGAAATAACGTAGACAGGATTTGTGTGAATGGAAACTCATTTGTTTTAATTATACAACCAGTGAGAAAGAAGTTCTAACATGTTCTTCTTTATTGCTTTGTATACTAAATGAGTATACAAATATCCTATACAGACACTTGCATTTCAATTACAAGGTGATAATAGTTCTGTTTTCAAATTTTGGTTTCCTTTTCCCATCTGTCCTTACCCATAAATTTCTTCTAGCTTATGTTGACAAAAATATTTATTAACTCTCACTTATCTGTTGCTATCCTATTTACTATCCTACCCACGATTTCTATGCCTTTTCTAATCTTAAGAAAATTTAATCATACTTAATGAGATTGAACAAATCCAACAAACATACAGAATATGTATTTTTTTCACAAATGTTTCTTTATTGTCACATACTGTTCAGATCCTGGGAAGCTATGGCAAATGAACATAGGTTTGGCCCCTAGGGGGCTGAGAAACCAGTGGGGCAGATGGAAGAACAAACGTACATGTGTGTTGTTGCTATGAGAAGTGCTAAAGCATACCTGTATCATCCCTATGACTTATCACCATCTGAGATTTTGTCACTGATTTGAAGAAAATTTATTTTATTTGATGTAATGTTTAATTATATTCAAAGCTTCCACAGTTTATGAAAATTGAGCCATCAGTTTTTTTTTTTTTCCCTTGGGAGGTTGGAGTCATACCCAGCGGGGGTCAGGGATTACTTCTGGTTCCGCACTCAGGAATTATTCCTGGTGGTACCTGGGGTATCATTTGGGATGCCGGGGATTGAACTCATGTAGGGCATTTGCTATTTACTACTCCTGACAAAATGATCCCTCAGTATAGGTTTATCACTAGATCTAGGTTTGTTCGTCACTAGATCTAAATAATATTAACAAAGACAAGTTCCATTTAGAGAAACAAAACTTTTAGCAGGATTGTATTTTTGTTTCTCCCACTCTTGTTCCTTTACTTTCATCTACCTGAGGCAGCATGATTATCTGTAGTCACCTGGGATCTCTAAACTCATTCTTGGCTTACTCTACAGCACCCTTTTTAAGATGCAACTGGAGTCAGAAACCATCAGAGATAATCTAGCAGTGATATATTTTGATAATTTGGGGACTACAGATCACATCTCTTTTAATGCAAATAATAGATATTTTGTTTACATATTATAAAAAATAGCATAAATATTATAATGAACAGCAATGTATTTGACATTTTTTACTGTATGCTATAGCATAATATTATATTTAATGTTTTTCACCTTTTTGCACTTCACAATAATCCTATCAAATCATAAAAATGAGACTCAAATTATGAAACATTTTCAAAGAAACAGATAACCTGAAAGTGTAAGGCATAGAACAGGAATCTATACCACCCGACCAAAGATGTCACAAGTTCAAATACTATATTATCTTCCCAGATCCCTTTCACCAACTTGACTTGCTCATTTTAGTTTTTTATTGAGTAAGTTATATTTCCAACTGACTGGCTTATTTTACTTCTAACAGTGGTTCTTGCCTGTAATAGTTATGTCTCTGAGGTATTTACTGACATTCTTGTTATTTTTCTACATAGATATTTCCATAACATTTGTTACAAGATAATTTCTTGTGTAAGAACAATTGTGGCTGCTGGGGATATTGTACAAAAGTCTAAACCACATTTTTTTCATGTGGAGGACTACATTCTATCCTTGCATAGCACTGTTTCATGAGTGTGACTATTGTTGGCTCCCAGCTTCTTTACCGCGAAAGAAACAGTGACCAGAATACAAAGACAATCTACAGAATGTGAAAGGATATTCACCCAATACCCATCTAATAAGAGGTTGATATCAAAGATTCAAAAGTCACTGATTGAACTCTACAAGAAGAAAACATTCAACCCCATCAGGAAATGGGGTGAGTAAATGAACGGAAACATCCTCAAAGAAGAAATTCAAATGGCCAAAAGGCACATGAGAAGATGCTCTTCATCACTAATCATCAGGGAGATGCAGATCAAAACAACAATGATATATCATCTCACCCCAGAAACTGGGCCACAACCAAAACAGCAAAAGCAACTGGTGTTGGCGCAGATATGGGGAGAAAGAGACTCTCCTACACTGATGGTGGGAATACCAACTGGTTCAGCCCTTTTGGAAAACAGTATGGACGCTTCACAAAAAATTAGAAATTGAATCCCCATTTGACTTGATCCTAGCAATACCACTTCTGGGAATATATCCCAGAGATGCAAAAAATATATAGTAGAAATGACCTCTTCACTTGTATGTTCATAGCAGTAATGTTTACAATATCCAGAATCTAGAAAAAACCCAAGTGCCCAAGAACAGATGACTAGTTAAAGAAACTTTGGAACATTTACACAATAGAATACTATGCAGTTATTAGAAAAGATGAAGTTATGAAATTTGTATATAGGTGGATCAACATGGAAAATACAATGTTGAGAAAAATGAGTCAGAAAGAGAGGGACAGAAATAGAAAGGAATATAAGATACCTTATATTCCACTCATTTGTGGAATATAAAGTTACAGAATGGGAGACTAACACCCAAGAATAGTTGATAAGTACCTGGAGGATTGCCTCATGGCTTGGAAGTCAGCCTCACATGCTGGGGGAAAAGGCAGCTCAGATAAAGAAGGGACCACATGTAAAGGGTGCTTCCATCTATTCCACTCTGGATGGAAGATGCCTGTGGAAAGTAGATTATAGACCAAACATGATAGCCAATTAATACCTCTATTATAAGCTACAACACTCAAAAGGATAGAGAGAGCAAAAGGGAATGCCCTTCCACAGAGGCAGGATGGGGTGGGAGGCAACAGGTGAGGGTGGTGGTTGGGATACTGGGATCCTGGGTAGTGGAGTATGGGCACTGGTGGAGGGATGGGTACTTGATCATTGTATGACTAAAACGCAAGCATGAAGGTTTGTAAGTCGAAACTGTACCTCATGGTGATTCATTAATAAGAAATTATTAAAAAATAGTAATTTTATTCTTTATAAGTCATTAGCATGGTGGTATTATCCTTGTTACTCCACATAAAGTTTTTCATTTCACTGTTCTCATAAAAAAGATTATCAAATATTTAAATGAATAGTTGGAAACCTAAAATGAGTCTTGCTTTGCATCTATGTCAATTTTATAATATTGTCAAAGTAGGTACTTTTATGTCTAGTATTTGACTAAAAGTTGAGATAACAAAAGGGAATGCCCTGCCACAGAGGCGGGGTGGTATGGGGGGATGGGGAGTGGGAGGGATACTGGGATCCATGATGGTAGGAAATGGGCACTGGTGGAAGGATGGGTATTTGATGATTGTATAATTGAAACCCAAGCACAAAAATTTGGAAGTCTACAACTGTACCTCATAATGTCTCACTAATAAAAAATAAATAAATAAACAAACAAAAAAGTTGTTTTTTAATACTTGAGTATTGAGGGCATTATTGACCTCCAATTAACTATTACTTTTCATCTCACTGAACTATATAGGTCACTTTCTACTATGAATCATTCCCCTTTCCTTGAAACATGGTGTTGTCGATTTTCAGGACCCCATTTTTATGGTAATCTTTCATCTTAACATGACACTCTCTAGCTCTCTTTGCTTCTGTTTTACTTATCTATGCAAATGTAAACACTAAAGAACCACAGAACTCCCCATTTACATGCTTATTTTTTATATTTATGCTCTTTCTCTAGATTTTCTTTAGCTTCTTAGATTATAAATTTTGATATTTATAAAAGGATTGCTTTTGGTGTGGCTCAGGGATTGTTATGAGGTGCTCGAGACTGAATTTCTGCAAAGCAAGTGTCCTACCTGTTGTATTATCTCTCCAGTCCCCCAATTTTCAATGTCTTAGACAAATTTCATTGATTCTTTTATAATTTCCCTTTATCTACATGGCTTTATCGACATGAAATTAAATACCTTTGGCATCTAATGATATGACATATGCCAGCCTTTCCTTCTTTTGGTTTAGTCTATTTTTTTCATTTAATTATGTCAATAACTTCCTATTTAATTTTCCCTTTTTTTCTGATGACAACAACCAGGATTATACTTTAATGATATGTGACGTTTATGCCACCCTCATGTTCAAAATTCTTCTCATCATGTTCAAAGTAAAAGGGCCATCACAGTAGCCTCTACCTACATGTATATCAATCTCCCCTTCCCTTCTCTGCTTTCATTTCTTATACTGCTTCCCTACCTCTATTCCTGAACTTGATATAGATCAGGTTCCCATAGTAGGTATTTGATATTAAGTATTTTCGATAGTCACCTTTATAGACACCTCTTTTTTCAGCCTCTTATTTTTAAATTGTATTCTCAGTAATACCCTCCCAGAGTACTTTACTTAATATTCAGCTGAGGGGTAGAGAGATAGTACAGGGATTAAGAGACATACTTTGCACACTACTTTCCTCACTTCAATTCCCAGCACAGAATGGTTGCTGAAGCATTACTGGACACAGCCCTGGAGGCTTCCAGAGCTGCCAGGTTCATTGACTATTCTCAGGAGTGTCCCCTGGAACTCCTAAATACTTCTCAGGAGGCTATCAACATGGAAAAATCAAGATTAAAAGAATGTATTTTCTTACCAAAACACTATTTACATTATTTCATTTTCTCTCTTAGTATTATGCACACAAATAATTTATACTTGCCAACTAACATTGGCACTGGAAAGTCACCAACAATGCCCGATTATATCATATATGGTGTGATATATTTAACCTGAAAAATAAGAATCGAATAATTCTGTGTATTGCCAGAATATGATTATGTCACTAGCAATTAGTTTATTTTATCATCATGTCATAGACTTGCAGGTTTCCATTTGATCTTGTCTGATCCAAAAGCAAGTCTTGGTTATATGATTTCTTTTTTTTCCTGGAATTTTAAATAATTGAGGTAAGAGACCACAGTATCTCTTATCCTAAGCCTCTTTTGAAACATTACTCTTTAATGGATTATCCTTATTGCATAATCCACTTCTTCATTCCTTTTCTATCAACTGCAATCTGTCTTTTTTTTTACCTGATATCAAACTATTCTCTTTGGAGGGAAGCTTAGACTACATATACTGTGCTCATCTAAATTGGAGACAGTCATTGGAATATTGTGGGAATCTAATTCCCTTCCATTCAATTCCATCATCATAGGCTCTAGTTACTTGGATACAGACTTTGGGAGCTATCCTAACTGCTCCGGAAAACAGATGCCTTTACTACCAACCCAGTATTGTGAAATGGAGTACAAAACCATGCTCTTCATCAGATTTTAAGAATTCTTATTTTTATAAAGGTTGAAATCATAGTTGAAGCTTCTACTTCCTAAAATAATCACTCTTGTTTCTGAAACTTTCAGTTGAAGTCCTAATCTGTGTAGCGCATTTTATGAAGAAAAACTAAATGAAATTGTGGTGATTAATAGAAAATTAAGTTTGTGGTAAAGAAGCATAAAATTTGCATGGCCATGCTAAGATTTTTGCTCAGCCTGTTCTTTAGATCTGACACCCAAAAGAAGGATATACCTAGGGCCAATAAGTCTTTGGCCTCACACGTGTTGAGAGTTGAAATAAATACACTCATAATGCTATGTGAATCAGTCCTTTATATCCATGTATTGACTATTTTATAAATCCATGTTTTAATTGCCCATTTCAGTTGTCTACCAAATCGTTATTCCAATGATATTTTTCTTGTAGATTATAAAGCATGATTGTTGGTCTGAAGAATATCTCAGTGTCTCAATGCTCTAGTGTTTTCTGTTCTTGTTATTTTATGAAATACTGAGCACTTATATACCTCTAAATTTGGTCTAATTGTATGTTTATTTCTGTTAGAGAACATTTTCATTTTACTGAGGTAAAATGCACCAGTCCATTCTGCCATTATTTTCAAGTGTGCTTTACCCCCAGTAGATTTTCTCCATAACTACCGCAGTTTCTGTATCTTAGTTTGGCACAAAGAAAACTTTCAGTTGACATTTTATGCCTCAAAAGACAAAGATAAATCAATTTAGTGCCAGTCTATGTCCATATTGTTATAAATATTCCATGCCCACTCATTTTATAATGCTAGGTGCCTGACTTAGTTGACTAGGATATGTATTAATTCCATCATTCACATCCTCTTCCAATCAAAGAAGTTATTATAATAGGCATAAACACATCTGATGCTTCTGCATTCATTAAATTCTCATAGTAATTTCCATAGGGTCACATACCATATTGGCATGCCTTAAAAAGCTACTTTACCTTTGCCTTTTTGACCATAAAGCCAAGCCATTTATTTACTCTGTTCATTAATCTAGAAAAAAAAATATGTAGGGGTAAAAAGTATGAAATGACCACTGAGAAAATTCATTCAAATTCTAAATCAGAAAGTCATTCATCCAAATAGAATGCTGTATATTTACATTGAAACTGCCATCCGTAAATTAAGGAGCTCTTTATTGATAATCAAGAATAATTTCTTGGATTTGTCCCCCAGCAGCCATAAGGTCAAGCAGCCACTCAGGTGGTTCCAAAGTCAATCTTAGGGTAAAGATATTTTCAGCTCATTAACATCACTTTACATTCCTTTAGTAGCATGCTATTTTACAATTTCTTTTTAGAACTCTTCTGGACGTTTTATTCCTAATTAGAGCATCTTTTCTACACCACTCAAGATACTATAGGCATTTCAATCTTCAAGATTGTTTTTAATGTTATTAAGTCTTAGGAACAATCTCAACCAGACAATAATAACCAGCATCCAAATGTCTCTCAAATGAACATTTTCTTGTCCCAAATTCCACTACTTTATGCTGGACGATTCTTAATAAGCATTGCAATAAGCCTCCATCTATGTGCATCACAGACAATTTTCTCCAGCTCTCCAGATTCTATTCTATACCATTAAATTAATGACTTGTATGGATTCAAATAAGTTTAGTTGAATTCTCTTTTACAGTAGTACAATATCATTGCTTTCAACTTTTAGTGCTATTCAGTCATGGCCACTACTGGAGTTTCCTTCAACCATTATCCCAAGGCCTACTGAACCCGTATCCGAGCACTGTTCTATTAGCCATTTATTGGTGTTTTTTCTATTAAGGATGGTCTAACATTTTGATTTATTTCTTTATATTCTGATATTTAGTGAAATTATTTTTTCCTTTCTGTTTTTGGTCATTTCTAAATAAGTATTGATGGGAATGTGGGGACAAAAGAAAAAAGGAACAAGAGGACTCTTACCTTCTGCTGGTGGGACTGCTGCTTGGTTTAGCCTCTTTGGAAAAAGTTCTCTGGAAACTTCTCAAAAATATTAGGAATACAGCCTCCATTTGACCCTGTAATTCCCCTACTGGGTATACCCAAAGCAAAAACTGAAAAAAAAACTGTTTGGGACATCTGAACAATTATGTCATCAGCAGCATTATTTGCTATACTTACATTATTTACAGAAGTTAAATTCTAGAAACAATGTAAGTCCCCACCAACATATGAGTCAATAAAGAAATTGTAAATTATAGTGTATATACACAGTAGAATACTACTACATAACCACAAAAGATGAAATTCTGTGATTACATCAAACTAAATGGAATAGAAAGAAGTTATTTTAAGTAAAGTGATCATAGTGTTTCGCATTAAGTATATTATTGAATAAACGTGATCTAGTGTCAAGTTTCATGTTTTTAGTATATTATCATGATAAGCACTATTAGACCAAGGGTTGTATTTTAGCAAACTTGGATAGAAGATTGGTGTATTATTTTTTGTGAAGGGAGTTGGGTTGATCACTTCTGGCAGCTTCTGGCAGTGCTCAGAGATTATTCCTGACTCTGCACACAGGGATAACTCATGGTGGGCTTGAGAGACCATATGAGGTATTGCAAATCAAATTTGGATTGGCCCTCTGGAAGGCAAACCCAATTTTTTCTGGTTCCAGCCTCATATCATTGCAACTTTTACTTTAACTACTGTAATAGCTAAAGCATCATAATAATAGCTAAAATGCAAAAAAAAAAACCTGCATAGCTTGTTTTCTTTTTGAGACAATATATTTTCTCATACATATAATGAACATCATAATGATATTAATAAAAATAATATAGAATAAAATAACATACATGATCACAATCATCCTGTTGTTCATTGACTGCCTCGAGCAGGCACCAGTAACGTCTCCTTCATCCTAGCCCTGAGATTTAAAAAGTGACATATTCAAGGCTCTTTCAGGGTTAGGAGAATGAGACCCATCATTTTTACTGGTATTTGGAACATTGGGTACGCCACGGGGAGTTTTCCAGACTCTGCTGTGTGGGCAGGTTACATTTGGTAGCCTGCCAGGTTGTCCAAAGTGAAAATGACATAATAAGATGTCACACGGCCGCAAATGCAGCCACGTGCTTCCGAGGGCTGGGTTTTATAATCTCTGGGTCTTGGCTGTTGATGGGATTACACGGGGGGGCGGGGCAGTTGTCGGGTGTGACCCCTGCCTATGGAAGATGGAGGATCTTGGTGGAGGATGCTCATCCCAGATTCGAGCAGGTTTGGAGATCTCAGCCCCAGGACCCGCATGCCTTTGTTCCTCTGCTGGTACCTTCATGCATGTGGAGAGTGGTCTCAGCATGGTTGTGGCTGGTTCTGGAGGTCTTCGTCTGCTGGGGCTCTGCTAGGGGCAGGGAGGGAAACTCAACCCACCTCCCTCCAAGGGGCCCCTGCGAGGACAGCCAGGCATTGGGGCGGGAGACTCTGCGCGGTTCTCTTCCAGGAGCTGGGTTTTATAGTCTCTGGGTCTTGGCCGTTAACAGTAAACCCATCCCCTTTCCATATTGGTAATGTTTAGCTGTGTTTTTGTAGAACCGACTTACCTCCATCAAATCTAAATAAATCATTTTTGTATTCAAGATAGAATTCGAGCAACTAAGATTCACAAGCATTGTTTAAACTTATATATTTTTTAAAAAATAATTTATTTATTTATTGAATCACTGTGGGAAAAGTTACAAAGCATTCAGGTTTCAGTCTCAGTCATGCAAATATCAAACACCTTTCCCTTTACCAATACTTATTTTTTATCACGAAGAACCCCAATGAAACCCCACCCCCACCCTTCCCAGTGCCTGCAAGGCAGATGAATTCTAGTTGACACTCTATCTGCTTTGATTAGATTCATTGTTTCAATAAAAGATGCACCACTATTATTTAGAGTTTACCCCCTACCCCCCAAATCAGACATGCTGAGAAAGCATTGTGAAGTGATTCGCTTTCTACAGCTGGGTTCAAGAATTAAATGTTGGTTTTGGATTTCCGCTATTTTGCTAATTAACCCTGGAAGTATTTCTACTGAGAGTCAGATAGTTAAGAGATTGGTTTCTGTGCTCTGGGGTCATGGCCGTGCTGGAGAGCCGCTCATGGGGGCCAACTGGCGGCCTCGGTAGGGCATGAAGCATGGACTGAAACGCCCCCCTTCCCATGAGGTTTTAGTCACCCCCACACCCCCGGCTCACACCTGCTCTCCACAAGGTACCCATGTGGCCGCCATCTTCTTTCCAGAGAGGAGAGGGCGAATGGGGCAACACCCTTTCCCCTCCGGGAAGACATGATGGCCTGGATTAACGCATAGTCCGTTCACTTTTCTGCTCCAAGCTGCTGGGTTCTGCATTAAGCCCTTGTGCTTCTGGGGCCGAAGCCATGCTGGAGAGCTGCTCGTGGGGGGCAACTGGTGACCTCGGTAGGGCGTGAAGGACGGACCGAAATACCCCCCTTCCCATGAGGTTTTTGTTGCCCCCGCACCCCTGGCTCATACCTGCTGTCCACAAGGCTCCCATGCGGCCGCCATCTTTCTTTCCAGAGAAGAGAGGGCGAATGGGGCAACACCCTTTCCCCTCCGGGCAGGCATGATGGCCTGGATTAATGCATAGTCCGTTCACTTTTCTGCTCCAAGTTGCTGGGTTCTGCATTAAGTCCATGTGCTTCTGGGGCTGTGGCCGTGCTCCAAACTTAACTCTGATTTTCAGGGAGAAACTTTGGGTGATTTACTTCCCATTGATCACTTTGTATATACAGAGATGTTGCGCAGCTGCATAAGCGGCCGCACGATTTGGAGGAAAAATCCTAGTTCCCGCATACTCAAGCTATGCTTGTGGAGGCTTCTGGTCACCGGGGTTCCATCTGGGGGAGGCGGGATGCGGCACCTACCTCATCTGGGACTTCCCGGTGATCTCGGCTCTTTTTGGAACCTGCTTTCTTCTCCAGGAGTTGTGGAGCCAGCCCTCCATGTGGTCCTTCTTCTCTCTGTACAGCTGTGTGCTGTTAGGTAAAGGTGAAAAGGTAAAGGCCCTCCCGTTGTTCATCGATTTGCTCGAGCGGGCCCAGTAATGTCTCCATTGGCAACTTTGTTGTTACTGTGTCTGGCATATCGAATACGTCACGGGGAGCTTGGAGACTCTGCCGTGTGGGCGAGATACTCTTGGTAGCTTGCCGGGCTCTCCGAGAGGGCGGAGGAATCGAACTCGGATCGGCCATGTTGGCTGCGTGCAAGGCAAACACCCCACCGCTGTGTGCTGTTAAACTTATATTTTAGTCACAAAATTTTCATTATAAGAGATTAGTCTCAATGGTTTACATTTAGACAATGAGAGCACAGAGTCATTAATAACGTTTATAATGGACAAAATAGCAAATATAAAACTCATGTATATTTATTATGAAAAATAGTGTTCTAATGATTTTATTATATTATTCCGTGTGGATCTTTTTATTTGTTTTGGTACTTGTATAAAATTGTTCAGAGGAAGCAGTATGAAAATATCATGCTAACAATAAAAGCTAAAAGCAAAAATCTTTACTTCTAGTGCAAAAGTGACCTTTTCTCTTTTTTATTAAAAAAAATTTGGGAGATTTTATGACAACAAGTTCTCAAAGTGTGGTTCCTTGACAAGGACACAAAGTATAAAAATATTCAGTCCCACTCCAATCATACTGACTCAGAAATTCCCTGGTGGATCTCAGTGAGTTAACAGCCTCTGGAAGATTCGAAGTTTCACTAAAGCACAAGGAACTGCTCTGAAATGATGAGAATGCTCATAGAAACAATACATGCTTCATTCCTGAAATTTCACCAGGAGGTCCATTCTTCCTCAGATTTTGGCTTTTCTTATACAGTTAGTGTAGATCTAATCCTGTTGTTAAGCGTTCACTTTGACGTCTTTGTAGTTACATTTGTACAGACTGGATAGCAATGTCAGGATATGAAATATAGAAATGGAGCTTTAGGGAAAATATCCAGGGGTTTAAAGAAAATCCTCTGTGTACAGACAGTAGAAAGAGGGCTGATACAGAGAAACTGGAGAAGTAATTGCTCTATCATGAGAGCTCAAGCCAGCAGCAGAATTATTTCAAGACTGACACAGGGAGTCTAGTTACTGTGATAAGGGAAGAACTAGAGAAATCAAGTCATCACAGCAGCTTTATAAAAGCTGGAATGTTGGTCCTATTCAACTTTGTATCTCTAGAAATGAACACAGCTTCTGTTATACATAATGGTACTAAGTACATAGTTATGATCTTAGTAAAGGAACAAACATCACAAAAATATACAGAACAAATGACACATAAGATATAAAACAGTAAAAAAATTGTAAGGTCTGCAAATAATAAAATCCCCACCATTATTAAATATAGTAACCAGGTATAAAAAATGATGTTTCTCTTTAATATGTATAATAGGGGCCGGAGCAATAGCACAGCGGGTAGGGTGTTTGCCTTGTACGCAGCCAACATAGCCGACCAGAGTTCGATTCCTCCGCCCTAAGTTCGATTCCTCCACTCCTCTTGGAGAGCCCAACAAGCTACCAAGAGTATCTCCCCCGCCCGGAAAAGCCTGTCAAGCTACCCGTGCCGTATTCAATATGCCAAACACAGTAACAACAAGTCTCACAATGGAGACATTACTGGGCCCACTCGAGCAAATTGATGAACAATGGGAGGACAGTGACAGTGATGTATAAGAAATCTTACAAAAATAGATAGACTAAAAAGTGATAAAACTGATGTAGACAATTTTTCAGTCAGTCAATATTTGCAAACTTTCTGCATAAGTAAAACATATTTTTATGAAAGTTGTATCCTATATTTATACTCAGTCGAAATGTTTGTTTAGATATTTAATAAGTTTAGTACATGCTGGAAATATGATATTGAGATAATTCTCTGTTTTGGGCTTGTTTTATTTCAAGCCTAAAATTAGAAAACATTAATTGTGTAGGCTGTGGTTAAAAATTGACTCTACAGGATTCATTACCACTTACTATATAGACTAGATTGTACCATGTGTAATTGTTCATTTTTTAGCTTCAAAATGAGTAATTCTTGTCAATTTTTCATTATTCCAACTAATAAATTGTTTGGGTAATTGCTAATTAGTAATATGTAAACTTCAAGAATGCCAAGAAATAAGGTAATATTATAACAACTGTATATGCATTACAAGCTCCCGGGAGAGCACAAGGCAGAGTCTCCTACCCTGTGTCTGACTATCCTCGCCAGGGCCCAACAGCTGAAGACTTCCAGGCCCCAACCAAGGCCTTACTGGAGCCACTCTCCACACACTTGGATAAGCCTCAGACATAACCGAACTGGCAGAGGAACCCAGGTGTGTGGGACCCGGGACTGAGATCTCTAAGCCTGCACGGTTTGGGACTGGACCTGTCAGTAGCTAAACAGTTACACCCTCCAACTGCCGTGTAACCCCAACAAAGGCCAGGATCCAAAGATTATCACAACAAGCTCCCGGGAGAGCACAAGGCAGAGTCTCCTACCCTGTGTCTGACTATCCTCGCCAGGGCCCAACAGCTGAAGACTTCCAGGCCCCAACCAAGGCCTTACTGGAGCCACTCTCCACACACTTGGATAAGCCTCAGACATAACCGAACTGGCAGAGGAACCCAGGTGTGTGGGACCCGGGACTGAGATCTCTAAGCCTGCACGGTTTGGGACTGGACTTGTCAGTAGCTAAACAGTTACACCCTCCAACTGCCGTGTAACCCCAACAAAGGCCAGGATCCAAAGATTATCACAACAAGCTCCCGGGAGAGCACAAGGCAGAGTCTCCTACCCTGTGTCTGACTATCCTCGCCAGGGCCCAACAGCTGAAGACTTCCAGGCCCCAACCAAGGCCTTACTGGAGCCACTCTCCACACACTTGGATAAGCCTCAGACATAACCGAACTGGCAGAGGAACCCAGGTGTGTGGGACCCGGGACTGAGATCTCTAAGCCTGCACGGTTTGGGACTGGACCTGTCAGTAGCTAAACAGTTACACCCTCCAACTGCCGTGTAACCCCAACAAAGGCCAGGATCCAAAGATTATCACAACAAGCTCCTGGGAGCGCGCGGCCGCATTCGCGGCCGCGCGACTATTTATTTAATAATTTTCAGGATACCTTAAATATCCTTAAATATCCAACCCACACGGCAGAGCCTGGCAAGCTATCCGTGGTCTATGCCAAATAGACCAAATTGATATGCCAAATCCAGTAATAAATGGATCTCATTCCCCTAGCCCTGATTATGCAGAGTCGAGAAGGATATGGAAGGAGAAGCTGATAAAACACCAAGGCAGACATGGGCTGCCAAAACGCAGAAAAACAAAAATGATTGTCTGTACTTTTAATGCTCGTACGCTGGCATCTGCTGCATCCATTGAAGACCTTATGGTACAAGCACGAAAGATCAAGTACGACATCATTGGTCTGACCGAAACGAGAAGACATCAATCCCATCATGCTGTTTTCGACACTGGAGAAGAACTGTTCCTTGGAACATGTGATAAAAGAGGCGTCGGTGGTGTCGGTATCCTTGTCAACACAAACTTAGTCACAAGCATTGATTCATTTGAATGCCTAACAACCCGAATCGGACGATTACACTTGAATAAATGTGGCTCACTACCGGCAGTTTCTATCTTTGTTGTCTACGCACCAACATTCAGTTATGGTGAAAAAGAAACTGAGAAATTCTACATGGAGCTGGAGAAATTCTATAAAGAAGATCACACCTTCTACAAGATCATTGTCGGTGATTTTAATGCCAAGATAGGACCAAGAAGATCAGTCGATGAACTCCACATTCATCGGAACCCATGGCCTGGAATGGAACGAACAAGGTGACAGACTGTCTGAGTTCATCATGTCAACCAAAACCTTCCATGGTAACTCACAATTCCAAAAGGCTGAATCTAAACGTTGGACATGGGAGTCTCCCGATGGACGGTTCCACAATGAAATAGACCACATCATATTCAATCGGCGGTTTTGCCTAACCGATGTTGCTGTTGTCCCAAAATTCCAAACGGGATCAGACCACCGTCTTCTTCGTGCAAAATTCTACCTCACAGAACGAGGAGAAAAGAATGCAAGGTTTAAGAAGAAGACTCCCAGAACAACCACCAACTGGGAACTCTTTGGCTCTGTTGCAGCAACATGGGAAGATGCCGTCATTGACAACATTGATGAGGAATACGATCAAATGATTCAGCACCTCCATGATTGTGCAAGGAATGCCAAGAGAGAGATAACCACAAAAAACCGTCTTTCTTCGAACACTCTTGAACTTATTCGCCAACGTGGCGTGGCACGTGCCTCAGGCAACCACAAGCAAACGTCCGAACTGGCAAAACAGTGCAGAAAAGCCATCAAGGATGACCTCAAAAACAGGAGAGCAGCAGTACTGGTAGATGCAGCAGAAGCTGGGAAAAACATTCGTAATGCCCGCCTGTCCTTCACCAACTACAAAACCAAGATGACTGCCCTCCGACATCATGATGGATCTATCACATCTTCCAGAAGGGCAATGGAGAAGATTATTCATGACTTCTACTCAGATCTCTTTAATAGCCACATCCACTTGCCCACATACCACATACCACATGATGGATATGTCGTTCCCAATGTTCTCCCTTCCGAAATCCAACATGCCAT
This sequence comes from Sorex fumeus, assembly GCF_029834395.1. Lineage (NCBI taxonomy): Eukaryota > Metazoa > Chordata > Mammalia > Eulipotyphla > Soricidae > Sorex > Sorex fumeus. The sequence continues at coordinate 38,630,092 of NW_026606111.1, forward strand.
CTCGTCGGTAAAGAAACAAAAAGCACCTGGCCCAGACAAGATCAGACCTGAACACCTGAAGAACTTACCATCAGTACTCATCAATACATTAGCTCGACTCTTCACACGCTACCTGTCTGAATGCAAGGTTCCATCCCAATGGAAAACCAGCAAGACTGTACTACTATACAAGAAAGGAGACATCCACGACATTGGCAACTATCGCCCAATCTGCCTATTGTCTGTCATCTACAAACTATTCACTCGAGTCATCCTGAATAGGATTAGCAGAACACTAGATGAAGGACAACCATGTGAACAAGCTGGATTCCGAAAAGGATTCAGTACCATCGACCATATCCACACAATAACCAAGCTCATTGAGGTATCTCGGGAGTTCAAGATGCCGCTCTGTCTAACGTTCATTGATTTAAAGAAGGCCTTTGATTCTGTTGAGACGGAAGCGGTCATGGAAGCCCTAGTCAATCAGGGCGTACAAACTCAATACATCAGGATCCTTCATGAGCTCTATTGCGGATTCACTACCAAGATCTCACCATTCTACAAAGAAGTAATCATCCATATCAAGAGAGGGGTTCGGCAGGGTGATACCATTTCACCAAAACTCTTCAGTGCCACCCTCGAGAACATCATGCGACGACTAGAATGGGAAAACATGGGAGTGAAGATAGATGGTCGACAACTACACCACCTCCGCTTTGCTGATGACATCGTTCTAATAACACCAAACATCAGCCAAGCGGCACAAATGCTTGCGGACTTTGACCGTGAGTGTGGAAAGGTTGGACTACAGCTGAATCTTACGAAGACAATGTTTATGAGAAACAGCCTTGTTCCTGACGCTCCATTCGCTCTCAACGGAACCACCATCTCCGAATGCAACAGTTATATATACTTAGGTCGAGAAATCAACATGATGAATGACCTGGCACCTGAGTTACGCAGGAGGAAGAGAGCGGCTTGGAATGCCTTCAAGAGCATTGAAGAAATAACTAAAAGGACAAAGAACCTCCAACTACGAGCACATCTCTTTGATTCCACTATTCTTCCTGCATTAACATATGCCTCAGAGACCTGGACCCTACGAAAACAGGATGAGAACACTATTCGGGTCTCTCAAAGAGGAATCGAAAGAACTATGCTTGGAATATCACGATTCACTCAAATGAGAGATAGAATCCGGAGTTCTGATCTTCGTCAACGCTCAAGAATCAGAGACGCTGTCTCATTTGCCAAGACATCAAAAATCAGATGGGCTGGACATGTAATGAGGTTTACAGACAACCGCTGGACTAGAGCCATTACTGATTGGATTCCACGAGACATCAAAAGATCACGTGGACGCCCACCTATAAGATGGTCAGACTTCTTCGTCAAGACCCTAAATGATCGGTTTGAGGCTTTACATGTTCCTAAAACGAACAGATACCATTGGGCTACGCTAGCACGCAACCGGGATGAATGGAGACGTTACTGGCACCCGCTCGAATAAATCGATGAATAACGGGGATTAAGTGATTAAGTGATTAAGTGATATGCATTACACACATCATCTTAAGGATAGCATTTTTAGACCAGGAGATAATACAGTGATTAGGGCACATGTTTAGCATGCACTAATCCTGGGTTTGAAATGTCAAGGAAATACCTGACCCACCCCACCAGTGTTGGGCATCTTGGGGTTGCATATAATAATATTTAGGGATCAGTTACTACTGAGATTCAAGGATTAAAGTTCTATAGATTCAATTGTGCATATGAATCTGAGATACCAGTGCATATGTGCTAAGCATACTCATACTTTACAATAGTCTCAACAAATAGTGTTTAAGACTTATAAAACATTCTTTCCTCACCTTTCTTTAATCTTTTGCCCTCTCCTCAAAACTGTATAATAACTCTCTCTATCTATATCTTTGTTTTATACCTAAACTATGATTTTAAAAGGTAGTATGAGGCTGAAAACTTTCTGCTAACATAAATGACCATTAATATTGTGTTCTAGCTCATGTAATTTAGGATAACATATACAAGAAAAATTGAGTACTTTTTCCACAAGTGTGTTTCCTCATGCACAAGCATAATTTAGGTGAATTTTAAATATGTATATTCTAGATTTCACATTGGCAATGCCCTCAGAATCTAATAGCAAAAAATATTTCCTAATTGATCATTACTTTCTCTAAATTTTAGAAACCTCTATTTGAAAACAGTCGCATAGTTGTAAGTCATCTAAGTTTACACATAAAATACCTAAAAATACAAGCTTATTTTGGCTTGAATATGTTATAAATATCTCCAAGTGATAATTAGGAACAGTCCAAACAGATGAACCACTTTATTTTTTACCATTTAGAAAATGTAGTATATCATTAACTGAATTATGTTATCATTATTTTATGAAAGACTGAAAAAGGAAGGTGCCTATTCAGTCATGACACTTTTTAATCACTTACAATTTGTTGAAAGAGCACTCCTAGAATTAACTAGGTAGAACACAGAAAATCTGTTTCCAGATCTTGAATATTTTACATTGATAATCTATAGTAACTGATAATATACATCTCACAATTCTATCAGTTTCCTATACTAAAGGACTTTGGTTTCATATTTGCATCATTTGAATCACTTTCGTCTAGAAGGTATACACAAGATTTCTTCAACATTATCTTTCTCACAAATCAGATTTTTGATGGCTTAATAATAACAGTCTTAATTATAATGACATAATACTATATAATATAATAATTTCAAATTATCAGTGTTTTAAAATGTATTTAGGGACTAGAGAAATAATACAATAGACAGCATGATTACCTTGCATGCAGCCAACTAAGGTTCAGTCCCAAGCACAGCACACAATAAGATCCCCAAGCCCACCAGGAGTAAGTCTCAGCCTGAAAAAATGATATCTTTGCTTATTTACCATTTCCTTGGAAAGGATATCAATGTCCCTTTATCCTAGTAGTATTTGTTGTAATTCTTTGTGCATAATCCCCTAATAGACCTGAAAATTTGTCTTATATGCAGGCTTACTACATGTCTCCCAATAACTTTATTATTATAGCCCTAGGACCCAGGAAAGTTTTGGGTGCAGAGCCAGGAATAATCCCTTAACACAGTCACTCGTGGCCCAAAAACAAAAGCAGAAAATGTATTTCATTTATTTAGAAGTTTATTATTTTTCTTAAATTTTGTTGTTATAGTATAAAAGATCCAAGAATTTTCCTGCAAAGTAAATTCTTTGCTTCAGAAGATGTTACAACCCGATACTGAAACTTCTGCTACCAAAGGAAAGGGCCTATCTACTTCCTATCCTTTTGAAGTCTTTGTCTTGTCACTTTCTTGGACTAACAGAAAAGACATAAAACTCGTTTAGAGCCTAGTCCCCAAGGAACCTACATATTTTTCCCTCTCTCCCTTTGAATTCTATTCCGACTGTGTGAACAAGTCTCACCAAGGTTGCCAGAAGATAAAAGGCTATGAGGAACAGAGCATTCCAATCTTCCATTAACAAAATTGTTTCATATCTCTGTTTATTTTGTTTCTGAGCATATCTTGGTTAAAAAATAATATTCCATTTTAAAGCAGAGGCAGTGGAATCTTTTTGAAGCTATAATGAATGGCAATTAAATTCAATACATGAACTACAACAGTATACATGGCTCAAAGTAGTGACAATATGGCCAATCTTTAACAAGATTGTACAAGCTCAGAAATGACCTGTTGTGGCTGTCTTCTGAGCATGACTTTTAGATGCTTTCAATTTTGCAGATAAAAAAAATTGATGTAGAAAATCTATGCTAGATAAATCTTAGTATAAATAATAAAGTAAAAGGAAAGTTCACATCTGATTTTAAAGTGCTGAAGACACTGAACTTTATGGAAGTTTTACTTCCACAGAATCTGATAGCTGAGGGAGTAGCTTAATTTTGACTAGAACACTTAAATATAAAATGTTTTAAAGGACAAAGTAAAGGATAAATAAAATCTAATTGTCTATAGTTGGAAATGAGCAGAGATAACCAACCTGAAGAAATTATATCTTTGCTTATTTATCTTTTTTTCGAAAAGGATATCAATGTCCCTTTTAGCCTAGCAGCATTCATTGTAATTCTTCATAATTATTCCCCTTATGGATTTACTATTACCTGAAAATTTGTTTTGTGTCCAGGCTTACTATATGTCTTCCAATAACTTTATTATGATAGCCCTAAAAAAACCAGAAAAGTTTGGGACACATAGCAAATGTTAAATGAGTTGTTTAATAAGTGTATTAAGAAGAAATATATTTGAAGCTAGCTAGTACATATATATTTTTACATATATATTTTGAGTATCATTGATTGGTACACTAATTATTTTTCTATGGTTAAAAACTTTGTATAAGACTTTTAAACAATGCACAGAGACTTGGGGGGGGGTTCTGTGGTAAGTGGAAATGTGTGTGAGAGATGGAGATAGAGAGAGGGAAGAGACTCAGAAAAAGGAGTTTCTAAAATGAGTACAGTTAAATGCTCCCAATATGTTACAAATTGCATTAAAAACATCTATTCAAAGTACACTGCCATACTAGGCTCCAAGAAGGTATTTGAGCTGCATCTTAAAGATGAGGTAATATTTTACATTCTGAGAACTTTTGTGTAACAAAAGGAATGGGAGTGCTGTGGGAAGTCATCAAGCATTTTCTAGTATGCTGAGAAGACTAATTTTCTTGACATGCAGGATAATAGGAGTTATTGGAAAATAGTGCAGAAATGAAGATATAATTTGGCAGGCAACCATAGATGCCTTTTAAATGAGTTTAGCCTTCAGTAGAAAAAAGTGACAAGCTTGAAAGTTTAAGTTATGGAAGGGAAATTTTAGAGCAGTATGCCAGTTGTTGAAGCAGATGGATGTCTCTTCACTATTCTGATTTCCACTGTTGATACTGCTCATATAAACTATGAAAATGAAGCTGAGATCCAGTCACAAAGATAGCAGTACCATGTGGACACCTGTGCAAGATTATCTGATCTTGTTTGTTTGGTCCTAACGAAGAGGTAGGGCATCTTTTGCAAGGTTCAGAAGACATAGATGAAAACCAGAATTTTTCTTCTCTCTATAGTTACAAGTACAAATTTTGATAAGGCTATAGTTCTCAAATAAGTTTTAAAGAAATACGACTTTTAGAAAAATGATTTAGAAAAACATTTATAGCAAAATTTACCATCAAAATGTAAATGCTGCTACTCATTTTGTCTCTTAAAATTATACTTTATAAGTTAATGTGAAATTATAATATGCTCAATGTATACATTTGATTATTTGACATATGCACACATTGTAAAAGGATCTCCCTATTTGGGTTAACCCATCCATCACTGCACATATTTAACTTTTTTTTTGGTATATGAAGAATTTGTTATAAATTCCTTTAAATTTAGATGAAATTCACTTTTATACAGTGATAGGAATTTAACTTTTATGTATTGATAGCCAGTTATCTCAATATTATTACTAAATAGTTATCATCTGCTATGATACAAATTGGAAATGTGAGATCATATTCTGACATAAAATGTATTTATTACCTTATGTATGATTGAATTATGTTATCTATAATTATTATTAACTATTATTAAAAATTAAATATTATATTATACTTTTTTCATTTGCTGGGGCAATTAAAATATATTATTCACAATCAAATTTTGTTAGCAACAATAGCATATAAAATAATACTATACTCTTCTAAAGAATGCATAAGTATGCATTTTACTAGCTTCTGTAAATCTCAGGTTGTTCTTATTTATAAATTTAAATACTATAGTTAAGCCAGAATCTGGAAAAAACCTGAGTGCCCGAGAACAGATGACTGGTTAAAGAAACTCTGGTACATTTACACAATGGAGTACTATGTAGCTGTTAGAAAAGATGAAGTTATGAAATTTACACACAAGTGGTACTACATGTAAAGTATCATGTTAAGCGAAATGAGTCAGAAAGAGCGGGATAGACACAGAAAGATTGCATTCATCTGGGGAACATAAAGCAACAAAACGGGAGACTAACACCCAGGAATGGCTGAGATTAGTACCAGGAATTTTGCTCCATGACTTGAAGGCCAGCCACATGTGCTAGGTGAAAAGGAAGCTCAGATAGAGAAGAGAGCACCAAATAAAGGGTATTGTGGCGACCCTCCCAGGGTGAGAGAGACATGCTAAAAGTAGTCTATAGACCAAACACGATTGCCACTCAATGCCTTTCTTGCAAAACTCAGTACCCAAAAGAAAACAGAGAGAAGAAGGGGGAATGCCCTGCCACAGCGGCAGGGTGGGACGGGGAGGGGGGGGATGAGGGGGGGGGAGGGATGCTGGGACCCGTGGTGGGGGAGGATGGGCACTGGTGGAGGGATGGGTACTTTATCATTGTATAACTGAAACCCAAGCACAAAAATTTATAAGTCTATAACTATACCTCGGACACTACTTCCACTACCCAGCCGTCGCCACACTCCAGGACGCTTTAAGTGATTAAGTGAACTATACCTCGAGCTACCGAGAGTATTCGATATGCCAGACACAGTAACAACAAAGTCTCCAATGGAGACGTTACTGGGCCCGCTCGAGCGAATCGATGATCAACGGGAGGGCCTTTAATTAATTTAACTATACCTCATGGTGTTTCACTAATAAAAAAAAATGATTTAAAAAAATAAAAAAATAAAATAAAATGAAAAAAATAAAAAATAAATACTATATTTATATTAAAATAATTTTCTTTTTATATCCAATTCTTGCCAATCAAATTATTGGTAAATATTTATTACTATATTATTGAACTGACTTTTCATGACATATTTCTTTGTCTTTTCTTGGAAAAATGTCTAAAGAGTTTTAAGAATTAATAAATTAGTTGCGATTGTAAATTTATTGTTTAAAAATTAAGCTTTTTTTAGGTGTATGATTTTAGATTAAAATTTGTTTTCTTTCAGAATTTTGAAATTTGCTTTTTTGTCTTTCTGCTTCTAATACTATGCACAGCAATTTTGTTATCAATATATGTTTTTGTTGTTCTTTTCTTTCCATTTTCCCTTTTTTTTTGTGAATATTTAAAGGTTCAGTTGCTACTCCTTGCCCCCTGACAGTTTGCATAAAGTTTATGCCTGTTTTTCAGAGGAACTTTTATTTTCCAAATATCTCAGTAAGCTTTTTAGTGGTTTGTCTTCTATATTTACTTTTTTAAACTGTCGGTTTAATTTATTTGTCACTTTCTAATTTTAATTCAGTGAATTGCAAGACTTTGAATGATTGTGGGTACTTTATATTTTTGGGGGGTGTCTTGCAGATCATGGGGACCCAAGCACTGATTTCTTGTAGTACAGGGTTATGGTGCAATGAGACCTTGACAGGACCTCAGGTCTGATGATAGTCAAGGCTGTGCAGCTCTGAAGCGGTGATGGGGTTCACTGCATAAGTGCTTGGCATTGCTATCCATAACTGTGCTCTAGGGCCATGTAGTGTCAGGATCAATCTTGGGCTGTGCATACTAGATATGTGCTCCATTCCTTTGAGCTCTCTCCTGGCACACAAATTTTAGTTAGAAAAGTTGTCTTTTTTCTTCAGTTCTGAAAAAAGAAAAACATATTGAGAGCATTTTAACTGTACTCACTTTAGAAAATAAAGAAAATTTTCTTTTGTTTGTTGCTATTATTATTATTATTTTTAATTATTTGTAATATTTTACTATTACACCTCCCATTTTTTTCTCTTATCCTATAAAGATTATCAAATGAAAATTGAAAACTTTCATTTTAGGTAAGATATAACAATACGATTATCAAAGGAGTGAAAACATTTGCAGACCTAGCTTGTCTAGTTTGAACAATGTTTTGAAAATAAATAATGAAAAATCAATTGCTTGATGTTTTGGGAATAAAGGGTTTTGAAAAAGAATTTATTGAGGTACTATAAAACTAGTAGATTTAATCTAAAGACTAGTTATAATGGTTTTTAAAAATTAAATAATTTGGCGAAATGAGCTTAAATTTCTCACTAAAACTGAAATGGAAAGAAGTAACAACTCTACTTTAAAATGTATTAAAGAATTCAAGATTGTCCTTGTCATCTTTACTACTTTTTGTCAGCTTTGTTTTAGTTCAAGCATTACCTATTATAGATCGTCATTCTTGTGCCAATTTTCATTTGTGCAGAGACATTCTCTATTCAGCTATCTTTCATGGTGAGCTAAGAATAGAAAACACAATTTGTTTAAAGAAAAATGAATTATTATAAACCTAGTATCATATAAACATAATAGACATATTTATAAAATAAACACAACATAATACCATCATATATAGATATCTAAAATATATATATTAGTGTAAAAACTAAGTATGTCACAGATCGAAGAGAATATTCATGATGGAAACTTAATGAGCTAAAATATGAACTGAAGTTAATGATAGTAAATATCACTATAAGGTAAGATTCTATCAGATCGTATTTTCATTATAGTTAGTACTTTTATAAAAATATATATGTTGAAACATAATAAATTATATATCTTGAATGAAAGTTAAGTATTAATAAGTTTGGAGTTATAGGTAAAATTTAAATTTTTTTGTTTCTGTCATATGGAATTTTTTCTTGTTGCTGATGGTGACAATGGAAATAGTACCAGTAATTTATATTTGTATATAAAGAAATTGGAAGATGCTCCAAATCAGTGTTCATTGAGCCTTGTGAATAGGAAAGAGTCCTGGAGACGCTGGTTTAACTGGGCTCTATGGTTCAGTGCTAAGGTATGAGCATGTATTGCTACATAGGCGCTAAAGTGCTCAAGACACACCTTGGTAGAGTTCCCAGGTCACTGGGGCCACACTTGGCAATGTTCAGAGGCTTCCTGGAATTAAACTTTCTTATGCTCAGGGAACCACGCTGTCCCAGAAATTAAATCAGGTTTTCATACATGCCCTTGATATGTGTACTGTCTCACCAGCTCCATAATCAGTACATTATTAGGTAGATGAAAAACATGTGGAGATGGTAGTTATAGAATTCTTTAATTCTGGGATTTATAAAAATCTAACGTGGTTCAGTCAAAATAGATGCTGCAGAAGCGATGAACTTCTAATCTTAAATATAAAGTGATATAGTGCTTTTCAGAGACATAGAAGTTATGTCTTTACATTATATTGTTTTCAGAAACAAGTCCAGAATAGTTCATGAAACACATAATAGAATGCAACTTATTTTCTAGTAGTGTTATGGATCTTCACATTTCAGATTAAAGTGCAAGACTATGCCATAATCTATTTGGTTTATAATCAGACCTATCCCTTCACAAAATAACTTCTTGGTTTCATTTCCTAGTGCCTTCTTTGTTTAATCTACTTCTGAGATTTTGGGAGTCAAGGATACCTGTATTTCAGAACCGTTATTCCTGAACTCCCCTCTGCCCACAAAATTTTTCCATGAATAAATGGTTCACTTATCTCATTTGGTGACTTCTGAAGTGTTTCCCTCTCTGTAACAGAGTCAACAAATGTCTTCCATCCTTTGCCACTTGCCAAAATATACAACATAACATTTTTTTCAGCTATTTTTTTTTATCTATAGCCATACATTTATACTTATGTTTCCCCCTCTTTTCCCATTCCAACCCATTTATACCCACATAGGCACTTAGAATATAGTGCATATAGATACTGGACATGGGCATTGTTGTTCAACTTGTTTTGTTTTTCCTTCCAAAGAATTAGAAAAGTACCTGCCAGGAACATGAAAAGTACTCAATGACTGTTTGTTGAAAGCTAAATTAACAAAGTGAGTTGTATTTTTAAAAAATCTTAAGTCTTAGTTAATTCCAGTGTTTTTCATAATTGGGTGGAAGCTGACTTGGTAAGCATATGGAAGTTTTTTAAAAAGCCCTAAACTATTTAATAAGTCAATATATTTAAATCATGTAAAATAAAATTTCCACATCAATTTACATTTAAATGTTGAAATCTCTGACTAAAAAAATTTGGTTGCATTAACATGCATATAATTTTCCAAGTGCAAAGGTTTTTTTTTTGCAACACAATGCCCATTGCAGCATTGATACTAACCAAGATATAGAAACATTCTCATTACTGAAGAATAGATAAATGGAATAAATAGAATATATACACATATAAGCACATAAATATAAATATAGACATAGTGGGATATAATTGGACTGTAAAAAAAGTGCCTTTTTTTACACCTATTTCCACAACGAAATAGACCACATCATATTCAATCGACAGTTTTGCCTGACTGATGTCGCTGTTGTCCCAAAATTTCGAACAGGATGGGACCACCGTCTCCTTCGTGCAAAATTCTACTTCACAGAGCGGGGAGAAAGGGCTGCAAAGTTCAAAAAGAGAAATCCCAGAATGACCACCAACTGGGAACTCTTTGGTACTATTGCGGCAACATGGGAAGATGCCATTGTTGACAACATTGACGAGGAATATGACCAACTGGTTCAGCACCTCCATGAAAGTGTGAGGAACGCCAAGAGAGAGATAGCCACAAAAAATCGCCTATCTTCGAAAACTCTTGAGCTAATTCGCCAGCGTGGTTTGGCGCATGCCTCAGGCAACCGCAAGCTAACGTCCGAGCTTACAAAGCAGTGCAGAGATGCGATCAAGGAAGACCTCAAAGAGAGAAGAGCAGAAGTACTGGTAGATGTGGCAGAAGCCGTAAAAAGATTCGTAACGCCCGCCTGTCCTTCGCCAACTATAAGACCAAGATGACTGCCCTCCGACATCCTGATGGATCCATCACATCCTCCAGAACGGCAATGGAGAAGATTATCCATGACTTCTACTCAAATCTCTTCGATAGCCATGTCCACTTGCTGACATACCAAATTCCACAGGATGGATATGTCGTTCCCAACGTTCTCCCTTCCGAAATCCGACACGCCATTTGGTCGGTAAAGAAACAAACAGCACCCGGCCCAGACATGGTCAGACCTGAACACCTGAAGAACCTGCCGTCAGTACTCATCAATACACTGGCTCGGCTCTTCACTCGCTACCTGTCTGAATGCAAGGTTCTGTCCCAATGGAAAACCAGCAGGACTGTACTACTGTTCAAGAAGGGAGACATCCATGACATTGGCAACTATAGCCCGATCTGCCTATTGTCTGTCATCTACAAGTTGTTCACTCGAGTCATCCTAAATAGGATTGGCAGAACACTAGATGAAGGACAACCATGCGAGCAAGCCGGGTTCCGCAAAGGATTCAGCACCATCGACCATATCCACACGATAACCAAGCTCATTGAGGTGTCTCGGGAGTTCAAGATGCCTCTCTGTTTAACGTTCATTGATTTAAAGAAGGCCTTTGATTCTGTTGAGATGGAAGCGGTCATTGAAGCCCTAGCCAATCAGGGCATTCAAGCCCAATACATCAGGATCCCCCGTGAGCTGTATTGTGGATTCACTACCAGGATCTCATCATTCTACAAAGAAGTGATCGTTGATGTCAAGAGAGGGGTGCGGCAGGGTGATACCATTTCACCGAAACTCTTCAGTGCCACCCTCGAGAACATCATGCGACGACTGGAATGGGAAGGAATGGGAGTGAAGATAGATGGCTGGCAACTACACCACCTCCGCTTTGCTGATGACATTGTTTTAATAACACCAAACATCAGCCAAGCGGCACAAATGCTGGCCGACTTTGACCGTGAGTGTGGAAAGGTAGGACTACAGCTGAATCTTACGAAGACAATGTTTATGAGAAACAGCCTCATTCCTGACGCCCCATTCGCTCTCAACGGAATGACCATCTCCGAATGCAACAGCTATGTGTACCTAGGTCGAGAGGTCAACATGACAAATGACCTGGCACCCGAGCTGCGCAGGAGGAAGAGAGCGGCTTGGAACGCCTTCAAGAACGTCGAAAAAATAGCTAAGAGGACGAAGAACCTCCGGCTCCGGGCACATCTCTTTGATTCCACTGTTCTTCCTGCATTAACATATGCCTCAGAGACCTGGGCCCTACGCAAACAAGATGAGATCGCTATTCAGGTCTCCCAAAGAAGAATAGAAAGAGCTATGCTTGGAATATCACGTTTCACTCAAATGAGAGAAAGAATCCGGAGTTCTAACATCCGTTGACGATCAAGGATCAGGGACGCTGTCTCATTTGCCAAGGTGTCGAAAATCAGACGGGCTGGTCACATAATGAGATTTAAAGATGACAGTTGGACTAGAGCTGTTACTGACTGGATTCCACCGGATGTCAAAAGACCGCGTGGCCGCCCACCTACCAGATGGTCAGACTTCTTCGTCAAGATCATGAACGATCAGTTTGAGGCCCTTCATGTTCCCGGAGCGAACAGATGCCATTGGGCTACACTAGCACGCGACAGGGACTAATGGAGACGTTACTGGCGCCCGCTCGAGCAAATCGACGACTAACGGGAAGTTAAGTGATTAAGTGATTAAGTAAAAAAAGTGCATACTCAGCAACTATTTCCCATCTCTAATATTATTCATGTTGAGGGTTAGGGTTTCAACAATATGAATTTTTGGAAGACACTTTAGTAGAGAGCAGCCTATCTGATAGTTTTAGGATTTAGATTTTCTGTATCAGGAAACTGAGTACATTGTTATGCTTTTAATGAAACTATTTTTTAACAGAGGCTGTAAATTTGATATTTAATATTTAGTAAATAGAACTAGATTGTGTTGCCTCTAGACAATGTGTCTTCTGTATTCAGTCTCCAACCTGACTTTATTTCTCATTTTACACTTACCAATATTATAATTAATTACATTATTTTTTGGAAAAGATTGTGAAGTAATTTTATAAAAATATACCATTATTAAATGTTTGATTTTTTTAATGTGAAGAGAAAATCTGTCAAAAAATGTAACTTGATTTGATAGTTTGTAAAGACATTTTCTTTTATTGTTTTATAAAACTACTAACATACATTTTCCTTTCTATGGAATATTTGAAAAATTGTTTTTTTAATTATGTATGTAAAATTTATCTTCCTTACAAAATTGAATTTTTGTGTTTCTTAAACAATAAAATACTAGGGTTTAATCATTTCTAACATTAGTTTACAAATTTTCAATAGAACACATATTTCCCATAACTGCTTGAAATATGTAATAAATTATACTATTTTTACTTATAAAATGAAAGATCTATAATAAATATTAAGTGTCTAATCTTCAGTTTCAAAGACACCTTTTCCAGCATATGATCTCCTAGACTCAGCAAATCACATTGACCCTTAACTTTCAGAATTATACAACTATTCACTGATAAGTTATTTCTACTTTGTATACCAAATAAATCTGCTAGCTTCATAACTAAACAAGAGGAATTCCAATTTTAAATTATTTTTCAGATTATAATTTCCATAAATGGTGGAATAGGTGCCACAAGCAAGAATCTCTGCTAATGTACAATCAAAAGTCAGCAACAGAAAAAAGAAAACCTCTCCAACTCACAATCTACTTTGTCTGAGAAACATGGATCCAGATATCTGAGGTTGGGTGATAGCAGCATGTAATCAGAGAACAATGAAAACAGAGTGATGCCATGAATAACAGCAGATGGTTTGAGACTTGAACTTGTTAGGGAAGTATAGACAGTGGAAATAATTAAAATGTGAACTTACAAATGAAGGTAAAATACCACTCAGTTCTGGAAACTGAGAGCTGGGATAACATCAACAACCACAAAAGGTATTCTATTATTTTAGGTTAAGATAAAGCAGAATAACCACTAAGTTCTCTCTCCCCGCCTTTTGGGAAAATCTCAGAGACAAGCTGTGGTTTAGAGATAGTAAAACTGCACTTCACATAATTAGGTGTTGGTACTCTCCATGGAGGTAGAGAAGAATTTTCCTATAGATTATCCTCTTACTATCCTGCCAATAGTAATACTGTCATCAGCAGATAGCTCCTCATCACCATATTCCTCTTCATCAGAGCCATATAAACAAATAATAGTATTAACAGAAGTCAAAATAGTACCTACGGTGGACAAAGTTTAATATTCACAGCTGATGAAAAAACTGAATAAATGCAGAATAAAAGGGACATATGCCAACCTAATAAATACAGTATATGACAAACCTATAATTAACATTATATTCAATGGTTAAAAACTGAAAGCCTGATATGATGATATAAAAATCATATATATGTGTGTAAACCCTGACTAACACTTTTAAGCAGTGATTTAAAAGTACTGGTCAGAGCAATAAGACAAGAAAAATGTATCAAAGAAATCAGTTGAAGTTACCTACAGACCCGATATGATGATAGATTCTATTTGTGGTTTCCTCAATATAATTCATGAACTTGGGTATACTATCAATATTTTAATCTATTTTGAATTAACTTTTATTCATGGTGCAAGACAGTGTTCTGAGCTCTTTTTCACACAAATTTTCCAGCACAATTTGTAGAAGATGCTTTCCTTGTTTCATTTCATACTCTGATCTTTAGTTGATGATTAGCTGTCCATGTACTTGAAAATCTGTCTCTGGACTCTAAATTCTATTCCATTGTACTGAGAGTCTATCCTAGGACCACACTGTCTTAATTACTATAGATTAGCAATATAATTAAAAGTAGTCTCATCTGGGATCAAACCCAGGCGTGGCATATGGTTCCCTGAGTTCCACCAGGAGTGATCCCTGAATGCAAAGCTGGAAGCAAGCATTAATTAAGCACAGTCAGGTATGACCGAAAATAAAAAATAAGTATATAAATAAAATTTCAACACTACCGGTATATGTGCTAAAAATATTCTGGATATTACTATAGGGTTTGCATTGAATGTGTAACTGTGTGGTTAAAGTTATCATTTTGCCAATATTAATTTTCCTGCCCAATATTAGGGATTATATTTTCATTTTCTTTTATTTTATGTCTTTTATTTTTTATTACTGATTTTTACATTTATTTTTATAAACATTTCACTTCCTTTCTCAATCTGATTCCCAGGTACTTGATTTTATGAGGTGCAATTGTGAATGAATATTTTTTTTTACTTATGGCTCTTCTGCTTCATCATTTGCATATTGAAATGCCATGATTTTGAGTATTGATTTTGTAGACTGTCCTTTAACTGTAAAAATTTATTGTTTCTAAATGATATTTGTGGGCGAGACACTCCCGGTAGCTTGCCGGGCTCTCCAAGAGGGGCAGAGGAATCGAACTCGGTTCGGCCATGTTGGCTGCATGCAAGGCAAACGCCCTACCGCTGCAGCCAACATGGCCGACCCAAGTTTGATTCCTCCGCCCCTCTCGGAGAGCCTGGCAAGCTACCAGGAGTATCTCGCCTGCAGGGCAGAGCCTGGCAAGCTCCCCGTGACGTATTCGATATGCCAAACACAATAACAACAAAGTCTCCAATGGAGACATTACTGGGCCCGCTCAAACAAATTGATGATCAATGGAAGGGCCTTTACTTTTACTTACTTTAAATGATATTTAAAAAATTAATTTCAGGGTCTTCTAAATAGAGTATAATGACAGCTGGAAACAGTGATAGTTTTTTCTTCTTTGCAATATGGACTTTTAATCTCTCTCTCTCTCCTCTAATTGCTGTGGTAAGGACTCTCATTATTATGCTAAATAATATTGGCGAGAGTGGACAGCCATATCACGTGGCCAATTATAGATAGAATGCTTTCAATTTGAATACAGTTTCCAAACATATAGAAGCATAATAAACAAATTGGGACCACATAAAACTAAGAAGTTTCTGTACCACAAAAGAAATGAGGACTGGAATCAAAAGATACCTCACAGGTTGAGAGAGAATATTTGCTCAGCACTCATCTGACAAATGGTTAATATCCAAAATATATAAATCACTCGTAAAACTTATAAACAAAATAGTCAAACAGTCACATCAAAAATGGGGAGTACAGATGAAAAACATGTCCTCAATAAAGATACACAGAGCTCATGATCTCCCTTGAACACATATCTCACTTGCTGCCTGTTTTGTTGCTTGCTTGCTCTTTTAAGCTCATGTTCTCTTAAAAAACATTCTCCTTTTGTTGCTTGCTTGCTCTTTCAAGCTCATGTTCTCTTAAAAAAAATCCTCCTTTCCTTCTACCAGCCCCGTTTCATCTTTCTAAGCACCCTTCAGTAAAAACTATATTGCTTCACTGAAAAAATAAAAAACATTATTGAGACACTTCTCAAAAAAGTAAGAGTTAAGTTTCCATATGAGCCATCAATTCTACTCCTTGCTATGTCCCCCAAGAGATACTATTTTATTAAAACAAAACAGAAAAAACATGTGTGCCTCTATGTTCAATGCAACATTATTTTTTATAGCCAACATCAGGAAACAACCCAACTGTCAAAAAAAGATGACTGGATAAAGAAACTGTCATTTATTTTATATATATATGTGTATATATGTATATAGTATCTGTGTCTGGCCGTTGATGGGACCAACCTGGCGCTGTCAGAAGCTGGTGGGTGTGACGCCTACCTACTGGAAGATGGGGGGTCTGGGTGGAGAAGGCCCAGTCCCAATTTGAGTAGGCTTGGAGACCTCAGCCCCAGGAACCGCATGCCTGGGTTCTCCTGCCAGTTCTTTCATGCATGAGGTCCGTCTGGAAGTGTGGAGAGTGATCCCAGCATGGCCGTGGCTGGCTCCGGAGTCCTCAGCTGCTGGCGCTGTGCTCGGGATGAGGGGGAGAGAATCTCAACTCTACCCCCTCCAAGGGGCCCCAGTGAGGACAGCCAGGCGCAGGGGCAGGAGACTGCACTGTTCTCCTCTAGAAGCTGGGTTTTAGCAGTCTCCTGTCCCCATGCCTGGCTTTCCTCACTGGGGTCCCTTGGAGTTGGGAGAGTTGAGATTCTCTCCCCACCTCCCACCCAGAGCAGAGCCCCAGCAGCTGAAGACCTCCGGAGCCAGTCATGGCCATGGTGGGATCACTCTCCACACTTCCAGACGGGCCTCATGCATGAAAAAACTGGCAGGGGAACCCAGGCATGCGGGTCCCGGGGTAGAGGTCTCCAAGCCTACTCGGATTGGGACTGGGTCTTCTCCACCCAGACCCCCCATCTTCCAGTAGGTGTCATACCCACCAGCTGCTGACAGTGCCAGGTTGGTCCCATCAACGGCCAAGACACAAACTATAAAACCCAGCTCCCAGAAGGGCACAGCCGCATTCCTGTTGTGCGACATATTATTATCTTTCCTTTCGAGAACCTGGCAGGCTACAAAAGTATCCTGCTCGCACAGCAGAGTCTGGCAAACTTCCCGTGTCTTACTCAATATGCCAAATACCAGTAACAATGATAGGTCTCATCCTCCTAATCCTGAAAGAGCATTGAAATGGCTCTTTTAAAATCTCAGGGCTAGCACATTCAAAAGAACAAAAGCAACCGATGCTGGCGTGGATGTGGCGAGAAAGGGACACTCCTTCACTGTTGGTGGGAATGTCCACTGGTTCAGCCCTTCTGGAAAACAGTATGGACGATTCTCAAAAAATTAGAAATTGAGCTCCCATTTGACCCAGCAATACCACTCCTGGGAATATATCCCAGAGAGGCAAAAATGTATAGTCGAAGTGACATCTGCACTTGTTTGTTCATTGCAGCACTCTTTACAATAGCCAGAAACTGGAAGAAACCTGAATGCCCAAGAACAGATGACTGGTTAAAGAAACTTTGGTACATCTACACAATGGAGTACTATGTAGCTGTTAGAAAAGATGAAGTCATGAAATTTACATACAAGTGGTACAATATGGAAAGTATCATGCTAAGCGAAATGAGTCAGAAAGAGAGGGATAGACATAGAAAGATTGCATTCATCTGGGGGATATAAAGTAACAAAGTATGAGATTAATACCCAAGACTAGCTGAGATCAGCACCAGGAGGATTACTCCATAACTTAGAGGCCAGCCGGGTATCCTAGAGGAAAGGGCAGTTCAGATAGAGAAGGGAGCACCAAATAAAGGATGTTTGGAGGATCCTCCCAGGAGGGGAGATGCATGTCGAAAGTAGACTATGGACTGAACATGTTTGCCACTCAATGCCTCTTTTGCAGACCACAACACCCAAAAGGAGAGAGAGAACACAGGGGATTGCCCTGCCACAGAGACAGGGGTGATGGGGGGATGGGGGTGGGAGGGATATTATCCATGGTGGTGGAAAATGGGCACTGGTGGAGGGATGTGTATCTGATCATTGTATAATTGAAACCAAAGCACAAAAAATTGTAAATCTACAACTGTAAAAAAAAATAAAATAAAATAAAGGGAAAAAAATCTCAGGGCTAGGTAGAAGAAGACATTACTGGTGCCTGCTCTAGACAATCAACGAACAATAGGATGATCATGATCGTTATATGTATATAATGGTATATTATGCATATGCATGTATAATGGCATATTAGCTTTGAGAAAAATTGAAATAATGCAGTTTAATGTTACATGGATAAAACTAGATGTTATCATGCTGAATGAAATCAGTCAGAAGGAGAGGAAGAAACAGAATGATCTACTGCATATATGCAATATAAATAAAAATAGAGAGCAACAAATGACCAAAGGCAACAGAACTAAAGAGATTGTCTATAGAATTGAGCTTACCTGGGGGCACTGGTGGAGAAAAGTGGACACTATAATGATGGTTGTGGTTTGAGAACAATATATGCATCAGACACTATTTTTTACAGTAAAGTAAGTCATGGCTTTTCAAATAATAATAAATAAAATAGAAAAGAAGCAAAATTATTGAGTTTGCGGGTAACATAATAGTAAATATTAAATAGTACGGTATTCATAGACATCTACTAGAAATAATGATTCCAGTAAAGAGTCAAAATACAAAATAAAAATACATAAATATACTGAATTACTATAGGCAAATAATTTTTTAAGAAGTGATTGGAAGAAAACAATTCTATTCTTTGGGGACAAGCAGGTAGGGCGTGCTGCTGACCTGGGTTCAATGCCTTACACAATAAATGGTCTTCCAAGCCCAATCAGGAATGATCCCTGATCACAGAGCCAGGTGTAAACCTTGAGCACTGCTGGGTGTGGCCCCAAAACAAAACAAAACAAAATATCTGGAAATAAACTTAAAAAAGGAGGTATAGCATTTGTGACCTGAAAAACTATGACATCAAAGAGTTGGTGGATTAAAGCAACAATGACAAAGGTGAAGACATGGACTTCATTTCTAAGCCATCATGTGTGCTGAGGCAATCCTCACAGTCACATTTTCTGGGATTCCTCTAGAGGAACAAATTATTGTTTGAAAGAAACAGAAGACACAGAAAAATCAAAACCATTTCTATGGATTGGAATAAATACAATTGCTAAAATGTTTTCTAAAGGAAATGAAGGACTTGATAAAACCACAATCAAAATACTAAAGGTAATTTTAAGGAAATTTAACTAAAATTGGGGCCAGAAAGATGGTACAGCTGGAAAGATACTTGCATTTTGTGAGATCAATCTCAGTTCAAACCCTGGCACCATATATGGTTCCCTAAGTTCCACCAGGAGTGATTCATTAGCAAACAGCCAGGACTAAGCCCTAAAAATCATCTGGTGTGAACACTGTTCCTACAAAAAAATTGAACAAAATTTTCTAAAATTTGTATAGACTCACACAATCCCATAACTAGTCAAAACAATCTTAGAGAAACAATGAAAAATGGAGACACCATATTTTTTACCACCAAACTATACATAAAAGAAATAGTGATACAAACAGTATAATGGAAATACAGACTTAGACTTATAAAATGAAAATCTCATAAATATGGGTTTATTTTAGATTTCAGATTTTATAAAACCCATGTTATTACAAATAAACAGGTAAATATGTTTAACTTATGATAAAGAAAGCACAATGTAACGGTGGAGAAAGAAAAGACTTCAGTAAATAATGATAGGAAAACTTGATAGCTATATGGAGAACAAAAGGAAGGCAGGAATGCAGGAAGAAGGAAGTAGGAAGGCAGGAAGGTAGGAAGAAAGGGGAAGAAACTCTATATCACTAAATAAAAATTGATTTAAGATTTTGATATAAGAGCTAAAATGATAAAATGCATAGAAGAAAATAAGAAATATACTCTAGAGGCTTGACCTTAAATTTGCATTAGGAAACTCTATTAGTAAGGGAAGAAAAAAGCAAGAACAAACAATAGTATGACATTATACTGAAATCTATTACACTATGAAAGAATCTAATAAAAATTTAAAAGGGAAATTAGCAATTGGTAAAAGATCATCATACATTTGTCAATATTTAGTATTTTACCAAAGATAAATCATACATCATACATCCAACAGCTAGTATTCAAAAAAATTTAAAGAAATTCACGCAATTCAATACCAAAAATGTAAGCAGACAATCATCAAATTCTGAAAGGACTGAATAGATATTTTTCAATAGAAGATACACAGATGGCCGAAAGAGATGAAAAAAATTGCTCCACATTACTTATAATTAGGAAAAGCAATTTAAAATCACAATGAGATATTATCTCACACCTGTGAGAATGCCCTATATGAGTAAGAGCAGAAACAACTAATGTTGGCAGGGATGTGGAGAAAAAGGAACTCTGTTCCTTTGCACATTGATGTAAGTGTGAATTGGTGCAATCTCTAGGAAAGCAGCATGGACAGTACATGAATAGAAATTTCATTTCATCCAGCAGTAATAATCCTCAGCATATATACAATGTATATAAAGACACTAATTCAAAATTAATATTGGGACCCTTATGTTCATCAAGTGATCAAGTGATGTTTATAGCAGCATTATTTACCACCATCAAAGCCTGTAATAAAATTTATGCTCCTGAAAGATTGCTGGAAAAAGAAGCTGTGATATATTTATTCAACAGAATATTAGTCTGGCATTAAGAAAGATAAAAATCATATCTTTTATTGAAAAATGTATGGAACACCAAACTGAGCGATATCACAGAGGGATAGGGCATTTGCCTTGCACGTGGCTGACATGGCTGATCAGAGTTTAATTCCTCTGCCCCTCTTGGAGAGCCTGGCAAGCTACCAAGAGTATCTCGCCCACACGGCAAAGTCTGGGATGTATTCGATATGCCAAACAAAGTAACAACAAGTGTCACAATGAAGACGTTACTGGGCCCGCTAGAGCAAATCTATGAAGAACTGGAGGACATTGACAGTGACAGTATGGAACACCCATTCATTGACCAGTGTAATTTCCCAGCAGCAATGTCCTCAAGTTCCATTCGAGCCCCCAAACCACCCACCACTCAAACCTGCCTCTATGGCAGATGGCAAGCATCTCTCTCTTTCTCTCTCTCTCATTTTAGGCATTATGGTTTGCAATACAGATGCTAACCGTTATCTTGTATATCCCTGCACCTACTTTCTTTTTTTTAAATTCACAAACTGCAACTTTATAATCACAATGTTTCACAGAATTAGTAGTTATCAATATTGTTTGCATGTTTTTTGGTCTTTATAAGATAGATGGAAATTTAGGAATTGTGCTTTTTTCAATTTTAATAACCCTTGCATTTTCAGAATTATTGGTCACAACCAATAAATCCATTTTATAACAGTTATGCTAAAACTGTTATAACTTTACAGTTAAACTCCCACCATGTCAATAGTTCTTAGGTCTCAATGCTGTGAAAGTTTTTTTTTATATTTATTTATTGAATCACTGTGGGAAAAGTTACAATGCTTTCAGGTTTAAGTCTCGGTCATGCAATGATCAAACACCTTTCCCTTTACCATTTACTTATTTTTCACCACCAAGAACCCCAATATACCCACCTCCCACCCCTCCCAATGCTTGTGAGGCAGATGAATTCTACTTAACACTGTATCTACTTTCATTACATTCATTATTTCGACAAAATATGCACCAGTATTGTTTAGAATTTACACCCAACAATCAGAACTGCTGAAACGGGCATTGTGAAATAATTTGTTCTCTAAAGCTGGTTATGAGAACCATAAGATGTCATGCAGCCACAATAGTGGCTGCACAATTTTGGATTTCTGATATTTTATTTATTAAGCCTGGAGGTATTTCTTCCAAGAGCCAGATAGTTACGAGATTGGTTTCTGTGGCTGTGGAGCCATGGCGTGCTGGAGAGCCACTCGTGGGGGGCAACTCGTGACCTTGATAGGGTGTGAAGGGCGAGCCGGGAACGCCCCCCTTCCCATGAGGTTTCAGTTGCCCCGTCACCGCCGGCTCATACCTGGCTTTCCAATAAGCTCCGAGATGGCCGCCATCTTGCTGCCCAGGGGGAAAGAGGCAAAAGGGAGTGACACCTCTTCTCTCAGGGAGAGGCATGGTACCATGGATTAATGCATTAATCCCTGTACCTACTTTCAACACTGTTTGCAATGCAGATGCTGACAAGTTACCTTGTATATCCCTTTACCTACTTTTAACATTTAGTTCTTATCCAGAGTGATCTTTTCCAACTAATATCTTAATGGACCCTCCTCTATCTTAACTACCCTCAACCCTCCTACACCCCTGTGATAATTTCCAACCATTGATCAGTTCTCCTGGTCTGTTTTCTTTGGCCTTGAATATTAGTTTCACACTATTTTTTTATGCCCCACAAATGAATGTTGTCATTCTATATCTGTTCCTCTCCTTTTGACTCTCCAAGTCTAACCATTTATGGTCAAATTTCATGACCTCATTTTTCCTAACAGCTGTGTAGTGTTCCATTGCATAGATGAACCATAGTTTCTTTATCCAGTCATCTGTTCTGGGGAACTCAGATTATTCCAGACTCTGAATATAATAATAAAATTATAAAATTAATAAAAAATCACATTAGCTATTGTGAATAGTGTTGCAATGAACATAGAAGTGCAGATGTTGTTTCTGCCTCTGTGGTGAGAAATAATATTTCATTGTTGTTTTGATTTGCATCTTCCTGATGATTAGTGATGTAAAGCATTTTTTCATGTGCCTTTTGGACATTCAAATTTCTTACATGAGGAAGTCTCTGTTCATATCTTCTCCCTGCTTTTTGATAGGGTTGGATTTTTTTCTTATATAGTTCTGCAGGTGCTTTGTATATCTTTGATATTAACCACTTATCAGATGAGTATTGGGTAATCATTTTTTTTCCCAATCAGTGAGCTGTCTCTGTATATTGGTCACTGTTTCTTTTGAGTAGCAGAAGCTTTTTAGTTTAATGTAGTCCCATCTGTTAAACTTTTTTCCATTAACATGGTTAGTGGTGGTTCATCCTTGAAGATGCCTTTAACTTCAATTTCATGGAGGTTATTTTCTATGTTTTCTTTCATGTATATTATGGATTCAGATTACGTTGAAGTCTTTAATCTGACTTTTGTGCATGGTGGTATGGAGAGGTCAAAGTTTAATGATTATGTGGTCATATATTTAAAGTTCTGTGCCAGGTGAGCTGATTCCAATTCAGATCTGTCTTTATTCCAATACCATACTGTTTTAATTACTACCACTTTGTAGTACAGTTTGAAGTTTGGGAAGATGATTCCCCCCATCTTCTTTTCCCCAAGAATTGCTTTAGCTATTATTGTAGGTTTATTGCTCCATAATAATTTCAAGAGTTTTTGATTTATTTCTTTGAAAACTGTTGTGGGTATCATTATAGGAACCGCATTTAATCTGTATAGTGCTTTGGGGAGTGTTGCTATTTTGACAATGTTAATTCTCCCATCTATGAACAGGTAATATTTTTCCATTTCCTCTTGTTGTTTTTTATTTCTTAAATAGCATTTTGTAGTTTTCTTTGTACAGGTCATTTACCTCCTTAGTTACAGTGACTCCAAAGAACTTGATTTTCCGTGGCACAATTGTTAAGATATTTTTTTTAAATATAACTTTCTTTTCTTTAATTATTTGCATATAAGAAGGCCATGAACCTTTTGGTATTGACTTTGTAACCTGCGATTTTACTGTGCAAATCTGTTGTTTCCAAGAACTTTCTGGTAGAGATTTTAGGGTTCTCTAAGTATAGTATCATGTCATCTGCAAATAGTGAGATCTCTTTCTTTCCTATCTGGATGCCTTTGATACCTTTTTCTTCTCTAACTGTTATGGTGAGTACTTCCTATACTATATTGAATAGAAATGCCAAGAATGGAAAATCTTGTCCCTGATCTTAGAGGATTGAGCATAATGCTGTCTGTCGGCTGTGGTAGATGGGTTTGACTGTACTGAGTAAAGTTCCTTTGATTCCCATTTTGTTGCGAGTTCTCGTCATGAATAGGTGCTGGATCTTGTAAAAAGCCTTTTCTGTATCTATTGATATGATTATGTGGTTTTTCTTTTTTTATTAATAAAGTGTATCATGTTGATTTACTTGTGAATGTTAAACCATCCTTGCATCCCCAAGATAAATCCTACTTGGTCATGGTGTGTGATCTTTTTGATGACTCATTAATTCTTTTTGTCTTCTTCACATAGATCACACTATAACAAACTGAAAGTTATTTTATTTTGCTTTATTAACTGGAAAGTAATTACTCTCTGATGTCAGATTTTTTTGAATTTCAGCGTTTATTTTCTGTGACTTTAAAATTAAGCGTGTATATCTTCAGTAGTTGGGTCAGCTTATAAAACACAATGTTTTAAACATCTAAAAGAGCACATGGGAGAACTATGGAAACATGCTTCTGTTCATTATTAAATTATTTATCTTCTTTAAATGTATATATGTGATGTCATATACATATTAAAATCATAATACTAAAGCCAAAAATAACTTGACCAAAAGTAAAGGAAAATAAATGATATAAAAGTAATTAAATAAAATTTTAAAAGAATGAATAAAACAAAAAAAATTAAACCACATACTATAAGATGAAATCAATGTGAAACTTATGGCTGTTCAAAAATTAAAACATGACTATGAATGATGTATATATAAAAGTATCCTGTAAAGTAACATTTTGAGAAAATATTAGATGGAAAAGAGACAAGAGAAGAGTGTAGCTATTTTGTGAACGGTTTTTTCCAAACCAGAGACCAATACAAATAAACTGAAGAGAATATTTAGCATGTAATGAGAAAAAATATTCTCTATAATCTCAAATATATAATCAAACTGAAAATCTTAAAAGTATAGTATAAAGTCACAATCTAGAAAACATCAATCTCATATTCTACTATGTATATATATGTATATGTATATATACAGTTACATATATCAACATTTGTATTACTGAGGATCAACCACGTAATACATAATTTTTAAAAAGTAAAATATCTTTTTACTTCTCCATGACTGTAAGATGCTTTTAAAATTAGATTGAGAGGAATTACTACTGATCATTAATAAAACTACCCTAAAATCTTTATTTAGAGAAGATAACTACCCTAAATCTAAAAATTAAAAGTCTAGTTAAAATATCATGGTAGACAATTAGCTTCCAAGTCTGCGAATTAGAGGCATTAATTAGCATTACTTAGATAAATGCTATTTTGTAACTTTTTTAAAACAAAAATAAACTTTCAAAGAGAGGCTAGGGAGAAGGAGTAGGGATACAGTCCCTTGTACCACATGGTCCCAAGCATCATTTCACTGCTAGGGTGGCCATGATAGTCTCCAGAGACAAAACAAAGTAAGACAACCTACTATACCATGCTAATTAGTGTAGTATATGGTAACCTTAGTGTAAAAGAATGTCCAACTACTTAAAATAATAATTTTGATACATTGGTATTAATAAGGACAAATGGTCAAAATAAACTTTCAATTTGACAAAAAAAATTGCAAATCTCTACACAATTTGACTTTCATGTTATAAACTCCATACTTAACCTGTAGCACTCACTGTAGCAATGTCCTCCCGTTGTTCATCAATTTGTTTGAACGGGCACCAGTAATGTCTCCATTGTGAGACTTGTTGTTACTGTTTTTGGCATATCAAATATGTCACGGGCAGCTTGTCAGGCTTTGCTGTGCCAGTGAAATACGCTAGGTAGCTTGCCGGGATCTTCGAGAGGGGCAGAGGAATCAAACCTGGGTCTGTCACATGTAAGGCAAACTCCCTACCCTTCATGCTATTGCTCTGGCCTAAATAAAGAAAACCTAAATAAAGAAATAAAAATAATAAATTAAACTAAAAACAATAGAAAACCAATATCTTAGTAATGATTTCACCTTTTTTAGTGTTTAATAAAATTTTATTTCTAATTTTTGTCTTTATAGTTACTATATAATTTGGTATTTTTATAATATAGAATTTTTTAAAAAACATTGATTCTACAAAATTGTACCAAATCCACAGCATTAAAAATGGTTTTCATATGGTAAATTATAAGATAAAGAAGAAAAAGAATATTCATAAGAGTAGGGTTTTTCCCCACTTCAGGATGTAATTTTAAAATTGAGCTGCTATAACTGTGACATTTCAAATGCTCAGAAATATGAGCTGGTCTCTAATAAAGGACACCATCTGGCTGTGGCTTTGTTAGAGGTTTCATTTGGATTACATTTTCTGTCATTTTTGCATAAAAATGCTTCTTTCAGTGCATTTCCAGCACATGTTTGGAAGGTTCTGTGTTGGGTTGCATTCATCCCATTTAGCTGTATTGTGTCGGCATTTAGCAGTAAGCGATATGCATTTGGGCAGGTGTGTTTTTGCCTTAAATACTAACTGGAAGGAAGGAAAATGGAGAAGGCTAGGAATAGGCTAGGCAGCATGATTATTATGACCCAAGGCCTGGAACACATCCCTGGAAGCAGAATGCTGTTGGACATGAGGAGGTATCTTCTTTTACTTCCTTTATTTGGCTAGCTGATTGCTTGTGTGAATGTGCAATCAGATATTTCAATTTCTTTTTCTGAAAGTCTAGTTGGCTTTTTTAGAAAGATTTAAGTTATAAACTTTTTTTTTGCCACACAAGTCTGAATTCATTGCCAAGTTAACAATAAAAATGTATTTTTTTCTTTTCAGCAATTGACATTATGTACTACTCATTAAGAGAACAAATATAGTGCAAGAAGTCATTCATAAAAGATAGGAGAAATAACTTCTATTTTAGCAAAGACTATACTTGTTTCAAATCTGTAAAGCATAATTTTGCAGCATATTAACTTCTGATGAATGATACATGTAAGTTTTCCCATACCAAAGGGCAATGTGGGAACTTAAATTTCAGCTGCTATGGAATGTCCTTCCACAGATTTTTGTTGAAAAAATATAACACATTCTCATGGAATTTATTATTAGAATGTTAATGATCTACTTAATTATTATAAGTCTTCTAATGCCATTCTGTAGCCATGTAATTAGGAACCTTCTCTTTCTCTAACACAATGTACTTTTCAGTACAAACAATCCATACATTGAGAGTTATAGAAATAACTTCCTACATTAGTGTCCAGGTTAAGGTTTTATATAAATTTCCATAATTACAACCACTAAACACAAATATTTGCTGACAGGCGTGAAAGTAATAACTATAATCAACAGGAACAGCGGGATACTTAACAATGCCAGTAATCTGCCAGCATCATGCTTTTGGGGACAGTGAGACAAAATGGATTTTAAAGAGAAAAGTAAGGAGTGGATTAAGGAGAATTTGGCAGAACTTTGATGGATTGCACTTTAAAAAGTAACTTTAAGGCAACAGATTTGTTTAGATTCATCATTGTCAAAGAGTTTCTATTGACTCTTCAGACGAGGCCCTGCACTTCTGCACTTACAAAGTACAAGATTCTATCTCATATTCATTGTGTATTCCTTTGTTAATCCAGTACTGGTATTGTATAGTATCAGATGTCTCTTCCATATTGTCTAAGAGAGATTCAATTCAATGAAGGTAAAATTTTATTATATTTTCAAAGTATTTATGAAGGGGAAAGCACATTTCTCTCCTTTCTTGAGCAGAGAAAACTTTAAATAATTTGAAATATTATTGAAATCTTAAAATAACTTGAAAGATTTTGGTACCTAAAGGCAAAAAGAGAAACAAAAAACACTGTAAGGATAACAAAGGCTGTATGTCATGACATTTTATTTCTATATCTTGCCAATAACTGTTTAGTAGCAAAGATATAGACCTAGAATTTGAATCTTGATGGTCAGTCAAGTATGAAAGTGACAATGAAGAACATAGAACTTGGCATGTGTGTTAGAATATTATGAGGCTATATCTCAATAGGGTAGAATGAAATAAAAAAGGAATTTTGACTGTGAACATAATTTAAGTGTATCTGACCATAACTACACATATTATATAATTGAATCTAAGGCAAATCACTGTATGTGATGCTTTATTTAGGTCTTCAAAACATTTCTTATTTTAGGCAACTCTAGTTTGTAATATTATTTTTTTAATTTTAGTCTCTACTCATTTGTTTCTGTTTTGGGGGGCACACCCAATGGTGTTCAGGACTTACTTCTGGTTCTGGTCTCAGAGATCATCCTGGCAGGCATGGGGAATCATATGAGGTTCCGGGAATTAAAACTAGGTTCACTACATGTAACACAAGGGGCCTACATGTTGCATATGACTCCAGCACCAGATCATTTGTTTTAGAAGTGTGGTGCATTTTCAATCCTACTGTCAGAGTGTCAGTTCCTCTCCACAGCAATCTATTACATGGCTGCTTTATTTATACTACCCTGGCCTTGGTATCCTCAGTTTTGTCATTAAGTCTGGGGAATTTTTCGTTGATGCTGTTCTCTAAATTTGTTTCCTCAATTAACGCAATGTGAGATAAATCTGTATTTGTCTTTCTCCTTCTAACTTTGTTTAATATGGCATCCCCTAGTTCCATTCATGTTGTAGTAAAAACCAAAACTTTATACTTTCTTATAACTGTTTATTCCGGTTTATTTATGTGTGTGTTTATTATGTTTAGTGGCAATCATATTGTTCCTCATAACTTATTATCATTCTTTGTATTTCTGTGGTATCTGCAATAATTTCTCAAGCTTGATTTCTGGTATTTATGGAGGTTTTGTCTCATTTTTTAGGCTATGGGGCTAACAGGAGAGTACAAGCAGCCCTTTTGCTCTGCTTTTCTAATAAAAGTCCATAGATCCTTTATGATGGTAAGAACTTAACTTGGTTGCTAATAGTCAAGATGGAACTCTGAGTGGCTAGTCCATTAGATAAGTGGAGTCGCTCTTCAAAATTTTTATTCTGCCTTCAACTATTCAGCTGTTTGTTACTAGCAGGCAAACCTGTCATTAGGAATTTTCCTGAAGATTCCGTGACTATGGGGAGTGAAATACAATATAGTATCTACCAGCATTGCTATAAGCAAGATTAAGAGAAGCTACCATTATGTCACCTGAGGGCACCTGAGTCCAATCCCTGTTTATCTTCTGTTATTTATTGCTTCCTTTTCTAGTGCTAAAAATAATTTTTGAGGTTCCAGATTGAACTAAAGACCTCACACACTTGCCAGGCAAACAACCTCCCACTGAGCTACAACATCCCCTAATGCTAAAAATAAATGGCCTAGAAAATTAGGATGTTGGATATTTGGTACAGTCCTTTCCCTCTTCTCTCCAGTACTTGATAGTACTTGATAGTACAAGTTTAGTACTTGATAGTAGTTCTCTTTCTGTTTACCTGGCAGTCAGACTACTTGGAAACCTTATCCCTTTGTCTCCTATCTATCCTATACTGTTGTCTTGCACCGTTCTGAAGAAACTTAAAAGATTCACTTAATCTCTACATACATCAATCCATGTTTTGGTGAAGACTAGCTTTGATTGAAAGAAGATATGAACCCAGGTTTCTCCACTTAAACTCTTGACCTCCCCCTCAATAACTAATTTTTAATCTCTTTATTTTTCATCCCAAACAGCTCCTTTCAACCTTAGCTGCTTGACAATATATAATTCAATAATAGCTAATAAAAGGTATTGAGAGCTGATATCTTGAAGTAAATAAGTACAATATCCTCAGGGAAACTTTTATTATTATTTATTTAGGTTTTTACGTGTGTTTGCTTTTTTTTAGGATAATGTATGCAAGTAGTGAGGCTTGAGGCTCAAAGGAAAAACTGTGGAGAAACAAAATATTTTCAGAATTTTAAATTTCATCTGATTATGTATATTGTTAAATGCCAATTTTACATTGAAACAATAAACTCAGTGACTTAAATCAAGATAAATTTATCAGTATTCTATCTTTAAGCGGTCCTGACACGTCATGACCGGCAATTCTGCTCTGGTTCTCACAAGGTTGAAATTAAATGTTGACCAAGTTGTACTTTGTTTTTAAGTTCAAGAATGCCATTCTAAGATCATGTGTGTTACATAGAATTTTCTTTCTTGCTGACGTAAGACTGAAGTTTCCATTTATCATTGGGAAGTGGGGGCTACTATCAGTTCCTGGAAACCAGGGTAACTAATTGTGGCACTTTCACAAAACCAGTCTTTGCATCTTCAAATTCATCAGTAGAATACGACTGAGGCCTTAAATCTTCTGATTATAAGAAATACCCACCTGATAAAGCTAAAGAAAGCTTGGTTAAATTAATATCAAGTAATTTTTTACCCTTTATTGCTTTTACACAATCTTTTTTTATAATTTGAAAACAATGATGCCTGCACGCAATACAAGAGAAATTCCAAGGATATGTACAGGAGGGTGTAAATCTTGGGAGACAAACTAGAATTCTACTTACCATGTGATTATTGAGAACTTGGGATGGTGGAGAGAAAAATAATATTATAAACACTAAGAATGTGGTATGCTTGAGTTTGAACTATGACTCTACACATCAACACTTTGCAGATAATATTAAAGGGAGTAGACACAGAAATTAAAGCCTTGTGCAGCAAGTGATTTGTTAATAATGTCAATAGTACTATGTCTAAAAATGAATTTTAGGACAGTAGAGTAAGCAAAAACAAATAAATATTCCAATGAATGTCTCTGGGAATATTTAGAAAATAAGAATCTACTTCATCAATTTTATCTCTTGTTCAATACCTTTTCACTTATTTAAAATAATAATTTTATATTTCAAACATGTTATATTTAATTTTTTATTGTTTTTAATGTTTTTTCACTTAAGGATTTTATTTTTAGACTATAACATCAGCAAGCTTTTCTTTTTAAATATCCCAGAAAAATTTGCTACATGTTACCTTACATCATGTCAAATATAAATATTTTAACTAGGGTTACAAAAATTAGGGCTGGAGCGACAGCACAACTGGTAGGGTGCTCACCTTGCATGCAGCCAACCCGCGTTCAATTCCTCCATCTCTCTCAGAGAGCCTGGCAAACTACCAAGAGTATCCCGCCCACACAGCAGAGCCTGGCAAGCTCCCTGTGGTATATTCTATATGCCAAAAACAGTAACAACAGGTCTCACAATGGGGACGTCACTGGTGCCCGCTCAAGCAAATTGATGAACAACGAGAGGACAGTGCTACAGTGCTACAAAAATTAGATGTGCAAGACAGAGAAATAATACAGGTGCTAAGGTGATTGTCT
This sequence comes from Sorex fumeus, assembly GCF_029834395.1. Classification (NCBI taxonomy): domain Eukaryota; kingdom Metazoa; phylum Chordata; class Mammalia; order Eulipotyphla; family Soricidae; genus Sorex; species Sorex fumeus. The sequence continues at coordinate 38,661,560 of NW_026606111.1, forward strand.
TGTAGGCAATTGACCTCAATTCTATCTCCAGCCCTGCATGTGGTCCTCTTAGCAGTTCCAGGAATGACCTCTGAACCCAGAGTCTCAAGTGAGCCCTGAGAACTGCCAGGTTGCCCTCCCCTCATCAAATAACTAGATATGCATCCACTCAAATTATATTAACATATTTACTATTTGATTTATTTTAAACTTAAAGAGAATATGAGAAAAATCTAAGGATCAGGGGCTAGAGAAGAAGAGCTTGCCAATTTTAATACATTTCTAATATTTTCTTATTTTTACAAAACAAATTGGCATCCCTTTTATAATTATATCATTTGCATTTAACAATATCATAACCTTTAGTCTATTAGCACTAGTTTAAATAATTTCGATTTAATTAATAAAGTCTATTGTCTAATAGTTTGCCTTTTCTCTCTAAACTCATGTTTTCAATGTCTTTAAACCATAATAGAATATCGTCATTATATTTCACTCTATTATATTTATATTATATATTATATAATATATTATATTTCACTCTATCAAGTATATGCTGGAATGATAACATAGCAGTGGGCATTTGCCTTGCACACGGCCGATCCGACCATGCCAAATTCGAATCCTCTGCCCCTCTTGGAGAGCCTGGCAAGCTACCAAGAGTATCTCTCCTGCACAACAAAGCCTGGCAAGCTACCTATGACTTATTTGATATGCCAAAAACAGTAACAACAAGTCTCACAATTTGTTGTGAGACATTACTGGTGCCAGTTTAAGCAAATTGATGAAGAACCAGATGACAGTGCTACAGTGCTACTGGTATATGCTAATTTTGTAATATATTTATAATTATAGTCATAGATCACATATATACTTTTATTCTTAAGTCTGATACAGTATATCTTGGTTAAAAACATTTAATACTCAATCTTATATTGTATGTTTTAATTTCCATAGAAAACAGTTAATTTTAAAATTTAATATATATCCATTATTTATTTAATCCTTCAGTTCACATTATTTCTTTTGGCTTAAATGTAGCATGATATTTTAATTTTATACAAATGATATTACTGATGTCATAGTTGTTATTCAGATGAATGCATGCACTTTTAAGTCTATTTACAATATACTACTTTCTTTATAAAAATGCTTAAATGCTTTAAAGTAGCATTATTAATGGAATTCCATTATGGAGCAATAAAATGAGATGGGTTGTGACATAAACATAATAATTTGATAACTTGAAATCCTGTTACTCATCGATTTGATCGAGTGGGCACCAGTAACATCCCCATATGCCCCTGTCAAGTGCTAGTGTAACCCACCCAATGACGTCTGCTCACTCCAGGAACACAAGGAGCATCAAACCGATTGTTCAGGATCTTGACAAAGAAGTCTGACTATCTCATAGGTGGTCATAAGATCTTTTGACATCCCGTGGAATCCAGATGGTAATGGCTCTACTCCAGCAGTTGTCTCCAGATCTAGTCTCCAATTACATGTACAGGCCATCTAATTTTCGACGCCTTGACAAACGAGACAGCGTCCCTGATTCTTGACCATCAGTGGAGGTTGGAACTCCGGATTCTTTCTCTCATTTGAGTGAAGTGTAATACTCCAAGCATAGCTCTTTCGTTTCTTCTTTGGGAGACCCAAGTAGCATTCTCATCCTGTTTTCGTAGAGCCCAGGTCTCTGAGGCATATGTTGATGCAGGAAGAACAGTGGAATCGAAGAGATGTGCCTGAACCTGGAGGTTCATCATCCTCTTATCCATTTCTTTGATGCTCTTGAAGGCATTCCAAGCTGCTCTCTTCCTCCTGCATAACTCAAGTGCCAGGTCATTCATCATATTGACTTCTGGACCTAGGTACACAAAACTGTTGCATTTGAAGATGTTCGTTTAGATGAGAGAAAATGGTATGTCAGAAATGAGAACATTTCTCATAAACATTGTCTTCGTGAGATTCAGCTGTAGCCCAGTCTTTCCATACTCATGGTCAAACTCGGCCAGTAATGCTTGGCTAAGGTTTGGTGTTATTAGAACGATGTCACAGCGAAGTGGAGGTGGTGTAGCTGCGACCGTCTATCTTCACTCCCATTTCTTTCTATTCCAGTCGTCACATGACATTCTTGAGGGAGGCACTGAAGAGTTTCAGTGAAATGATATCCCCTGCCGAACCCCTCTCTTGACATAGATGATCACTTCACTTTCTTGTAGAATGGTGAGATCCTGGTAGTGAATCTGTAATACAGCTCATGGAGGATCCTGATGCATTGAGTTCGAACACCCTATTTGGCTAGGGCTTTAATGACCGCTTCAGTCTCAACAGAATCAAAGGCCTTCTTTACATCAATTAATGTTAGACAGTGCGGATTCTTGAACTCCCCAGAAATCTCAATAGCCTTGGTCATTGTGTGGATATGGTCGATCGTGCTGAATCCTTTTTAGAACCCAGTTTGCTCGCATGGTTTTCCTTCATCTAGTGTTCTGTCAATCTTATTCAGGTTGACTCAAATGAACAGCTTATAGATGCCAAACAACAGGCAAAGCGAGTGATAGTTGTCATTGCTGTGGATGTCTCCTTTCTTGTACAGTAATAAAGTCCTGCTGGTTTTCCATTGGAACAGAACCTTGCATTCAGACAGGTAGCGTGTGAAGAACCGAGCCAGTGTATTGATGAGTACTGACAGCAGATACTTCAGGTGTTCAGGTCAGACCTTGTCTGGGTCGGGTGCTGTTCACTTCTTTACCAATGACATGGCATATTGGATTTTGGAAGGGAGAATGTTGGGAATGACATATCCATCCTGCGGAATTTGGTATGTGGGAAGGTAGAAGTGGCTATCAAAGAGATCCGAGTGGAAGTTATGGATAATCTTCTCCATTGCCATTCTGGAAGACATGATAGAACCATCAGGACGTTGGCGGGCAGCCGTCTTGGTCTTGTAGTTTGCAAAGGACAGCAGGTGTTGTGTATGCTTTTCCAGGCTTCTGCCACATCTGCCAGCACTGCTGCTTTTTTATCTTTGAGGTCTTCCTTGATAGCTTCTCTGCACTGCTTTGTATGTTGGGTGTTCGCTTGCAGTTGCCTGAGGCTCGCACTAAGCTACGTTTGCAAAGGAGCTTGAGAGTTTGGAAGACAGGCATCTTGTTGTGGCTATCTCTCTTTCTCGGTGTTCCTTGCACAATCATGGAGGTGCTGAACCAGTAGATCATATTCTTTGTGAATGTTGTCAACGATAGTATCTTCACATGTTGCTGCAATAGTGCCAAAGAGCTCCCAGTTGGTGGTCATTCTGGGAGTTCTCTTCTTTAACTTTGCAGCCCATTCTCCCTGCTCCATGAAGTAGAATTTTGCATGAAGGAGATGTTGGTCCAATCCCTTTTGGAATTTTGGGACAAGAGTGACATTGGTCAGGCAAAACTCTCAATTGAATATCACGTGGTCAATTTTGTTGTGGAACCATCCACTGGGATACTCCCATGTCCAACATTTAGATTCGGCCTTCTGGAACTATGAGTTACCATGGATGGTCTTGGTCGACATGATGAACTCAGTCTCTCACCCTGTTCATTCCATTCTAGGCCATGGGTACTCATGTGGAGTTCTTTGGCTGATCTTCTCGGTCCTATATGGCATTAAAATCACCAACAATGATCTTGTAGAAGGTGTGGTCTTTTTTTTATAGAACTTCTCCAGTTCCATGTAGAATTTCTCAATTTCTATTTCATTATAATTGGATGTTGGTGTGTAGACAACAAAGATAGAAACGGCTGGCAGTGAGCCACATCTATTCAAGTGTAATTGTCCGATTTGGGTTGTTAAGCATTGGATTGAATCAATGCTTATGGCCAATTTTGTGTTGATAAGGATACCGACACCACTGACGATGGTTGATAATAATTTGAGAATCCTGCAAGAAGGAGTTTGATTTGAAGGAGTTTCGCCTCTTAAGTTGGATTTTTTAAAAAAGTAAAATTAACTTTCTTTAAAATGTTTAAGTTCTTGTTTATCAAACCAATGATACATAAATAAAAAATTTGAAAGTAGAAGGGTCTTGGAAATCTATGATTTTTCATGCTTGATATTAAATCATAATGTGTTATTGAGCCACATAGTTTATATATATTTTTAGTGTGAAATTTTATTGCAAAGGACTACTGTTTCCTCTGATGTTTGTGCATTCTCATAACGGTATCTAGCCTGTATACATCAGCGTTTAAATAAATGAAACAATTAAGCTCTTATTTTTATAATAGTACTCCATAGTTCTATAAATAAATCATTATTAAAAAAACAAGTACAGGTTGTTTGAGAAATAGCTGATTTTAGACAGGGACAGGAAATATATAATTGAGCATGGTGGGTCATCAAAAAGCAAAGATATAATAAATGCTAAGGATGCAGAGAAAAAAAGGAATGAATGTGAATACATAAACAGGATTGTAAATTTGTTTAGCACTGTTTACAATGGATTTATTTATTTTTTGTTTTGGGGCTACAACCAGTAGTGCTCAGACCTTATCCTTGGCTCTGGACTTAAGAATCACTCCTGGTGGTACTAAAGGATCATATGGGATGCCAGGGGATTGATCACCGGTCAGTCACATGTGAGGCAAGCAACCTGTGTTTTGTACTATCCCTCTAGCCCCCAAATTGGTACAGCCACTATGAATAATAATTTAATAATGTTATATTATTATGTTATAGTATTATTATAGTATTATTATTATAAATATATCATACAATAATTCATTGTCAATTGATGTATTGGAGCGATAGCACAGTGGTAGGGCGTTTGCCTTGCACGCAGCCAACATGACCTACCCGAGTTCGATTCATCCACCCCTCTTGGAGAGCCCGGCAAGCCACCGAGAGTATCTCGCCCGCACAGCAGAGCCTGGCAAGCTACCCATGATGTATTCGATATGCCAAACAAAGTAACAACAAAGTCTCCAATGGAGACATTACTGGGCCTGCTCAAGCAAATCGATGAACAATGGGAGGACAGGACAGGACAGATGTTTAATTATTTGTTAATAATATTATTGATCATAACAATTATTGATGATAAATGTATAAATATATGTATAAAATTTATATTATATGGATATAAATGCATTGTTAATAAATATAGTAGAATGATAATATACTATTATATTATACAACACTGTATAACAATATGCTATTAATAATAACATAATTCAGTAAGTCATTAAAAATCTACATATTTTTTCAGTACGAGGAACAAACCTAGGACCCCACATGGCAAGGCAACTTCTCTACTGATAAGCTACATCCCCAGCCCTTTTTAAAAATATATATATAAATAAATGAAATTAAAAGAAATAAAACTATATATAAGAGATATTGGCACTAACAATAAACATAGCACAATTGTTTACAATATCTGAGACATGGCAATGAATTTACATTTGTATATGGAATTTTAAAGAACTTGTAATATGAAATAAACTACACAGTAGAATATTAGTCAGCCATTAAACAGAGCAATTCTTGTCATTTGTTACAAAATATCGGATCTTGGACAGTTTTGACAAATAAAATAAGTCGTAAGTACAAATACAAAATGATAATCATATATGCAATATAATGCTTAGTGCAAAGAAAGCAATACAATATTTGTGGTTACCAGGGGTAATATTTGGGGTTAGGGGAAAGGTGAACTTGAAGAAGTAGGTCAAAAGTACAAATTTCCAGTTAGAAGATAAATACTAGAGATGTTATTTATAACATGGTTACTATTATTAACACCATAACACTTTATGGCTTATTTGAAAGTTTTCAAACAGTCTCTGTCACTGTCCTCCCGTTGTTCATCAATTGTCTTGAGTGGGTGCAGTAACGTTTCCATTGTGAGACTTTGTTGTTACTGTGTTTGGCATATCGAATATGTCACAGGTAGCTCACAAGGCTTTGCCGTGTGGACCAGATATTCTCGGTAGCTTGCCAGGCTCTCCGAGAGGGGTGTGATAATGCTTATCACAAGAAAGTATTTTGTTATCTTCTTTATGATTATGACATAATGTTAACCAAACTCACTGTTGTAATAACTTTATTATATATAATAAAATTCTTTTAATTTATTAAGGTAACATTACTTTTTATCCTAGAGACCCACAAACTTAATACACTACTTTTTTTTAAGAAAAAATATTAATCAATACCCATGGGACTTACCTTCTTTACATGAACAAGCAGAACCTCCCCTCAAAAAAAACTATACCCAGGGCTATCACTATCCGGCATCATTCTAGTTCCCTTTGAAGGTGGCTACAGTCCATTATGGGAAACAGTAATTACATCACCTTAAATGTTTGGGGGACAAATTTATGTTTCTTTGAAGTATAGCTATTCTCAAAGTGCCTGTTTACTACCACCGATTTCCATTGAGCTACCTCCCTGCTCAGACTCATCTCTGGTTCTAATAACCACAGCTCTGTTTGGAGCTCATTGATTTGTTTCCATAGATTTTATTTATTGCTTTTCCTTGTTTCTCTAAATACTGCATACAATGGAATCATCTACTAGTTATCATTACCTCGGTATATTATATTTAAAATGACCCCTTTCAGTTTCATCCTTTAAAAGAAAGTTCAGTTTTTCTTAACAGTTGAAGTAATCTTTTATTATGAATAAGACCAGATGTCTCCTTTCTTTTATTTTTCTTTCCCCCTCCCCTTTCTTTTCTTCCTCTCCTTTTGTTCCTGCCCTTCCTTCTTCTCTTCCTCCCACCCTCTTCCATCCTTCCATCTTTCTTTCTTTCTTTCTTTCTTTCTCTCTCCCTCTTTCTTTTTTTCTTTCTTTCTTCCTTTCTTTCTCTCTCTTTCTTTCCCTCCCTCCCTTCCTTCCTTCTTTTCCTTTTTCTTACTTTTCTTTTAGCATACCTGGTTGTTGCTAAGGTTGCAAAATTGGCCACATAAAGTCAAATACCATAACTTCTGTACTATATCTCTGTCATATCACTGCATTTTCTTTATCTGTTTGTCAGTGGATGTGTGCTTCCTCTGTTTCCATAGATTGTATAAAAATTTTCATGTAGTAAACATAGTTGTGTGTACATCTTTTTGAATTCATGTTTATGTGTTCTTTGTGTAGATACCTATGAGTTGAGTTTCTAGATCATTCTGTAGAACTATCTTAAATATTTGGCGTGTTCTCCATGCTGCACTATTCAATTGATGCTAATTCAATTTACATTTCTATCAACAGTAAATGAATGTTCCCATTTCTCATGATTCCCATCAGCACTTACTATTTCTGATTTTTTGATATAGACCACTTTTATAGGTGGGAGGTGGTATCTATTAAAATTCTGATTTGTGTTTTTCTAATACTAGGGAATTTTCTCAGACCAGTAACATCTCCATTTTGAGACTTGTTACTGTGTTTGGCATATTGAATATGTCACAGGTAGCTTGCCAGGCTTTGCTGTGCAGGCAAGATACTCTAGGTAGCTTGCTGGGCTCTTCGAGAGGGGTGGAGGAATCAAACCTGGCTCAACTGGGCCTACTGCGCACAAGGCAAATTCCCTACAGCTGTAATAATAGGGGATAGTAAACTTTTATTTTGTAATGGCTTACTGGTAATTTGCATGACTTCTTTGGAAAGTGGTCAGCTCTTAGGAAAAATGTCATTATTGTTTAATGGGATTCTTTTATTTTTGTTGTTACTTAGTTTTTATGAGTTCTTCATATATCTTGACATTCAGCAATTTTCAGATATATTATGTGTGACTATTTAAATCATTATGTAGAATGTCTATTCATTTCAGTGGTAGTTATTTACACTATACTGAAGTTCTGATTTTCATATAATCACATTATTTTTTTTTAGCTTTGTAGTTTAACATCTTGAAACAGTAAAAAAAAATTAAGGTATACAGCGTAATGATTTAACAACTTAACTGACATCTTGGGGTGGAGTCAAGAAGGCAAAAAAAAGGGAGAACCTTTCTTTGCCTTCCCTTGCTATTAAAGAAAATTTCCATCAAGACCTGATCAATCTGCACAGAGAATAATTTGAAACCCAGATCAATAAAGCTTCAGCAGCAAAGGTCAAAAGGACAGCATCCAGAAGGATTGAAAGAGGGAGATACACTCACCATAAAGGATACTCAACAGAAGGGCAATAAGGTGCAATCAAGGTGAGGATTTCTAAATTGTAGAATCCAACTCTGATAGCAGCTTGAGGAGAGGATCAATGATCAGATACTTTCAGAATAAAAAATTGGGGACTAGGAAGCATAAAGTATAAAAAAGCATTGAAATTCCAGGCAGATACCATTCTAGAGACCTCTCCTGGCTAGTAAATAACTACCCATTTTTATTCCTGATTACTTATAGCTTGAGCAGGTCCAGTAACGTCTCCAATTTTTGAGACTTGTTGTTACTGTGTTTGGCATATTGAATACGTGATGGGTAGCTTGCCAGGCTTTGCCATGCAGACGAGATACTCTCGGTAGCTTGCCGGGCTCTCCAAGAGGGGTGGAGGAATCGAACTCACATTGGCCAGCTTGGTTGCGTGTGAGGCAAATGCCCTACCACTGTGCTATCACTCCAACCCTCTTGGAGAACCTGGCAAGCTACCGAGAGTATCTTGCCCGATCGGCAAAGCCTGGCAAGCTACTCGTGACGTATTCGATATTCCAAACACAGTAACAACAAGTCTCAAAATGCAGACATTACTGGGCCTGCTCAAGCAAATCGATGAACAATGGGAGGACAGTGCTTCAGTGCTACTTATAGCTAATTGCTGAGGAGTGCTCCACCCACTCCTATCAAATAACTAACTTACCTCAGAGTAGAAAGTCACCAAACTTGTTTGCTTCTGACACATTGACCGGAGCCCCACAAGCCATCATCTGAAAAGTAGAAAACAAGCTCTATCCTATAACATAATATGCCCTGTAGACTTGGCAAAATATAGGGGCACCAAAGGAGATCCACTGTCTAATGCTACTGCCAGCCAGTAAACACACGCTGGACCTAGAAGAATGTTCTCTGCCATCTCCTAGATCTGAGCTCAGTCTCCTATTTAACTTACCCTGGCATGGGACACCCAGCCCGGCCTAGTCTCTTGTGAATAAAACACAAGCGAATTAGTGAATGCAGTTACTTGCAACCTAGATACCTCTCTGCTGAATGAAGTACAGATCCACTTGTGGACACTTGTAAATTCAAGATCAGATAATTATAAGATACTTTACACCTCACTGTGGTTAAGGCAGCTTAGTGACTGCAGCACCTAGTATCCATTACTTAAAACACCTGGTCTCTGGCCTCAGCCTACAGCTGCTTTCCTGAAGACATTCTTCCCCAGAATCGTTCTGTGTACTCCAGTCTTTGAAACCAAGGCAATAGGATGGCTGCTAAATAATCCTGACTTAGATGCTGCCAGTCAATGATTTGAAAAATGGCTGCTGTTGCCATTTGTGTGACTGCTGCACAGTTCTATTCTAGGTTGAAGCATAAGATCTCACAGACACTTTTAAGAGTGACCTACAGCTTGGTGTCACTGGAACTGCTCTTTCCTGATTGTCAAACAGCCAGCTAGACTAAATGATAGTTATAACAATAAAAATGTTATGTACATTCTGGAAGAATATTTTTGCATCATAGTGACAAATAAATGGCTAAATGATTATCAAAATTATTCACTAGCAAAGTGTAAACTAAACTTCGTTGAATTATGATAAATACTAGTCCAATCATTGTTTTCAAAAACTGATAAAAGCAAGTGTTGGTGCGATAGTGGAATACGTGAAAATTTCTAATATTACTTGTGAAGTTGTTCGCTCTCAACGGAACCACCATCTCCGAATGCAACAGTTATATATACCTAGGTCGAGAAATCAACATGATGAATGACCTGGCACCTGAGTTACGCAGGAGGAAGAGAGCGGCTTGGAATGCCTTCAAGAGCATTGAAGAAATAACTAAAAGGACAAAGAACCTCCAGCTACAAGCACATCTCTTTGATTTCACTGTTCTTCCTGCATTAACATATGCCTCAGAGACCTGGACCCTATGAAAACGGGATGAGAACACTATTCGGGTATCTCAAAGAGGAATCGAAAGAACTATGCTTGGAATATCACGATTCACTCAAATGAGAGATAGAATCCGGAGTTCTGATCTTCGTCAACGCTCAAGAATCAGGGACGCTGTCTCATTTGCCAAGACATCAAAAATCAGATGGGCTGGACATGTAATGAGGTTTACAGACAACCGCTGGACTAGAGCCATTACTGATTGGATTCCACGGGACATCAAAAAATCACGTGGACGCCCACCTACAAGATGGTCAGACTTCTTCGTCAAGACCCTAAATGATTGGTTTGAGGCTCTGCATGTTCCTAAAACGAACAGATAACATTTGGCTATGCTAGCACGCAACCAGGATGAATGGAGACGTTACTGGCACCCGCTCGAATAAATCGATGAATAATGGGGATTAAGTGATTAAGTGATTAAGTGATACTTGTGAAGATGCAGAATGGTACTTCCTCTTTGGAAAATATATTGGCAGTTTCTTTCAGAGTTAATCATATACTTGCCATTTTGTTATTCTACTTTTGATTACTTACCTATGAAAAAAGAAAACACTTTCATATAAAGAGAATATGTGATTTTTATACAGTTTCATTTATAATATGAAAGAGTAAATATTATCTAATTGTCCATCAACTGGTATGTAGAAAAAAATTGCATCATCCTTCTATTATTAACTAATAAAAATCAAGAAATTCATAAATATGGATGGCAATATTAACAGATATCTAAACTTAATGATAAGACAAGCTATTTGTATGGAGTATATAATATGTTAGTAAACTTTTACAAAACTCCAGAAATGGAAAAACTACCATTGTAGAAAGCTGATAAAATTTTGTCATAGTCCAAGACAATATTGAGGGGTTTATGCAAATGGGCATAAGAAACATTTGATAGATGATAGAAAATATCTATAATTTTCAAAAATTATCAAATAGAAATTCAGTTTACAAAAATTATCTCAATAAATATAAATAAAATGTAATTGAGACATAGAAATGTGAAAAGCAAATCTAGGCATAACCTTTATTACTGACAATAATGAATTCAACTGAATCACAGGTCTAAATGTAAAATACAACACCATAAAACTCCTAGAAGATGATATAGGAGACAATGTCTTGGAACTAACAATGTCCTGCTTTTTGAAAAAATTTAAGACACTGTGATTTACGAAGTTATTTATGGTTGAGTTTTAGGTGTACTTTGGTCCTTACCTGTTCCACCACCAGTTAAACTCCCCTCTAATAGTTCCCCCCAAGTTCCCGCCTATCATCTCTCTCCAAGTCTGCCTTCGTGAATGACACATGTTATCTAATGATGCTTAAAAAAAATCAACTATCAGGGCATGAAAAGATGAGGGAAACAAATTTATTTATTTTTTCAATTTTGGGGCCACAAAAGTACATAGGGCTTACTCCTGGCTCTGCAGTTGGGAGTCACTCCTGGTGGGCTGGCAGACCATATAAAGTACCACCCATCAAACCCGGGGTGGCTTCATGCAAGACAAGTGCCCTACCCACTGGACTACATCTCTGGACACTTTAAATGTACTTGACTAAGTGAAAATGACAGTTTGAAAGTAACAGCTGTAATCAAACATGGAAACTGAAATTATCTGTATTACTAAAAGATGAATTAAATGAACAGTAACAGCCCAGAATTTTTCAGGTCAGTAAAATGGTTCTATATAATGTCACAATGGTAGGTATATGCCATTAACACATTTGTCAGATTCATTGACGAACACCAAGAATAAATACTAATTAAACTTTGGACATTATATAACAACAATGTTTCACCATAGATTCATTGATTTTCCACAAATGTATCACTGGTATAGCAGGATATTAATTGGCAAGAATAAGATTTTTTTTAAACAAATTTGAGTACATTTTTAATAAATTGCTCTATGGGCTAAATTTTATCTTTGCTACTTTAAAATTCTAGTTTATGGTATCAATGTCAAAACATTCTTTCCCCAGGACTCATATTAGTTTTGGTGGTACCCTGTTGTTGCAGTTGAGGTGGATGGGTGGGGGTGGGGAGATGGTCACCAGGTAATCTAATTAATGATGTTGGTCATCTTAAACATTACCACCACGAGGAATAACCAGTCACACAGATAACAGAGAGGGCTAAGAGCTGGAGAAAGCAATCATAAAATGGAAGCTTAAGATAGGGGTGCTACATTTTGTTTTGTTTTATGTACCATACCAGGCTGTGTTCAGGGCACACACTTTGATCTGTACTCAGAGAACACTTCATACAGCTTCTAAGGAGATCATATGCAGTACTGGGTATTAAACTGGGTGGTTGCATCCTTAATGTTAAAGTCTTCTTCAATCTTTAGGGAAAATTCTTTGCACATACTGCCCAAATATGCAATGACCTAATAAAACTTCTCTCAAAAGTAATATCTATTAAAAAGTATATGTGTTATGTATATATATTTGAAAAATTATTCTAGTACTTTGGACATATATACACATGCATATATACATATATAGATATATCTGAGAAGAGGTTAAAATAAATTTAAAAATTACTCTTATAAGGATCTCACATATGAAAAGTGTGCCATTTTAAGGTAATCTGTAACAGCTAATGTGCCAAACTGTGAAACCTACAGAACTATTTTTAAAACAAAAGATAAGGGGGCCAGAAAAATAGTACAGAAAGTAGGGCATTTCTCTTGTACATGGCTAGTCAGGGTTTGATCCAGGTACCACATGTGGTCTCCAACACACCAGGAGTTATTACTGAATGCGAATTCATGAGTCAGTCCTGACCACTACAAGATTTGACCCTCAAACAAAAATAAAAACAGTAATAATAATATTTAATAAATAAAAAAGAAAGATATGTAGCTAATAAGTTAAAGTATAAAATGTATTATCAAGTTCAATGTACAAAAGATTGTAAAGAACAAACATAGCAGAACAGGAAACATGGGAACAATAGAAAACATATGGCAAGACACTAGACAATTAGGCATTCTTATAATATTATGCATTAATGGCCAAACAAATATGTCCTAGATATACAAATGTACAAACTATCATAAGTATAATAAATTAGTTTCCATAACAGTTAATTTTTTCTGTTCCTCAATAGCTGCTCAAGCCCTATAAAAAATTGTAGCATATTTTCTAGACAATAAATTTTTATCAGAAATATACCATGACCAGTTAAAACTGTATTTCTTTTGTAGACCACATCCAGCTGTAGTAAGAGCGAACTCCTAACTGCATAGGAATCACTCCTAGACAGTGCTCAGGGCACCATGTGTGGTGTGGGAATTAAGCCTAGGTCAATCTCATGCAAGTCAGATGCTTTACCAATTGTACTGTTCTCTCTTCATCCTCCATCTATTAAAATTTGATTGTTTTAATTTAGCACTGCTATTATAACAACTTATAATGATATGTCAAAGGACTAATACATTTAATTCTGGTAGTAACTTATTTGTGTATTAGAGGCCTCCAGTGAAACAGATGCAGTAGAATTAGCATAGCTGGTTATTCAGGGGTGGGAGGGTGTTATTTCTTTGTTTTTGTCTCACCAGCAATGCTCCATGTAATCGTGGCTGTGCTCAGGCAAACCATATACAGTGCCAATGATCAAACTTGTTCCTGTGCATGATGAGTGGTGATTGCATTGCCTACTGTACTATTTCTTAGGCCCCAGCACATGTAGTTATATAGAACGATACTCAATTTCTGCAATTAGCATGTTGTAGTCTCAGGAGAAGAGATAAGATCATTTTAACCTACTTTTTGAATAAGACCCAGTAAGCACCAATGTTTCTATTGAGATTTGAAAGCAATCATACATCTGGATATTCCTTTTATTTGGAGAAGGATGTGAAGTTTTTTTCTACTAATATCATTAACAGAGTGCACAAGTGCACCCACATTAAGAGATAAAAATTAGTAATTAGTCTACTAATTCAAGTATTAATCTCATCTTTAAGCTTCCTCAAAGACACACCCAGAATAATATGGGACCAAATGTTTCAGAACCTAGTGATGAGCTTAAATTGATATTAAAATAAACTTGCACACAAAAAAACAAAAGCTAGTCCCTCCTTATTGTAAGATCCAAACAAAAAGAGCATAGCTTTTCTTCATTTTCATAATATTGAGGCAGAGGAAAATCAAGACACTGGCAAAAGCACACAAATTTAAATAAATCCTTTTGCTTTGGATTTGAATACTGGACCCTCCCCACATTGGATTGGCTGAAACAAATCAAATGATTAAACTGATGTAAATTAAATAGAAAAACATATTTATACCACAGGGTACACTGCAAATCCCATCAAAATAAATGCAGGTCCATAATTGAGGACTATATTTCACATAATTATATTATTTTTAATAATTCAATAAGATCAAATTGTCTTATAAATTTAAAATTTTAAATAATTCAGCTTTAAGGGAACTTTATTCATTTTTATAGTTATAGAATTTCACAAAGCTAAAACAATAAATAATACAACAAATTGATCAAAGTTGATTTAATGGAAAAATTCATGTCATCATTTGGAACATCACTGTCACTGTCCTCCCGTTGTTCATCGATTTTGCTCGAGCAGGCCCAGTAACATCTCTATTTTGAGACTTGTTGTTACTGTGTTTGGCATATTGAATATGTCACGAGTAGCTTGCCAAGCTTTGCCGTGCAGGCGAGATACTCTTGGTAGCTTCCCGGGCTCTCCAAGAGGGGCGGAGGAATCAAACCCGACTCAGCTGGGCCAGGCCGGCTGCGTGCAAGGGAAATGCCCTACCCAATGTGCTATCACTCCAGCCCTATTTGGAACATAAAATAATTTGAGGTAAAAATTTGATTCTTGGTTTATAACTATTATTTCATATAGCTCAGTCTTAATAAATGCTGCACAACTTCATTTTCTCACTGTAAATGATAATGGGATATTTGCTATAAAATATGCACACATTAGGTAATGTTGCTCTAATGTTTATGAAAAGAAGAACATAGTTATATTTATTTTTTTTGTATTTTAATGAATCACCATAAGATACAGTTACAGACTTAGAAGCTTGAATGATTACATTTTGGTCATACAATGTTCAAGTAGGCATCCCTCCACCCGTGCCCATTCTCCACCATCAATGTTTCCAGTATCCCTCCTGCCATCCCCTTCCCCGCCCTTTCCCTACTGCTGCCTCTGTGGCAAGAACATTTCATATTTCTCTCTCCTTCTGGGTGTTATGGTTTGCAATACTAGGGACTAAGTGGCCATCATGTTTGGTCTATAGTCTACTTTCAGCACACATGTACCATCCTGAGCCAGCCCTCCAACCCTCATTCACTTAGTGATCCATTCTCTATCCCAGCAGCCTTCTCCCCCAGCATGAGATCAGCTTCCAAGCCATAGTGATCCTCCTGAACTTTATGTCTACTATCCTTAGGTGTTATTTTACTTTATATTCCACAAATGAGTGCAGTCATTGTCTGTCTCTCCCTTTCTGAATCATTTCACTTAGCATGATACTGTCCATGTCTATCCAATTGTATGCAAATTTCATAATTCCAACTTTTCTAACAGCTGCATAATATTCCATTGTGTAGATATGCCAAAGTTTCTTTAACCAGTCATCTGTCCTCAGGCATTTGGGTTTTTTTTCCAGGTTCCGGCTATTGTAAATAGTGCTGCAATAAACATACAAGTGAGGATGTCAATTTTACTGCACCTTTTTACATATCCAGTACTAAGTGGCCATCATGTTTGGTGGTATTGCTGGGTCAAATGAGAGCTCAATTTTTAGTTTTTTGAGAAATGTCCATATTGTTTTCCAAAAAGGCTGAAACAGTCAGCATTTCCAACAGCAATGAAGGAGAGTCGCCTTCTCCCCACCTCCACGCCAACACTGGTTGCTTTTGTTCTTTTGGATGTGTGCCAATCTCTGTGGTGTGAGATGATATCTCATTGTTGTTTTGATCTGCATCTCCCTGATGATTAGTGATAAAGAGCATTTGTTTATATGCCTTTTGGCCATTCGGATTTCTTCTTTGAGAAAGTTTCTGTTCATTTCATCACCCCATTTTCTGATGGGATTTGATGTTTTTTCTCTTTTAGAGTTCAACCAGTGCCTTGTATATCCTTTATATTAACCCCTGTTGGAGGGGCGTTGAGTGAATATCCTTTCCCATTCTGTAGACTGTCTTTGTATTCTGGTCACTGTTTCTTTTGAGGTATAGAAACTTCTTACCCAGTTGTCTTGTCCGTGATCTTAGAGGGAAGGCTCTTAGTATTTGCCATAATTGTGATAGGGATAGTTTAACATAGTCCCATTTGTTTATCTCTGTTTCCACTTGCTTGGTAAGTGGCATGTCATCTTTAAAGATCCCTTTGGCTTCAATGTCATGGAGGGTTTTGCCAATCTTGTCTTCAATGTACTTTATGGATTCTGGTCTGATGTTGAGGTCTTTAATACATTTCAATATGACTTTTGCACCTAGTTTTAGGTAGAGGTATGAGACTATTTTTTTTTTTTTGCATGTAGCTGTCCAGTTCTGCCAGTATCATTTGTTAAAGAGGCTTTCCTTGCTCCACTTTATATTTGTTGCTCCCTTATAGAAGATCATATGATCATATATTTAAAAGTGTGTGTAAGGATTTTCAGCCCTATTCCACCGGTCTGCGCATCTGATTTTGTTCCAATACCATGATGTTTCAATTACTACCACTTTGTAGTACAGTTTGAGTTTGGAGAAGGTGATACCTCCCATCTTTATTTTCCCAAGAATTGCATTTGTTACTCATGGGTGGATTGTTTTTCCATACAAATTTCAGGAGTGTTTGATTAATTTCTTTGAGGAATGTCATGGATACTCATAGGGATCACACTGAATCTATATAATGTTTTGGGGAGTATTGCCATTTTGACAATGTTAATTCTCCCAATATATCAGCAGGAGGTGTATTTTCATTTCCTTGTGTCCTCTTTTATTTTGTGAAGTAGCATTTTGTAGTTTTCTTTGTACAGGTCCTTTGCCTCCTTTGTTAAGCTGATTCTGAGGTACCTGATTTTCTGAGACAATTGTGATAGAGATTGTCTTTTTCACTTTGCTTTCTTCTCTCTCATTATTTGCATATAGAACTTTTGAGTATTGATTTTATAGCCTGCGACTTTACTTATACAAGTCTATTGTTTCTAGGAGCTTCTTGGTAGAGGCTTTAGGGTTTTCTAAATATAGTATCATGTCAACTGCAAATAGTGAGAATTTGATTTCTTCCTTTCCTATTTGGATGCCCTTAATGTCTTTCTTGCCTAACTGCTATGGGAAGTACTTTCAGTACTATATAGAATAAAAGTGGTGCGAGTGGGCATTCTTGTCTTGTCTGTGATCTTAGAGGGAAGGCTCTTAGTATTTTGCCATTGAGGATAATGCTTGCCTTAGGCTTGTGGTAGATGACTCTGACTATATTGAAGACTATATTGAGGAAAGTTCCTTCAATTCCCATTTTGGTGAGAGTTTTCATCATAAATGGTTTCTTGATCTTGTCAAATCCTTCCTCTGCATCTATTGATATGGTAAAGGTAAAGGTAAAGGCCCTCCCGTTGATCGTCAATTTGCTCGAGCGGGCCCAGTAACGTCTCCATTGGAGACTTTTGTTGTTACTGTGTTTGGCATATCGAATACTCTCGGTAGCTTGCCGGGCTCTCCGAGAGGGGCCAAGGAATCGAACTCGGGTCGGCCATGTTGGCCGCTTGTAAGGCGAACGCCCTACCCGCTGTGCTATGGTTTTTAATCCTTTCGCTTATTGATATGATGGGTTACATTGATTGATTTTTGAAGGTTATACCATCCTTGAATCCCTGGGATGAATTCTACTTGGTCATGGTGTATGATCTGTTTGATAAAATGTAGATTCTAAAAATATTATCACACTCCTATACTATGTTAATAAAAGTAGAGTATCACTATCTTGAATTTATCTGGGTTCAGTCTATCTCATTTTCTTTATCCCTGGGACAAATACAGATAAAAATATAATAAAAAAGTGCTGTGAGCTGGAGTGATAGCACAGTGGGTAGGGCGTTTGCCTTACAAGCGGCCCACATGGCCGACCCGAGTTTGGTTCCTCCGCCCCTCTCGGAGAGCCCGGCAAGCTACCGAGAGTATTCGATTTGCCAGACACAGTAACAACAAAGTCTCCAATGGAGACGTTACTGGGCCCGCTCGAGCAAATCGATGATCAACGGGAGGGCCATATATATATATATATATATATATATATATATATATATATATATATAAAAGTGCTGTATTATGTTCACTTCCAAGGCACATGGCTAATTTGATTTCAAATTTTAGTATTCCATGTTTATAATCAGATAACCACTGTCACTGTCACTGTCCTCCCATTGTTCATCGATTTGCTCGGCCCAATAACATCTCCATTGTGACAATTGCTACTGTGTTTGGCATATCGAATATGTCACAGGTACCTTGCCAGGCTTTGCCATGCGGGCGAGATATTCTCGGTAGCTTGCTGGGCTCTCTGAGAGGGGCGGAGGAATCGAACTCGGGTCGGCCATATTGGCCGCTTGCAAGGCAAATGCCCTACCTGCTGTGCTATCATTCCAGCCCAATCAGCTAATGTGTGATAATTATAGGTAACTAGTTCTTTTACTACTATTACCTTTCTCTTGTATGCGATGCCTCAAACACTTACCCAGTTAGTATAAAGAGGCTGAATATTTCATAACTCATCATTTAATTTCCCAACTTCCATTGCACCTAGATGTGGCCCTTTGATTGTAGAATACAAATAAAGTCATATGAAATATTGTCAAGTCAATGATAGCTAGCTTTCCAATTCTTCACATTTTTGTTTTCTTTCTGTCTAGAAGATGATAAATATTAGAGTAGTCAATACACTATATCTGGAAGAAAGCTCACCATAGCTACCTAATGAAATAGCAAAGCTTTCATACAAACCTGAGTCATGGTCCACGTGAATGGAAGCTGACTTTTCTCTTTTCCCTTAGCTGCTTTCTTGCTTTTAATTGTTTAACATTAAAAACTCTGTTTGACCCAAAATACTTTCAAAGTGACTTCACCTGCACATAAGTAATTCAGATAAAGAAGTAAAATGTGGTATTTCACGTAAGATTTAATATGGATTAATTGAATATATCTACCAAATAGTCAAGAGCCTGTAGCAGTGGATCTTGGGAAATGATTGCCTGTCTCTAAATCATTTCTTTTACTTCTATATACTTGTTTTTTAAGTACACTTATTTGTATACTTCTATATACAAATTGTAGTTAAAGTAGCACTGTTACAGTCTTCATTTTTATTTTTGTGTTGTACAAAATGACTGCCACCCATCCCAATATTATCAGTGTCAACAAACCGCCACTGCTCTCCTGATGTCACTTCTAGTCTTAGTCTTTCTGATCTACCCACCACTCCCCCACCCCCCACACTTCTATATTTAAAGTTTTGGTTGTTGTAATTGGATACTCTCCTTTACTCAGCTTTTTAATATCACATATATGAGTGA
This sequence comes from Sorex fumeus, assembly GCF_029834395.1. Classification (NCBI taxonomy): domain Eukaryota; kingdom Metazoa; phylum Chordata; class Mammalia; order Eulipotyphla; family Soricidae; genus Sorex; species Sorex fumeus. The sequence goes on from NW_026606111.1 coordinate 38,681,166, forward strand.
AGTCATCCAGTATTTTTTCTTTAACAAAGCTGTTCACGGTTGGGTTTCAGTTATAAAATGGTCTAACACACATCCAGTCAGCAGGATACATTTGCCACATCCAATGTCCCAGATTCCCTACTTCCCCCTCCTTCAGCCCATATCCATGACAAGCACCACCATCATCTTCTTCTTCTTCTTCTTCTTCTTCTTCTTCTTCTTCTTCTTCTTCTTCTTCTTCTTCTTCTTCTTCTTCTTCTTCTTCTTCTTCTTCTTCTTCTCCTCCTCCTTCTCCCCCACCCCCTCCTTCTACCCTCTTCTCCCTCCTCCTCCCCATGCTCCCCCTCCTTCCCCCTCTTCTCCCTACTCCTCCCCCTCCCTCCTTCCCCTCTACCCCTCCTCCTCCTCCCCCTCCCTCCTCCTCCTTCCCCTCCCTCCTCTTCCTCCCCTTCCCCTCCTCCTCCCCCTCCACCCCTCCTCCTCTTCCTCCCCACTTCCTCTTCCTCCCCTTCCCTCCTCCTCCCCCTCCACCCCTCCTCCTCTTCCTCCCCACTTCCTCTTCCTCCCCTTCCCTCCTCCCTCCCCCTCCCCCCTTTCTCCTCCTCCTCCTCCTCTCCCTCCCTCCTCCCTCCTCCTCTCTCCTCCCTCCTCCTTTCCTCCTCCCTCCTCCTTTCCTCCCTGCTCCTCCCTTCTCCTCCCTCCTTCTCCCTCCTTCTCCCTTCTTCTCCCTTCTCCCTTCTCTTCCTCCTCCTCCTCCTCCTCCTCCTCCTCCTCTTCCTCTTCCTCTTCCTCCTCCTCCTTCTCCTCTTCCTTCTTCTTCTCTCTCCCTCTGTCTCTCTCTCACTCGTTCACTTGCTCTTCTTTTAGGTACCATGGTTTGCAATACAGATACTGAGAGGTTATCATCTTTGTTCCTTCACCTACTTTTATCATGCAGTTCTTATCCAGAGTGATAATTTCCAATTATAGTGGTCCCTTCTCTATCCAAACTGCCTTCTCCCCCCCAACCCCTCAGCATTTGAGGCAGGCTTTCTATCATGAACCAATACTCCTGGCCATTGCTTCTAATGTCCTTAGATATTTAGTCTCATACTATGTGGGGTTTATTTTGATATCCCAAAAATAAGTACAATGATTTATGTCTGTCTCTCTCCTTCTCACTCATTTCATCCTGCATCCAGTATTTTTTGTTAAGCAAGTTGAAAGTAAGTATTACATTCAGTTTAATCAAGTACTCTCTCTCACAATAAAATAATTTCTTGTCAATCAATCAAATAAATTTGAATTATTTTCTTCTTTTTTAGAGGATTTTTAAATTTTATGATCTTTTTATTAGATCACTGCATCTTAGAAGGTGATCTAATAAAAGAAGGTTATTGGTGATTTCCAAACAAAAGTAATGTTGTGACATTCCACTTTTTCCCTTTCGTGAGGTCTAATTATAGGAATTCTGCCTTTAAGATATGCTACAATTTTCTCATCTTTATTCCTTAGTGACTTTTCATGAAGATATTTATGAATGAGTTTTAGGTATACAATGTCCCAACACCAATCCCTTCACTAGAGTTAACTTTCCTCAACTAATGTGCCCAGTTTCTCTTCTAACCACCCCCCAAACCCTTCACACTTAGCCTGCCTCTATGACAGGCAGCTTTCCCCTTCTACTATTATCTTAGTATTACCTTCCAAATTTAACTCCCAACTCCTACCCTAGTGCAAACTTCCCACTGAAGACTATACTTCTGTTTTCAATTTATACTGCCTTTGGGTATTTGTTATTCTGCTGTGTAGAATTATACTTCACATATGAAAGAGATCATCCAGTGTCTATCCAACTCCCTTTGGCTACCTTCATGCAGCATACTTTTTAGATTTATCCACACAGCAGCAAAATGCATGACATCATCTTTTATTATGACTGAGTAGGACTTCATTGTGCATATCTACTTCAATTTATTAATCCAGATATCTGTTCTTGAGCATTTGGTTTATTTCCAGATAGTTATAGAAGCTTAGATCTCTTTTCAGCAGTATGCTTTTTGGCCCTTGGGGTATATTTCAAAGGATGGAATTGCTAGGTAATAATGGAAGCTCAATTCCTAGGGGTTTTGTTGTTGTTGTTGTTGTTGTTGTTGTTGCTATTGTTGTTTGTTTGTTTGTTTGCATTTTTATTTTTTAGCCAAATCAAGCAGTACTCAGGGTTTACTCTTGTCTTAGTGCTCAAGGACCACAACTGTGCTGAGGATCAAATCCACATGGATTGTATGCAAGGCAAACACCTTACACATTGCATCTATCTAACCATATATATCAATTTCTCTGCCTTAGTTTCTTCATCTTTTAGACAGGGCCCTCACCTACCAGATTTATTTTAATTTGAAAAAAAATGTTGACCCACAGATCTAATTTTTCTGCACTTTCTCATTATTGTATATACAAAGGATTATATACACAACTGCTCTATTGATTCAGTTACTGAGCACTCGTAAATGTGGTAAATAAATGGGATCCATTAAAATAAGAAATATCTACTAATTTCACAAGGCTAAGTGTTTCTAATTTTATCATTAGCTGAAGAAGGTTATTGGTGATTTCCAAACAAAAGTAATGTTGTGACATTCCACTTTTTCCCTTTCGTGAGGTCTAATTATAGGAATTCTGCCTTTAAGATATGCTACAATTTTCTCATCTTTATTCCTTAGTGACTTTTCATGAAACTCTTTTCTGTATATTGATTTTTCCCACTTCTAACAACAAATGCGTCAAAAAATTGTGGGCCATACATTGTTTCAAGAAAAAAATATATCTGCTTTCTTCCCCAAGTCAGGGACTGCTATTGAAACTTGCTGTTAGATCTCAGGAAAGACTTTTATACAAAGAATTTAATATAGAAAAAGGAAATAAAACTGTTGTTTCATCATTCCGAAAGTTTCTTTGACCTTTAAAGAAACTACATAGCACTGATTGAAGTTGTAATGAATACTGGCTCCAGTGTTGTGACATTTCTATTACCTCATTGTTTGATAATTTCTCTCTATCCTGCTCAAATGATGTCTGTACTTTGCGTTTCCCATTTTTCACCTGGTGATTTATCCAGTGTTATTGAGAACTCAGTCTGTTTACTGTAACTGTGTTTTTATTATCCTTGTCTAAGGATGACTTTATGATTATGAGTTTCCTCCAAGTCTGCTCTAAATTCTTTGTTGCAAGCATTCTACAGCATTACTTTAACTCATAATGTCTTACACTAGACTCCTGAATATATTACCGTACAAACGGTCCACAAATTTATTTCTCTCCTGTCTCAGATTTTAATTCAGCAATCGACTATCTTGGGGAGTGCTTTGCTCAGTAAAGCAAATGAAGGAGATATAGATTCAATAACCAAATATGGCTGATAAAAATTCCTGAGAAACAGAAATATTACACATTCATAGCTTTCCTGCACTAGCAAACTCCCAGAATTTTCATTTATTTTGTAAATGTAAAGATAAACCTGAAGGCTATCTTAAAATATATTGCACTGTGGACACCTTAATAGGATGTGAATGTGGAGCTGTCAAGTTATGCTTACAAATAATGTTATTTCCTAGACAATTTTATTTTAAGGATTTGTACACATATTTCCTGAGCAAATATGTGCATTAAGCCAAAATATGTTCGAAAAAGTCCTGGGGAAATGTCTTCGAGATATGAATGCATTATCTGATAAAAATTCATATGTAGCTGTTTGCTCATGGCTGAAGATACAGATAAGCCAAAGATCACTGAAGAGGAGACAAATCCTGCATTGCATTCAGATTCCTTACCATAAGGAGCACATACCTAAAACAGCAAAGCATTGCAGGATAAAAATTTGCACCTTCATTTTTGTCTATGATCAGTGAGATCTATAGTTTCACAAAAATAATTTGGCCATGATATAATACTTATCATTGTTCTGTTACTTGGCTAATAGTCCAGTGACCTTTTTTTATTAACTTAAAGCATAACTGTAAATTGGGATATTTAAAGATCCTTTACAAATCAGAATATCCTGGCTTAAATTATTTATGATTACTTTTTATACTCTTCCAGACGTGCTAGCACTTTGTTATGAATATGTCCTTTGAGGAAAGATTAATAACCAGGGATGGGGTACTGGCTCTGTCAAATTTCCTGGATATCTCTAAGTTCTTTTAGAATAGCACTGTAGCACTATCCTCTGTTGTTCATCGATTTGCTCAAGTGGGCACCAGTAACATCTCCACTGTGAGACTTGTTGTTACTGTTTTTGGCATATCGAATACGCAACGGGGAACTTGACAGGCTCTGCCATGAAGGAAGGATACTCTCAGTAGCTTGCCAGGCTCTCTGAGAGGGACAGAGGACTCGAACCCGGGTCAGCTGCGTGCAAGGCAAATGCCCTACCTGCTGTATTATCACTCCAGCCCACTTTTAGAGTAGAATGGGAATAATAAAATACTTGCTTCATAGATGCAGTGAGTAGCATTTAACACATGTTGTAAAAGGAATGGTGTGACCTACTAAATGGTTGCTTTTGGAAGCATTTTTTGCCTAGGAAAGCAAAACAAAATTTTGGCTTTGCTTACAAAATGTTATTGATAATCACACCGATTTAAATTCAATGTTCAGAATAGTATTGTTTTTAAATTTGAGAACATTTTTTGTTCAGATAAAGAGTATGTTTTTTTATTAGGTAGGAGATAGGAGGATCAATATTTATAAACTTCAAGGCCTATGTACCTTTTAGGCTTGTTAGCAGAAAACATTAAAGGTATATTGATAAGAGAAAGAATTTTCTGTACACTTAGAAAAGTTTAAAAATAGTAAGCATCTTTGGGGAGATGTCAGTATATTCGACCCTGTTCCATTGGTCTGCAGCTCTGCCTTTGTTCCAGTACCATGCTGTTTTAATTATTACTGCTTTGTAGTAGAGTTTGAAGTTAGGGAGGTTGATTCCTCCCATTTTCTTTTTCCCAAGAGTTGCTTTAGCTTTTCGTGGGGGCTTATTGTTCCATATAAATTTCAGGAGTGTTTGCTCCATTTCTTTGAAGAATGTCATGGGTATCCTAATAGGGATCGTGTTGATTTTGTACAGTGCTTGGGAAGTATTGCCATTTTGACAATGTTAGTTCTCCCAATCCATGAACAGGGGATATTTTTCCATTTCCTCGTGTCCTCTTTTATTTTCTGAAGTAGCGTTTTGTTGTTTTCTTTGTACAGGTCCTTTACTTCCTTAGTTAAGGTGATTCCTAGGTACTTGATTTTCCTGGGCACAATTGTGAACGGGATTGTTTTCTTTATGTCACTTTTTTCTCTTTCACTATTTGCATATAGGAAAGCCATGGACATTTTTTTCTTTTTGTTTTTTTTTTTTTAAATTTTCTTCTATTGAATCACCTTAAGAACAGTTACAAAGCTTTCGGGTTTAAGTCTTGGTCATACAATAATCAAACAACCATCCCTTCACCAGTGCACATTTTCCAACACCAAGAACCCCAGGACACCCCCATCCCACCCCTCCCCCCTGCCAGTGTGGCAGATAATTTCTACTTTACTCTTCTCTACTTCGATTACATTCAATATTTCCAAAAAAAACACCATTATTTTTTTTTAATTTTTATTAGTGAAACACCATGAGGTACAGTTGTAGATTTACAAATTTTGTGCTTGGGTTTCGATTATACAATAATCAAATACCCATCCCTCAACCAGTGCCCATTTTCCACCACCATAGATCCCAGTATCCCTCCCACACCCATTCCCCCGCATCCCACCCTGACTCTGTGGCAGGGCATTCCCCCTTGTTATCTCTCTCCTTTTCGGTGTTGTGTTCTGCAAAAGAGAAGCCATGGACTTTTGGGTACTGATTTTATAGCCTGCAACTTTACTATATAAGCCTATTGTTTCTAGGAATTTCTTGGTAGAAGTTTTAGGGTTCTCTAAGTATAGTATCATATCATCTGCGAACAATGAGAACTTGTTTTCTTCCTTTCCTACCTGATGCCCTTAATATCTTTTTCTTGCCTAATCGCTATTGCAAGTACTTACAGTACTATATTGAACAGCAGTCGAGAGAGTGGACATCCTTGTCTCGTCCCTGATCTTAGAGGGAAGTCTCTCAGTTTTTCCCCATTGAGGATGATGCTTGCTTCTACAGCTAGATTTTGTCACTAGAGGAGAATTTTGTTGGGTTGCCATTCAAAAGTAACAATCTCTAGAGGTGACTGCTTTTACAAGTCTGCATAGGATTTAATCCTTAACTTCATTTTAAAGAAAAACATTAGAGTTCTATTATAGTTTTGAGTAATAAGGATATTCAATTTAATTATTACAGTAAATGTCATAATTGTCTTTAAATTACTAGACTGATTTATGCTGGCTCCTTTGTACTAACAGTTGACATGTGTAGATATACATTGACTTTTGTTGTGCAATTAAAGAATTAGTAAAGTTATGTCTGACCAGTTTTTATTTTTCAAACATCGTATTTCATATCCTTCATTCTATTTGTATAAAATAAATTCTTCTTCCATTCTCCATATTTCTGGGAGTCTTTAACAATATTTTTATGAATTCACTACTTCCAACCTGAAATGTAGCACATATTATTTTTAGTGACATATTTTTATTTGAAAAGTGAGTAAGATATATGTTTTCTACTGGTTTACCTGAAGCTGGAGCGATAGCACAGCAGTAGGGCATTTGCCTTGCACACAGCCGGCCTGGCCAAGCCAGGTTCAATTCCTCTGCCCCTCTCGGAGAGCCTGGCAAGCTACCGAGAGTATTTCGCCCACACAGCAAAGCCTGGCAAGCTACCCGTGACATATTCAATATGCCAAACACAGTAACAACAAGTCTCAGGATGGAGACATTACTGGGCCCACTTGAGCAAATCGATGAATAATGGAAGGACAGTGACAGTGACTGGTTTGCTTTATTGTTCTAATGATATCTAACACTTTGAATTTTATTTGATAATTCCAGGATAAATTTAATACTAAAATGCAGAGTGTTCTAAGCCAAACTTCCTCAATAGCGTTTCCTGGTCACTGTACTTGCAAGTAATTTTACAGCAGTTTTGGGAGGAGATAAAATTCGCTTATGATTTTATTAACCCACTTTAAGTACACAATTTTATGTTTTACATTTTATTCACAGAAGAATTGTCAGACTGTTTCACAAAGCAACCAAACCATTTTATATTATTGTAATTGTATAAGAGTTTAAATTTCTTCACATTATTGCCAATATTTTATGATCTCTTCTCCTTTTTTATAACAGTTGTCCCAGATGGTATGCAATTATTTCTCATTGTTGTTTTTATTTTCAATTTTCTGATGGTCAAGAGTATTGAACATCTCTTCATCTGTTTATTTCTATCTTTGTATATCTATTTTAAGAAAAGTTTATTTAAATTCTTTGCTCATTTTTAATTAAATTAGGTACTTGGGGGGGCAAAGGTCCTAGAAAGTGGTGTTCAGGCAGAACTACTGGAAACTTTTCCAGATAATTCTCATCAATATGTTTTTTGGTCAGTGTGAGGGCAAATGACACATTGCTGGTTAGGACCTCTGAGGGCAGAGATTCCACCAGGGTCACACTAGCGGTATTCAGGTTCTTTTAAGGCCCATACCTGTTGGTGCTCTGGGGCTCTAGGAATGCACCTGAAAATGCTCAGATAACTGTGAAGTGCTGAGGATCAGACCAGTGTTGGCAGGAGGCAAAACATGTAACCTAGAATACTTAGGTTCTATTACTGGCTCTGTACTCAGGTCTGGCCTCTTGTGTTCCACCTGGGTCCCTAAACCTAGATTCAAATCCCTGATCAGAAGCATTATTTTGAAAATAGGTCTCTTTTTCTTGGTTAAAAAAATAAAACTCTTGGGCCAGAAAAATAGTATAGCAGGCCTTGCATATGCGAGATGTGGGTTTGATTTCTGGCACTCCATATAGTGTCCCAAGCCCTGAGAGCAGAGCCAGAAGTAAGCCCTGTGTATCTCCATGGGTAGCCTCCAAACTGAAAATAAAATAAGCAACCTCTTTTTAGTATCCTTTTGGACTGCTTTGTTTTATTTGGGAGACACATTCATCTGTGTCACGGTCTTAGTCCTTCCACTTTGTCAGGGATGATTCCTAGAAGTTCTCAGGATACCATATGGGTATTAGGGATCAAGGAGGGTTTGGCCATGTGCAACACAAGCATCCTTCTCACTGTACTATCTCTCTGGCCTGATAGTATTTTTTAAAACAGAAATTAATTTTAATTTTTACAGTTCTAATTTACCTACATTTTCATTTAGTCTTATTTCTGGTGGCATACAACATTCTGTTGTAATAACCCCAAGGTTATGACAATTTACTACTGTTTTCTACTCTTTATAGTTTATTCTTTGAATTTATATCCAAGTCTTGTTTAAAATTAATGTGTGTGTTATATCACAATAGACAAATTTTATTCTTTTTTCATGTTGATACCCAGCTATTTCAGCACTATTTGTTTAAAACAACACTTTCTCCATGGAATTACCTTGACATTCTTGACCAGACATTTTTATCTATGCCCTAATCCACTCCCACCCCTAAAGTTGTTGGAGGGTGGGTAAAATGCTAAAGGACAAGAAAATATGCCTGCGTTGTCAGAATGCAGTTGAAATCCCTGGCACTTCATATCTTCTTAGGCACTCCTGGATGTAATGCTTGTGATCCTCAAGTACAGCTTGGTAGGCTAGTCCTATTAAAAAATAAGGTAATAATTTATATAGGACCTATATTAAATTGGCAAATCATCATGGATAGTGTTGTCAATTAGCGATATTAGGTCTTCTGATCCATAAGCATGATACACTTTCGTATTTACATAATTCTTAAATTGTCTTTAAAAACATCTATAAATGCATCATGATTTTCAGAATTATTCATGGTTGAGTTTCAGACATCATGTTCCAGTACCAACCCCACCACCAATGGCAATGTCCTTCCATCAGGATTCCCAGCTTACTTCCCGTTGCTTCTACCCATAATAGTCTGTCACCTTGACAGGAACATTTTAAAATTTGGTTATTAAAGTTTGGACCTCCTGGTTTTAGTGTTTTTGACTCTGTGGATTGACTATGTAGCTATATCACACCTATTCCAAATATAAATATATAAATCTCTAGCTATACCCCGATGAAGTTAGATCCCCTTGACCTCTGCTCCCCATTGCTTCCCATACAATTCTTCTACCCTCAATTTTGTTTCATCTCTATCCTCCTCCCTATACTCTGGAGTCATCTAAGCATTCCTCCATTTCAAAAATTTATATAGCTATCTTTATACAGTTATCCTATGTACCACATATATTACATACTTTCCAGAGTATACATTTTACACTTGTGTTATATTTTAAAAGTGTCTTCATATTTTATATCATTATATATAATCAAACTCTGAATTTTATATTTGAGTACAATTATTTAATGCATATTACTTTTGGGCTTGGTTTTTATTTTGTCACTTTCAAGACTTATTCCTGATTCTATGCTAAGGGATCACTTCTGACATGCTCAGGGGAACCACACGTAGTGTTAGGATAAACCCAGGACAGCCGTGTGCAAGGCAAGCAGCTTATCCACCATACTATTGCTCTGGTCCCTATATTACATTTAAAAATATGTAGCACAGTGTTGTTTAAATGAATATAATATTCAAATAAATATAAAAATTAAAAGATCCTTTTCTAATATTGCACACATAGTATGCAATGTGTTCATTTTCTCAAAGTATGTTTAAACCTTCATGTAGCTCAGACTAAAATATTAGCTTGAAATAGTTCAAGTAATACTGTTTGGCAGTTATGTTCCTAAACAACTGTTTTAGCTATTAAGAGAGCATTGAAATCATGCACTCTTGTTGAAGAACACCTTTTCTCTTGTACTTATCTATTTATGATAAATACATAGAAGCTGTGGAAATATGGACAGAAACTATGTCTCACTGAATCAATGTAAAGCAACCAGCTGTAAGAATTGAAAAAAAAAATGCTGACTTGACCTCTAGACTGATATGCCATGTTCATTATTAGTCAGAAATGTTTGATTTGAAGAACAAACAATCCTCAGGAAATATAGAATAAGAATGAGTGACAGAAGGTCAGCCTGGTTGCATTTGTATTTGTGAGCAGAATTCATTTTTTGTAACCGTAGTGATGAAAACAGGCATCTTAAAGCACCACCAAAAGAAACTGTAGTGAATAAACCCCATGCATTGGATACTAACACCCTTTCTCTTACCTCAATGGGAACTTCTGTCTCCTACACAGATCTTTCCCCTGATTCCAAGTATATAGGCAGAAAGCTTGCAGCTAGTGAAAGGTCTGTCTGTAAATTGCTGTATATTCTGCCCAACTGAAAATGGAAAAGTTGGTTCAACATACTGTTACCTACTGCCAAAAATTTGTGGGGTAGCAAGGGTGGGGCAATAGGGATTCAGGCAGCAACCCCACATCAGCTGCTAGCAAGGCAAGCACCCTAGCCACTCAGTGTCACTGCAGCACTGGAAGTCATTTTTTAAAAACCTGTCAACATAGGTTTGGAGGATTTCTATCCAGAGTCTGGGAACAGAAAGGGACTCGCTTAAATATCTTCAGGAAAGATTATACTGAACAAAGACATTCCTTTTCCATTGGTAGGTGGGATTGACCATCACCTGGAAGACTGTCTAATTTCCAGAGTAACTGTTCCACTCCCCATCACCAGTATCTCTCAATCCATAGTAACGCGGATTCCTGTCACATTACTGCACCAAAGATCCCCCCACTCTTTTTTTGTTCAACCTTGAAAAAAACTCTATTTACCTCTATAAATTAAATATGTTATTGGTCAGAAGGTCCATATGTGAATTTATATAGGCATAAATAGTTGCAGATTAATCAGTTACTTATGATCTTAGATCATTATATATTCATAGCTATAAAACCTCAAAATATGGAGAGCTTGTACAGGTAAGGATTGCAAGTAGTCAGGGTCCGAGTCTAGGCATAGCTCATGGTCCTCTGAGCCAAACCAGGAGTAAACCCTGAGCTTCAATAGAGTCAGGAATAAATCCTGAGCATAAATCTGGTCAAAACAAACAACAAAAATTCAAGTTAAATGATCTATAGACTTAAAATTAAACAAATGGGGAAAAAAAACGTGAAAGAGACATACATAATTGATATATGGTTGCCAAATGAAATGCTATCCCTCTTAACAAACGGAAACCCAAATGACAAAATATTTAAAACTGAAGACAATTTGTTATTCTAGGTAGGTTGGATTATGGTTAAGAACATACACCTGGTCTTCAGTATATAAAGACTGCTTATAAAAATCTAAAAGAATTTATATGAAATTTAAAAAAAAGACCTAAAAGCCAAAACTATTTAAACCTCCCAAGCAAATTATTCTCAATATATGTTTAAATGCTGACACTAGATACTGGCTAGGAGAATTTCTGAGCTTTTCTCATTGGATAAACAACAAATAAAATGACTAAAATTTCTGAAAGACCAATAGTGGATATATATTTATGACTTTAATTTTAGTTAAGATAAAACACATACATATTAAATCTACAAACATAAGTGATAGGCACTCAATAGTTAAAGAAAAATATTTATACAAAACATTTTCAGTTCATTAAGTTTTATTTTAGAAATAGAACATTTGAAATATTGTTTCATCTCTGAGTGTTACTTGACAAAAGTTACTTGACAAAAACATACTGAGTGTTTATTTGACAAAATACTAATAATTAAAATTACAGTTAAAATTATTAAACTCAATAAAATATTAATTATGTTTTCCATCCAATAAGTAAAGCAGAGGTACTGTGATTTTGCATTTGTGTTAGTATCGTAATTTGTTAATCAGGAAAACAATACCCACTCTTCTTCTAAGAGAAAAAAACCTGCTCTATAGAAGTGTGAAATATCTTCATATTGATTATACATGGGTTCACTAATCTAGAAAATAAACATTTAGAAAAATCTAAGTAAAGATTTTAGATCTAATGAGAATCAAATCCAAGGTGGAAATATTCTTTCTCTCAGAAAAAAAAGTTCACATTGTTGTATTTATGTTTATTCAACTTTCATATATAGAAAAAAAATTTAAAGATTGCAACCAAATAATCCTGTCCCTTTCCCTAGTAATACAGACTTTTTTTCAAACTTGACATTAATTCTCAAGAAATTTCTTTATCTGCTAAACTTTGTTGTATCTACTCTAAACATGTGTGGTTAGATTTAATTTTATAGGCATGAGCAATATTTTATTAGAGCAAAACATTCTTTCTACCTACAATCTTATCAGGTTTGGTGGCAGTGTTGTTAGTGGAGGTGGATGGGGTGCCAGGTAATTAATTAATGCAGTTGAGCATTTTAAATCTTCCTAATTTTAGAATTAATAGCCAGTCAAATAGTTAATAGGAGGGGTAAGCAGTAGGGATAATAAATACATAAAAGGGGACTTAAAAAATGTAACTTACTTTTTGACCTGGAGCAATAGCACAGCAGGGAGGGCATTTGCCTTGCACTCAACTGACCAGGCAGACCAGAGTTAGATTCCTCCATGCCTCTCTTCGAGAACAGCAAGCTGTTGAGAGTATCTCACCTGCAAGGCAAAGCCTGGCAAGCTCCCCATGAAGTATTCAATATGCCAAACACAGTAACAATGAGTTTCACAATGTTACTGGGCCCACTTGAGCAAAATGTATGAACAAAGGGAGGACAGTGACAGCGACTTTTTGACCCTTCTCTTAAGACTAGGCTGAAGGCGGGATAAGCAGTTCTCACCCTTACACACCTGGTTGAAAACAAAGGCAAGCCCTTGAGGCAAGAAGCAGTGGAGCAAGGTGACCCGAGGGCCAGGTCTCAGAGCTCCAGGACTAGAGACTAGAGCAGCAAGATCCTAGAATATCATCAGGAGAGTTTTGTATGTTAATTTTATACATAGAATTTACACTCAGGAGTCAGCAGGTTTCAGTGATAATGTGTAATTTTAAAGCTTCCACTTAGTTGCATCTAATGACTGAATTTGGTGAAAGCAAAGTAACTGTTCAACCCATTTATGCTTTAATATGACCCTCTATGTTCTGGTTGCTATTGGTGGGACTCTCAGAGAATAGGAGAGGAGATGCAAAGAAAAATTATGCGATAGGGTATCTGATTAAAGTGAGTGTACCACGCATGGGCAACAAATGTATGATACTCCTAAATAGAATTTCAGTTCACTTCCCTGCTATAATTGTTCTAAAAGTTGTCTTTTTTTCTCCTTATTTATTGAAATCGGTCATATGATCTTCTATCTAGATTATTTGTTTTCCTTTTAAAACCTTGATTTATACTTGATTTATAGTGATTTCAGCTTTTAAAATTCCCTGTAATAAAAGTCAATTTCTTGCTTTGTCTTTTTTGATTAGACTATGTGTATACTAAGAACTAATACAATGTTTTACTCATTTTAAATCAATAATGTCCTGAATGGTTCTTATCCCTTATATTTTAATATATTTTTGACTGAATAAGTAGATTAATTGAAACTTTATGCTATCTAGACTTGTATGCTCACAATAAAGAAAAATAAAAGTAGGTCAATTAGGAATTATTTTTTGAAAAATAACATTGTTTCTTTAGAAGAGTAATTAGGGAAATGGAGATGGTTTTAAGAGATGAAGTACATGTTTACCAGGAAGAGCACTGAGTTTGATTTGGGGCACCAATTCGTCCCTGGAACACAGCCAGTTGTAGCCTCCCCCAAAAACAAAATAAGTGTTATTAGGTGAACTTAGAAGGTAGAATATTTCTACAGACTGAAGATTTAATTTGGAGACAAAATAAACATAGGGGACATCTTGCCCTTGATTTATTTATAGGCATTTTGTATCTGTCACGTGTTTAATGTAATAATAAAATATCCACTTCATTAATGACAGAAGAACTTTATAGATATAGCCAGCATTGATTTTTTAGGTATTTGTGCAAGTTGCCTTGAGTAAAAGATTGTTTTTCTGCTCTGACTGTGAAGTAAGACATACCCTATAGCAACTAAACTTGAAGAAAAGGAATAGTCTATTTGTGAGATTTTATGCACATTAGTGTCACTCAATTGTTACTATTCATTTATGATTTAAATTCCTTTAAGTCCATTTCCATTTTGAAGTGAATGCTCCTTAGACCCTTGAGGGGCTTGAGTGGTGAGTATGTAAAAGGATTTACCCTTTGGCTAGACAGTTAGGAAATAGAAAAGAATGTTTATAGAAAGATATTCTGGTCAGAGTGATAGAGAGAGCTTTCCAAAGGCTATCTTTCCTATACACTTTTAGGGGGGCTCTTTGTTATCTTTTGGTTGGCAGTTTTATTTAAGCAACATGACAAATCTAGGATTTCATGTGTTAGAAATTTTGCCATCAACCATTAAATAAATAAACCTGTAGATAGTGTAGCATGTGGTTGGGAATGCAACACTTCTCATTATTTGAATGAGATCTTGTGCTAAATTTTACTGTTTCTCAGAACATTTGGGCTTTTTTCAGCACTTTCAAATTTGTGCAAATCTGGGGTCCTCCACAGGTTCTAAGTCAAGTCATGAATCTAAGTTGGGGAATTGATCACATCCCATTTCACCAGATGGCCACAAAGGGCAAATTATTTTTTAGTGAAACCAGTTTTTTGATTAATCTCAAAAGTCTTAGCTGGATGTTTTCTCAATACATGAGGCACACCCAGTTTTCCTATGGATGTGCCTCACATATTAATTGCGTGTCTCTAAGTAATGTTGTCTCTATCTTCTGTATTAAAGTAAAAAATGATGTAAAACAACAACTTTTGTTAGTCTGATTTTTTTTTGCTTTTTATTTTAAAGAAATATTTTGGTCATTTGAAGAACTGCAGTATAAATTAGATATACAAATGGCCTATTTAAAATGATAAAATGGCCATTTGTCAGTAGGGAAATGAACATCAAGTCTAAAGTATAGCACCTGTTAAAACTGGTACAAAATTTAAACACCTGAGGCCATAGAGATAGTAAAGGAGATAGGGTACTTGCCTTGCACACAGCCAAACTGAATTTGATCCCTAACATCCTATATGGTACCCTGAGCCCACCAGGAAAAATTCTCAAGAGCAGTGTCAATAGTAATCTCAGAACACCACAAGGTTAATTTCAAAATTTAAAAAAAAAGTATCAATAAAATAAATACCAACGATCAACAGAAGAATTAGAAAAATGAAAAATGTGGTTAATGTGGAAGAATTGAAAATTTGAGGTATTTCTGAGGGATTAGTCCAAATGCTATGGAAGAGAATTTAGTGATTTTTTTTCAAATAATTAATCCCAGGATTATATGATCCAGCAAATCCTCTTCTGTATGCATCAAAATATTTAAAAGAGATATTCAAACAAGGTCATGTACACTGTATTTACAGCAGAATAAGAATAGCCAAAAGATAGAAATGCATAATGACTAAAACGTGTAAATAGTATACATTTTCATCAACTGGTGTCTAGATATACACATTTGATATATACATGTTATGAAATATTAGTCTCACATAAAAGTAAATGATATATTGGTGTATACTACAATGTATAACTTTTAGAATAGTCCCCTAATTAAACACACTAAACTCAAAAGATCCATAATGCATGATTCAGTTAATAGGAAATACCCACAATAAGAATGCAGATTTGTGGATTCCTGGGGACTGAAGATGGAGAAATTGCAAGAAACTATGTACTAGTTAAATTATCTTTATCTGAAATACTGGCAAAATTTTGAAAGTAGGGAAATGTGGAAGGTGAATATCACTAAAATTCACTTTTAGATAGTTTTAAAGATTCACTTTAAAATAGTATATGCTACCACTAAAATACAAATGTTGGTAAATATTCTGTTAGATATATGATATTTCAGATTTTTTTATTACAAAGTAATAAAGGTACTAAGCTTAAGTAGGTACTAAGCTTATTTTTTTTATTAATAGAGGTTTACTTTTTTAACTACTTCTGAGTGCAAGAGATTTGTGATTGTAGGGATTTAAAATAGGATGAAATCACTATAAAATATAGAGTAATGCTAAATATACTTCATTTTAATCAACACCATGAGAGTATTAGATGGCTACAGAGTACATCTTCTATGATCCTAATCAATAGGAATGATCAAAGTAACATGAGCATTCTGATATATATTTAAGATCATTAAAAAATGTTTTCAAGTTCTCTTTATTCCATTAATAAAACATGGTATTTCGATACTAAAATCAAAATATAGTTTTGTTTTACTTGCTTCTCTGTAAAAATGAAAACAAAGGAAAAAATGTCTTGCCCTTTTGTTCCTTTAAAATTTGCTTCTTATACAAGGTCAGAAGCCAAGTTTTATCCTACTTTGCCAGTCCCAGTTTCTTTATATGTCTATTGCCATAATAATTCTCAAGGAATGATTTAACTTCATAATTATAAAGCATCAAAGAATATTGTAACATTGTTTTCTTCTCTCTCATTTCCTATTTTTAATACCCTGGTATGCAATTCACCTTTCTTTTAATGTTCATTGCTGAGGCTCAATAACGCCCCCAGTAGAAGCAGAGCAAGGAATTTATTTACACTATAAAATGATAAATGTTTGTACATAACAGTGGAATGCACAAGCATATTGAAATAATAGCTAGCTGCTTCTGTGTTTTAACACTTGTTGCTTAAAGAACTGTAATCACAAATATTAATTTTGAGTTTGGAAAAATATCAGTAGCATTTCCAAAGTTTCTGTAGAGCAAGTGTGATTAAACATATTTAAATTTTTTTTTATCTTGTATTTCCAGGATTGGAAATAAATACATATTCTTGCTATATGGCTATAAAGCTCCCTACTATTATTTTCCTACAAATTGAATTGAAAATTGGATATTTTAAGTCTACATATTCTTGTATTTTTTTAATTCAAGTGCAAATGCTTTTTATTTGTGGAGATTTTTATATATAATTTAAAAATAAAGCAAGGTATGAGTAAATGAAATTAAAGAGGAGTGTATTCACATTAATAAGTTGGGCTTAAAGAAAACTAACAAAATAAATATTTTTAGAAGTTTTTGTTTGTTTTAGGGGCCATACCTGGAGGTGCTCCGGGTTTACTCTATGGGTGTATGCTTAAGAATCTCTACTGATGGGCTTGGAGGACTACATGGAGTATGGGTGATCAAACCCAATTCACTACTATTATGTGATAACATTAGTAATAGCATCTGCAGTGCTATTATTCCAACCCTTATATTTTTTTTTTTTTTTGTTTTGTTTGCTTTTTGGGCCACACCCTGCAATGCTCAGAGGTCACTCCTGGGTTTGTGCTCAGGGATTACTCCAGGCAGTGCTGGGGGACCATGTGGGATTTGAAGATGGAACCTGGGTGGGCCACAGGCAAAGCAAACGCAATATCCACACTATTTTATAACACTAGTCCCTTAAAAGTTTCAATAAGGAAACACATAAACTATAAAATAAATGTTTTTGGATTAGTTTCTTGACAGTTTGAAACAAAAAATGACATCAGAATCCTTTATAATACGATACACTAAAAGCAAAAACTGCTCAAATGATTTAAGTGTAGAAGATCATGTGAAAGCGTAAAATTGCAACGTAATAAAAAGTTTCAAATGAGATAGATCTTTCTCTAAGTTTCGGAACTATGAAGGAAAAGACTGATAAATTTGAGGTTACAAAATTTCAAATCTATGTAGGGAAATATAAAAAGAAGCAATATAAAATACAAATTGGAATTCAATAATGGTGTAATATTACTAAATAAACATCTTTCCTTATATATTAATAGCTCTTAGAAATATTCATTAAATTCCAAAATAAAGAATACTGTAGACAAAACTGTATCACTGTATCACCGTCATCCTGTTGGTCATCGGTTGCCTCGAGCAGACCCCAGTAATGTCTCTTTGTTCTAGCCCTGAGATTTTAATAAAGTGCCAAATTCGAGGCTCTTTCAGGGTCAGGTGAACGAGGCCCACCATTGTTACTGGTTTTTGGCATATTGAATACGCCACGGGGAGTTTCCCAGACTCTGCCATGTGGGCAGGATAGTTTTGGTAGCCTGCCAGGTTCTCTAGAGTAAGACATAGATAATAAGATTTGCGGCCGTGCGCTTCCGGGAACAGGGTTTTATAGTCTCTGGGTTTTGGCCGTTGAAGGGACTATGCGGTGCCGGGTCAGTTGGTGGGTGTAATGCCTGGAAGATGGGGGATCTGGGTGGAGGAAGCCCCAGTCCCTATCGGAGTAGGCTTGGAGATCTATGCTCCAGGTCCAGCACACCTGGGTTCCTCTGCTGGTTCCTTCATGCATGAGGCTTGTCTGAACGTGTGGAGAGTGGTCTTAAGCATGGCTGTGGCTGGAACCTGAGGTCTTTAGCTGCTGGGGATCTTCTCGGGGTGGGAAGGGAAACTCAACCCAACCTCCTCCAAGGGGCCCCGGTGAGGACAGCCAGGCACGGAGGCAGGAGACTCTGCGTTGTTCTCTTCCAGGTGCAGGGTTTTATAGTCTCTGGATCTTGGCCATTGATGAAATTAAATGGCGCTGGGGGCAGTTGGTGGGTGAAAGATGGGAGATCTGGGTGGAGGACGCCCCAATCCAAGCCTGCTTGTAGACAAAACAGCAATGGTAAATTGGAGGTATCCAATGATCTAATCAATCATATAAAGTACAATTAGTAGCTGAAAAAATGTTCAGACTCACTGAAAGGTATTTATCAATTTCTAATATCATACTGGAGAAAAAGGGTTGATGACATCTAATACTATGCAACAAGGAAATTCATAGTTCTTATAGAAATATAAATTAATCCTATTATTTTGTTCATAAATAAGTATCAAAATTTAAATGTGCATGCTCTCAGATTAGAACCCGTCTACAAATAATTTGAGCTGCAAAAATGCTTTTGCATACCCCTACATTTTTCTTTATAAGAATATTTAGAGTTATGTATTTTAAGAGGAATTGTCAAAGAAACATGAATTTCCATCAGAAGTATTTGATTAAGTAGTACTTCTTCTGTGGAATAGATTTCTCTGAACTCAAGAAAGGAGGGCTGTAAGATAACTCAGTGGTAGAGAGAATATTCCTACCATGTAGGAGAACATGACTTAGATTCCTGAAGAAGTGATGTAAACTTTTTAAAAAATTTTTATTAGTGATACACCATGAGGTATAGTTGTAGACTTACAAATTTTTGTTCTTGGGTTTCAGTTATACAATGATCCAGTACCCATCCCTCCACCAGTGCCCATTCTCCATCATTTACATTTTTTTTTAAAATTTTTGTTAGTGAAACACCATGAGGTACAGTTGTAAATTTACAAATGTTTGTGCTTGGGTTTCAATTGTACAATGATCATACACCCATCCCTCCACCAGTGCCCATTTTTCAACACCACGGGTCCCAGTATCCCTCCCACCCCACCCATCCCCCCATCCTACTCTGCCTCGGTGGCAGGGTATTCCCTTTTGTTCTCTCTCTCCTCTTGGGTGTTGTGGTTTGCAAAAGAGGCATTGAGTGGCAATCATGTCTGGTCTATACTCTGCTTTCAGGATGCTTCTCAAATTCTGTGAGGTTCCTCCCAACACCCTTTATTTGGTGCTCCTTTCTCTATCTGAGCTCCCTTTTCCCCTAGAATGTGTGGCTTGCCTCCAATCCATGGAGCAAAACTCCTGGTACTAATCTCATCCAGTGATGTAAACTCTTGATAATATGGAAATAAATTAGGTTTTTGCTCCAGAATAAGAATTTTTAAATGTTACAAGAGGATAATATTTGATTTTTTTTTTTTTTGCTTAAAAACATGAAACGAAAATGAGAACTAGCCTTCAGTAAGAAGTTTGTCAGTTGGAGTGTGAAAAGACAGTACAGAAAACACTGCAAAGGAAGTGTAAAGTGTTACATATGGAACCCTATCAGCAACAGCACTGTAAAACTCGGGTGCAAAAGGTATTAAAAAGTGCTTCTCATAGTAGCAGGCTGATAGGAGTAAGGGAAGGAAGGTCTCATTGGTGGAGGGAAGTGGACACTGGTGAAGGGATTAGTGTTGAAACATTCATTATATTAGTGCTGAAACTCAATCATGAATGATGTTATAACTAAAAAATTGAAACTAAAATGTTTATATTTTGTAATTTCCAAAGATTGCATAGATACGATCATGTAGGCAGGATATACTTGACATGGCCTGGAAAATGCCTTTCATGTGGAAGGTCCTGATTTTGATCCCCCACACTTTGAGTTACCTGAAATCTGCTAGGATTGAGAGAACGTAATACAATTTTTTTAAATTTATGACTATACAATTTTAAATTTAAATGAGGTAGTGCAATAAGTAAGAGCACAGTAATGGATATATTGAAGTTTTATCTTTTATATCACTCTTAAGTTAATTTTTGCACGAATAAGTTGCTATAAAACAAAAGTCTCCACAACAGTTAGTTGGCTAAAATCTAAAGCAATTAAAATGAAGTCACTTTTCAAATTAACTTTTTGATGACATTACAGATTGAAATAATATGAGTATGTTCTTACAGGTCTTTAGGCATTTTCTGGGCATAATGCGGTTTTACAAAGAGGTCAGAATTGCAAGGTGTCTAAATCAAAATATCCATGAGGGAATATGAACCCACACATCATTTGAAGTGTTGCAAAAATTATAAAACAAAACAGAAATTATTCACCTTGTGAAAAAGTAATCTTCAAGTGTTATAGATTTACTTGGATCTCTAAAATAACTTTATTGCTTTTCACCTTGCGTGAATTTATAAGTCATAATGCAATGATTTTTTTAAAACACAAAATCTAATGTTAAAGCATATCTTCGATATTTATAGTTTTATGTATATTTTATGCAAATAAAAACTCTAATATTTTTGTTTAACTGCTCTCTGCACTACTTGCCTTTCAGCAAACACAGATTAAAATAATTTTATACAAATAATATTATTACACAATTATAAAATATGATTTTTCAACCATTATAGGAAGAGGGACTTGAAATTCTTAATAGTTTATTTTTGTTTGAGCTTAATTTTAGTAACATTTTATTCAACTCAATATTTTCTTTTTTTTTCTTTTTTTATTTTGTTTTTTTTTTTCTGTTTCTGCTTTAGTCTGTGTTCTGAACTTACTCCTAGCTCTGTGTCCTGAGGTAACGCCTGACAGTGTTTTGGGAATCACATGCAATACTAGGATTGAATAGGGGGTTAGCTGCATGCTGGGAAAGTGTGTTAGCCTCTGTATTACCTCTCTGGCAGCTACTAAAATATTTTAAATTCCATTTTATTGTAGTAACAGTAATATGGTTATGAGTTAATAGAGTAACATTTGGTATAATGTTACTGTACCCCAGCATCATCAAATTAGTACTTTGTAACACTGTCCAATGTTATTTCTATGTTTGCTGTAATTCATTATTATTACTTTATAATAACACTATATTGTTATTTGGTACTTACTGTGCTTCTAGATCATGAACTCCAGCAGATATCCAAAGATTCCTCTACTATTGATGGAAATATTACATTAGTTTGAATATATGCCTTTTAACTTTATAGTTAGAAAGTTGATTACTATGTTTACAAATTGATCTCAAGTACCATAAATTTCACAATAAAAAAATCTAACAAATAGATATTTTTCCATATATTATATGTAACTTATCAAAATATAAATATACATCCACACTCTACTGAAGGGGGCATTTAGATAAGGCATTTTTCTGTTTTCTTATAAACTCATATCTATACTTAGAGTAAGGAAGAAAATATTGAAAAGATGAAAGTAAATGATGCATTTTAGTACAAACAAAAAGTAGATATTGTACTTGATATATTTTGCATGTGTTAGAATGACGCTGTACTTAGTAGTTGGAATAATTAAAAAATTATTAAAATAGTTGAAATGGTTCAAAATAGATAAAAAATATAAATTGTAATTTATTAACCTCACTTGGTAATGTTTTGTTTATCCTAATATTTATTTATATCACTTCTTTTATTTAAAAATACAGACATATCTGTTTAATTTGTTGCTGTTACTAAAAAAATTTCCAGAATCTAAAGGAAATACTAATTTTTGCACAAAAGAGTTATATAATAACCTGTTTTGAACAGAATTATAGCATTTACATTCCATTAATCTCTGTATAACCAACCTCCTAGAATAACATGAATGTACCAACATTGCTGATGATATTCTGTATCAATCAACTACATAAATTGCTCATTTCCAGATGCATTTAGTAAATCTACAGTAATTGTAGTCAGTCTCTTATAGCTTGCTCCCTAGGTAACACTATGATTGTGAATTTATCCTTTTGCTATTTTAGCATCTCCTTGAATATCTAAAGTATTAATAACTGTCATTTTCACATGGAAATTTGCATAAGGAATCATGTTTCAATAATAATTTGGTATTAGATTATTTCCACTATTGCAACCCTTAAATTGTACTGTGACTATTTTTGTAATTATAGAGTATGTGAATGGTTTCATATACTCATTTTGTAAATAAAAAAAAACACTGAATTTGCCCTTTTCACACTTATCGTGGTGATTACCTGTATTTACTACTACCTTAGGCAGATCTATTAAAGATGAAAAAGTTATATTATGTGTATATGTAGGTAAATTATAGCAGTGTTAGAAATATTACCTTGATCATATTTTATGTGCATAGTAAGAGCTCCTTAGGATAATTTTAAACTAAAAGGAGAAAAATTTATAGCTTTTAAAAATATGTTGTTTTCCAAAATGGTAACTTCCTTAGATAAATATTTTAAGGTTAAAAAAATCACAATTTCTTAATTAATCTACAACTATATCTGCATTGTTAATATCAGTTAATATTTTTCTTCTCTTTTATTACTGTGTAGTTAAGTGGACATCATTTTAAAAACTCATACAGATTTTTCTATTTGGCCAATATATAAATATTTTTACACACAAGAATAAATTATGCCAATAATATATCTTAATGTGCAAGTTTTCCTTTGTTCTATTTGGTAAGTAAATTTAAGAGGTGGTTTCCCAGTGAATAGTATAGTTTTAAGCAAGTGTCAACATACATAATGTGTTTTTTTAATTATTTATTGGCAGATCCTACTCCAAAGTTTGTGGTCTGGTGTTTTTTCTTGTGGCGACCACACATTTAAAGGGATTAAATAGGAGTCTCCTACATGCTAGGCATGAATTTAAACCCACTTACCTATCTACTATCCCATTATGTTAAATTCTTCATTCTCTGCTTTTCCTTTTTTTGTCAAGTAAATTATATAATTTTACCCTGGGAGACTATAGCTAGTTTCTTTTAAATACACAAAGTTTTTTTTTAATTAATCTTATTTGTATGTGTCATATCTTATGTAAGAATGATACCTTTATCACCCTTTAAAATATAATATTTTTATTACAATTTAAGTAATATGGTGACAAAAGTTAAATTTTATGGTTTTGATACACAAAATTATTTCAAAATACCCATAATATACATCAAAGTGCCCATTACCCTCCATCACTGTCTTTATATCACCTCTCATTTAATCTCCCATACCCACTCATTCTCCCTCTTCTGTTTATTTCATAATCCAAGGACAATTGTTTCTTCAGTACTATTTTCTTGTTTTATTCTTTAAATGTTCCTCAGATGAGTGAGATCACCTCTTGTGTGTTATTCACTCTTTGACTTCTTCGGCTTAATATATTACCTTTCAATTTCAGCCATGAGGTCAGACCAGATTGTGTAAAATGCTATTTTAGGAAAACATGCAAAACTCTCTGGGATATAGACTTTAGAGATGTTTTGATTTTATTCCAGAGGTAAAAAGACCAACAAAATAATCATATAGGAATAGTAACTGCAATCTATGCCTCCTTCATGAGCAGCTTTACATTTATTTTTTTTCTCATTTTGCAATTTTACTCATTTCCTGAATTATGTGCAGTTTACCCATCAGCATCTTTATTGTGAAGGGTGAGTCATTACATAAATTGAATAGACCTTAGAGCATGAAGACCATCTGTTATCATTTAATTCATGATGTTAAATGTACCTACTTTTGCTGTCATACCATAACAAACCTTAATGGAGTACCATACCATTAAGGGCTGAATTAAAATATCATTGGTTTTAAAGACTCTTCTTCAAGTGGCCTAGAAAAGCTTTCCAAGGGACAAGAATGTTTTTCCACTTTATAATCACCAAAGACCTTCGTTTCCATTACGATTCACTTTTGTTATTATGAATTTTATAGATTTGTAGAAATATTTGATGGTGTACATATAATTATATAAAACATTATAGTTTATTTACTATAAGTTGTAGTTTCACATATAAAAATACTCTTGTTTCACCTCTTTATTCTTTATGTCCCCCTTGCTACTAACAGTATTTGATTATTTTACTGTCTGCATAGTTCTTACCTTTTCTAGGATGGAATATTGTCAGAATCAAATGGCATGTGGGGTTTACAGATTCAATTTTATTTTGCAATAAGAGTTTGTCTTCGTGTGTGGTTTTATACCTTGATAGTTCACTTATTAGTGATGAACATTGTAGGATAACATTGGTAATTCCAGTTTTCCTTGTCACAGGGAGTTTAGGTTTATTGGGTTACACCCATCATAGTCCTCCTGAGGCATTCCCATTTCTCTGTGTTTATTTGTAACCTCTTCTCTGTGCTCTCTTCCTCAACCAGTTAATCACTATTTTCCCCTAAGCAGTACCTGTGACTTGTAAAGTCAAATTTCTCAGAAATCTCTGACTTTGTAAATACTGCTTTTCTCTTTTCCTTATGTCCTTTGCATAGTTACCTTAGAGAAATGTCCTTTTTGTATAGACACAGGAAGTCAGTTAATGCTATGCTTTTGTAATTTGGGAATCAATTGACACTAAATAATATTCACTCCTGAGCATCTGTTCTCTTGACTTAAGTCTCAGTTGCCCTTAGCTCCTAGAACCCCAAAAGCAGGGTCCTGATAAGAGACTAGAATGACCCAGGGCAAGCTCTGAGCTACCCTGGCATTGGAATGGGGCAGGTCAAGTGCCATAATATAATTTAAGAGCATGGTCATTGTCAAATTCTGTCATCATCCAAAAAGTAACAACTGGATTAGGATCCTGCTACAATTTGGAAAAGCTAATCTGACTTAAACACTGTCATCTGACATCTATAGTGAGATGTCCCCAGGAGAGCCATCTTATACGCTTAATGTATCTCTTACTATATCCATACAAAATGATCAATATTATTGAGGAGTAGAATTAAGATGAATGTTTAAATAGTTTCTGGACTAATGAAAGGAGAAATGCACTCCTGGATGTTATTTTGACCTTAGGCAGGTTTTCTTGCTGTATGAGAATTTATCCTAAAAGAAGCTTCCCCTGAGGGAGGGACCTTATATCTGTTGATTGTATGACCACACTAAGGTGTATTTGCTACCCCAAATCCCTCATGATTAGAGAGATAACTAAGACTGTAAGAGTGGGCAAGGGGGGAACCAAGAGGAAATCAGGAGGAGAAGAATGTAGGCACAAGGTCCAAGGCATCAGGGGGAATGAAGGCAAATAGGGGGAAAGTGAATCAAGAGAGAATGGAGATGAGATTGGAATCAACTGCAATTGATACCAACCAGCCTGGCCCTCATTTCCTACTTCGTCCTCCTGATGCCCTAGGTCATCCCGGGTAGGGGAAGAGAACTGAGACTACCTAATGCAGATGGTGAGATCTAGAGAGGGGGGGCTTTGTGTTTGTTTTTTAAATATACAGAACATATTTATTATAAAGTATATATTACAGTTAGTTTTACACCTTTTTACTAAATATCTTAGTTGCTTGCAATTTTAGTCATTTGTGAATAACATTCTTATAATCACCTAGAAGCACACTATGTATAGGCATAAATTTTCAATTCCTCTAGAAAAAATACCAATAAAATATTCGTTAGTTCTAGAATAAGAGTATGTTTAGTTTTGTAAGAAAATGTCTTCCAAAGTAACCTTTAGTTTGCTTTCAGCTTGAAATTTTTTAAGAGTTTCTGTTGTTTCATATCTTTGTCAGCACTTGATGGTGTTCTGAATCTTGGTCATTCTAACAGTCATTAGGTTTCACATTGTTCCTTTAATTGGATTTTATTGATGACATAGTACATGGAATATTTTTAACAGAAATTTATTTTTATACGCACTTTTTTTGAATAGTCTCTCAATAAGCTGTTCTCAAATTGACTTTTTACAACAGAATTTTTTTGAGTGTGGATTTTGTGTAATCGTCAAGTGAACCATTCTTTAATCTTTGATTGTCTTTTCACAGAGTAGACGTTATAAAATAAAGAAAAGTTTAGTTTACTAATTATTTTTATCATGGATAATATCTTTGATTACCTAAAGTCATTTTCCATCAAAGTCATCAAAATTTACTCCTAAGGATTTTGTAATCTGCATTTGTATTTTAGATCAAGCTTAGTTTTGAGTTAATTCATTCTATTTTTTTGTTTGTAGATGTCCAGTTATATAGTAATTTATCAAAGGATTATTTTTATCTATTAATTTTTATTTGTTCCATTATCAAGATAAGTTGACAATATTTGTATGAATATAGATGTACTCTGTATTTTCTGTATAATCTTCCATTAGTCTAGTTTTTAAAATTACATTTCACTATTGTAAGCAATGTTCATTTTTGTAAGCAATGAACAATATCTACTTGTTCATTGTTTGCATTAGGAAGATAACAGACTTGTTAATCATATCCAAGTCTTATAATGCATGTTTTTGTCTTAGGAGATTAGTTTTTTAAATCTTTTGCATTGTCTATATTCATATAATGACAAGAACAAGAGAGTTTTTTTTCTCCTTCCCAATCAGTATATTTTTGTTGCTTGCAAAATATTATTACATTAGCTCTTATTTAAAACATGATACTGAAATCCAATGATAAGAAGAAAGAATAGGGAAGGAAATAAATTTCGAAGGGAGAGCATTAAAAGAGGAGGATAAAACATAACAGAAGCAAGAATCAGAGGCAGTTGAACGATTGACATTTTAAAGGTGTGGTATATCTATAAATCTCAATCACAGCACCAACAATAATGGAAACATGAGATCAGCATCAACCATCAATATTGAAAAATATGCCAGTCAATAGATTCTAATTTAATAGGTAGATTAGAAGGTGGATGGGAACCTGGGAACATTAGTTGCAGGAAGGTCAATGGGAGCAGAATTGATGTTAGGACACTGTATGCCTGAACCACAATTATGAATAACTTTTTAAATCATTGTAAAAGGTAAAAGGTAAAGGCCCTCCCGTTGATCGTCGATTTGCTCGAGCGGGCCCAGTAACGTCTCCATTGGAGACTTTGTTGTTACTGTGTCTGGCATATCGAATACTCTCGGTAGCTTGCCGGGCTCTCCGAGAGGGGCGGAGGAATTGAACTCGGGTCGGCCATGTTGGCCGCTTGTGAGGCGAACGCCCTACCTGCTGTGCTATCGCTCCAGCCCATAAATCATTGTGACTTAATTAATTTAAAAAAATAACATTTTGCCTTATTCCTGTTGTAAAGGGGAAAGCATATAATTAAACCATTAATTATTATACTATATTTTATCATTGACTTTATTAAGTTTCTTCTTTAGTCCTTATTTACCATATCTTTGTTCAAAACTGAGTACTAGAGACTAGAGGTATGTACATAGTTAAGGTGTTTTTACCTTGCATGAGGCCGACCTTGTTTGAAATCCTTGCAAGAGGCCTATCTGGTTTGATTGCCACACTGTATATGGACCTTCAGCACTACCAAGAGTCACATAAGAGTATACAACAAGGAGAAATTCCTGAGCATTGTCAGACGTGTACCCACCAAAAATATGTATAGAAACAAGTTAATAGAAATATAACTAGTGAATGTTGTTGTTAAATGTCTTTCCAAAATGTATTTAGGTGATCATATGATACGTCTTTAGGTTATTTGTGTTATAAATTATGCTGATTTTCACAAACATCATTTTACATTTTTACATTTCTTTAATTTACACTTTATTTTTTTAATTGAATCAAGGAGAATTCCAGAATTAAAAAGTTATTCAATATCAAGTTTCAGGCATAAAATATTCCAAAACTAATCTCTTTCTTCACAAGTGCCCACTTGCCTCAGTCTCAGTGTTTCCAGTTACTGCTCTCTTGCTTTCTCTCTCTCTCTCTCTCTCTCTCTCTCTCTCTCTCTGTCTCTTTCTCTTGGGGTGGTCACACCCGGCAATATTCAGGGGTTACTCCTGGCTCTGCTCGCAGGAATTCCTCCTGGCAATGTTCAGGAGACTATATAGAATGCCAGGAATCAAACCCGGGTCTGCCGCATGAAAGGTGGCATGAAATACTTGTTATATTATTTCCCTGGTCCCCAGTTAACTGCTCAATAGCCCCTGACCCCAGCCTACCCTATTACAGGCACCTTTTCCCCCTCCACTATTGTCCTAGTATTCCATTTTTTTAAGCTTACCACCTTACCACCATCCTGGTGGAAAGCATCTACTGAAGACTAGTTACCCTGAATTTCATTTATATTGCTTTGGGCATTTAGTATACCCTTATGAAGGTTTATTATATCCCACATTTTGAGAGAGAACACTCATGTCTGTCCCTCACCTTCTGACTAACTTTACTCATGTTAGTAAACTTTACTCATGGGTGGATATGGAGAATTAAACTCTCCAGATCCATCCATGTACCAGCAAATAGTGTGACTTCATCTTTTTTATGGCTAAATAGTATTCCATTGTTGATATGTACCCATATTCCTGGCACAGTATATGGTTCCCTGACTACTGTCATAAATCACTTGTCAGTGCTGAGCCAGGAATAGCTCTAAAATACTGTTGGTGTGGTTTACTCCCAAGAAATAAATTTTTAATTATACTTTTAGCACAGCGGTAGGGCGTTCGCCTTACAAGCGGCCAACATGGCCGACCCAGGTTCGATTCCTCCGCCCCTCTCGGAGAGCCCGGCAAGCTACCGAGAGTATTCGATATGCCAAACACAGTAACAACAAAGTCTCCAATGGAGACGTTACTGGGCCCGCTCGAGCAAATCGACGATCAACGGGAGGGCCTTTACCTTTACCTTTTACCTTTTACTTTTAATTTTATATTATTCCTTTAACACTATTTACTATTTCTTTTCTGTCTTACCATTGGTAAACACTAATTTTATCCCATTTTATAAAATGACATTGCTTTAAAAGTCGTCAATCATACATCACTATAAACCAACATTCATCTAAGTGCATCAAAAAAATGAGCCTGAAGTTTTGTGTGTGTGTGTGTGTGTATGTGTGTGTTGTATTGTGTTTTTCCTTTTCTGCATCTTACAAAACAAAATGATCAGGTAAGTTTTTGTTTCTAGCTTCAGTGTGCATTGTTATTATTGCAAAGCATACACTTTAGTTTTGCACGTGAGAGTCTGGGTCTTTGTGGCTCAAATCCTCCATCACAAGTGCTTTTTTTGTTTAATGCAGATAATCAAATAATCTGTGTAGAGACTTATCTCCACTGTGTCTGGTATAACTTATTTTGTGTTCCATTTTATTTTTCTAAAGAAGGTCATAGGGGTATTCCTTAGAATATTTATTTCAGACTGTAAAAAGCATATTCATGTTAATAGAACAGAGATGTTATATTATTTTTAACTCATCTTTTTGTAATGTCATAAGGACATTGTATTTATTTTTTATATAATCCACCTGGTAAATATTTGTCATTGCCCACAAAAATGAGTATTAAAGAGTTCTTATCACATCTTTAATTTTATTTTGATTGAAGGGTAAAAAAAAATCTAAACTAACAGAAATCAAAAGTTATCATGTAATAAATTAACAAGTGATTTTATTTTAGAAATGATTATTGATATTTTAAATCAGGCCAAATTTGAACGAACTTTTTTATGTTGACTGCTAACATTTATTTTGCTCATAATTAAGTATTTACTCATTATATAATATAGCACATTAAAATAGCAGCTTCAAAGTCACTGCAAATTTGTGAGTTATGATCACAGAAAGGAATGATACATGAGTAAAATTTAATCATATTCTTACGATGTTCATGTTGAATATTATAATAATGAAACCATACATTTTGAAATGTTACAAAATATTTTTGGGTGGTGTGACACTTGACTGTATTCAGGACTTACTCATCATTCTGCACTCATGGATTACTCCTGGTGGGCTGAGATACTGACTAGAACAGGTGTTGGAGATCAAACCTGGGTAGGCACATGAAACACAAGTGCTATACCTGTGTAGTAACTCTCTGGCCCCAAAATATAAAATTTGAGTAAAGAAATAGAATAATTATTTCAGACTATGGAAAGCCTAATCATTTTAACAGAACAGAGATATTATATCATTTTTAACTCTTTATCTTTTTGTAATTATTTTCTTTATGCTTCTTTTTGACTTATGTTGATTCTGTTTTAGAATAAATAGTGGGGAAGATTGAATATAATATTGAAATATAATTAACTTCACTTTGGAAATGTTTCTACATTTTGTTTCTACATTTCTACATACACTCCTTCTTGTTCTAATTTTAAAAGCAAATTCTAAGTTGATAAGCATTAATAATAGTATTTAAATGTTTATTGCACTACAAATATTTGTTAGGAACTCATTTAACCATAACTAGTTCTCATGAATTTACACGTTTTAAGATGAAAGAATTAAAACTAAAAAAGTTAATTTTTTGATGAACAAAAGTTGCTCTTATAGCTGAAATATGTATTTATTTTTCTATTTTTCAGTGCTCAAGGCTTACTTCTGGTGGGTTTCAGGACTTTATGAGGTGCCAGGAATTGAATCCTAGTTTGCTATGTGTGAGGCAAGCACCCTACCTGCTGTACTCTCTCTCTCTCTCGCTCTCTCTCTCTGACCCTAAAACTATTTATTAACTAGTTGTAGACTTATATTCATAATTTGATTTATTTATATGAGTAATGTAAGTATTTATTCAGTGAGTTTTTTCCAGAAGAATAAAAGGAAATGGAAATGGATAAGTATGCATATAATAAAATTATACGCCCACCTACCAGATGGTCAGACTTCTTCATAAAGATCATGAACGATCGGTTTGAGGCTCTTCATGTTCCTAGAATGGATGCTATTGGGATACACTAGCACGTGATAGGGACAAATGGAGACGTTACTGGCACCCGCTCGAGCAAATAGATGATTAACAGGAAGTCAAGTGATCAAGTGATAATAAAATTATAGCAAATTGGAAAGAAAGTAAACAGTACAGCAAATTCAACCATCAAAGTTTTCCCAAAGATTTTCCCAATGATGTGTTCACCAAAGTGCATGGGCTCCAGTGTCCTGCAGTTTGGGGGTGAGGGAAAGGTCTAGTTCAATTTTTATAAATGGTATTACACCAAATAATTATTTGCCAATCCCTGCTATATAAATGTAGAAATCTGAACATTTTACATTGCTAAAATAATACTGTTTGCCAACATTGTCAATAACAGAAATATTCCAAAGAGTTCTCAAACTCCAGAGCAATATAACAAACAAGTAAAAAACACATGAAAATGATTTCAAAGCATAATGGAATGAATAGTGCTAAAATATTACACAATCACAATCACGATCATGATCATCCTGTTGTTCGTCAATTGCCTCGAGCAGGCCCCAGTAATGTCTCTTTCATCCTAGCCCAGAGATTTTAAAAAGTGCCATATTCAAGGCTCTTTCAGGGTTAGGAGAATGGGACCTATCATTGTTACTGGTATTTGGCATATTGGGTAAGCCACGGGGAGTTTGCCAGACTCTGCTGTGTGGGCAGGTAACATAGGGTAGCTTGCCAGGTTGTCCAAAGTAAGAATGAGATAATAAGATGTCCGGGAACTGGGTTTTATAGTCTCTGGGTCTTGACCCTTGATGGGATTACACAGCTTCAGGGGGCCAGTTGGTGGGTGTGGCCTCTGAAGTGATTGAGAAACAGTGTTAAGTCAGTGTTCTTTTTTTTTTCTGGAAATATTTTTATTTTTTTAAATTTTTTTCTTAAATTTTTATTAGTGAAACACCATGAGGTACAGTTGTAGGCTTACAAATTTTTGTCCTTGGGTTTCAGTTATACAATGATTGAATACCCATCCCTCCACCAGTGCCCATTCTCCACCACCACCAGTCCCCATATCCCTCCCTCCCCTCATCCCCCCATCCCACCCTACCTCTGTGGCAGGGCATTCCCTTTTGTTATCTTTCTCATTTTGAGTGCTGTGGTTTGCAAAAGAGACATTGAGTGGCAACCTTGTTCAGTCTATAGTCTACTCTCATCACGCATTTCCCATCCTGAGAGGAACCTCCCATCACCCTTTATTTGGCGCTCCCTTCTCTATCTGAGCTGCCTTTTCCCCTAGCCTGTGCAACTGTCCTCAAAGCAATGGAGTAATCCTCCTAGTACTTATCTCGGCTATTCTAGTGTGTTAGTCTCCTATTTTGTTACTTTATGTTCCCCAGGTGAATGCAATTTTTCTATGTCTGTCCCTTTCTTTCTAAGTCAGTGTTCTTATACTGACGAAAAGTAAAAACTGGAAACTGAGCAGCTAGTTAAGTTTGATTTGTGAAATTAGAAAATTAGAATCACTGTGGACAAAGGTTTTTTTTTTCTGTTCAACTGAGATTACCTATTTATATTATTAAACTAAACAACTTTACTAGGTTAATTCAACATATGCTCACCTCTATGAAGTGTAGCAAATTATATTAATCTGCTTTGGGTCTTGTTCCTATCCAAGAAAAACATTTGAGATTTTTCTTCAAGTCAAAAGAAATAGGCAAATCATAGGGGATTTTCTCATGACCTCCAAATTGAAAAAACCTCATTTAAGCTAACAGCAGTTATGACACATTTTCATTAGATTGTTTTCCTCTGCTAAAACTCTGATGACTAATGTTCTCTAGTGGCGTTCTTTACTAATGTGCAAAGAATAGTTCAGACTTCTGATTAAATCCTGCTGGACTAAGGATAAAAAGAAATCACAGTCCTTCTTTGAACTATATTCGCCTATTTATCTCAGTTTTTTCACTCTTTTACTCTCAGCAATCCATTGGGTATTATTAGTTAGCTAAACATATACATACAATATAACCTCATTTGATGATTTTCTGAATTATTATCAAAGTAATTGAATATTATCACCTGAGTTGTGCGTACAAAGTCATAGTTAATGGTTACAAACAAGGAAATGTGTTTACTAACATGCTAGGATCCTCAAAATATAAAAAACTCTACAAGAGTTAGCTTTTTTACAGGGATACATGAAGTTTATTTTTGGATATCCCCAAGTTTCCTTTAGAAAATCAGCTTTAATTCACACTTACCAACAATGTGTTATTCTACTGTATTTCACAGGCTCTTCTCTGTACTGTTGTCACAGTATTTTGGCCAATTATTAAAATTCCATTGTTCCTTAGTTTCTAATTAAGTCAATTCTTATGAATGAGAGCATATTTTTTATTTCATAAACACATAATAGAATCATTTGTTGATTTATTTCTCTTGCTATCCTTGCTTTAGGGTTTTCATCTTTTACTCATTTATAATCAGGTGATTTATCTATATTAATAGGTCATTGTTTATGTTGGTTTATTTTATGTAGGGCAAGCTTATACTTTTGAAGCAAAGGGTGTCTTATCTAAGTATGGCACCGTTGGATAATTACAGAGTTGTCACTTTTTGTAAAAACATTGTATTAAAAGCCATTCTTCAAAAAATTGACTGGGTTACTTTTTCCCTTTACAATATAAAGTTTATTATATAGTCTCTTACTAATCACACATCTAGATTGATGTGAAATAGCTTGTCTTCATTATTTTCACTTTATTTTAGGTATACACATTTGAGTAATTTGTAATTGCTTTTTTATGACACACTCTTTCATTGGCTTATGCATAATATCCCTTCATTTAATGAAAGATTCCTCTATTATTGTTAGTAATGTACTAAATTTGCAGTAACTACAACCTTAGATGAAAGTAGTATGATAACTCTCCAATGATTTTTTTTGCATTCTATTTATCTGCTATTTCTAATTGATCAATGTTTTAAATACTCTACTTTTGACCTTTGTGTAGATCATTTTAAATATATTTATTTCTTTAAAAAGATAGTCTTTGATTTCAGCATCTGCAATTCTATTAAAATATACCAGGCTCTGTGAAATCATTGAGTGAATAGTGCTTTCCATGGGAATAAGTGCATTTATAAATTTCACTCAGATAAGTTTGTCTGTTTATGGAATAAGTATCTTCTGGAAAATTTTGTTTTGTATTTTCAAATAATATTGATTTTACTAGGACTTACATGTCATAACAATTTCAGAGATTCACTGAGAAAAATCTTGGGAGTAAAGATTGCATTTTAATTTGAATGTCCTGGTTTCACCTGGCTAGTTTTCTTTTCTTCTTTCTCCCACCAAACTCATCATAGGAGTGTGCCTTATTTTGATAGTTATTATTTCTAGTCAAGTAATAGAACTGAGTGGAATGACCTGTAAAACAAAGATTCATTTTCTCAAACGATACTTTTATTCACTTACTGAGAAACCTATTTCTATTTGTAGAATGCATATATATTTCATAATAACAATCTTATGATTAATCGATACAGTTATAGTGTTAACATCATAGAATTACCTTTACACAAAGCATATTTTTTTCACATTTACTTTAAACAACTCTGTTTTAGGAATCTATTAAAAGCTGACACATATGGGCCTTTGAGTCTATTTGCTTAATTTAATTGGTTCTAATTATACAGTGTATACCAATTAGGTATGTATTAATGATTGTGAGACATCTGTGTCACAGAAGTAGACCGATATTGTAGTGATGATTATATTTCCGTGAGTCCTTTTCAGGATAGCCATAGTACCAACTTTTCTATCAGAAAGGAGTCTTCATAACTACATAGTTCAGAGATTTTTAGTTTTTGTCTGCAGGTTTGAAATTCTAGAGTATTATTATTACCCTGTCAAAATTTTATTTATAAAAATAAGAAATTGAAACAATGTGAAGTGTTATCTAAAAGGCAATTGGATAATCCTAGCATAATATATTCAAAAGTGAAATCTTCCCCACGAGTGAAAATTTGGAATTTTTAAGAGTATAGACTGGCAAGCTACCTGTGACTTATTCGATATGCCAAACACAGTAACAACAAGTCTCACAATGGAGATGTTACTGGGCTCGCTCGAGCAAAATTGATGAACAGCGGGAAGACAGTGACAGTGACAGTGATAGACTATGTGAAATAAAGTAAAAATATAATCATTTTGTTTACAAAATTATGCAAAATATGCCAATTGAAATGTTACAATAAAAATAGAACATTTGTTGCTTAAATGGTTGATTAAAATTTTACAAAAGAAGTTTTTTGTAAATATTGCCATTTCATATATCCTATTTAATAAATTTTCTAACATGTTATGATGAATACTTCAAATATACAAATTTAAACAAGATTTATAGCAATCATCTATCTACAACCAAAAATATGCTATAAATAGCCTGTTGGTTTCTATTTTCCACTAATCTATCGATTTATTTATCATTTTTTCCATCTCTTGATCAATTATTTTCATGCTTTTAGAATAACCAGAGATTGCATTCATCTCTTGAAATATTCAGCATGTATAGTGTTAGGTAAAGTTAAATATCTACTAGGTTTTATCATGTATAGTGTTAGGTAAAGTTAAATATCTACTAGGTTTTATCTAAGTAAAATTTATATATGAACAATGATTAAATGTTATGGTGAATTCACTGAATTTTAACAGTTATCAAAGTCACTGGTGTAACCCAAACTCCCATAAAGATAACAACATGCCTATGACATTGTTTTTCCTTCCAATTTTTTCTCAGCTCCAGTACTTTCACAGGTAATTATTGTCTTGGTTTGTTTATACAGCCATCGCCTTTCCCACTTATGTTGGTTTATCATTTCATTTAGCAAAGATTTGTTGAGTTTAGAAGAGAGACATTATATTTCTTTTGGTAAAATTATTGCTCAACATATTTTGAAATTATAAGCTAAATTATTTAAATATTTTTTGAAATTTTGCTAGTTTATATGAGGAGAAACGTGGTATGCATTAACCTTATAATCTATAACCTTTCTAAATTCACAGAGCAGGTCTAGATTTTTTAAATCTCAACTGAGAAAAAAATGGGGGTTCGGGAGCTGTGACCTCCCACGTGTTGCTCAGGAGGTCCAGGCATTCTCACTGACAATTCTTGTCCAGTTGAGTGATAGGTTAGTGAAAGGACCAGGATATAATGCTTCTCTGACCTGTAAGTGGTGGGGATTTCAAGTTCACCCCTGTAGTCCAGGAACCATGAGATGCTGGGAACAGACCTCAGGTCAGGTGCTTGTTAGGACTTTTCACTCCTTTATTAGTAAGAATAAATTACATCAATCAATTTTAATGGTATACTTGATCTTTCACTTCTTACAAAAATCATTTTAATATTAATATAACATATATATGACTTTATTGAAAAATATATTGAAACTATTGCACTTATACTAATATTATTGTATTACTTGCCATTCTTCTACCCCGACAGAGAACCAAAATCCCTTCAACATTATCCCAGGGTCTGCCCTCTCCTATGGAGAATCTTCAGATCACAGTTCTATTGACCATAATGTAGGGTTTGTTTCCATTAGGGACTGCCTAAAGCCTTTTTTAGTATATTTATATTTAACATATGAGTAAGATAATCTGATATTCATCTTTTATTTTCTCATTTATTTTACTTGAAGGGTTTCTTCAACTCCTCTCAAGATGCAGCACACTGCAAGATTTTGTTTTATCTCGTTTGCAGTCTATATACATTCCATAGTTTCTTTATTCACTCATCTGTTTGGGGGCACATGACTCTTTTCCAGATCTTGGCTATTATAAACATACTGTGCTGAACACAGGTGTGAATATGTCTTTTGGATTAATGTTTTTGTGTTCAGAAGGTAGATTTGAGTAGAATTGCAATGTTATATAAAACTTTTAGTTTTGATTTTTTTCTTTTAATCTCCAAAATGTTTTCCAAAGAGAATGAACAAAGCAACAGTCCCTCTGGCAGTGAATAGGATTTGTTTATTTTTACTGCATCCCCAGCACTTATTTCTTGACATTGGTATGAAGTAATATCTCACTATAGTTTACATTTTTATTAATGCGATAATGAACACTTTTCCATATGCTTTTTTGGTCATCTTTGAGGGAGAATATATAGATCTTCTTTCCCCACTTATTGATTTATCTGTCTTATTGTTGTTGAGCTTTGATAATGGCTAATTTATCTTGAGCATTAGCCCTTTCTCATGTGATATTTGAATATTTTTCTCAATCATGAATTGTTTGGGCTGTTATTAATTACCTTATATTTTATAATACTTTGTTATTTTCATAAATGGATGATTCTATAATATTACCTTTTCATTGATGTTAAACTTTAATAGTTAAATTAAGGACTTAATATCATTATTTAAGAAATTTACTCTCATATTTTCTAAAATAATGTGATAAGATTATTGATTCCTTAAAATATTAAATAGAATTCACAACTGAAATTAGCTGTGCTTTTTTAAGCTCAGTTCTGAAAGTTTCTGTTTCATATATATCTATTTTACTGGTCCATGCTAAGCAATGCTCAGGGGTGTTACTTTCAGCTCTGTGAGTGGGGTCTGTTCTGGGCTGTGTTTGGGTAGCAATATATTGGCAGATATCAAACCTGGGCCTTTTGCACAGAGAGCACATATTCAGCTTGTGAATTAACTCATTGCACACAGTTTTATTCTTTTAAAATGATATATTAAAGCTTGCTATTTCAGTTTTCTGTATTTTAGCTTTTTAAGTGAAAATATCTGATCATTCTTTTGATTTAAACATTTAAATGTGAAAATGTCCTTTGAAATACTTATTTATAATAAGTTCATGTATATTTATTATTACATAAGTTAAAAGTATTTTCTGACTTAGTCTTGTGAGATTTTAAACAATTACATTATTTATAGGTATGTTGATTATTTTCTCAACAAATTTTGCTTTCAGTTTTAATGATTTCTAATGTGATTATATTATTGAGTTAGTTTCCTATGGCTGTTGCAACAATTTATGGCAAACTTGGAGTCTTGAAGTATTAAAACCATTTTTCTACATTTCTGGATTCCAGAACATAAAAAAGTTATATAGACTAAAGTAAAAAGTACTGCCAAGGTCAGTTTCTTCTGGAGACTTTGATTGGTGAAGGTTTATTTTCTTTTGGGGGCTTCTATTTGCATTCCAGGGCTCATAACCTCTTCCTTGGAGTACATCACCCTCTCTCCCACATCATACCCTTTCCAAATTGTCTTCTTCCTCTTACAATGATACTCTCATAATGAAACATTGATTTCAGTTGTAAGAGCCACCTACATAGTCCAGCATGGTTTACCCTTTGCACAATCCTTATTATATACATATGTGCAAAGGCACATTTTTTTATTGTAAAGTAATGAATTTAGAGGTTGCTAGGGTTATGATCAGAGTATTTGGGGGAGTCATTATTAGACTATCATTTTCCTTGATATACCTTCCAAAGATTATTGAAAATAATCACAAGGAAAACTTTTACATGGCATTATAACATATCTAAGAATTGAACTCATTTTAATATCAACCAAAAGTTAGAGTTATTTTAATATTTTATGTCTCCCCAGTTCTCAAAATTATAATTATATATAGAATCTCAGAATTATCTAAAGTTTACTAGTAATACCTTTGAATTTCTCCTAAAGGGTAATTATCTGACAGTAAATTTTAACATTTATCTTTTATAATATGAGTAAACTGATAAAGCATTTTTCCTATTTTCTTGCCCATGGAACTTCCATTTTTATTCTACATTCTAGTTTACAAAAAAGAAAAAACAAATACATGAACAAACTAAGGTGAAACTTCAAGACTTTGCCTGAAAATCTCCTCAGCTAAATAGTCAAGTGTTATGTTTATAAGTTTAGTAGTTTGGCTTCCCATATAATCATAGTACACAATATAACTAAGCTGTCTACAGCCACATGTTTCATATTTTTTATTTCTCATTTGTACCAAATCTTTTACAAAAGCTACTTCAGTGTCTCTATTTCTGATGATGTTCTGTTAATATTGAGATTGCCTAATACGATGTAGCATATTTTTTTTTATCACACCTTTCTTACTACTGAAATCTTGTCATTAGTAATTTTGATGTTCGTATTTATATCAACAGCCCATTTAGTGCATTCAAAGCTTTCACTATAGTGTGATTTAAAAATTTGTTTAAAACTATATCATTACCCAATTTTAGCTATTTTCTACATCATAGCAATCAGATACCAAAATCAACATAAGGTGTATATGCCTGCTGTTAACAAATCATCACAAAGTTGGTGGCTTGTAATAACTCAATTTCCTTTGCGTATAATTCTTGAGGTCCTCATTCTGAAAAGTGATCCTGTGTTGAAACCAGAAAATTGGTAGGGCTTATTTATTCTGCAAGTTCTCGGGAGAAAAATTCCTCATCTGTTTTGGCAACTTCTATTGCATAAATTTGTTTTATTGTCATCTCTCCCTTATCTTATACTACCTTTACTCTTGATTCATTAGAATTATTGTCACATTGCCTTCTTCTTCAATTAAATCTCTTTTATCATTTAAGGCCATTGCTAAGTTATAGTGCTCATATATTTTAAATTTTTGTCATAATTTGCTACATTAAGTATCAATGGCAAAGAGCATTTGTGCTATAATAAGGTAACTGAACACTATAAACTGTATAAGACCATTATTATATATGCATTATATAACATCTAATTTTATAATAAAAGTTACATATTTTATAGAATGAGTAAATTTTTATGTTTTAAAATTTTCAAATACTTTTAATTTCTAATACTCTAATGTTTTAAAATTAAAGACAGATATTTCTTATGTATGAGTGAGAGAGAGAGAAAGAGAGAGAGAGAGTTTACTTATACCAAAGATTATTCAAGAAATAATTTTATAAAACCTGGTTGGTCATTTGCATAGTAATTAAATAAGATCAGTGTATTACACTATGACTATTAACTCTAAATATTTTAAATATATAGATGGCGGTCAGAAAATACATAGAAGAAATTATAGACTTAAATACTCCATGGTATTGGCATCATTGGCTTCCTCAGGGATTTGACAACATTGTCAGGGAAAACTAAAGCAAATATAAACACATGATACTTTATAAAAATAAAGTTTTTTTCACAAGCAAAGGTAACTATCATTCAGATTTGGGGAGATAACCTAGCAGTTAAGGTTTTTAGCTTGCATGCGAAAGACGCTTGTTCAATTTCCTGTACCTCCTATGGTCCCTGTACCCAACTAGGAGTGATTAATGAGCATAGAGTCAGAAATATATACTAAATACCGTCACGTGTGCCCAACATCCCCCTCTCCTAACAAAGAAAGTATCAATAAAATAATACATACAACTGAGTGGGAACAAATATTTGTACATCATATATATGAGAAAAATATTCAACATTTGTGA
Organism: Sorex fumeus; assembly: GCF_029834395.1. Lineage (NCBI taxonomy): Eukaryota > Metazoa > Chordata > Mammalia > Eulipotyphla > Soricidae > Sorex > Sorex fumeus. The sequence goes on from NW_026606111.1 coordinate 38,721,815, forward strand.
GAAACTCCAAAACCCAATAGCAGAGTCAAATAATTCCATCAAAATTGGAAAATACTCCAAAGATACTACTCCAAGGAAGACAATCAGATACCAGCAGGTGCATGTAAAAAACTCTCATTATCAGGAGATGCAATGATGAGCTATTGTCTCCCACTTATGAGTGATAAGAACTGAATGCTGAAAGTAGGTAAAGGAAAAATATATAATCAATCTCTCAATACCTATATTCTGAACCATAATGTAAAAAGGAGGAGGTAGAGAGAGACAAAAAGAAAGGCAGAGACAGAAAAATAGATACAGACAGAGACAGAGACAAAGAGAAAGAAGCAAAGTGCTTACCATAGAGGTAGACTTGGGAGAGGATAGGTGGGAGGGAAACTGAAGACATTGGTGTTGGGAAATGTACACTGGTGGAAGGTGGGTATTAGCATATTATACAAGTAAAATTTGATCTGAACAGATTTGCGACTATGTGTGTCATGGTGATTAAATTTTAAACATATGAAATTTCATATCTCAAAAAAATGGAAATAATGGTGGTGAGAAGGTGCAATGGTGATGGAATTGGTGTAGGAATATTGAATGTTTGTAACAATCATCATGAATAACTTTTTAAACCATGATGTTTATACAAATTGTAAAGGGAAAATAAAATTAAAAAATACATTTTAGAAAAAGGTTAAAGGTGTGTGATAAGGGATAATAAACAAAAAAAGAATCATCATTCTTTGTTGGTGTGAATGTGAATTTATTTAACTTCTATGAAAAACTGTCACGGTCACGGTCCTCCCGTTATTCATCGATTTGCTTGAGCGGGCCCAGTAACGTCTCCATTTTGAGACTTGTTACTGTGTTTGGCATATTGAATACATCACAGGTAGCTTGCCAGGCTCTGCTGTGCGGGCGAGATACTCTCGGTAGCTTGCCGGGCTCTCCGAGAGAGGCGGAGGAATAGAACTCGGGTCGGCCATGTTGGGTGCGTGCAAGGCAAATGCCCTACCGCTGTGCTATCGCTTCAGCCCCATGAAAAACTGTAAATTTCAAAAATAAAAACTGAAAATTGTTCTACCACTAATAGAATGTCTAGTAATAAGTATTTATCCAAAACACACACATATACGAACCCTATTCAAAAATATATATGCATACATACTTATGGCAATTCCATGGTCATTATAATAGCTACAATCTGAAAACAATGCAAGTGCCCAAGACAGATGGATGGATAGATAATGTATTGTATTTGTATATACAATAGAATAGTACTTAACTATAAGTAAAAGCAAATTTTTACTTATTTACTTCTAGAGGTCCACACCCAGCACTGCACATGCCTAACTCTGTGTTCTGAGAACTTGTGTATGAATTATCTTTCTTTGAACATTATTACGGGAAGTAAATGTGGAATTGTGAGTTCACAAAGTAAATCGTGGGGGCTGCTTCTTCGACGCATGTGCATTAGGTGGCCCAGAGCTCTCTCCTTCTCTCCCCACCTCTTCAGCTCTCTCCAACAGAAAGACAATTCGGAGTTAGCACAAGTATTCCCTGGCACTGTAGAGCCTGAAAAATATTGCGGGCGCTGCCCGGGCTCCGGCGCCCGCTGTGGCTGCTGAGTTCCGGAGCTAAGAGGTGATTTTGATTTTGGTTATTTTCCCAAAGGCAAATGGCTGGCCGAAGAGCATAACCCTCCCCGCCCCATTCCGGATTTGCATTCCGATTTTTTTTCTTGAACCCTGGGACCCGCGATCATCATGCGGTGATGTATGCCACCCTGGCAGGAATAGGTACAGCCCGCCCCCAAGGGCCTGGGTCCCTCTCTGGGCATGCGCAGCTAGAACCAGCCCCTAGAAAGCCGGTTTTCAACCCCTGATCTGCGTGGGACGGGCACAGAGGCCCAGCTCTGGGCAGCAAAGCTGAACGGCTCCAATTCCAACAGGTACAGCCCGCCCCCAAGGACCTGGGTCCCTCTCTGGGCATTCGCAGCTAGAACCAGCCCCTAGAAAGCCGGTTTTCAACCCCTGATCTGCATGGGACGGGCACAGAGGCCCAGCTCTGGGCAACAAAGGTGAACGGCTCCAATTCCAAACAGGAGACGTTCCCAACTCCTCACCCAGTGCCAGGGACTCTTTCCGGAGCCGCGGCCGCATCAGTGGCCAAGAAATATTTTCCCACTACGTATGCCATAGGAACCATAAGCTACCTTCTTAGATGGAAACTTCTCTATTTTAGCTCAGCCACTAGAAACACAGTAGCCAATAACTCATAAGCCTATCTTAACTCACACTGCATATCAAGCAGAATAGTAACAGTGAACGTGAAGGACTAAACCACACCTCTCACAATGGTAAAGCAACGCAAAAGCCCACCAAACTTTCATATTGAAGAGTCTAGCCCAGATGACACAAACAGTACTGTAGTGTTAGACAACCTCTCTGACAAGGAATTCAGAAGGGAGCTACTTAGGATGCTTAGGGAATTAAAAGAAACAATGGAAAGCAATGCCAATAGAAGACAAGAGGATCTGAAGGCAGAAATGAGGAAAATGCAATCAGAAATGTCAGACCTGAAAAATCTCGTAGGCGAATTGAAAAGCTCAGTGGAAGGCCTCAGCATCAGAGTAAGAGCGGCTGAGAACAGAATCAGTGAGCTCGAAGATGAAGTTCAGAGACTCTCAAGAAAAGAGCAGAAAATGGAAAAGAGACTCACAATTCGGGAACAGATGGCAAGAGAAGATCGTGATGAAGCCAAGAGGGGTAACATAAGAATTATTGGAGTCCCAGAGGTACAGGAAGAAAACCTCGGTGAAGAAGAAACTGTCAAAGAAATCATTGCTACAACATTTCCAGAGCTGAAGAAAACTTGTGACCACATTCAGGAGGCCCGAAGGGTACCAGCTAGAAGAAATCTGAATAAAAATGCCCCAAGACACATTCTGATCAAAATGACCAAAACCTTAGACAGAGACAAAATTCTGAAAGCAGCAAGATCGAAGAAAGAAATCTCTTACAAAGGAGCATCCTTAAAATTCACAGCTGATTTTTCTGATGAAACCCTCATGGCCTGAAAACAGTGGTGGGACATAGTGAAAAAACTCAATGAAATAAATGCCTCCCCAAAAATACTTTTCCCAGCAAGACTCTCATTCATAATAGAAGGAACAACACACAGTTTCACAGACAAACAACAGCTCAGGAACTTCATAGACTCAAAACCATGGTTACAAGAACAACTAAATGGGCTACTTTAAGGCAAGAAAGGCCCCTCAAATACACCAAATTTTAACAGAACAATGGGACAAAATCCCATAAGAATAATCTCTCTCAATGTCAATGGGCTAAACTCACCAATTAAAAGACACAGAGTGGCTGGATGGATTAGAAAATTGAACCCAACATTCTGCTGCCTGCAAGAAACGCATCTCAATAGTCAAAGCAAACACAGACTCAGAGTCAAAGGCTGGAAAACAATCCTACAGGCAAACAGCTCCCATAAAAAAGCTGGGGTAGACATCCTTATATCAGACCACATTGATTTCAGAGTGAGGAAGGTCATAACAGACAGTGAAGGCCATTTCTTATTGATCAAAGGATCTGTACAACAGGAAGAACTTACAATAATAAATGTATATGCACCTAATGAGAGACCAGCAAAGTACTTAAAACAACTACTCATAGATTTGGAAAAAGACATCAATAGCAACATAATACTAGTGGGAGACTTCAACACTGCTTTGTCACCTCTTGATAGATCAACCAGAATCAAGCTTAGCAAGGACATACTTCATTTGAGGGAAACAATGGAAGAAAGGGACTTAGTAGATATATACAGGACACTTCATCCACAAAAAGCTGAGTACACATTCTTCTCAAGCGTACATGGAACATTCTCCAAGATAGACCACATGCTGAGCCACAAAACATGCCTCCATAAAATTAAGAAGGTAGAGATTGTATCAACAATCTTCTCAGACCATAATGCGCTGAAATTAGAAGTAAATCACACACAAAAACAGAAAACTAAATCAAACACCTGGAAATTAAACAACGCACTATTGAACAACGAGTGGATTAGACAGGAAATCAAAGAGGAAATCAAAAGATTCCTAGAAACGAATGAAAATGAGAACACGAGTTACCAAAACTTATGGGACACAGCAAAGGCTGTGTTAAGAGGAAAGTTTATAGCTCTACAAGCATTCCTCAGGAAGGAGGAGCGAGCACACATAAGTAACCTAACCTCACAGCTTAAGAGCTTGTAGAAGGACCAAAAAAAGGAGCACAAACCGAACAGGAGAAAGGAAATAATAAAACTCAGAGCAGAGATTAACGAGATGGAAACCCAAAAAACAATCCGAAAGATCATTCAAACCAAAAGCTGGTTCTTTGAGAAAATTAACAAGATCGATAAGCCTCTAGCAAATTCACAAAGAAAGGGAGGGAGAAAACCCTAATAAACCGAATCAGAAATGAAAAGGGGGTCATTACAACAGAAACCACAGAAATTCAGAGGATCCTCAGGGAGTACTTTGAGAAGCTTTATGCCACGGAACATCAAAACCTCAAGGAAATGGATAAATTCCTAGACTCCTACAGACTCCCCAGGCTGAACCAAGAAGACCAGGAATACCTGAACAGACCTATCACCATCAAGGAAATTGAAATGATAATAAAAAGTCTCCCCAAGCACAAAAGTCCTGGCCCGGATGGATTCACTAGTGAATTCATCCAAATCTTTAAAGAGGACTTACTCCCAATGCTCTTTAAGCTTTTCCATGAAATTGAAATATCAAAAACACTTCTGAACAGTTTCTACGAAGCAAATATCACACTGATATCAAAAGCAGACAGAGATACCACAAAGAAAGAGAATTACAGGCCGATATCCCTGATGAACACAGATGCAAAGATCCTCAACAAACTACTAGCAAATAGAATCCAACTACTCATCAAAAAGATCATACACCGTGACCAAGTAGGATTCATCCCAGGGATGCAAGGATGGTTTAACATTCGTAAATCAATCAACATAATCCACCATATCAACAAAAGAAAAGATAAGAAGCATATGATCATATCAATAGATTCAGAGAAAGCATTTGATAAGATCCAGCACCCCTTTATGATGAAAACCCTAGCCAAAATGGGTATAGAGGGGACCTTCCTCAACATAATTAAAGCCATCTACCACAAGCCTACAGCAAGCATCATCCTCAATGGGGAAAAACTGAGAGCCTTCCCTCTAAGATCAGGGACGGGACAGGGATGCCCACTCTCTCCACTGCTGTTCAATATAGTACTGGAAGTACTTGCAATAGCGATTAGGCAGGAAAAAGATATTAAGGGCATTCAGGTAGGAAAGGAAGAAATCAAGCTCTCACTATTCGCAGATTATATGATACTATACTTAGAGAACGCAATAACTTCCACCAAAAAACTCCTAGAAACAATAGACTCGTATAGTAAAGTTGCAGGTTATAAAATTAATATCCAAAAGTCCATGGCTTTCCTATACGCAAACAGTGAGAGAGAAGAAAGCAACATGAAAAAAACAATCCCGTTCACAATTGTGCCCCAGAAAATCAAGTACCTAGGAATCAGCTTAACTAAGGAAGTAAACGACCTGTACAAAGAAAACTACAAAACACTACTTCAGGAAATAAAAGAGGACATAAGGAAATGGAAAGATATCCCCTGCTCATGGGTCGGGAGACTTAACATTGTCAAAATGGCAGTACTTCCCAGAGCATTGTACAAATTCAATGCAATCCCTATAAGGATACCCATGACATTCTTCAAAGAAATGGAGCAAACACTCCTGAAATTCATATGGAACAATAAGCCCCCACGAATAGCTAAAGCAATTCTTGGGAAAAAGAAAATGGGAGGAATCAACCTCCCGAACTTCAAACTGTACTACAAAGCAGTAATAATTAAAACAGCATGGTACTGGAACAAAGGCAGAACTACAGACCAATGGAACAGGGTTGAATACACTGACATCTCCCCTCAATCATATGATCATCTAATCTTTGATAAAGGTGCAAGAATGTGAAGTGGAGTAAGGAAAGCCTCTTTAGTAAATTGTGTTGGCATCACTGGACGGCTACATGCAAAAAATAGGCTCAGAACTCTACCTAACACCATGTACAAAAGTAAGATCAAAATGGATTAAAGACCTCAGCATCAGACCAGAAACCATAAGGTACATTAAAGATAAAGTTGGCAAAACCCTCCATGACATTGAAGCTAATGGTATCTTCAAAGATGCCACGCCACTGGCCGAGCAAGTGAAAACAGAGATAGATAAATGGGACTATCTTAAACTAAGAAGCTTCTGCACCTCCAAAGAAACAGTGACCAAAATACAAAGACAGTCTACAGAATGGGAAAGGATATTCACCGAATACACATCTGACAAGGGGTTGATATCCAGGATATACAAAATACTGGTTAAACTCCACAAGAAGAAAACATCCAACCCCATCCAAAAATGGGGCAATGAAATGAACAGAAACTTTCTCAAAGAAGAAATCCGAATGGCAAAAAAGCACATGAGAAAATGCTCTACATCATTAATCATCAGGGAGATGCAGATCAAAACCACAATGAGATACCATCTCACACCTCAGAGACTGGCCCACATTCAAAAGAACAAAAGCAACCGATGCTGGCGTGGATGTGGCGAGAAAGGGACACTCCTTCACTGTTGGTGGGAATGTCCACTGGTTCAGCCCTTCTGGAAAACAGTATGGACGATTCTCAAAAAATTAGAAATTGAGCTTCCATTTGACCCAGCAATACCACTCCTGGGAATATATCCCAGAGAGGCAAAAATGTATAGTCGAAGTGACATATGCACTTGTTTGTTCATTGCAGCACTCTTTACAATAGCCAGAAACTGGAAGAAACCTGAATGCCCAAGAACAGATGACTGGTTAAAGAAACTTTGGTACATCTACACAATGGAGTACTATATAGCTCTTAGAAAAGATGAAGTCATGAAATTTACATACAAGTGGTACAATATGGAAAGTATCATGCTAAGCGAAATGAGTCAGAAAGAGAGGGATAGACATAGAAAGATTGCATTCATCTGGGGGATATAAAGTAACAAAGTATGAGATTAATACCCAAGAATAGCTGAGATCAGCACCAGGAGGATTACTCCATAACTTAGAGGCCAGCCGGGTATCCTAGAGGAAAGGGCAGTTCAGATAGAGAAGGGAGCACCAAATAAAGGATGTTTGGAGGATCCTTCCAGGAGGGGAGATGCATGTCGAAAGTAGACTATGGACTGAACATGTTTGCCACTCAATGCCTCTTTTGCAGACCACAACACCCAAAAGGAGAGAGAGAACACAGGGGATTGCCCTGCCACAGAGACAGGGGGGATGGGGGGATGGGGGTGGGAGGGATATTATCCATGGTGGTGAAAAACGGGCACTGGTGGAGGGATGGGTATCTGATCATAGTATAATTGAAACCAAAGCACAAAAAATTATAAATCTACAACTGTAAAATAAAATAAAATAAAATAAAGGGAAAAAAAATGTTGCATAAAATCACCAGTACAAGAAGCTGAAACTCGCTGGTGGTATCTCCAAGCTTCCTGAGTACCATTTATTCATCCTCTTCTACAAATTATATATATATATTATATTTATGTTCATATTATTCCATGTTGGATATTAACCCTAAGTGCTTTAGGCTTCACCTGTGAATTTCCCACTTCCTCCTCCCTGAGAAGCTTACCATGCCCTTGATAACATCCTTACTTCGGTTCAAGTCTATCTTCAACCTTTCCTTTGTGTTGGATATTAATCCTAGATGCTTTGGGCTTCATCAGTGAATTTCCCCCTTTTCTTCATTCCAGAGAAACTTAAAGTGCTTTTGCTAGCATTCCTAAATTTAGTTAAGTTTATCTTTAACCTTTCCCTTGTATTTTACCTCTCATTTTCACAGTTCAGGGTTCAATTGCTTTTGTTCTCTTGGAAGTGGGCCAGTCTCTGAGGTGTGAGATGATACCTCATTGTTGTTTTGATCTGCATCTCCCTGATAATTAGTGATATAGAGCATTTTCTCATGTGCCTTTTAACCATTCAGATTTCTTCTTTGGGAAAATTTCTGTTCACTTCATCACCCCATTTTTTGATGGGGTTAGATGTTTTCTTCTTGTAGGGTTCAACCAGTTCTTTGTATATCCTTGATATAAACCCTTTCCAATTCTGTAGATTGTCTTTATATTCTGATTACTGTATCTTTAAAGATGCAGAAGCTTCTTAATTTAAAATAGTTCCATTTGTTTATCTGTTTCCAAATGGTTGGTCACTGGAGTGTTGTCTTTGAATATACCATTAGCCTCAATATCGTGGAGGGTTTTGCCGACCTTGTTTCAATATATCTTATGGATTTTGGTCTGATCTTGAGATATTTAATCATCCATTTTCATCTGACTTTTGTGCATGGTGTTAGGTCGAGGTCTAAGCCCATTTTTTGCATGTGGTTGTCCAGTTATGCCAGCACCATTTGTTGAAGAGGTTTTCTTTATTCCACTTCACATTTCTTGCTCCCTTATCAAAGATTAGATTTCCATACATTTGAGGTTCTGTGTATGGACATTCTACCCTGTTCCATTGGTCTGTGGCACTGGCTTTGTTCCAGAACTATGCTGTTTTAATTATTACCGCTTTGTAGTAGAGTTTGAGGTTGGGGAGGGTAATGCCTCCCACGTCTTTATTCCAAGAATTGCTTTAGCTATTCGTGTGCATTTGTTGTTCCATATGAATTTCAGGAGTGCTTGATCTAGTTCTTTGAAGAATTTCATGGGTATCCTTAAAGGGATTGCATTGAATCTGTATAATGCTTTCAGGAGTATTGCCATTTTGAAGATGTTGATTCTTCCTATCCATGAGCAGGGGATATGTTTCCATTTCCTCGTGTCCTATTTTATTTCATGGAGTAGTGTTTTTTAGTTTTCATTGTAGAGGTCTTTTACTTCTTTAGTTAGGCTGATTCTGAGGTATTTGATTTCCTGGGGCACAATTGAGAATGCGATTACTTTTTTATGTCCCTTTCCTCTCATTATTTGCATATAGTAAAGTCATGAATTTTTGGGAATTGATTTTATAGCCTGCCACTTTACTGTTCAAGACTATTGTTTCTAGAAGTTTCTTGGTAGAGGATTTAGGATTCTCAATATATAGTATCATATCATCTGTGAATAGTGAGAGCTTGATTTCTTCCTTTCCTATTGGATGCCTTTAATGTCTTTTTCTTGCCTAATCGCTATTGCAATACTTCCAGTACTATGTTAAACAGAAGTAGTGATAGTGGGCATCCTTGTCTTGTCCCTGATCTTAGAGAAAAGTCCCTAGTTTTCCCCCATTGAGATAATGCTTGCATTGGTTTTTCATAGATGGCTTTGACTATCTTGAGGAAAGTTCCTTCAAAACCCATTTTGGTGACAGTTTCCATCATAAATGGGTGCTGGGTTTTGTCAAAAGCTTTCTCTGCGACTATTGATATGATCATATGGTTTTTATCTTTACTTTTGTTGATATGATGCATTATGCTGATTGATTTCTGAATGTTAACCCATCCTTGCATCCTCGGGATGAATCCCACTTGGTCGTGGTGTATGATCTTTTTGATGAGTTGTTGGATTCTATTTGCTAGTATTTTGTTGAGGATCTTTGCATCCGTGTTCACCAGGGATATTGGTCTACAGTTTTCTTTGTTGGTGTTTTGTTTGTTCGCTTTAGGTCTTAAGAAGCTGTTTGGGAAAGTTCCTGTTTTTTCAATTTCCTGGAAAAGCTTGAGGAGAACTGGCAAAAGGTCTTCTTTGAATATTTGGAGGAATTCACCAGTGAATCCGTCTGGACCTGGGCTTTGGTTTTTGGGAAGACTTTTGGTTACCGCTTTAATTTCCTTGATATTAATGGTTCTATTGTATTCCTTGTTCAATCTTGGGAGGTTATAGGAATCCAGAAATTTATCCATTTCTTCTAGGTTCTCTTGTTTCGTGAAATACAGACTCTCAAAGTAGTCTCTGATGATCTTTAGAATTTCATCGGTTTCTGTTATGTCATCCTCTTTTTCATTTTTGATTTGGTTTATTAGGGTTATCACTCTTTCTTTCTTTGTGAGTCTTCCTAGTGGTTTATCAGTCTTATTTATTTTCTCAAAGAATCAGGTCTTAGTTTCATTTACCTTTTGGATTGTGTTTTTTTTTTTTTTTGGTTTCCATGTCGTTAATTTGCTCGAAGTTTTATTATTTCTTTCCTTTAACCAATTTTGGGTTTCTTTTGTTGGTAATTTTCTAAGATCTTGAGCTGTGTGGTTAGTTTATCTATGTATGCCCTTTCTTCTTAGTAATGCTTGCAACGGTATAAATTTTCCTCTTAGCACAGCTTTAGCTGCATCCCTCAGGTTCTGGTAGCTCATGCCTTCATTCTCGTTTGTTTACAGGTATCTTTTGATTTCGTCTTTGACTTCCTTCCTGACCCACTCGTTTAACATTGAGTTGTGTAATTTCCAGGTGTTTGATTTGTTTTTTGATGTCTTTGTGTGATTCGCTTCTATCTTCAATGCAACATTGTCTGAAAAGATTGTTATACTACTTCTATCTTCCTGATTCCATTGAGGTATGTTTTGTGGCCTAGCACTTGGTCTATTTTGGAGAATTTTCTGTGTGCACTGGAGAAGAATGTGTATTCTTTCTTTTGGGGATGTAAAGCCCTGTATAGGTTTATTAGCACTCTCTCTTCTATTTCTTCCTTCTAAGTCAACATTTCCTTGTTGAGTTTTGCTCTTGTTGATCTATCCAGAGGTGATAAGGTGATGTTGAAATCTCCAACTACTATTGTTTGCTATCAATGTCCTCCTTAAAATTTGTTAGCAGTTGTTTTAAGTATTTAGCTGGTCCCTCATTAGTTGTGTCTACATTTAAGAGTTTGATTTCTTCCTGCTGTATGTATCCCTTGATAAATAGAAAATGGCCTTGGCTGTCCCTTCTAATCTTTTTCAACCTGAAATTTATTTTTTTGAATACTAGTATGGCTACCCCAGCTTTTTTGAGGTCGCTGTTTGCTTGCAGGTTTGTTTTCCATCCTTTAACTTTGAGTCTGTGTTTGCTCTGATTATTCAGATGAGTTTCTTGCAGACAGCAGAATGTTGGTTTCAGTTTCTGGATCCATTTTGCCATTCTGTGTCTCTTGATTGGTTTATTTAGACCACAGAAATTGAGTGAGATTGTTGTCATGGGATTTTGTGCCATCTTTCTGTAGGGGTTGGTTGTGTTTATAAGGGTTTTCCTTCTTTTCTTACAGGAGCTCCTTTAATCCTTCTTTTAAATTTGATTTTGAGTTTATGAAGTTTCTGAGCTGTTGTTTATCTACAAAATGGTGTATAGTTCCATTGAGTTTGAGTGAGAGTTTAGCTGAATAAAATATTTTTGGTGAGGCGTGAATTTCATTGAGTTTTTTCACTATATCTCACCATTGCCTTCAGATTTGGAGGGTTTCCTGATAGATCTGCTGTAAATTTAAGGGGTGCTCCTTTGTATGTGATTTCCTTCTTTGACCTTGATGCTTGAATTATTGTGTCTCTGTCCACAGCATCTATCGTTCTGACTATGATATGCCTTGGAGTGTTTTGATTAGAGTCACTTTTAACTGGCACTCTTCTGGCTCCTTGGATCTGGATGTCTGTATTCTTTAACTCTGGGAACTTTTCAGCAATGATTTCTTTGACTATGGCTTTTTCACTGGAGTTGCCCCTCTGTCCTTCTGGTACTTCGATGATTTTAATGTTCCTCTTGGCATCATCCCCTAGGTCTCTGATTCTCCTTAGAGCTATTTTGAGGTCTTTTCCCATTGCTTGATGTTCCCTATGTGATTTCTGTTGCTCATCTTCAAGCTCACTGAACCTGTCTTCAGCTGTATTCATCCTACTGCTAAGGCACCTACTGAGTTTTTAATTTTTTCTACTGAATCCTTTATTTGTCACATTGCTTTTTGTAGCTTTTTTAAAATTTGTACTCTCATTTCATCCTGTATTTTCTTGACTATTCATTCTACTGTTTCTTTTATTTCTTCCTTTAGTTTTCTGGGTATATCCTCAATTGATTCTTTGAGTAGATCCTTGAAAAGCCTCTGCATTTTGTCTTAGAATTTTTTATCGGAGAGAGCATATTTGTGGATAACCCCGGTTGAGGATTCAGAATTCTTTTCTTCGTCCTCTCCTTGTAGTGGATATTTGCACTGTTTCTTCATGTTGTTTTGGTTGTCTAGTGATAAAACCCTGAAGTTCACTAGTACTGTTTCCTCTTATCGTTGAAAAGGATTCTGGATAAGGTCAGTCAGTGGTGGTCACCCTTCTCTCTTTCTAGAGTCTGACCTTCCTCTCAGGTGTTATTCTTTGGCTTATGACAGGCATCTAGTGAAGCTTTGGAGGAGGTGCTCTTTAATATCGGGCTTGTACAGCTTCTCGTGTACTGGTCTTTTGTTAGAATTGGAGTAGGCCAGTGGATTATTGTTGTAGTTGAGGTGACCAGATTTTTTCCCCACAGAATTAGGTGATAAAGTCTGGGATGAAAGTCCAGAGTACTGGGAGTGGGAAATACATGGCCAACCACCTCTGAGAAGGCCACGCCTACTTTGAGGAAGCCACACCCCTAAAGTGGTGGCCACACCCCCATCCAGTCCATATGCTAGTCCACACACCTGTTGAGTTGGCGACTAGTTGGCCTGGCCCTTGCTGCAGAAGTGCAGGCAGGTGCCCCAGGCCAGGGTCCTGGTGGCAGCTGGCTTTCAGGGTCGCAAGTTTAGGTGGGGGGGTGCCAACCCTGCCACCAGGTGGGTACCTGGATGAGTGAGCAGAGGAAGACAGAATGGCTCAGCTTTGGGCTTGCACGGTGCACCTCAATTCCGTTCCCCGCAGACAAAGATGATAACTGGTGGTTCTCAGGGGATCTACTTAGACACGCGGCCCTGGGAAGGGGCCTTGCCGCCAGGCAGATGCCTGGATGAGTGCATGAGCCTCAGTACATTTTAGATACTATTTTTATTATTGATTTTAAAGTAATTGAATATTCACTTTTCTTAAAACTTTTTAAAAGAAATGTTCAGCTGACTCTTCTTAACCAGCCAAAGTAACCACAATTTCTGTTCCTACTACAATATACTAAAAATTTTTCACAGCAAACAGAGTTGACTCAAAAGGCTCAATTTTAGTGTGCTACCAACTTTTGTGGTAATAAATCAAGTTGTGACACCATATATCAGATGTGTTTACTATAAATTATATTTGTATTGATTATATTTTTCATTAGTATTTCATAATTCAGTGACAAAGTATAAGCTTGAGAAATAGCATTTTTATCAAAATATAAGCTTAATTCTTTGATAAAATGCAATAAATAGAAATCAATGAAAAAACTCTGCTACTAGTGATTCTATGGGTGAGAAAAGTTCTACAAGGCTTTGTAGACTTAAATGTAAGACTTGAAATCTAGATTTTCTAAAAACATAACTTTATCATTTCTTTTTGGCTTGTGGAGGTCACACTGGCAATTCTTAGGAGTTACCACTGGCTCTGCCCTCAGGAATTACTCCAGGTGTTGCTCCCTGGACCATAGGGGATGGTATGGATCGCCCAGGGTAGGTCATGTGCAAGTCAAATGCCCTACCAACTGTACTAGCATTCAGTAGTATCATTCTGACCCCTACCATTCTTTTGTAAAGGAAAAAAAATATAAATTGAAGGTTATGGTAATTTTATGGCTAATAGCAATAAAAATAATCTGAGAATCCAGAATATAAAACCCCCACTCAGACAAAAGTTTGGATTTCACATCAAAGTTGGTGACAAATATGTGATGTGAGTTAAAATAAAATACTACTCTCATGTGGAATTGCCCCAACCCCGCCCCCAAAAATGGCAACATATGAAAGGAACAGATGTGAAATCATTAAGCCTTTGGGACCCCTTTCCCAAAATATAGTTTTATAGTTTAAAAATACTGAATTATTAAAGATATAAAGATCATTACTAAACATGGATGTAAATGACTTTTTAAAAAAACACACACATAACAATTGAAATATTTTATATAGCAAAGTAAAAGTGCTGGTAAATGTCCTAAGATTAAAATCTTATAGGTTATTTTATATTGTCACTTTTTTGCTAATTAGAAATTAATTACAAAAATACTAGTAAAATCCATAAGTATTTGACGGTATAAGTAATCTTTGGGTAGTTCCTAGTTTTAAATCATAAAAAGAGAAAGCAATGAAAAATAGGTTATTTTCACATTTCAGCATTGAGATAATACTTATTTAATACTCACAAGAAATCTACTTATGATTCATCTACAAAGATGCAAACCTAAAGCACAGGTGAAGAGCTTTTACAACAAAGAATAGAAAGGCAGAAGTCAAATGAATGGAAGAGCCAGGGTATTTTTGCATAGAAAAAAAACCACCATAGGGGCAGTGAAAGAAAATTAAGAAGATATCTCATGGTAAAGTTCTATTCCCTAGGAGCAATAAACTAGGAGGAAAGTTTGAAATACTCCAACTCGGCAAATGGAGACAATTTTTTTTCCCTTTATTTTATTTTATTTTTTTTTAAGTTGTAGATTTACAATTTTTTGTGCTTTGGTTTCAATTATACAATGATCAGATACCCATCCCTCCACCAGTGCCCATTTTCCACCACCATGGATAATATCCCTTCCACCCCCATCCCCCCATCCCCCCTGTCTCTGTGGCAGGGCAATCCCCTGTGTTCTCTCTCTCCTTTTGGGTGTTGTGGTCTGCAAAAGAGGCATTGAGTGGCAAACATGTTCAGTCCATAGATGGAGACAATTTTTTGAGCGATAGCACAGCGGGTAGGGCGTTCGCCTTATAAGCGGCCAACATGGCCGACCCGAGTTCGATTCCTCCGCCCCTCTCGGAGGGCCCGGCAAGCTACCAAGAGTGTTCGATATGCCAGACACAGTAACAACAAAGTCTCCAATGGAGACGTTACTGGGCCCGCTCGAGCAAATCGACGATCAACCGGAGGGCCTTTGCCTTTACCTTTACCTTTACACTGATGAAGAAGAGAAATGCAGAAAAGCTAAGGGAAAATCAAGAAACTAAGAACTATGCAAAATAAATCTCTAAAGAGACTCACTTGCCCTAGGACACAAAGCAGTTAAACTTACGTAAATAATTCCTGATCCACTGGAAGAAAACACGAAATGTGAAATATTCTCTCTCTTCTCTCTCTCTCTCTCTCTCTCTCTCTCTCTATATATATATATATATATATATATATATAGTATTGATGTGGAGGCAATATGCTTTAGGAAATAAAATGGGAAGGAGGCCGGGGGTTAGACTTATAAAGTCATCTTCGGCTTCGTATCTTTTGAAAACTTGCTTATTACAACATGGATGTCTGCTGCATGCGAGTTTGTAATCCATCCATATAAATAGACCTTGAGGGAAAATTTCTGATAAAAATTTAACCCACAGTGGACGTAAGTAACATAGCCTTAAGCAAGGAGACAAAAATAAAAATGCATCTGACAGACAAACAAAAAAATATCTCTAACCCTTTCCTGCTAGCAGGACATATGCCCTTTTATTCAACTCCCTGCATGATCTCCCAAAGGATGGCTAGAAAACAAGCAAAACCCACCATATATATGCTCCATGGACCGCTGGACCCAGTCTACATCTAAGTTAGTATTAGCTCATAATTTATCCTCCATTCTCCATTTCCTGAAGGTTTGCAATGAGATTCCTGCCAGCTGCAAGGACTTCAATGCCAATTTATGATACTTTCCTTTACTGAGTCCATAACTGAGTGACACTAGCCTTCTAGTCTTGTATTGCTAGTTACCAGCATAACCATTATCATCCCAATTACTCCAACATCTACCCAGAATCTATTTCAGTGAGGACATGCCATCAGTTCCTAGCTACTCTATCAGCTATAGGCTGCTGTTGGCATTTCTATCCAATAAAAAACACTAGATATCCTAGTGTACAGGTACACAGACACATAGCTCCAGGCAGCCCTATGCCATGGACAACCACAGATAACCACCCACACAGCATGCTTAGTCCAAGATCGGGGCCACAAATGGGCAATTAGACCAGAGAAAATCAACAAGGTATTAGAGGGGAATTTGGACCACATGATTCTCTGTATTCTGTACTCAAGATACATCATCTCGTATTTCTCTTTCACTTCACTTTGTATGACACCCTCTAATTCCATCAAAGTACAGCAAACTGAAAAACTTTTGTCATATCGTATAAGATTTTATTATGTACATATACTTAATCACTTGATCACCTGATATTCTGTTACTCATCAATTTGCTCCAGTGGGCACCAGTAATGTTTCCATTTGTCCCTGTCGCATGCTAGTGTAGCCCAATGGTGTCTGCTCACTCCAGGAACACAAAGAGCCTCAAACCATTTGTTCAGGGTCTTGACAAAGAAGTCTCACCATCTTGTAGGTGGGCAGCCATGCATTCTTTTGACATCACGTGGAATCCAGTTGGTAATAGCTCTATTCCAGCAGTCATCTCCAAATAGCATTACATGTCCAGTCCATCTGATTTTTGATGCCTTGGCAAACAAGACAGCATCCCTGATTCTCGATCTTTGATGGAGTTTGGAATTCCAGATTCCTACTTTCACTTGAGTGAAACGTGATCCTCCAAGCAAAGCTCTTTCAATTCCTTATGGGTGACCTGAATAGCATTCTCATCCTGTTTTTGAAGGACCCAGGTCTCTGAGGCATATGTAAGTGCAGGGAGAATGGTGTAGTGGAGAAGATATGCCAGGTGCCAGGTTGTTTGTCATGTTGAGTTTTCAACCTAGGTACACATAACTGCTGCATTCGGAGATGTTCATTCTGTTGAAAGCAAATAGAACATCAGGGACTAGTTTGTTTTTCATAAACATTGTCTTTGTGAGATTCAATTGCAGTCTGACAGTCCCAAACTAACAGTCGAAGTCGGCCAGCATTTGTACCACCTGGCTAAGTTTGGTGTTATTAGAATGATGCCAACAGCGAAGCAGAGGTGGTGTAGTTGCCGACTGTCTATCTTCACTCCCACTTTCCCATTCCAGTCATCACATAATGTTCTCGAGGATGGCACTGAAGAGTTTCAGTGAAATTGTATCACACTGCCCAAGCCCTCTCTTGATGTCAATGATCACTTCCTTGTAGAATGGTGAGAGCCTGGTGGCGAATCCATAATACAGCTCATGGAGGATCCTGATCTACTGAGTTTGAATGCCCTGATTGGCTAGGTCTTTGATGACCACTTCCATCTCAACAGAATCAAAGGCCTTCTTTAAATCAATGAACATTAGACAGAGCGGGATCTTGAACTCCCGAGAAACCTCAATGAGCTTGGTTATCATGTGGATATGGTCGATTGTGCTGAATCCTTTTTGGACCCTGGCTTGCTCACATCTTCTGCCAATCTTATTCAGGATGACTCAAGTGAACAGCTTGTAGATGATGGGTAACAGGCAGATTGGGTGATAGTTGCCAATGCTGTGGATGTCTCCCTTGTACAGTAGAACAGTCCTGCTGGTTTTCCATTGGAACAGAATCTTGCATTCAGAGAGGTAACATGTATACCACCACTACCCATACGCCGCCATGCTCCAGGCTGCTTTCCAGATGCTCGCGCCAAACCTCATGCATGAGTGAAGCCCCACAGAACCAGTAAGAACTTTGTGACCTTGGACACCAGGCTCAATGGGATCCGGAAACAGATTCTCTGCCTGCTTCTACCAATCTCCGGCAACCCAGGGATCACACCCAGAACCCCTACCCTGCCAGTGCCAGATAAATGCCTCATCGACTGACCTCCACAACCTCCACTTCCAGCTGCCACCAAGTTTCAGGTCGCTTCCAAGACACATCATAAGACACCTAATACCCATCATCCAAGATTACCACACCATATTTGATGGGGTTCAAATAGGGTGTGAACCATGGGAACACCTATAACAAAGATTAGAGGCCCCCTAAAAGCCTCCATCTCTCTCAGAGAGCCTGGCACGCTATGAAGAATATCCTGCTCACACGGCAGAGCCTGGCAAGCTATCTGTGGTGTATTCGATATACCAAAAACAGTAAAAACAATGGACCTCATTCCCTTGGCCCTAAAAGAGCCTCCAATATGGCAGTGTTAAGAAGGATGAGCAAAGAGAGGCTGATAAAATCTCAGGGATGATCCAGGCTGCCAAAACAAAGAAGGACTAAAATTACTGTCTGTACTTTCAATGCACGTATACTGGCATCGGAAGCATCCATCAAGGACCTGATGGTGCAAGTGCAGAAGATCAAGTAAGACATCATTGGTCTGACCAAAACAAGAAGGCATCAACCACATTACACCACTTTGACACTGGAGAAGAAGTGTTCCTCGGAACATGCGACTATAAAGGCGTTGATGGTGTTGGTTTCCTCGTCAACATGAATTTGGCCAAAAGCATTGATTCATTCGATGTCCTAGCATCCTTAATCAGACACTTACACTTGAATAGATGTGGCTCATTGTCGGCAGTTTCTATCTTCATCGTCATGTACATACAATAAAGTTTCTTAACCCACTCATCTGGTGTTGGAGATTTGGGTTGTTTCCAACTCTTAGTTACTATAAATTGTGCTGTGATGAACATAGGCTTACAATTTTCCTTTTTAAAAAAAATATTTTGGAATTTGGTGATAGAAAAATAAAATCTAAGGTCCATATGGAAGTTTTGTTTATATATTTTGAGAAATCTCCAAATATTTTTTCTAAGGCTAAATCATGCAACGTCCCAGTAAAAGTTCTTTTTTCACCTGATCTCCACTAGCACTTATTTTTTATCTCTTCAGATAGGCCATTCTTAGTGATTTGAAATGAGATCTCATCACCATTGCAATCTGCATTTCCCTGAGAATAAGTGACATTGAACTTTGTCTTTTCTGTGCCTTTAGTCACTTTTACAGGAAGATACTTCCTTTAGGAAGTGTCTATTCATCTCTGTTTACTCTCCCCAAATTTTGATGTAGTTATATATTTTGTATTGCTGCTGTTGAGTTTTTTAGTGCCATATATGTATATAGAGAATGTATACATATATAGTAAATAAAGCCTAGCCAAACATCCCAAACATAAAAATGTGTGTATATATATTCCATATATATTCCATATATATCATATTCTATATATACATAGTATATATATATGTGTGTGTGTGTGTGTGTTTGTGTGTGTGTACACAGATGTGTGATTAAGGTTATTCGTGGGCAGAAGTAAAAAACAGAAAAATAATTTCTGAGTCATTTTACTAAATCAAGTCAAATGTGTGTGTATATATATTCCATATATATTCCATATATTCCATATATGTGTGTATATATATTCCATCCATATGTGTGTATATATATTCCATATATATTCCATATATATCATATTCTATATACATAGTATATGTGTGTGTGTGTGTGTGTGTGTGTACACAGCTGTGTGATTAAGGTTATTCATGGGCAGAAGTAAAAAACAGAAAAATAATTTCTGAGTCATTTGACTAAATCAAGTCAAATGAGTTGAAGTTTGTAGGAAAGTCTTTCATTACAATATCAGTTGATTCTTGAATCTCTGTTTTGTAGTCTACTGGTCTATACTGGCACACAGAAATAATATATTTTATCAACTTTATTATGCAGATGTATTATACTTGGTCACCTATAAGTTTATGTTTACATGAACTTGGTTTGTGTATGCACTTTCCATTTAACACTATACTTTTATTTGAACATACAACCTTCACATAAACATCCAACAAGTTGTACATGTTACAATTCCATCCCTCATTTCATAGGTATTTGATTTGCAACTCCAGGGAAAATTAATAGTATGAGGCTGAAGAAAAAAATAGATATATTTAGTAACATAGGGACATCTTTTCTCTTTTCTTTTTCGCTTTTGGTATTGGGCAAGGGAGGAGGAGTAATATCCAGCTTTGTCAGGACTTATTCCTGCCTCTGTACTCAGGGACCATTCCTGGTGGACTTGGGGTATCATATGGAGTGCCAGGAATGAGAAAGAAAAACACTGAAGGCAAAATACTGTCTATCTGGCCTTGCATAGGGAAATTTTTTCAGTGAAATGAAAGTTTGAAGTCAGAGGGTATTATTCAGTTGATTAAATAGGGCACCTAAGAATGTAAATTGAAATGATTACAAACTAAGTTAGCTTCTCTTTATCAGTGGTCATCTTTGTTAGTCTATGGGTGCTACATAATGTTATAATCTAAATCAACTGTGTTCATTATATACACACAAGGCTTTTATTACAGTAATCTAAATTATAGAGACAGACACACACCTAATAATCTATAAATAGAAATTTGCTTGCTTTACCCATGATAGGATTTTGGGTTTTTAAAAGCTTTATTTTGGGGATTGCAATCACAGGCTCCAGACATGCTCTAACATTAGTCATATTATTCTCAGGTTTTGAACTCAAATACCTTTTAATTTATATCAAACTCTGAATGTGATGCTGTCAATGTGATTATATTTTAATATTTTTATCAACAAGTATAAAATTGCTATAAATTACTATTTTAAATTCCATATTTTTTTGATTTATCTTTTAAGAACACTAACTTGAAGGGAGGAGTGGTTCGAATATTCTAATGGTCTTTTGATTATGTACAAGTAAAGTTGAAGTTCCTTTGTGAAATGGAAGTTTTAAAATCGATGATGAGGTATACTGTGTAATCACAAAATAAACAAGTGATCGGGGGTGAGCTGGCAGTGTGGTCTATCCCGCCCTCCTTGTGTGTTCGGTGGCCATGTGCTTCTTCCACATTTCGGCCTGCAGCCACCATCAACAAACAAAAGAAGGAGGAAACAGAGTCGCCAGTCTGGTTGGTGATCAGTTGTCACTTATTCCATTCTCAACATGTGCGTCTTCTGGTCATACTGAGCACCCCATTCTAGTATCACACTGCCTCTCATTCCCCTATCTCCTCCTGTCCCCCATGCTAGTCTCTCCTCACTCCATTTAGCAGCCTTGGTCTCACACTGAACCTTCAAGCACTGGGGGTAGCAATCACACCTAGGTTCAGTAGCACAGTCAACATATGAAAGCACTTCCTTCCAATCTCCTGTAGCATGGAGATCCACTCAAGGGCAAAATACCACCTAGGGGTGTGTTTCTCATTGCCTTAGTCCAATAAGCATTTAAACGTTCATCTCAATTCTACTTCTAAATATTAGTTTACCGGGGGCTGGAGCAATAGCACAGTGGGTAGGGTATTTGTCTTGCACACAACCGCCCCAGGTTTGACTCCAAGCATCCCATATAGTCCCCCGAGCACCGCCAGGAGTGACTCCTGAGTGCATGAACCAGGAGTAACTCCTGTGTATCACTGGGTGTGACCCCAAAAAGTTAAGAAAACAGATGCCCAGGAGTGAATATTTTTCAGAGTCAATTAACTTCCAAGTTACAAAAGCATAGCATTAATTGTCTTACTGTGTCTATACAAAAAGGACATTGCTCTGAAGTAAACTATACAAAAGGATGTAGCAGAAGCAGAAAAGCAATATTTCACTTACAAATACAAAATTACAGATTTCTGAGGAATTTGACGTTACAAGTCACAAGTACTGCTTAGGAGAAAATGGTGATTAAGTGTTGGGGAAGCAGAGCACAGATAAGAGGTTAAAGATAAACACAGAGGAATGGGAGTGCCTTAGGAGTGCTGTGATGGGTTTAACTCAGTAAACCTAAGCTCCCTGCAGCCAGCAAGAAAGGATAAACCAATGTTATCCTACAGTATACCACTTACTATGACAAGGTAAATGATTGTCAGCTTTGACAGGATTTCAATATATGGTATCTAATTTTTTGGAATATATTTTCGGCCGAGTTCTGGGTTCATGATTTTTTAGAAAGAAACAGTTTCTATGCACTTGAAAGCATGACTTTAAAGGTCTGCTTTTTGAAAAACGAATATCAATAGAAATAGTAGACAACATCATTTGAAAGACCGTTTGGTGTTTCATATATACTTTTCTTACAGTAACTATTGCTATGGTGCTCAAAAGCCTAAGATTTCATTCAGACTTTATATACAGGTTTTGTATGTCTGAAATTATGGAAAATCAGAGGACTCGGGTGACTTTATAGAAAATGTATTTTTATTATATATTTATGTACTATAATATATAAATATGTAAAAAATTACTTATATTGTAGGGCTGGAGTGATAGCACAGCGGTAGGGCATTTGCCTTGCATGCAGCCAACATGGCCGACCCCAGTTCGATTTCTCCGCCCCTCTCGGAAAGCCTGGCAAGCTACTGAGAGTATCTCGCCCACACAGCAAAGCCTGGCAAGCTACCCATGGCGTATTTGATATGCCAAACACAGTAACAACAAAGTCTCATGATGGAGACGTTACTGAGCCCGCTCGAGAAAATTGATGAACAATGGGAGGACAGTGACTTATAATGTATATAATGCAACATGTATTATTATTATACCATGTAATATGCATGTGTATATATGTGTGTTTATTTATATATACATATTTAATTACACACATATACACACACATGTATATACACAAATGGAATTTTGAGAATGGATCCAAGCAGAATTTTAAGACAAAAGGTGAGTCAAATGTAAGTTTGAAGCAATAATGTAAGTCAACTGGGCATAAGTCAACTTTCTAAGAGCTTAACTAAATACTGTTTTATGATTTCTTGTTTTCCATGAAATATTAGTCTCTTTCAATATTTCATAAAATTAAATTATGTCTGTTCAATATGGGCCGGAGCAATAGCACAGCAGGGAGACATTTGTCTTGCATGCGGCAGACCCAGGTTCGATTTCTCCACCCCTCTCAGAGAGCTTGGCAAGCTACCAAGAGTATCTCGTCTGCACGGCAAAGTCTAGAAAGCTACCCGTGGCATATTAGATATGCAAAAAAAAAAAACAGTAACAATAAGTCTCACAGTTTGTTGTGAAATGTAACTGGTGCCTGCTCTAGCAAATTGATGAACAATGGGAGGACAGTGCTATGGTGCTACTATTCAATATATTCTTTCTTTAAACTCAATAAAAGTCAACTGGTTGAAGCATTATAACTTTCAAACTGATTTTCAACCAGACCCATCTGAGGGTAAATTAGAAAAATAGAAATTTGAAATTGAAAATCTCCATCAAAAAAATAGAAATCTTTTACAGTATAAATATAATAGTCAAGTTTTAGATAGGGTATAATAATAGAATTTATTTACCTCTTATGAGGAAACATTTCACTTGGGACAAATTAAATTGTAACCAAATTGTGCATGGTAAATGTGTAATATAAAATTGAAAATATCTGATTAAGTTAATGATTTATTTGTGATCATGATTAAAACATAGTGTTCTGACAAATGTAATAGACTTGCAAGAATGTGTGTGGGACCACTGATGATTTAAGCAAATTTTGCTATATTTTAATGATTTTTGTGAGTTAGACCTTAAATTTAGTTAAAAATAATAATGTTTAAGCGGTTACATTGTTTCATGTATATAATTTCATTTGGGCTGGAGCATTAGCACAGCAAGTTGGGCATTTGCCTTGCACAAGCTCAACCGTGGTTTGATTTCTCTGTCCTTCTCGGAGACCACAGCAAACTACCAAGAGTATTCTGCCCTCATGGCAGAGTCTGGAAATTTAATATGCCAAAAACATTTCTTTCCAAATCAAGATAAGACTGGAAATTCTCTAGAAAAACACTACTAGGCAAGAGTTGAACCATCAATAGGTCTCCTTATTTCTATGGCTGCAGATATTAGTGCAACATTAGATATAAAAAAGGCTCATTCTTGGTCTGCTGGGCTGGAGCGATAGCACAGCTGGTAGTTCTTTTGCCTTGCACATGGCTGGCCTGGGTTTGATTCCGCTGTCCCTCTCGAAGAGCTGGGCAAGCTACCAAGAGTATCCCACCTGCATGGCAGAGCCTGGCAATCTCCCCATGGCATAGCCAATGTGCCTAAAACAGTAACAACAAGTCTCACAATGGAGACATTACTGGTGCCTGCTCCAGCAAATTGATGAACAATGGGATGACAGTGCTATGATAGTGCTACAGTGCTTGGTCTGCTGAGACAATAATTGCTGCAAATTAATTACAAATATGTATGTACATTTGTAGTCTTTTCCCACTAACAAATATGATTATCTTTCAATTCTCTAAAATGTAATTTTCCATAATATGATATTTTGAAAAAATTTTGAAATTACAAACATGAACATGTTATTACAGCCTATGAGCATTCTTTAGGTTTCATGTGTTCTATCTTTTTTACCCAGATTTATATTTATTTTTTATTACCATTATTTTTTCAATATTTCTTTATAATTTGTCACCATATAGAACATTTTCTAATTCTGGGGCTTGCTTTGACATTATTCTCATAAAACCAAACATTAGCCAAGCAGCAGAAATGGTGGCCGACTTTCACTGTGAATGTGGAAAGGTCGGACTACAGCTGAATCTTGTGAAGACAATGTTTATGAGAAGCAGTCTCCTTCTGGACACTCCATTTGCTCTCAATGGAATGAACATCTCCGAATACAACAGTTAATGTGTACCTAGGTTGAGAAGTCAACATGATGAATGACCTGGCACCCGAGTTGAGCAGGAGGAAGAGAGCAGCTTGGAACACCTTCAAAAGCATCGAAGAAATATCTAAGAGGACGAAGAACCTCCAGCTCCAAGCACATCTCTTCGATTCCACTGTTCTTTATGCATTAACATACGCCTCAGAGACCTGGACCCTACAAGAACAGGATGAGAACGCTATTTGGATCTCCCAAAGAAGAACCGAAAGAGCTATGCTTGGAGTATCACGTTTCACTCAAATGAGGAAAGAATCCGGAGTTCCGACCTCCATCAACAGTCTAGAATCAGGGATGCTGTCTCATTTGCCAAGTCTTTGAATATCAGACAGGCTGGACACATAATGCCATTTGGAGACGACCACTGTACTAGACCCATTACTGCCTGGATTCCACAGGACATCAAAACATCTCGTGGCTGACCACTTATGAGATGGTCAGACTTCTTCGTCAAGACCCTGAACAATTGGTTTGAGGCTCTTCATATTCCTAGATCGAGCAGACACCATTGGGCTACGCTAGCATGTGACAGGGATGAATGGAGACGTAACTGGTGCCTGCTCGAGCAAATCAATGAGTAATGGGATGTCAAGTGATCATGTGATCAAGTGAATAATTGTAATTATCTTACTTGGTTACCATTTTCTTAAATTCCAGGTAAGAATAAGAAGCAAATATAAATACAATAATGTTAAAATATATAGTAAAAACTGAAAAGCCAGCTAGAACTTATTTTAGCCTGTAGACCTATAATAATAAGAGTAGTAAGAAAATATAGGACAATATTATGGTTCAGAAGAGCATTATATTAATCTTGGAGTTTATTTTACAGAGAGTATTTATAAACCTGAGTGGCAAAAACCCTTTTAAATACAACTTTACCAAGTAAAATAATTATTACTCTATACATTATGAAACAGTGTTTGAAGAACTCTAGAGATAATACACCAGATATGGCACTTTCCTTTCAGAGTCTGACCGGGGTTCTATCCCCTGAACTCCATATGGTCTCCTTACTACCACCAGGAATGGTTCCAGAGCAATGAGTCAGGAGTAAGCCCTGAGCATCCCCAAGGTATGTGACCCCAAACAAAAAATAAGAAAACATAAACAAATACTGTATCAGACACATGAAATGAGACATTTGTCAATGGAAATTACTGGAAGTTCTTTGGTAAAGAAAAAGCTGATTCTAGACATGTAATGTTGCTTTGCAGATGTTATCTTGAAATTCTATCATCTCATTTGAACAGCTGCTAATTTGCCTTTGACATAATAAATGCACTCCTTCAAAACTCACATTTAAGTTATAGGTGTTGCTGACAAGTACAATTGCACAGAAGCTGGTAAGATTCTTATTTCCCATAAATGGGCATTTCCACTCCTGCAAATAAGTTTTATAATTGTACAGAAATATTATATTTGATGTTTAAGTTCATATTGAATACTTTGTAAATAAGTTTTATAAGAATTAGTTCTACTTTATAGAATTTAACATGGTCTTAATTTAATTGAGAAATATAAAGTGAAATGAAGATTTTGACCAATGATTAGAAACATTAACAACAACAAAATATCAATAATTGCCTATAAAATATTTTATCATAGGAAATGTTTAAATAGTTAAAATTTGCATGCTTTTCTTTAAGAATAAAAATCTATAAGTTACAGTTTCTAGCTATAGTTCTTCATATCTAACAATATGCATTAAAATATTACTCAAATGGGTTTCAGTTCTAAAACCTTCTTTTTACCCTTCAGTCCTTTCCTAAGGACTGTAGAGACATGTAGGGACGTATGTCCTCTACATGTGGCTGACTGTGAGGCAGCTGGAAAACTCTTGTGGTGCCTGCCAGGGATTTCAGACAGCAGAGCTGCCAGGCTTAAATAGCAAAATTGCCAGGAATATGCTGGGCATACATGGAACACGAGGGATTTGATAATAACCTTACAAGACAGGCCTCTAAACCACAGCACCATGCCTCTGGGCCATAGCACATGTAAAGTCTATTTAATTGTCTTTTTTTTAAGGAAGGAAGCCCTCTGGGTTTACATATCGGTCTTCCTGATGATTCTTCGGGATCATTTGAGATCGTGGGAATTGAACCCCATGAGCCGTGTGCAAGGCAAACAAATATCTCACCTGTCACGCACTCTCCAACTCTACTTTGTCATCTTAACTGGATTCTATCACAAGAATAGCCTTTTCTTTGAAGAAGATACCTTAAATAAATGTGGAGCTAGTACAGACCTTTAGGCACTTCTAATGCATGCTTCTGACATGATTCAATTTCCCAGCAAAGCATATGTTTCAGATGAGCATTATGAAGAGTGATCTCTGAGAGTTAGGAATAAGCCCGAGAACCACTGGTGTAGCCGTACTCCCGTCAAAGGTATCATTAGAATTTTCAATTAAGCAATGATGAAAGTATAAGAGCTGAGAAAACTGAAAACGGATTCAAGTATTAAAAACCCAGGCAGGTGATGTCAGTGAATGTCTGGAGAAGAAGAGGTAGAAATATTTATAAAGTGAAACCTAAAATGAGAATGCCTGCACCTCGCTTTTTCTTCATAAGGAAAACACCATTTAAAATAAAGCAGAAAAAACATAGTCCTCCAAATCCAATGGATATAGATACAAATAGAAAGGCATGTTAATTCTAGAAGATTTTATGTACTTTTAAAGTTTCAATTTATGTTCAGAATTTCTGCATACATGGAACTAGAGGATCTTGTATTAAGTAAAGTCATTCAGAGGGTTAAGACAGACAGATAATAATTTTTCATTTATGTGGAATATAAAGTAACGCAATAAGGTGATTTAAAATGGCTAATGGACAAACTCAGGTAGTAGACCTGAAGAACCAAATTTTTCAGGGGGATGAGAGGGTGTGGAATGGAAGAAGATGTGGGGATCTTGGTGGAGAGATTCAGATACTCTGGTGAAGGGTTGTAATGGAGCAGGGTATGTCTGAAACACTATCATTAACAGAACTGAAAAGCATAGTATTTACATAAAAATGAGAAGAAAAAAGTAAAAAAAACATATGTTTAAACCCCATTTTCTTCATTACTATACTACTGTACACACAAAGTTTCTATTCCCATACATACTTGAATACTAGTTCTTTGAAGAATAATTAACTCCATATTTTTTCTTTATGCTTCAGTATATAAAAATTCAAGTAGGCCTAGATATTTGCCAAATTATGGAAGACGTATTATTCTTCTTCACTATATGGTGCTGGAATTTCCCTCCTACTCTTCAACACCTGGGTTCCAACTGATGTGTAGTCATTTGTCTTGATTTAGGAATATGCACCCTTAGTATACTGAAAGAGCCTCCTATATAGTATGATATTTCATTATCTAATCCCATTAATATGTTGTTTTTTTGTTCTATAAAAGTGTAGATATGTGAACTTGTTCTATCATACTTGACATACCATCTTTGTTCTTCATTAAATATTCCATGACTAAGTGTGTAAATTCTTAACAGTAGAACATGATAGGTACAGAGACTGATGATAGGCCTGGGTTAAAATTATAACAGTATCAATGAACCAAGTTCTAAATGTATAAACTTGTATAAATTCCTAAAACACATTAGACATATCAGTTGCTTGTCTCTAAAATCATCTCAAAGATAAGTCAATTCTGAGGAAAGGGAT
Organism: Sorex fumeus; assembly: GCF_029834395.1. NCBI lineage: Eukaryota > Metazoa > Chordata > Mammalia > Eulipotyphla > Soricidae > Sorex > Sorex fumeus. The sequence continues at coordinate 38,750,182 of NW_026606111.1, forward strand.
TTAAAAGCATCCTGAAGATTTTCCAAGACCTCAAGATGGTTTTCCTTTGTTGTGTGGGTTCTGTGATAAAATATTTTTATCTTTTCTATGACAGATTTATCAATATCTAAACCTGATTTTATTTTGATTGTAAATTAGCTTTCGTTTGTTCTAACCATTTGAGAGCGAAAGTGCTAATTAAACCACCTAACTAAGCTAAGTGAGCTAACTAAGTGCTAACTATAGGTTCTTGCTACAAAAGCCTCCCAGCCTGTGTTCTGGCATGCCTTTGAATATTTGGTAGCAGTACAAGACAAACAAGCCAAAATCTTATATAATGTTTTATTTTTCTTTATATATTCATTAAAACTTCATTTTCTTCACATTTGAGATTAAATGGTTTGATCAGGAAATCTTTCTCATTTCTTCAGTTGAATTATTTTTATTTCCAAGATATAGTCAAAAATGTATATCTTCTGTGGAAGATATTTGATTTTGACAGAATAAATTGAGTAAAATCTTGTACCTGTTTCAGCATCTAGCCTGTTTATGTGTCAATTTTTACTCATTGTTAATCAAATAAAAATAAAATATATGAATTACTGCATAAACTAAATCTATATCACAGAGTTCTAAATAATATAGTTTATATTTGATAAATATTTAATGGTATTTGATGAATCGTATATAAGATTATGTCACAAAAGAGAAAACTATACTAGTAATCTGACTAAATATCTGTTTAGGTGATATTAAAAAGAGTAAGCATAAAAGACCAAACAGCAAGTTTTATTCAGGAAGCTAAAAGCTGTGTCTTAGAAAATAAGGCAGAAGTTGGTGAGTGTGATAGGAATGGGTAAAGAGTTATGACAGCTGGGGGTGGGGTAAATATAGAGCTTAATAACTTTGTAAGTAGATAACAAACTGCTAAATTTATGGAATGAAAATTAAGTTATTGAGAAGTATATTTAGTTTACAGGTAACTAAAATTACACGTTGAATATTGCTGTAATTTTAAAGATGGTGTCCTAATCACTAGACAGATGAATTTAATCTTTTGTGGCATCAAGATAAGGAGATACACTTCTAATAGTAGACTAATTTGAAAGTAAAAGATTCTTTAAAAATCTGAATTAATTGATTTTGCTATTTGAATATAGATGTGCTATACAATCAAAATTCAGCCCTTACTCGTCACTTTCTATGTAGAAATCCATAGTTCAAAGGTAATAAACTGGATACAGATATCTATTTCCTATATAATACATTATTAATAAAAATTATTTAAAGTTTTGCTCGAGCGGGCCCAGTAACGTCTCCATTGGAGGCTTTGTTGTTACTGTGTCTGGCATATCGAATACTCTCGGTAGCTTGCCGGGCTCTCCGAGAGGGGCGGAGGAATCGAACTCGGGTCGGCCATGTTGGCCGCGTGTAAGGCGAACGCCCTACCCGCCCTACTTATGTTCCTAAATTTTTCAGAAGTTCTAAAATAAGACAAGAGTTTATGCTAACAAATATGTTAGCTCTGTGCTTCATTGCATCTTTTAATGTGCAGGGAAAAAATCAGAGCAAAATTTTCACAATTTCTTTGTTCTTAAAATTACACTGAGATCATAAATTTCAATCATAAAAAATGCTGTCATTATGTTTTTCTATTTGAATGACCAACAATATAATTGTTGAAAAATACAAACTCATAGTATATAAACTTATTCCTATTTGTAGACTTAGTGAAACACTCTTATTTTGTTTTTATTGAGGTAGTAGTATCAGTTTAGGAGAATCTAAACATGTGTATATTACCACAGCATGCTCACCAGCAAAGTGTTAATTTCCCTCCATCATTTTCTGTATCATGCTACCTGAAGCTTTTGATTAATGGTGGATAAGACTGTGTGGCTTCTCAGCAGGAGGGATACTATTTTTAGCACAAACTATAGACATAGATAGTGAATACAATGATAATAAAAGTTCTTCATAGGTTTGTCAGTATTTATGTACATGTCTCAAGTAAAACAATTTGACTGAAAGCATTCTTCTAGCTAACATTAAAGTGAAAAACAACATAAATGTTAAATCGACAGTTAATAAAATAACCCAATTACTACAAAGAAGAACAATGCTTTTTAGACAACTATTCTCCCCACATACTTAAAGGTATGTATGGTTTGATATATTGTATTATTGTTTTTTAAATAATTGATGCAACAAAAGACTCTTCACTGGACTCTTTCTCATATTAAAACTTACTATAGACTGAAGGCATCAAACTAAGTATAAATCGATGACAATGACTTTTTTCCTGCAAACAATATCAAAAAACTTAAGTTCCATCTCTCTGCTGATTTATTATTAGAATCAAAAAATAAGATTAAATTATATCAAAGAAAATAATATATATTTCAAGTGGTTTTTTTAAAGTCTTCTTATAATTTTAGTAATCTAAAATATATTTAATAAGTACTATTTATCTGAGATATATGAAAAAAGTATGAATGAGGAAAATAGTTTCTTGAAACTAAGGACTCCCTACTTTTTAATTTGTTGAGGAAATAAAAAATGTTAAGTATTGTTTGGATTGTTCTCTAGTTTTCTAACAAATAATATTAGAGAATTTATAGTGGTGAAATTATAATTTATATCAGGTTATAGATTGTTTTTCCTTTAAAATGCACATTCATGTTTCTCAGCAGTGTCACTTCATTATATAAACTTAAACAGGCACATTGAAAAGTTCATTAGTTGCAGCTTAGATCTAATATTTTCAGTGCTGTGGGTCTGTGCTTTGAATATATTGCTATACTACTATATTATATCACCAATATAACTGAAACTCTGGAAACTACTACCTTATTACCTTATTATTTCCCTTTGTCATCGTCTTCCTCACCTACCCTCCACTTGATTTCTTTCCTTTTCTGTCCTTTTCCTTCCTAAACTCTAGTGTCAATGGTGATATAGGCATTCCCCTTACTACATTACAATTCCTTTTCCAGTTATTCTATATAAAGGATAAGTAAGATCATTTATGTTTGTCTTTCCTCATCTGGCTTACTTCACTCAACATGACATCTTCTGGTTCCAGCCAGTTTTCAAAAAATTGCATGATTTCACCATTGCTTGCAGCAATGTATTCCATAGTATTCCATTGTGATATCTTCATAATTTCATAATCCATTCATAATCACACATTGTCACAATCTATTGATCAGTCATCATTGGACACCTAAATTGATTCTATATCTTAGCTATTGAACAAATTGCAGCAATGAATAATGATGTGTGTATGCCCTTTTGACCTAATGTTTTTAGGACCTCAGAGTATACACCCACATGTGGAACTGAAAGGTCAGATGGCAGTTCAATTCTAAATTTACTGCATACTCTGCACACTGGGCTAGAGTGATAGCCCAGTAGCTAGGGCGTTTACCTTGCACGCAGCCGACATGGCTGACTGAGTTCGATTCCTCTGCCCCTGTCAGAGAGCCGGGCAAGCTACTAAGAGTGTCTTGCCTGCACAGCAAAGTCTGGCAAGCTATCCGTGACACATTCCATATGCCAAACACAGTAACAATTCTCATGATGGAGATGTTACTGGGCGCGCTCGAGCAAATCAATGAACAACAGGGAGGACAGTGCTACTCTGCACACTGTTTTTCACAGAGGTTGAACCAAAATTCATCTTCACAAACAGTAGATGAGAATTACTTTTCTACCGCATCCCAGCTGGTACAGAATTTTGCATCAATGTTCATCAGGGAGATTGGTCTGAAATTTTCTCTTTTGGAAGTGTTGTGTTTGGGTGGGTAGTATAATATTAGCTTCATCGAATCTGTTAGAATGGATTCCTGTTTCTTTGATATTTTAGAAGAACTTAAGAAGTAAAGGTAATAAATTTTATCTCAAAGTTTGGTAGAACTTCCTACTGGTCCCATCTGGACTGGAATTTTTGTTCTTGGGGAGAGTCTTAATTACTGTTTTGAACCCATATATTCTTATAACAAAGCAAAAACTTGTTATGCAACTACAATGATTTTTCTTTTTTCAATATTGTTAGTGTGACACATTTTCTGACCTTATCTGCTGATATATGTGATAAAATTTCTAAACATTCTTAAACTGCAAAAAATTATGCAAGTAGTAAATATTATTACTATAGCTACACTTTAAGTATAGTGAATTATAAGTCGATTTAATGCTTATAAACCAAATCAATGTCACTGACATGGAAATATATGTAACAATTTCCTTAATGGAAAAATTATATTTCCAAGTATAATTTTTTGATATGTAAAACATTCAATACCAAATTAGCATCTGTTTCAGCGGTTGTCTAATCAACATTCTATTGCACTCTCTGGCAGCTAGAGAGAACTGAAAACCTAGATATTAAGTTTACATCATGTATTTATTCAATATATCTGAACAACTTTTCTATGCCATAAATTATATTAGAAATTCAAACAGAATAATACATTATTGCTTTAATTTCAGTTATGGAAGAATAATTGTGGGCATGGTAGAAAAATAATTTAGTTTGTCATAGTCCAGGATTCGTACCTATTGTTACACAGGACATAATTTATGAAATAACTTAAGAAAAATACATATTTATATATTGTGTAGATGAGAAAAGTGGTGATCTGATAGTTTTTGTGGTAGGCTAAAGTTAGACACAGAGTCTGAATGAGAAACTGCACCTTTACAATTAATGTCCATTCTTTGTTTTATATTACATAGCCTGACAGATAAGTAGTAACATATTTAATTTACATTTGGCAGCTAGCTAGATTTTGCAAAATAAAAAAAAAAACTAAAACTTTTATTGAGGCTGAAGAAGAAGTACAACAATTGCCTTGCAAAAGGCTGTCTCTGATTCAATTTTTTCCACCCAATATGGTCACCCAAGTCACATAGCTGTGATCCCTAAATGCAGAGCCAGGAGTAAGCTCAGATCACCAGGAGGTATTGTTGCCAAATAACAACAGTATTAGCTTTTCTAAACTCCTTAAATACCTTACTTAATATCAGGATTCAGACAGTATGTTAGTCTGTCTTGCAAAACTAATAATGCTATTAAATCCTAGAAAATCCTTAATTAAGTAGCCATTCTATAACAAATATTTAATGAAGTAATGATTTCATTTTAGATGCATAATTTCTTCTGTACAAAAAATTAGCTCTTTTCAATGAAGAATAGCGCTTTTTCTTATTTCTACTTATGTGAACAATGTATTGCCAAATCAAATAACTTCCAAATAATTCTAGTGGCAATGTTAAAACTTGAATAATGAGAATCATTTGTTAGACTAAAGTGAATTTACTCCAGATTTCATTTACTTCTACTGGTCAGTAAATCTTTAAATTTACCTTAAGGGCTCAAGAAAGTCTAGCTAAAGGAAAATTATGCCTAGTTGAAAACATTATTTTAGATAAATTCCTGTGGCAATCATGATGCTCAATAGTTATGATAATTAATTCTTTATGGATAAAGGTATTGTTAGGACCATTGTTTTATCTTTATGTCAGAATATAAGAAATTCATACATGAGTTATTATAACTATGTAATAATCTGAAATCTGAGACAGTTTACAAAATATTACATAGATATTTAAAATAGATATCACTGGAGAAAAAATAAAAAATTGTAGGCATATTTAAGTTTACCCTGAAAACTAATGTGGTGGTACATTAGAATGTATAAACATCTAGACCGTATTTTATCCATCTAAGAAAACTATGATGTAGGAAGACATCTTGAGATATTAATTTTTCTTTCTATAAAAATGCTTTATTTCAATATATGTTTAAATTTAAAAAATTAAGATAAAATGGAACAAAAAGAAATTAAACTTCTCAAGATAATTATATACACATTATTTAAGAAAAAACATGCTCATAAATACCCTGTTCATGAACAACCCTGTGTATTCCTTAACTTTTGAAGTACTTCTTAAATATGTACGAACATTATTATTTCAATCATAAACTGAGTTATAAAAGAAAATTTATACAAATACAAAATGTATACAAATACAAATTTGTAAATACAAACAAATCAAAATATAACTTTCTAATCAGAAGAGTTAATTTCAAATGCAAATCAAAAAGTTGCTAAATCTGAATTGTTGACAGTGTGACTTTACTTTTGAATGAGTTTCTCACAGTAATGTCATGTCATTTAGTATATACTGCCTTGTAAAATATGAAATTGTGAAATATTCCACCATTTTCCTCTAGTTGAACTGTTGGAAGATGTTTATTTTTTCATCAAGGTCTGATAACATTTGCTCTATATATAGTAGTGATAACATCTATCAATCATATACCTGGATATGTACCAATTATCCCCATTATATTTTCATTATTACTTTATTATAATTAATCATCCATAAAACTTCACTTGATTACTTGATATCCTGTTACTCATCGATTTGCTTGGGTGGGCACCAGTAATGTCTCCATTCATCCCTGTTGCATGCTAGCATAGCCCAATGGCATCTGTTCATTCTAGGAACATGAAGAGCCTCAAACTGATCGTTCAGGGTATAAACAAAGAAGTCTGACCATCTCATAGGTGGGCGTCCACCCAATCTTTTGAGGTTCTGTGGAATCCAGTTGGTAATGGCTCTAGTCCAGTGGTTGTCCCTAAATCTTACTACGTGTCCAGCCCATCTGATTTTCGATGCCTTGGCAAATGAGACAGCGTCTCTGATTTTTGAGCATTGATGGAGGTCGGAACTCCAGATGTTATCTCTCATTTCAGTGAAGCGTGATACTCCAAGCATAGCTCTTTCGATTCCTCTTTGAGAAACCCAAATAGCGTTCTCATCCTGTTTTGGCAAGGCCCAGGTCTCTGAGGCCTATGTTAATGCAGGAAGAACAGTGGAATCAAAGAGATGTGCTTGGAGCTGGAGGTTCTTCATCCTCGTAGTTATTTCTTCCACGCTCTTGAAGGCGTTCCAAGCCGCTCTCTTCCTCCTGCGCAACTCAGGTGCCAGGTCATTTGTCGTGTTGACTTCTCGACCTAGGTATACATAACTGTTGCATTCGAAGATGGTTGTTCAGTTGAGAGTGAGTGGAACATCAGGAACCAGACTGTTTCTCATGAACATTGTCGTCATAAGATTTAGCTGTAATCTGACCTTTCCACAGTCATGGTCGAAGTTGGTCAGCATTTGTGCTGCTTGCTTTACTGATGTTTGGTGTTATTAGAACGATGGTCTCAGCAAAGTGGAGGTGATATATTTGCCGACCATCGATCTTCACTCCCATTCCTTCCCATTCCAGTTGTTGCATGATGTTCTCGAGGGTGACACTAAAGAGTTTTGGTGAATTAGTATCACCCTGCTGAACAACTCTCTTGACATGGATGATCACTTCATTGTAGAATGGTTAGATCCTGGTAGTGAATCCATAATACAGTTCAAGGAGGACCCTGATGTATTGAGTTTGAATGCCCTGATTGGCTAGGTCTTTGATGACCATTTCCATCTCAACAGAATCAAAGGCCTATTTAAATCAATGAACGTTAGACAGAGTGGCGTCTTGAACTCCCGAGAAACCTCAATGAGCTTGGTTATCGTGTGGATATGGTTGATGGTGCTGAATCCTTTTTGGAACCCGGCTTGCTAGCATGGTTTTCCTTCATCTAGTGTTCTGTCAATCCTATTTAGGATGACTCGAGTGAACAGCTTGTAGATGACAGACAATAGACAGGTGGAGTGATAGTTGCAATGGCGTGGATGTCTTCCTTCTTGTACAGTAGTACAGTCCTGCTGGTTTTCCACAGGGATGGAACCTTGCATTCAGACAGGTAGCGTGTGAAGAGCTGAGCCAGTGTATTGATGAGTACTGACTGTAGGTTCTTCAGGTGTTCAGGTCTGACCTTGTCTGGCCCAGGTGCTCTTTGTTTCTTTACCGAAGAGATGGCGTGTTGGATTTCAGAAGGGAGAACGTTGGGAACGACATATCCATCCTGCACAATTTAGTATGTGGGCAAGTGAACGTGGCTATTAAAGATATCTGAGTAGAAGTCATGAATAATCTTCTCCACTGCCCTTCTGGAAGATGTGATAGATCCATCAGGACGTTGGAGGGCAGTCATCTTAGTCTTTTAGTTGGTGAAAGACAGGTGGGCGTTACGAATTCTTTTCCCGGCTTCTGCCGCATCTATCAGCACTGCTGCTCTTTTTTCTTTGAAGTCTTCCTTGATCGCCTCTCTGCACTGTTTTGCGAGCTCGGACATTCACTTGCTGTTGCCTGAGGCATGCGCCAAATCACGTTGGCGAATAAGCTCAAGAGTTTTCTAAGACAGGCTTTTTTTGTGGCTATCTCTCTCTTGGCATTCCTCGTACAATCATGGAGGTGCTGAACCAGTCAATGGTATTCCTCGTTAATGTTGTCAATGACGGCATCTTCCCATGTTGCTGCAACAGAGCCAAGGAGCTCCCAGTTTGTGGTCGTTTTGGGAGTTCTCTTCTTAAACTTTGCATTCCTTTCTCCCTGCTCTGTGAAGTAGAATTTTGCCCGAAGGAGACGGTGGTCTGATCCTGTTTGAAATTTTGGGATAACAGCAGCATCAGTCAG